>NC_135090.1:0-626071 GCF_051107435.1 Chaetodon auriga | reverse complement strand
AGGGCCCGTGTGCGTGAGTCGTACCATTTAGTCAGGATGTACCATTTAGTCAGGTCCTGTCCTGTATGTCAGCTGCTTATGGTAATAAAAACATCTGCAAAGGTTTACTCAGGCCTCAAGGTACTGTCAAGGTAACTTAATGACAGGTAAGTCTGCTGTTAGGTTTTTTAAGTATATTCTTTATATAAAATATTTTAAAGACATGGCTACAAATGTTCATATTTATGCAGTGCATTTTCCAACAGGGGGTGACTGTCCACAGGTGGTAAATTGCCATAATAAAGCATGTCATTGAAAGGTGAATTGTTCAGTGCAAGACATGATTCCATGCTCTTAATTGAGAGGTTTGAAACATTGTCACTGCCTGTGCAATACTACATAATACATGCAACATGGTGAATTATTTGGGCTTCAAAAAAACTGTAGACGGAAAGGGCTCACTTGGGTTAAATCTCACAGCTTTAACCCACAGTTTTTGTAATTTTTACATATGTGTATATTTTCAGCCAAATGAGTGGTGCTCAATGAAGTGGTGCTCCTCTTCTAACCTCAGATATGCTCTAATTGTACCCCAAGAAAATCACATGCAAATCCACATTACAAGCACACAAGCTGACATATTCTCTTATAAGTTATTGTGTGTATGGAAGGCTGCTACTACTTATTCTTCTGATGTATTTTGCTAATAGCTTTTAAGCATTTGAGGTTTACACTTTGTATTCAACTCTGTTGCCTACAAACATTTCAAACCACTGCACCATTGTGTAATTCCCAGTTATGTACAGTGTAGCCTCACTGCGCTGTTGAGGTTTGAAAACGTAACTTCTGCTGCATAGGATTTTTGATCTGTGTGTAGCAGCATAGAAATATTGTTTATCAAACTATGCGTTGCTGCATCTGACGAACCGGGCTGATGGCCAATCAGGGTAACGAGCGGCGTATAAAAGCAACAGCTCGTTCCCCAGGTCCTTCCTCTTTGCACTTCACCTGACGTGTCATTTCCGGGTCAGAGGCTGTCTGCCCTCGACAGGTATGGCTGCTCACTGCTTCTCTTTGCTGGCTGGTAGGCTATTCCGATTCTTCCATGCTAACTGTAATGGTGTACTCCATAGACTGCTTGTGCGCCGCTTCGTGCCTCCCTGTGTTTACTCCTGTGCGTGGCATTTGTGTGGTAAGTGTCCTCTCTGCGCTGGCGTTATGGTGCTTGCTACAAAGTGGCTAATGCTAGTATGGTCGCAGGTTAAGAGTTCTGGTGACTGTCTGCAGCCCTCTCGCTTCCTTCGTGTGTGTGCCCATCTTTGTCAACAGGTGAGCATTTAATTTCGTCTGTAGCCGCATCATTATCCGTTTTCTTGTCTTAGCAATGCTAACGTTGTTTTGATTAGGTCAAACGGCGATCAGGCCGCTACAATCAGCTGACTGGGGCCACTGCTGTTTTGTCTCCACAAGAAGTTTGCTCCTCGTTGCTCTGGCTCTACGAGTGGTCTTGCCACGGCGGCTCGGCCCGCGGATTTAATAAAACTTTTTAACCGGGGCTTCGTCCCTTCTTAACTGTATGCATGAGTTGAAGTGCTTCCCACTCTCCCTACCCCTGCATTATTTGCATTAGATTTATTTGGTTGTATTTTGTTTATCTTGATTTTGATTTTGTGTTCTTTTTTTCATTCAATTTATTTAGTTATTTGACTTAGTTTGATTTCAATTGTCTCATTTGTTTCTTAGGTTTGCTGGGTTAATTTGAGGGGTTTTGTCCTTTGGTATTGTTTGTTATAAGTTCTAATTTAAACGACTTATTTTGTATATTTTTGGTTAAGAGTCTAACTTTGTTTAAACTTTTGTTTGACTTTGAATGATTTTGTTGATTTTTCTTCTGTTGTCCCAGTCCCGCTAATTTGTTCTCCCCTTTTTAGCTGCTGGAGACGGTGCCGGTGAACGGTGGTGGTGTCCTCCGGTTTGTGTGCTGTGCTCCCCTGGGATTTGGTCACTTCACTGTCCATCAAGTGTGTGTGGGTGTTTTAAGTTGGTTTTGCTTTCTTATATTTATTTGGCTCACTAGCACTCGCCCACCCCGACGCCTCAGCTCCTGATCAGGTCCCCTTTCTCCTCCCTGTATGAATGGTTTGATTTTTAAACTACAATTTAATAAACTTGTCCTTTTTAAACCTTGGAACCACATCTCTGCCCATCAGTAGAACGGACCTGTGTGTCTATTTCCCTGGGTGAAATTCCCAGGGTGGCGTTGTCGTGCAACTGTTAGTGTATTGAAGTGTGTACAAGCATACATACAGTACTCTGATCAATCATCTCCTCCTACTCTCCCTCGCCACATGTGCATAATACACTATGCAAACAGTGTATTGGTAAACATCATGAGATATTCTTAACTATATACCATTTAATGTATTAAGCAAGCTATTTTCCTATACACATATACGCCTACAGTGCTACTGTCTGCACATTGAATTTTTTCACTCACTAATACTTTGCTTTGCAGCTGAGAGCGTTGTTAACAGCAACATCACACCTCATTTCCCAAAGTGTGAAAAGGTTCCATAAGAAATCTCAAGTCTTTCTATTTTAGTCTGAGGTTAACTTTCTGCATGAGTAGTGGGAGGAATGTTGATTCTGAGATGCTTAAAGGCTCCCTCCAGTCAAAAATTAGACATAGATGTTTGAGTTACATTGTGCAGTATGATGTGTGTGCAGAGTTTGACACTCAAAGGCTGTTTTACCATACGTCTGTTGAAGGAGGAAAAGTTCTGTAAGCTGGCTTTAAATCTCAGTTTAACACCTGGAAGTACCAGCAGGATGTATGACATCACAAATCATTTGGAAGACAACTGTGGTTCAGTGTGCAACTTACAAAAGAGTGATGTGGAAACTTGAAACTTGTAAGGCCTGTAAGGGCCAGGTTGATGAGACTGTGTCCCATTTCTAGAACAGTCTGCTTTACATCTGCCTTACACATACTTTTATATGGGTCATTATATATATATATATAGTAGGTGTGATCACATTATTTGCTTATCATCGGTAGCAGTAGAAAGGTGTTGTGAACCTTTCTGTCTTATTTCTGGTTGCAGAAGCCGGGGAGTGCTTTCTAGGTCATCAAATCTTTAAACAGTGCCTACAACTCACTTCCACCTCGTTACTGACAACACAGACACAAATAAAGCCAAAGCAATGGGAAAATGATATTCATCACTTCTGAGTTTCTGGTAATGGATGCTGTTCCCTCAAGGTGCTGATGTTTTCGTCTGTTTTATAACTATTCACATTAATTTCTTCAAATGGTGACTTCCAGCTAATGCATCAATGTTCCTCTGAGACAGGAATCAAAAGGACAGAAAGACTATTCCCTTGCAGTTCGTACCCCTTTAAATATCACCTGTCTGGGACGTTTCATCATTCCAGGAATTAAGCATTTTCATGTCTTTTGTTGCAGCCACCTCCTCTCATCCAAATTGTCCACTACTTCACTGATTTCCAACATGGTGCAGAATGCCTTTCTACAACTAGTTTATTTATATCTTGCACTGTGTTTTTGCATGTGAATAAACCAGTGTCTGTGGACCACCTTATTAAAAATGTTTGATAATTTCAATGCGGTCATGTGACATTCTCTGAATTTTCGGAAGCTGACGGACTTTTATTTTGTTAGACTGGTTGTCCCACTGGTTGTGTTGTCACATTGTCACAGTCTTACCTGCTGCCATTAGCTGTGTCCCAATTCAGCGGCTGCACCCTTCAGAGGATGGATTTGAAGGCCGATTACGTCATAACGTTGCGCGAAGGCTGTCCCAATTCGTCCAAATTCGAAGGATCCTCCAAATACAACCGACAAATGCATCCTCCTTTTCTCTGTATTCGGAGAACGCATCGCTACTATCCTTCGTGGCCTCCCATATCCCAAGATGCTTTGCGCACCGATTGTTTTTTTAATAATGGTGACCTGTTGATATGAGGAGCTCAGTTAACTGTTAGCCTTATTAAAACCCTTTACTTACAAATGTTACAAGCTCGCATGTCAACTAATATCTTATTGTAACTGTGAAGATATTCACATCAGGTGAATTTGTAAGTTGTATAATAGGCTACATTTCGCTCCTCTTACAAGCGATAGGAGCTGTATGGGCGCATCTCTGCACCCCGTACGTGTGTTTTTCCTGGGTTAGGAGGGAAGAAGTTATGCCGTCGTGACGCAATCAGGAAATGCTCCGAAGGCTAGACCGTCCCATTTACCGATAGTTGATGCGGCCGATGGAGGACCCTCCGAAGGACCCAGCCTCCGGAGACCGCGTAGGCTGGGTCCTCCGAAAGATGCAGCCGCTGAATTGGGACACAGCTATTGTTTCCTCATCTGGTCACCAGTGCCCTCAGTACTATTCCACTCTCAGCCACACCCACCTGCCTGCTCACCTGACCACACACCTGAGACTCATAGCAATCAGTGCAGTATATAAACTGCTCTGCCAAACTCACTGGTTGCCAGACTGTCATTGTTCTCATGCAAGACTCTCCAAGCTAAATCTCTTGGACTGATCTCCCGTTGCCAACCCTGCCTGTCTCCGACCACGCTTGTTCTCCTGTTCCCAGGTAGCTGCCTTAGCCTTTTGTCCCTGACCACGAGTCTCGATTTTTGTTCCTGGATATTGTTTGCCTGAGTGTTTGGTGTCTGCCACATCAGAGACTCCAAGACTTTGTATTCTGTAGTCCCAAGTATTTGCCTGCATGTGACTGCTAGACGCTTTATTCCCTGCACAACACCAGAGACTGTACTTGTTGCTGCTAATCTGGTACTGCCAATTTAAGATTAAAAGGTTGGCACAAGTTTTACCCGTGTTGTGGTGGTTCTGCACATGGGCCCAAAACTCGCTTTGTGACAGTACAGTCTGGCCAGTCATGGACCCAGCAGATTCCACCTCATCATCAGACCACATCGAAAGGGTTGAGGGCGTCCTCCAGCGCAGCGTTTCTCAAACTTTTTCAGTCACGGCACCTTTCAAAAGTGCATAAAATTTCACGGCACCCCAGTGTAAAATATAATTAAAAACAACACTGCATAGCCTAAATGTAAATGCAAATGTCCTGTTTATTTAGACGGGTCAGTATTAATGAAAATGTCATAATAATAAGCATAATACGAACTGTAAATGCACAAGAGATAAGCAAGAATGTTTCTTTCCATCCGTAGTGCTTGTTTCCATCTGTGCCTCTGTAGCATACATACGTGCATGCACACACCCACACACACACAAACAATAATCTGCAATGAGAGAGGAAGAGAGAGGCCTATATGCACGCAGCGCGCAGGCATGCGCTCACGCTCACACAAATAAGCCGCAATTGAGAGAGAGAGGGAGAGATAGAGGAGGGGGTGTGACTCACCATCAATGGGAGACGTGAGCCTGGTGCGACGCACACAACCGCCCTATCCTGGCAGGGATGGATGAGAGGCAGACACGGAGCTCCTGGTCCACGGTCCTCAGTCGCTCCCTGTACTTGTTCTTGATCTATGTCAAGCTTGAAAAGCTCAGTTCGCACAGCTAAGTTGTGGAGAAGGGTAGCAGAATAGGAACAGCACTACTTTAAGCCACTGGGTACTCTTTTCCCACTGATATCCAAAACCTGTCCAATTCCATGTCACCAATCTCATTTTCAATGTGCGGTCTTCCCTGATCTCAATCAGTTGCTCCTGTGTTGGCAGTGAGCAGTCCTTTGCGCTCTCCAGTGCGCTTGAACTCCAAGGATCACGGACCCAGTCAAACTGTGCATAAGACTCCGATGGAAAATAATGATTAAATCCCTTGTCGAGAGATTTCAGATGCTGGGCTATGAAGTCAGAGAGTGTACTGCTGTTTACATGCACATTGCACAGGGGAAACATATCCAGCCTGCCCTGTTCCACAAAGGAATGCCAGAGTTTGAGCTTAGATCTGAAGCCACGCAGTTTGTCAGACGAGGAGAGGAGGTATTCTTCTTTGCCTTACATTTTAATGTTAAGCTCATTGAGGTGCTTAAAAATGTCACCCAAATACGCAAGTTTTGCACACCATCGCTCATCTGCGAGTAGCTCTGCATATGCAGATTTCTCTTCTGTCAAGATGGCTCTAAGTTCTTAACTTGTACAATCCCCTGTGACAGCCAGCGGACTGCCTTATGTAGCAACAGGCTCTGATGCTCTGCCCCCATTTCCTCGCATAGAATCGAAAACAGGTGGCTCTTTAATGGGTGCGTCTCCTTTTCAAGATACTCAGTTGTCACACGATAAATTTCTTCTCCTGTCGTTTTGTTTGGCAGCACTTTGCAAAATATATAATTCTCTCTGATACGGTCCCTGTCCACAAACCGAACATTTGCCAAGAGCTGAGCGTGCCCACTCACGTCTGTTGACTCGTGTTGTAAAACGGCATCTTCAGTATCCGCAGATGTCATTGATTCGCCTCCCTATTGTACAATCCAACAACAGGACCTTTGCAATTTCTTTTGCAGCTTGAGGCCCTAGCATTTTGTTCACTATTACTGTACATGCTGGCATAATTACAGTCTCTGCAATCCTGTGGGGCTTCTTTGCTTTAGCTACAATTTCAGCTACAAGGTAGCTAGCTTCCAGTGCTTTCTCCGAGACTTTTGCAGACTTAATCATCATTTGTTCTTGACAGCTATGTTGACTTTTCATTCGTACAAATATTCAGCATCCTTATCAGCAAGTGATGGATGATTAGTGGTCAGGTGTCTTTTAAGTTTACTCGGAACCATCGCTTGGTTTGACATTTTCATGCCAAATATTAGGCACAAAGGGAGAAGGCATGCTTCATCCCCAGTACGGATGAAGCCAAATTTGAGGTAGTTCTCACTGTATGTTCTCTTTTTAGCCTTACTGCTAGCATCTACCTTTGCGACCTTTGGTGCAGACTCAGAGCTGGTGGACAAAGGCTCGCATGAAGTAGTAGGCTGAGGCTCTGAGGACAGCATCAGGCCCTGATGATGTCCACAATTTCTGCCACTGAAGGACAATACACAGTATTAGTAGCACAAATCCAGAAGCTAATCAATGCCAAGACCCAGCAGGCGGCTTCTGGGCCACCTCCAGTCCAGCCTCTGCCAGCTTTGACCCTGGAGTGGGCTAGCCACCGGCCTACTAGCTCCCTACCAGTTCCAGTCCATGAGTGGGCTAGTCAAAGGCCTGTTCGCAGCTTGCTAACTACAGCCAATTTAGCTAGCCAACAGCTTTCTCTCCTGGCAAGCTGGCAAGCTTCCTACCAGAGGCCCAGAGGTCTTCATTCTGGGGGACATGGCTGGCCATCAAGATGACCCCCACAGGAAGGAAGGGGGTATGCAGACATCATGCCACGCCACAGCACAGCTCCTCTTCCTCAGCCCTGTGCCATGGAGGACCCCCTGTCCAGCACCGTGGTGGTCCGGCTGGCACCTGTTCCCGGTCTCTGGGTGGCGACCCAGCCAACACCAGCTTCTGTTTCCCCATCAGTGGTGTGGCTGACACTTGAACCAGAGCTGCAGCCACCCACCGAGCCAGAGCCAGAGCCAGAGCCAGAGCCAGAGCCACCCACCAAGCCAGAGCTGCAGCCACAGCCAGAGCCAGAGCCAGAGCCACCCACCAAGCCAGAGCTGCAGCCACAGCCACCCATCGAGCCAGAACCAGAGCTGCAGCCACCCACCGAGCCAGAGGTGCTGCCACCCACCAAGCCAGAGCCACAGCCGCTCACTGGGCCAGAACCAGAGCCGCAGCCACCCACCGAGCCACAGCCTGAGCCAGCACCACAGCCACAGCCACCCACTGAGCCTGAGCCAGCGCCGCAGCCACAGCCACCCACCGAGCCACCCACCGAGCCAGGGCCAGGGCCAGGGCCAGGGCCAGAGGCAGAGCCAATGTCATCCTCCAGAGGGGTATCCCCTACGCCGCCGTCCTCCAGAGGGATATCGCCTTCGCCGATGGCCTCCAGAAGGATATCGCTTTTGCTGACGGCCTTCAAAGGGGTATCCCGTTCACTGACGTCACCCAGAGGGGTACTGCCCCTGCCTTTGGTGCAGGCCTCCAGAGGGGTAATGCCTTCGCCGACATCTCCCGGAGGGGTATTGCCTTCGCTGATGTCTCCCGGAGGGGTATCACCTTCGCCACCGTCCTCCGGAGGGATATTGCCTTCGCCGACGGCCTCCGGAGGGGTATCACCTTTGCCGATGGCCTCCAGAAGAATATCACCTTCGCAGATGTCCTCCAGGGGGGTATCCGCTTTGCCAACGTCACTCAGAGGGGTATTGCCTTCGACTTTGCTGATGGTCTCCAGAGGGATTCTGCTTTCACCAACGGCCTCCAGATTGGCTTCTCATTTGCCACCACAGGCTTCCAGAGGGAAACCTTATGTGTCACAAACACGCTTTGTGACATGTGACTTTGAGGCCTCCTTTGAGGAGGGAGATAAGGATTGGAGACCCACTGAATGTACTACTAGGTGAAGCATCTCTATTTATTTTCTATGGAACACAACTGAATTACCTCACAAAGCATTACGAGATAGTAAGTGATGTTTGACTGAAGGTTGGAAATTTGGCAAGAAATTTTCTTTCCTGGTGAGTTTTGAGATCACTCAGAGGCTGAGACTAAGCTGTCAACACACACAAACACACATGGTTGGTAAGTACTGCTAATGCTGCACTGCTGGTTAATGTTGTTTGAAGCCAATAAACACTGACTACAGAAACAACTTGGTGGCAAAATTTGTGTGGCTAAATTACTTTAACTTTATGTTCAGACTAAACACACACCCTTACAGCTGCATTACATTGTGGTCTGTAAAAAGTACTGCATTTTTACAAATTGTTTTCTTTTTCCGAGTATAAAACAGTCTTCAAGTTAGCCACTTATCAATGCACATACATAAACACAAATTATCAATCAACAAATTGGATTCAGAATGACTGCCAGTCCTCGTTTGATTGTGCGTTAAAGTTTCTGAGGATGGATTGGCCTACTAAAAGCTGCTTTAATGGAGAAACTGAAGATTTTCATCTTACCTGTTGCTCCCTGTTGATGGCCAGACAAGCACTGGAGACAGAGAACTGCACAATAAACACCATGACCAGGACGATCATGTACTTAGCTTCATCGTCAAGGAACAACAAATACACACAACATACAAATTACACATATATCCTGCTCAAAGCTAGTGTTACTATACCCCTCCATATGAAGTTGATACTTTACAATAAGACAGTAAAATCTGCAGTTTGTAAGGCTGAAAATAGAGCTGTATGAACTGGATGGCTGTCTACAGTGTGAAATACGATGCTGCTCTGGATCTTATTGCACATGCATTTACGAATGGAATATGGATTTTCCAAAACACTGAGGTGGAGGCGGCACACTGTGACACATATAAAAACAACTTGTGGGTCACAAACATGACATGCAAATTCATTACCAAGCATCTACCTTCCACAAAAAACAATTCGTATATAGTAAATAATCTATACTCTTTTTGTTAGTCAAAACCCTTGTCAGAATTGTAATGTTTCCAACTCAAAATATTCAAATATTTTTGTTAATTTCTCACAAAATAAATCAAACATCTAATGTCCAACTATGAACATACTGTTTGCAAAAACTGTTCCAACATGTTTCATTTCCTCACAGAATTAATAGGAAAATTTAAAATAGGTTTCATTAACTATGATTAACATGATACAATATAAAATTTGTAGTGATGGTAAATTATTCTCATGTCTGGGTGTTAAGTACAGAGGTGGAGTCAGGACATGGTTAGCCTTGTGCAAGTGCTGTTACATAAATGGCGTGTTCATGATACACTGACAAATAATTCATAAAAGTGAGGAATTTTCATGCAATAAATAAGTTAATAAATAAATAAATAATTTGATGTAAGGTTAAAACTGATGTATTACAATCTGTTGTGTAAGAGGTAAATAACATAATTTACTAAAAATGTTGTAAGCACATATGCTTTAGTTCATTGTTTAAATTGTACGTTTCTTGTCTGGAACCAAGGTTGTCTGTTTGTGGTGCACCTACAGTCAAGTTCATTGTGAGACTGTATACAACGCAAGGCGAACGTCTCATGAGGCCTTGCCTGTTTTTCGTTCAAGTTAACATCTGAAGCCTAAGCAGACGGTAAAGGAGCGTTAAGGGACTTATAAGACTTGTAAGAGGATTTTCATAGACTTCAAACCTCTCTTTACAACAAGCAGCCAACAAGGTATTTATTTAATTTGTAAATGTTCTTCATTTCATGTCAGCGCTGAGCGTCATTTTATGTTTACTTTTATTTTCATGTCATGGTGCCTTGTAACTCATTTAGATCATTTGCATTGTGTTTATTTACGAATATAGTTCTCACGGCGTAAGCAGCGTAAGTGTGATGGCATGAAGGAGAGGATGCAGCAGAGATGTGCCCAAGCAATAAACACTTGTTTCAAAGAACCGACCTGTGTCTGCGTTGTTGTGGAGAGAGCTACACCTTGTTTAGCTTAGTCCTCTCACCTCTGTCTTGGAAAGAAAGCAAATGTAAGCAAGAAAAAAGACAGTAAAATAAAGCAAAGAGAGTTCATTTCATAAAATAAAACTATTCCTTTAAATGTTTGTTGCTATGACAATAGGCCCAGATATATTTAAAGTCAGCTTTGAAAAACTGAAAACTCCAAGCTTGTGTCAAATCATCAACAATCAAAGCAAGTTGACTTGCACAGAACAGGGCTAATAAGTTTAACTAATTCAAGTTAAGACGCTGTTACCATTAAAAAATAATCCTGCTTATTCTCATACATCTAATTGGTTTTTTGAAAGTAGTTTGAGGATTGATTTGTTCATAATCTTGTCACGTCCACTCAGCCTCTTACCTGCTGCCATTGTCGTGTCATCTGCTCGCCTGCTCTGCCAGTAGTTTTCCACACTCAGCTGCACCTACCAGTCCACTCACCTGATCACACACCTGAAGCTCACTGCAATCAGCCCAGTACTCAAACGGCTCTCCCACACAGTCACTACCAGATTGTTCTTTGCAGCATGGAAGACTCTCCAGCGTTTCTTATTGGATTGAGCTCTCGTTCCTGGACCTGCCTGCCTTTGACTTCCCCCGATCACCTGCTCCGTAGCAAATACCTTAGCCTTCAGTGTTTGAATACATCTGTTGCCCTGTATTTCCTGAATCAAGGCCTGTGAGTGACTGTTGCCTGTTTGGTTTGCCAAAGAATTCCTGAGCTTCACCATTGTTCCGGACAGAACAGTAACAGCCTCGTATCTAAGACTGTGTGACTTCCGTGTTCTGGTGGTGTTGCAATTGGGTACTAACCCCCCCACCCCCCATTACAGATCTTTTTTACTTTATGTTGTTAAGCTCAGTTTCTCAAGCTACAAGGACAAACACCACTGTTTCAGAACAACTGCTTTGGTTCATTTTTAGTGCACAAACTTTCATTTGGTTGTACAGTATATCATCATGTATACAGTAAGTGTAGGAAACTCTCAATTCATGAAAATTCTATTTTGATTATTGCACCATCAATTTTAAAATAACCTGCATGTTCTCATCTAACATCATATTTACATCAACACACGCAGTTTGAAGGATACGAAGAAGAGCAGGACCTGGTGATGTTTCATGGCCCCTATGAGGCCAGCCAGGGACACAAAGAAGAGGAAGATACCCACACCAATGATGCCTCCCACTACTTGAAAACTGGAGACCAGACCAAACCACTTACCCCACGCTGCGATACCGATCATCAGCAGGCTCACCATCTGCAAGACAGACACACAGACTGCATCTCAATGTTCTAATTATAGTGTGAAAAAGTTATGATTTGTAACCTTGCAATATTTTTAAGATTTTAATATCAAATGAAAATATTGGCTACAGGCAGCTTCAATTGGAAGAAACAACCCTTTTAAAACCTGTAAAGATAAAACCCCATAAAGTAGACAAATGACTCCTTTTGAACTCTGTCCTGGGTTAAAAAAGAGCTCTATTGTCTTTTGTATATTGTATACTGTTGTTTTACAACACTGTATGGACACTGATTACCAACAGTCTGAATGAGACACAAGTATGCAGCCAAAATGCCTTCACCTGGAGCAGTGACACATGTGGTGTTAAGTGCAAGACATGCTGTATATACATTCTGGAAGACAAATCATAAAATCATGACAGTAAAACTGTCTCAATCTCTTCAACCTACATACAGTATGGAAACATTAAATATAATTTACAATGTAAACACGTATTTTACTAAATATAAGTAATAACACTACAATGTAAAAATATTCCTTTATTAAAGGAAGTGCTGTGTTTAAGTTAAAAAATAAAGAAGCATTATCAGTAAAATATATTTAACAATCAAAAATAAAAGTTCTCATTATATATCATGTACTCATGATATATAATGAGCATTTTATTACATTATTTATGTGGAAAATCCTAATCTGCAAAGTAACTAGCAACTATGGCTGTAAAATAAATTCAGTTCATTCAATTTCATTTATATAGTGCCAGATCACAACAGAAGTTGTTTCAGGACACTTTCCATATAGAGCTGATACAGACCATACTCTTTAATATAGAGTAAAAGCTAAATTATTTCCCTCTGAATTTAGTGGAGTAGAAGTATAAAATGTAATACTTAAAGGACCAGTATGTAAGATGTATTGGCAGAAATATAATGTATTATTCATAGTATGTTTTTATTTGTGTATAATCACCTGCAAACAAGAATTTTTTTGTTTTCCTTGCCTTAGAATGAGCTCTTTAAATCTACAGAGGGAACGAGTCCTCTTCCATGAAGTCCCCATGTTGCACTGCCATTTTTCTCCAGTAGTCCAGAATGGACAAAACAAAACAAAACAAAACAAAACAAAACAAAACAAAACAAAACAAAACAAAACAAAACAAAACAAAACAAAACACTGACTCTAAAAAGTGCTTTCATGTTTTTCATGAGTTTCTTGGCCACCATAGGTTGTCCTACATGCTTAGAAAGGAAGGGGTGGTGCAAGGGTTAAACTCTGCAGCCTCACCACCAGATGACACCAAAGCCAACACACTGGTCCTTAAAGTATCTAAAAATGTACTTTTGTACAGTACTTAGACGCTGGATTTAAATAACTAAAAACAGGTTCAAAACACCCTCTCTATTATCTACAGTCCAAAACACAAACGTGTTCATTCTCTAAAATAAAAATATAAATGCCCATCCATCTACAGTGGACTATGATTAAAAAAGTTTACCATCCTATGTATAGTATAATTAGCAAGCCTTACCTGTACTTCAGGTCACTGGCTTCAAAGGCTTCACATTGCATTTAAAGCTGCAATAGGTAACTTGTATACAAGTATTTTTTTGTCATATTTGCTAAAACTGTCCCTATGCCCAGACAGCAGTACATGAAACGTAATATGTGGAAAAAAAAAAAAAAAAAAAAAAAAGGCTTCATTGGTCCCACATACTGCTCCTACTGCGATTTGCAAGACTCCACCGCACCCGGCACAAAACAACCAATCAGAGCCAGAGGAGTGTCTGAGGGAGTGTCTGACATCTGTCAATCACTACTGACACAGGCTACGAACCGTCCCCTCCCTCCACTCATGCTGCTGGCTGCTGCTCAGTCAAACAGCTCTGTGAACAGCGTCAGGAGGCTAGTGCCTGACGGAGCTACAGCCACCCGTAAGGAAGAAACTGCTCATACCGCTGCTGCCAACAACAGCATATACGGCTAGGACAACAAATAACCATAAAGATAATATGGTGATTGTTACAGTAACACCTTGCAGTGCTTACGGTATATTAGTGACTGTGATGTAGCAGCTGTACAGAGTTAGCTTGTTTCTGATGCTAAGGCTAATGTTACTGGCTGTCACGGCAGCTGCACAGGCATCTGCTCTCTTCCCCATCTTACCTACTGCAGCTTTAAAGGACAGGTTAACATTTAATTATGAGTCTATCTTAAACCAATACTCAGTTGTCTATATGTATACGTTATTGTTGGCTATAAGCATTTACTCCTGTCCATACTGGCCCTCAAGTTATCCCTTCCTAAAGCAATGTATGGCCCCCTTCCTGCATAAAAATGCATTCTTAAATTCAGTCAAAGCTAGTAGTATTTACATAAATTAAGTCAGTGTCTTAATTTTCATCACGTAGTTAACGTTGTGAAATGATGGCTATTCCTTTAGTTTAGGCTGAATTGAACCTTTGCTGTACATGGTTAATGTTGACAAATGGTCGCACTTTGGTTTAAGCACTAAAACTTCTTGATTGGGTTTAGGCATTAAAACTACTAAGTTTGGTACAAATTAGAAAGATAGTCCACACAAAAAATCTACCCTATAATGCAGCACTACAGCAATTTAGTTTTGCACTTTCATGAAATTAGTACATACAGACTAAAAAGAAATGGTAAAAACCTGAGCAGCAGAGGCCAAGACATGAAAAGTATTAATGTTTAGTTGCTGAATTTTTTACAATATTGTTATCGTAATAACATCATCAGTTATTTCCTCAGACTTGACAGATGTCCACATCAACAGAAAACATTCAACATTTGTCACAGGCTCAGTATTACTCCCCACTAATGTTTAAAATCGGTGGTGTGGTTTCAGATGGGTTCACGTCCACGTGCCCAGGCCCCTTCAGAGGTCCCGCGTGTGTGCTATGAAATTAAACCCTGTTGTAACCTGTAAGCATCACACACCTATACTGTAGTTCAAGAGAGAAACCAGGGATGATAAGAACAATTAAATGTTGCAGCAAAACGTAATCTGCAATGTCATAAAATACGATGAAATGAAATAACATTTAACGCTTTAAATTTTGGGCTTTGCAAACATTTCCTCCTTTAAAAGAAACCAGTCAGCTTTCTTTCTTTCTTTCTTTTTCTTTCTTTATTTCTATCTTTCTTTTATTCTTTCTTCCTTTCTTTCTTTCTTTATTCATTTTTTTTTTACATGTTTTGTTTCTCATACGTTTTTATCGGACGGGTACGGAGAGCATCTGATCCGGTACAACTATGAATAATTGATTCAAGTCGTTCTGACCTCATCGGTGTATTACCAGGACATTTCCTACACTGCATTTACTTGCTCACAGGATAGATTAAACAGTGTGTTTGAGTGATATAACAGTGCATTGCAGTACAGTAATCCGTATAGTATATTCGGCAGTGGATACTTACAACATAAAGGATGTTGAGCGCGCACAAGGAATGTTTGGAGCAGGCGAATCCAGCACAGCCCATCTTCGTCAATAAATAAATGGCCCTAGAGTGAATCCTTAAAATAAGTGTTTAAATAAATGTGCTGTCTCCACAATTGAAATCCAGACCGAAAATAATCCCGCTTCCCGCTGGGGAAAGATGGAAAGACGGTTGCCTGGCTGCAGGTCTAACCCGGAGACTGATGCGCCAATTCCAAACAATGAAACAGGAGTAGAGAGGAAGTTAGATATCAAGCCTTCAAAATAAATCTAAGCCGTTTGTCACAGTAGAGGTGACAGTTTCTATGATATCTTGAATTTAAGTGACATTGACAGTGTAAACGCACTATTTAACAAAGGTCAGGAAAGACTGTATTTCAAGATATTCAGGCCCTTTGGAGTGCAAGGGGCACTCCTGAGGACTTTGACCACCAGTCAAAGTCATCTTCTATGAACTGGTCTACTGGGTCAGCGGCATCTCAACTGCGAACAGGAAGAGACTTAAGACGGCCAGCTCTGTCCTGGTTGCCCCATTGATCCAGTGGAGATGGTAGGAGAATGGGGAATGGTGGGTAAGTCCCATCCCGTGCAGGACATTCTGACAGCACTGGGCAGCTCTGTCAGTGACAAGCTGCTCCACCAACAGCATGTGAAGGAGAGATACCACAGGTCTTCCTTCCTGCTACTGTCTTTACAATTAACAGTACTGCAGTAGACCACACACAATACACAGATACATTCACACATTCATATCCCTATAGGCACGAATGTCAAACTTAACCATTGCCTTGGTTTACTTATTTTTACTTATTATATTGTTTACTTATGAATCATATTAATCAATCACTTTTTTATTACTGATGTATATTACTATTAAACTATCCCCTTTGCGGTTGTGACACAGCAAATTTCCCTGCTGTTGGATGGCAAAGCCAAATAATGTTTAACTGGACACAAAGTTTCAGAGTTTTGTTAATTGGATTTGAAGGAAATTGTGTCTATCACCAAAGGATCTGAAAACCTGAGCCAGACATCTCAGGCTTGTCGTAGCCATTTTCCAGAGCGCTGGAAACAGATGTGTTTTGCCGCAAAAGTTATATTAGAAGCCAACAGCGGTTCCATCGATTTATTCTGGGAATATAATGAGTAGGAGCCAACATGTTAGAAAGTTTATTTTTCTTGTGTTTATTCATTGACTGTTTCCAGCTGCAATATGGTAGATAATTGTAGCCAAGGTTAGCTTGCCAAGTTGTTGTAACTATTGACACTGATAATATCAAATACAGGGTATTTCAGTTTGTGGCAGGTTGATCAATGTTGTCTGACGCTGTATACTTTTATTTTGAAGAGTGTGTGTGTGTGTGTGTGTGTGTGTGTGTGTGTGTGTGTGTGGTCACCTATTTTGACTTGACAATAGGTAAATGAGTCCGTGAGGGACAGCGCCAGAGGCTACAGAGAATCCCTGTTATTGACTCTGAAAATCTTCCGGAGAGAATGTGGATCAGTATGCCCCTCCATTCTAATTCTATGTAGTCAGGTTTCATTCGAATTGCTGAGATATAGCTTATTTGTTTGGTCATCCCTGTGATTCTTCCTGTTTCTTGTTACTCTCTTGGTTCATTTATGATTCATATGAGACCCAGCTGGCTTGAAGAGCACACAATTGTTTCTTGGTTACACCGGGACTCTTAGCACAGGTGCACACTCACTCACACACACACACACACACACACACACACACACACACACACACACACACACACACACACACGTGTGTGTGTTATATATGTGTGTGTGTGTGTGTATATATATAGGGTATATAGTATAAGTGTAATAATAATGGAAGTATGCCGAATAGTCGTAGCAGTGGGTGACAGTGAATGTCAAGCAAGGCCATGGCAGGAGACACAGCTATAGTGCACAATCCTGGTTCAGCCACTATCCATGGGAACCTCTGAGATGACAAAGCACAAAGACTCTGGGGAAGAAGCTAAGTCAGTAACATACCTTGGCATGACATGAAAGTGTGCAGGACAGGAATTCAAAAAAATAAAATTTACAAATACACAGAGCAATTCAATTGACAATGTTTCTTTCAGTATGTTCACCAGGCCCTCACTTGATATCTGACATGGAAACACATTGTCTTGAAAGGGTAATAATTAGGAAATATTGGCCATCGAAAAAACACATCTAACTGTAAGACAAAATTACTTATTTTCAAATGAAAACCCCAGCACTATATGTCACATTACCACAGCAGAAGACTGAACTTAATCATCTATTACCTACACTTAAGAAAGCAATTATAAGCTATACATCTGTGGAAATATTTGAATGTAAGTTTATGCACTGAGAGAACATTTCTCCAGATTCGGAACATTTCTATTTCTACACCATACAGTAGGTGACTTACCAAAAAGACTACTTCTCAAGCAGTAGTTACCACAGCTGAAGCTTAAACTGTTATGTGTACAAACACACTAAGACCAGAGGAAGGTAACTCACAGTGATGGCTTCAGAGAGAACACAGGAGAACAGGCCGGTTGAAAAAACAAAAGGTTTATTAACCAAAGGTGTCCACAAAAACCGGGATAAACAGAAGGTGAGAGCAAAAAACACTCTGGACTATTTATAAATAAAGTAAGGTTTAACAGAGGGTGTCCACAAAAACAGGAAACAAAAGGTGAGAGCATAAAGGCGCTCTGGGCAGGATGAGCTCCAACTCCACTCACAGGCAAGGCTGGGCTGGGCTGAGGGCAGGTGAAAGCTCCTGGAAAAAATGAACAGAGTTCAAGTAAGTGCTGACAGGAAAATTCAGGTGAACTGAATGCTGACAGAGGAACAGACGGAGTACAACTAAGACAAGCAGATGATCCGACGAATACTGGAAGCCTGAGCCGGATTTAAATACACTGCTGATTGGGGAGTAGATGAGATGATGACTTGCAGGTGTGAGAGGAGGCAGGGCTGGAGGAGCTGGGTAGGCAGGTGCAGCCCACAGCACGGACCTGGACAGACAAGGGAAGACAGACAAGACCACAAGGGGGCAAGGACACGAAGGGAAAACACAGGGGAAATGAGGAAAACTAGCACTGCCTAACATAAACTGTTATGACTGTTAGATTGACTCGTTTCTTGAAATACACAGTTGCTGTATTTTAATCCAAGTCTTATTTTCTTGAGCACAGTTACACATAGGTGTAATGTTTCGTTAACTGTCACTGGAAAAGTTCTGATCCAAAACAACCAAGTCATGCAGTGACCATAACAATAGTCAGCTGTTAGAATTTTATGGAGGTAAATTTCGCCATACCATGAAAATGCATGATTTCTTATTTTCTTTTTTCAGTTAAAATGCTCTTCACGTGGAAACTTGCTCAATCTTCATAAGAACCATTTCAAAGTATTTTACTCCTGGTGGTGTATTGGCATATTTATTTCAGGGTGTGCTGTTTGTGGCTGCCTGTTTTTATTATCTGAGCCTAATGATGCTCTAGTGGAAAAACAGTCATGAAGACTATTGTTTTGCATGCTTAGACCTGTATTTTATTTCTCAAGCCATCCCACAATCACTCCTCTCATGCATGCTCATTCACAATTTCTTTGCCATCATTGTCTGGGACTGTCAATTAAGATACTGGCTGTTCTTGTCAGCTGGTCACATCTACCCAATAGCACAGCGACTCACCTTCACTGTTAGCTTATCATATTGCTGCTCTCTTTATAAATACGATTCTCTCTCTGCCTTAGTTCTTTTCTGCTGCCCTTATGCGGTCATTTCAGTACAAATTGTCACTAATGTCAAGCGTCCATATTACCTTTCAATTTAGTTCTCCTTCAGCCACAAGCATTGTCTAACTTATCAGCCTAACAGGAAAAAACTTTATTCTCCCCTCATTCTCCTGCACTCACAAAGTCTTTGTGCTATTCCTGGACAGTGTGCTGTAGTCAACACACTGATTGCCATACAGTCTCTGGCTAATTCCATCCAAGCTATTCATGTATGCCTTCAGTCCCCAGAAAACGCTTGAGCTTGTGCCATATCATCAGCATTCCACATTGCTGCCATGCCAAAACACTACTGAACATGTGGCAGCCTGCCTCATGTTCAGTAGTGTTTTACAACCAAGCTGTTCATCACTATCTGGCCTCCACACCTCAGCCTCTCACAGGTGGGAAACAGCATTATCTACTTGTCATGTTAAAGAATATTCCATGGAGTGTGACAAAAACATCACAGCAGAAATGTTGATGTGGTCATATGCAGATCGCCAGTTAGTTGGACTTTCACTGGTGAGTTTTGGGCAGTTTTCTGCATCTACCATGCTCCATCTATCCAGAGAGAAAGCAAAGAACTGTTTCCTATTCCGGTATTAAATGGCAAGCTGATTCGTAGGAACATCACTTTCAGTATCTCAAATCAGTCTCCAGCAAGCACTCTCTATATTCCCAATTAAAAACTTGAACACTTTAATACTGCTCATGCTCGTCAGAGGTTTCCATGTCATTTCCTGCTCTACTGTGCGAATACAGAGTTTACAATACTTGGTTTCCTTCAATCTCTGGTCCTCCGGTCATTGCAGCTCTCCAGCCTGTTCCCAGCACATCCCACAACAGTGTGTGAACTGAGCATTTCAAATTTCTGTTTATCCAAACTGAAACATTGGACATTGTTTCATTTCCCTGTGCACTCCCATCAGAGGAAGAACAATAACCACACACTAATTTATTTGAAGGTATACATACCTTCAAAAAAAAACCTATATATATATATATATATATATATATATATATATATATATATATATATATATATATATATATACACACACGTATATATATACATGTATACAGAGAGAGAGAGAGAGAGAGAAAGAGACGGGCCTGTATTTCGAAACCTATTTTCATTTTCTCCTGTTTGCCTTGGTAAGTTCTCATACCACATGACGTGTTACAAATATGAAGCATAGTGCAAGTTCAGGCTGGCCACAGTGGTCAAGCTCATTGGCTGATGGCTCAACTAATCTCAGACCAGCCCACATCAGCTGACAGCTCAAGTGATTCTCTGCATTGCTCCTCATTGGCACATCTCAAACAGCACGCTCTATAAACTGTCATAACCTTCTCACCCTTTGCTGATTCCTCTGCAAACCGTTTAAAGCTCTGCAGGCCATTTTGTTTCTCTTATGACAACAATAAGACTGTTGGTGTTTGTGCTTCAACTTACCCTCCTGCTGGTCATGTCGATTCCCGTCATTGATGAGGATCCATGGTAGATCGACTGCATCATGGATTCCCAGCAGGTATCCAAAGCAGAGGAAACCAACTCCAAAGAGAACACTGTCCACATTCGTCAAAGCTCTCGTCTGGCAAGTAAATCTCTCAATACTCCCAGAATTAGCAGATGGCCAGTGCCCAAACTCCTGGAGGCCTTTTTCAGGAGTAACATCCAGGCTCCAGTCGGAACTTCTCATGAAGAGCTTTTTTTCATTGTTCTTGGAGAAAATCCACTAATAACAACCATTGGTAGTTTTTTCTCGCGGCTCTGTCAAGGTTACACTGAATCTCCAACCATTTTTAATGCAGCCTTAAAAGACAACCTAGATTCACTCAGTTTACCAGCTGGTAGTGCGCTTTTGCAATATGTGGATGACCTCATGATTTGCTCTCCCACAGAAGAAGCCTGCAAACAAGACACACTCACTCTTCTGAACCATCTGGCTGATAACAGCCACAAGGCCAGCTTGTCAAAACTTCAGTTTGTTTCAAAACAAGTCATTTTTCTGGGTCATGTGATCACAGCAGAGGGCAAAACCCTCTCACCCAAACGACCTGAAGCAATCCAAAACATCCCACAGCCTGAAACAAAGAAACAAGTTATGAGTTTTTTTAGGAATGACGTCATATTGCAGACAATGGATCCCAAACTTTGCAGAAATTGAGGCACCATTAAGCGCTCTTGCTCATGGGAAAGGCCTCACAGCAAAAGACAAAGTCACATGGACACCTGAGGCAGTAAAAGCCTTTGTGGACTTGAAATTGGCACTGCAATCTCCTCCGACATTAGGCCTTCCAGATTGCACCAAACCATTCACACAGACTGTTGACGAACGGGGTGGGTACATGACTTCGATACTGACACAAGACCATGGGGGACAACAGAGACCTGTAGCCTATTTCTCATCAAAACTCGACTCAGTTGCTATAGGACTTCCTACATGCCTTAGAGCTGTGGCAGCTGCTGAAAAAGCTGTGATCATGTCATCACGTGACATTGTAGGCTATGCTGATCTCACTCTACTGGTACCACATGCTGTTTCAATGATTTTGCTTGAACAGAAAACTTCTCACCTGTCAACAGCAAGGTGGCTCAGATATAACACGATTCTGCTCGACATGCCTAACATCACTGTTAAAAGATGCAATGTTCTTAACCCTGCAACTTTTCTCCCTACACTAGATCAGTGTTTTTCAACCACTGTGCCGCAGCACACTGATGTGCCGCGAGATACTGTCAGGTGTGCCGTGGGAAATTATCCAACTTGTGTGCCTGTGTGGTCTAGCGCCTGGCAGAGTGATCATGTAGTACTCTTCCATACCAGTAGGTGACAGTCAGGTAGCTAATTGCCTTGTGCTTGGAGACAAGCGAATTAGTGACACATGGATGCAGCGACAGGTGTTGTTGACGGTGGCATTGTGGATAGCAGGACGACGGTGAAAGTGATGGATAAGTTTTTGAAGAGGAAAAATGCTGACTCTGAACTGGGCCCTGGACAAAATCCGGACCCAGATGAAGGCCCTAGCATGAGTGGAGGTCAAAAGAAAGCAAAGACGGTGATGTCGAGCAAAGTTTCTGGCGCGAGGCAATACAATGAAAGCTATCTTTCATTTGGATTTACTTTTACCGGAGATGCAACGGCACCGACTCCGTTGTGCTTGGTATGTGGTGAAAAGCTCTCCAACAGTGCTATGGTCCCAAGTAAGCTTAAACGCCATCTCCAAACGAAACACCCTTCACTTCAAAACAAAAATGTTGAGTATTTTGTTCGCCTGCGTGAACACACGGAGAAACAGGCAACTTTCATGAGAAAAACCGCAAAGGTAAACGAGAGAGCCCTTAAAGCTAGCTACCACGTCGCTGAACTTGTGGCTAAATCAAAAAAGTCCCACACTGTGGCAGAGCAATTAATACTTCCCGCCTGCAAAGCCATTGTAAATGAGATGCTCGGACCCGAAGCGGCTAAAGAAATAGCCAAAGTCCCTCTCTCAGATAACACAATTTCCAGACGTATTGATGAGATGTCTGCAGACATTGAAAGTGTGGTTTTGGACAAGATCCGTATCAGTAATAAATTTGCGTTGCAACTTGATGAATCTACTGATATAAGTGGACATGCTCAACTCTTGGCCAATGTGCGTTTTGTGGATGGAGACACGATCAGAGAAAACTTTCTATTTTGCAAGGCTTTGCCAGGAAAAACAACAGGAGAGGAAATTTTTCGGGTCACATCAGAATATCTGGAAAAAGGAGGATGTTGTGTATCAATGATGCAGCAATTAAGTGAAGATGATGAAGAAGTTCTCCGCCGATACTGTCTTGTTTAAATATATAAAAGGTTTATTAAAGCAAGTACAGCATCTCAGACAGCATGCTATGTCTGGGTGGTTTCAGCCAATAGAATCAACACACACATACAGCACATACATCTCAGACATGCATTATATAGGGGAGTTGTGTTGACATAACTAACACAGAAGGGTTTAAAAAGACCTAATATGGTCATGGCAGAGCATATACTGCACAACAGGACAACAGAAAAAGACCTAATATGGTCATGGCCTCTCAACCTTTAGGTTAAAGGTATTTACGAGCGACAAGAATCTCAAAGCCCTGGGGGGAGAATGTCCTAATGAGAAGAGCAGATACTACAAGGACTTAAGTGGGAAAACTGCACGAGTGTCTGCACTGATGGAGCTGCAGCCATGGTCGGGCGCACCAAAGGCTTTGTAAGCAGAGTGGAGGAAAAAAACCCAGATGTGATCATTACGCACTGTTTTTTTACACCGTGAAGCCCTCGTAGCCAAGACTTTACCAGCAGACCTCGTTCCTGTGTTGGATGATGTTGTGCACATGGTAAACTTTGTGAAGTCACGACCTGTGAAAAGTCACATATTTGCAGCTTTGTGTGAGGAAATGGGAGCGGAGCATAAAGCCTTGCTGTTTCATACGGAGGTCCGATGGTTGTCACGGGGCAAGGTGCTGGCCCGTGTGTATGAGCTGCGAGAGGAACTTAAAGTGTTTCTGACAAATGAGGGGTCCGATTACGCAAAGCTGCTTGCAAGTGATGAGTGGTGTGCAAGGCTGGCATACCCGGCAGATATTTTTCATCATCTGAATGAACTGAACACACGAATGCAAGGCCGAAATGAAAACCTGCTTACAAGTACAGATAGAATAAATGGATTCCGTTCAAAGGTGCAACTCTGGCAGCAGCATGTGGAAAGTGGCAATCTTGAAATGTTCCCACTCACCAATAAATGGCAAGATGTTAATACTGCTGCACTGTGTGAGATAATAGTTAAACATTTGAAAACTCTTGAGGAGAAGATGTCATTTTATTTCTCCTCAGCCTCCACGGAGTGCCTTGACTGGGTTAGGGACCCATTCAGCTCAGCATCAGCTGTTGGAAAGGACATGACTTTACAGGAGCAGGAGGAACTAACTGAACTGAGACAAGATCGTGGTCTCAAGCTAAGCTTTGCTGATC
Source organism: Chaetodon auriga (assembly GCF_051107435.1). Taxonomy (NCBI): domain Eukaryota; kingdom Metazoa; phylum Chordata; class Actinopteri; order Chaetodontiformes; family Chaetodontidae; genus Chaetodon; species Chaetodon auriga. The sequence continues at coordinate 602,081 of NC_135090.1, read as the reverse complement.
TACCTCTGGACAGTTTTTGGTTGGCAGTTGCCAAGGAGTTCCCCATGCTGGCCAACAAAGCTATTTTGACATTGCTCCCATTTTCCACAACATATCTGTGTGAGGTGAGCTTTTCAAGCCTGACTGCTGTAAAAACTAAAAACAGAGAAAGACTGAGAGCTGTGGAGGAAGAGCTTCGTGTGTGTCTTTCATCGATTCCTGCCAGGATATCAGCTCTGTGTTCATCCAAACAGGCCCAGGTTTCACACTGAGTGAGTATAAATATGAAAGATTATAAAATACTTTTTTCTTTGTGTTTATTTAATTCCTATTCAAGACTTTATAATATAATGTCATTCTTCAATGTTAAAAAAAGCTTATATTAACAATATAACACTTATGTTGTTAATATAAGCTTTTTTTTTTCACATTTTCAGCTGGTGGTGTGCGAGGGCAGTATAATAGGCATATGCCTGCAATTAGGACCGGGGATAATGTTATGACAGCATAGCCAACCACTCGCCTGGGTGATGAATTACTTTTGCTATTTCTCGCCAACTTTTTTTTGACTCTGTCATGGCACTCCCTCGAGGAAACATCAAACAGGCAGGTGTATTGTTGCCATAGCTCAGCGAACTTTTCGTCTTTCGGTGTCAAATCTGACAGCAGCAACCTCAGCATCCCTTCTCCTCCTCCTCATCATGGTTACCGGATTGCACTCTGGAGAGACCACCTGATTGGCAAACCCTCTGGAACATTTCGTGGGAAATGTCACATTAGGCATGTCAAGACAAAAAAATTGACATGTCCAGGCAGTGTCTGGGACGCCATATGACAGGTCATTGAGCATGTCACACTACACGGGAATAGACACCGGATTGTCGTTCAAATTATATGACAGGCACCAGATGTTTATCCACCCTTGTTTTTTATTTGAGAAAATACCGTATAAATACAATGGGACTGAAAGGGCCTCCATTGACATTAAGGCATTATATCATACATGTCGAATTCAAGGCCCGCAGGCCAAAAGCGGCCGAGGATGGAATTCTCTTTGGCCGCATGACAATATCTAATTATTATTAGAGCTGGCCCACCGGTATTTAACACGCAAAACTAGTACTACAGGTCCCACAATGCACTGCCAGTACGTTGGCATGTCAATCAAAGACACGCAAACGCGAGTCCCTGCCCCACTCGTTCATCAGCAGCCTGATGGAGCTTGTTACCTGTGGTCAACTTTCAGCTACCCCTCTTCCCGAAAAATGGCTAAATGGAAGGTGGACTTTGAAAATGGGGGTTTTCAAGGCAGGTGGGAGGCAGAGTATATGTTTGTAAATATGAAGGGCAAAGCTGATTGTCTTCTGTGTGGAGACAGTGTGGCTGTAATGAAAGAATATGACGTAAAAAGACACTACGAAATGAAACACCATGGCAGTTAAATGACTCTGGAAAAGCTGCATAAAGAGCCATAAGAAATGAATGCAACTGATTTTTCATTTAATGATTAATGTTGTTTTATAGGCAATAACTTACAGGCTGTGTTAGCTCCAGGTTCAATATGTGCAATAAGGTCATTTCAATCAGTTTTCAATAATCATTGAACCAGTCCAACTGTCGACTTTTTTTAATTTTGGCCCACTGTGCAACACCCCTGCTGTAGCCTATATAAAAATAAAAAAAAGCTTTCAGTACTCATACAAAATCATGGCTACTTTTGATCATTGACAATAAAAAAAAAAAAACAGATTAATTTTTCTTCTCTATGTGTCATTAAAGAAAAAGCTGCTCTTAGTCGAATAAGACTTGTCTTAACACAAAATCCTCCTGTTTTGTGTAATAAGCAGCATATCCATGAGACAGAAAAAAAACAACTTTATACTACACAATGCAATGCTACTTTATGCCACTTGCATTTCAACACATTGTGCAAAAAGTATGGCCTCGATTTCAGCTCTCATACAAAAACACTGTGCAATATGAGATAGAACAATAAACAGAAATAACAGAACAGTGCTCAATTAAATCATGGCTTTGTACCATGGAAGTACAACATAGTTAAGGTACTTAACTTCCAGTTAATAACTGGTGGATGCTCATGGAAAATGCAAGTTCTTGTGTAAGAACATGAGCTGGTTGACATGCTCTGGTGTGAGTGTTTCCCATTGGGCTGTCACAATATCCCCTGCAGTAGAGACGACTCTTTCTACAGAGACATTGGTGGCCGGAATGCAGAAGTATCACTTGCCCAACTTGAAAAGCAGGGAATACATCACCTCATTCTTTCTCCACCAGCTGAGAGGATCCTCAGAGAGAGGAATTGGTAACTTGCTAACTTCCTCCTCAGCTTTAGCATAGGCAGACAGGCTACTAAGCTGTGGCACCAGTGAAGGCATTCCCCAGTAGATTCTCCAACAAAGAGGATGGAGCTCTTCTCTTAGGAGGAGAGGGGCATTGCAAAGAGGATGGAGTTCCTCTTTTTGGAAGGAGAGGGGCTTTGCAAAGAGGGGGCAGCTCTTCTCTAGGTAGAAGAGTGGCTTTGGTTATGCACCTCTGTGGTGTGGGTGTCCTCTGTGTTGTGCTGGCTTTCCTTTTCATCCAATCTTACCTCTTGCTGTAGGTAAACAGAATAAGAACAGATCACGCAGTGGCCTCATTTTCACATTTCCATATAATGTCAATATCTCCAATCCCAACCACATATGTAAAAATAAATAAATAAATAAATAAAGTAAAATTAAAAAATAAATGAAAATGAGACAAGTCAAACAATAAATTAGGCTACCTATCTGTATTACGCATTAATTGCGTGTTATGTTGTAAAATGTATCAATTCAACAAAGTCATAGTAAGCCTTGAAAATCTTACAATAATGTAACATACAATATAATGGCGTATTTACCTGAAGTGAGGCAGCCTCAGCAACCACTCTTCCAAATCTCTCCACTATATCCTCTTCAGAAAGGAAAGGAATCTTGGGTCGAGAGCAGACGCTGAACGAAGTGTGCTTCTTTCTAGGTCAGAGGTGTACCTAGAAAGAGGTGTTTTGTGGAGGTCCTCATTGATGAGGACCTGCTTTATCTAGTAGTTAGTTGATGACAATGTTGCCCATTGTTTCCTAGTTGAGCATGCAGTGGGGGCAATCAAACACACTGTGGCGCTACTCTCCTCTGATGAAAGTATAGTAGCATTGTCACATCCTGACCTAGAATGAGGGTAGTGGTGAAAAGCTGACTGGAAAAAGGCATAATTTAACTCCCAAAATCTATAAAATGTAGCAAGACAGAGTCTGTTTGATGCAAAAAATGAAGTGTTTTATGGCCCTTCTAAGACTGTCCATGAAAATGGGGCCAAATAATAAAACAAAAATGCAGCAGAAAAAATACTTACAATGACTGGCCAGAAACACCAGTAGGTCTACACAACACCACAGCCCTTCTCTGACTGACTAGGCAGTGTAGATCCCCTCCATTTAAAGGCTAGGCCCCTCCCACTGGACCATACCATCTTTAATTGGAATGAATTACATAATCAATTCAACTATACAGATCATCTTCCACATCAAAAACCATTTCAAATCTATTTACCACACATTAAATGAGTCAAAGCATTCACATAATGCCCCATTTAACACTCCCATCAGTTAGTATGGTGCCGTAAGATGGACTGAGCATGCTCCCTACTTTAAACTCAGGCACTATAAATGACAGCCTGAAACTATGCTCAATTTATGGTTAAAACCTCACAAAACAATCCGAGAAATCTTACAGATGATCCCGGATTAAGTATTCATTTGTCAGTTGGAGTTCGGAAGAGGACAGAGCTGATGAAAATGGGGAAGCCCAATGAGATAAAGAAAGCAATGCTGGGTAGTGTCGTGGAATGTGAAGGCTGAATATACAATCCACAATAGGCCAGAATAAGTCAAATTCAGCTGTCCGAGAAAAGTGCTCAAAAAAGAGCTGCAGGAGGAAAATACTTTATTGCCGGCAATAAAGGGGGAAAAACATCCAGAAACACACAGCGTGCAATCCTGAAGAAGTCCCAACTTACAATGGTCAGTGCTCCGTCTTTTATACAGTTCAGCTCAAGGTCACCCCCGCCCTTGGGGCATCTTCTCTTTTTTTTTCTAAGATTCTTCTGTTTTTTACACCTTTACGTTATCTTCTGGCTGCTGTTCAGCCTGGGCTTGCAGGTGCTCTTTTTTATTTTCTTGCTGTTCTTTTGAAATTACACCATTAGCTTCTGATTGTCATGGGCTCTATTTTTAAAAATATTACCAAATCACAATTTATTGCCATAGTTGCATATAAAGTATAAAGACATGTCACACCATCACATTTATCTTTAAGTGCACCTTGAGAGTATATTAAAACATAGTAAAGTATATCGAATCATCCCAAACCAGCATTCATTAAAGCATAGTAAATCATAGTGTGATTATAATATCATTCAATCTTTCATGATCATGACAGACACTCAAATATGGATTGAATACAGTAAGGTTATATAAGGACACACAGTTATGTAAGGTCACAGACAACACCGGCTAAAACTGGCTGAGACCAGTTAAGACAGCTGCAAAGACAGCTGCAAAGCCATGGAAAACACCAAAGATCCATGATACGGAAGCCCTGCCCTCGTGATCTTGTGATCTCTGCTGCGCGGTATCATCCCTGCACAGTATCACTATCTTGACCTTTTATGTGTTTCTTCTCCATTTCTCCATTACTCTTGTATTTTTAAGTAAATGAACTAATAAACTCCTACTACAATATTTACTACTATCATCAACCATTGGTTATAGTGTTTTACTCAATTCTTCACATATCTGTTGGAAAAATTATACTACAGTAGGCACAACTATGTTGTGAATGGACCTGAGTGGGGAGATTCTGACATTACTGAAGATAGCAATGAATTGGAGATTAGTCAAACTAGTCAGAGAGTAGTAGAAAGAGAAGTAGAAAGGAGGAAACTCTATCGAGACTAGGGCAAAGAAAGTCAGGAGCAGTGGAGGTAATGAACCAGGAATAGAGGAAACAAGTCAGGTAGGGAAGAAAGTTAAAATCATTTTGCGTTGTTGTGAGGAGAAGGGGATTTCTTCTATGAGTCCAGTGAAGCTTACAACAGTGCTAAAAAAACAGATTGGTGACATACATATGGCTAAAGTCCTTGGTAACTTGTTGATTGTCTGCAGGAATGAAGAGCAGAGAGAGAGGGCTGGCAGGATTAAAGAAATTGGACAATTTAAAGTAGTAAGTGTGAGTCATATTGACAGTGGAGGACAATGGGTTAAGGGGGTGATTTGGGGAGTGCCAGTCGCAGTCTCCATGGAGGAAATTAAAGCTAATTGAAAAGGAGGAATTGTGAGAGGTGCTCTGCGGTTCCAGGTAACCAGAAAAGGGGTGAGGAAAGAAAGTGAGGATTTTGAGGAAGAACTCCTCCCAAGGAAAGTGACTCGAGGCTTCCTGAGTTACAATGTAAGGGAGTACATACCAAGGTCAATGAGATGTTACAACTGCCAAAGATTTGGTCATACTGCCAGAACATGTCAAGGTAGGAGAAGATGTGCCAGATGTGGAGAAGATCATGAATATGGGCAATGTAATCATGAACAACTAAGATGTTGCAATTGTGGAGACAACCACAGTGTGGCATATGGAGGTTGTGTCGTGATGAAAAGGCAAGTGGAAATACAGCAGGTTTAAACTCAGAACAAGTTGTCATATGCAGAGGCTGCAAAGATCGTAAACAAAAGAAGAGCGGTAAATGGAAAAAGTAGAGCAGGAAATCAAATCCCAATTGCAAATAGTGGCAGTCAGGCAAATGAAGAATGCATACAGTGTCACTGCCCTTCCCCACCTAGGTAGAGCTGATCACAGTCTGGTGTTGTTAACACCTCGGTATGTCCCTATTGTCCAGAGGCAGCCTGTGTCCATGAGAACAGTGAGGAGGTGGACTCAGGAGGCTAATGAGTCACTGCAGGACTGCTTTGAGACAACAGACTGGAATGTGTTGTGTTAGCCACATGGGTAGGACATCAACAGCCTGACAGAGTGTATCACAGAGTAAATCAAATTCTGTGAACAGACCGACTGTACGCTGCTTTCCCAACAACAAGCCCTGGATCACCAGTGAACCAAAAAGTCTGCTGAATAAGAAGAAACAAGCTTTCAGGTCAGGGGACAAAAAAGAACTGAGGAGTGTTCAACACGAGCTGAGTGACAAGCTGAGGCAGAGCAGAGATGCCTACAGGAGGAAGCTGGAGGCCAAACTCCAGCAGAGCAGAGTGAAGGATGTGTGAACAGAAATGAAGGAGATCACGGGGGTCAAGGCAAAAGACAGACCAGCAGCTGGAAGCCTTGAGATGGCCAATGAGCTACACCACTTTTTCAACAGGTTTAGCTCGCAACCAGGAGTGGCCCTACAGTGTGCCGCCCTTCACACCTCCCCACTATCCACAACGGCCTCCACAACCCCCCTCTGCCCAAGCTTTCTCCCTCCAACCCTCAACCCTCCCTGGTGATCCCTCCCTTGGACTCAACTCCCACATCCCCCACCATCCCCCCACAGCACCCCCTCCACTAGCACCATCCCCTGCCTGACTGCAGTCCTGAGGACTTGTGCCAGCCAGCTGTCCGTGATCCTGGGACACCTCTTCAACCTGAGCCTGCCGAGAGTCCCGATGCTGTGGAAGACAACCTACATGGTTCCTGTTCCAAAGAAGAAATCTCCATCTGGCCCCAATGAATATACACCCAAGCCCTTACCTCGCTCATGATGAAGGGGCTGGAGAGGCTGGTCCAGGCCCACCTCTGACTGCAGGTGAAATCATCACTGGAATCATCACTCCAGTGCATTTAATACCATTCAGCCGCTGCTACTGGGTGAGAAGCTGTGAGTAATGGGAGTCAACGCGCCCACAATCTCCTGGATTACTGACTACCTGACAGACAGACCCCAGTTTGTCTGACTGGGCAACATTCTGTCTGAGACTGTGGAAAGTAGTGCAGGATCACCACAGGGGACTGTTCTCTCTCCCTTTCTCTTCACCTTGTACACCTCAGAGCCGGCAACATCAACAGACGGACCAACCTGATCAGGACAGTCAGCTCCATTATTAGCTGCAAACTAGACACTTTTGAGGAGGTGGTGGAGAAGAGGACACTGGACAGACTGTGATCCATCATGAATAACCCTGAACATCCTTCTCCAATAGACTGCTCCAGCTCTGCTATCACAAGGACAGCCTCAGGAAATCATTCCTGCCACAAGCCATCACACTGTACAACAGAAACTTAAACAGTTAATCCACCAACCTCACAAACTCTTGTGTTTTACATATTATTTTTACATATTATCTGCTCTACTGCAATATTGCACATACAGTCTACGGTTTACACTTATCTATCATCTGAAAGTGCACAAATTGTTTGCTGTTTTTTGCTGTAAATACTCTTTATATACTTAGTTATATTGTATTTTTTATATGGGTGGGACTTTAACGCGTTAATTACGATTAATTAATTACAAAAAAAAAAAAAAAACGCGTCAAAAAAATTAACGCATTTAATCGCAGTTTGCACTCCAGACAACACGGAACATTTGTAAGTGCACGAGTTCCTGGTCCACCGATCACACTGATGCACAAGACGCATCAGAGCTAGGAGGCCTTTCTCATTAGGCCTTTCTCAATATGCGTTCTTCTCTGTACTTGTGTTCTTGTGTACTTGAGAAACGTCATCAGTCTGAGCCCAAGTACTGTTCCAATTAAAAAGTCCGCATCTCGCCAAGTACAGTCAAATACCCGGATGTGTTCTTGCCCCTCCCATTTTATCGAGGATGCATCGGGTGGTGACTTGTGTGGACTTGGGGCAGCCACGTATCCCAGAATGCATTTCGTAGCAACGATCGCGGAGGAGAGGACTCACAACTGTAAAGTTACAAGTTTCGAAATACTACTGTTTTAGTAGTACGGAATGTGGTTTTAAGATTATTTTATGTGAGAAAGTGGATGTTAAAACTTAAAATCTGTGGTCGATTCATCACGATAGCGCGTAGTTTAAAATTTGCTCCAAAGTTTTCGGAGATAACCGGCAGACGAGCTGCGATGGTGACGTCATCAAGTACGCTGCCGTCCCTATTGCAGAATGACCATCCTGCGTCCTCCCGTCCTGGAGAGACTGTACTCCCAGGTCGAACTTGCTAAGTCCGAACTGCCAAGTTCGTAAGTCCGAACTTGGCGTACTTGGTATTGAGAAACGACCATTATGTGTTCTTACTTGTGTTCTTGGGTACTTGAGAAACATCATCTGTGTTAGTCCAAGTACTGTTCCAATTCAAAAGTCCGCGGTCGTTTCTCAATACCAAGTACGCCAAGTTCGGACTTACGAACTTGGCAGTTCGGACTTAGCAAGTTCGACCTGGGAGTACAGTCTCTCCAGGACGGGAGGATGCAGGACGGTCATTCTGCAATAGGGACGGCAGCGTACTTGATGACGTCACCATCGCAACTCGTCTGCCGGTTATCTCCGAAAACTTTGGAGCAAATTTTAAACTACGCGCTATCGTGATGAATCGACCACAGATTTTAAGTTTTAACATCCACTTTCTCACATAAAATAATCTTAAAACCACATTCCGTACTACTAAAACAGTAGTATTTCGAAACTTGTAACTTTACAGTTGTGAGTCCTCTCCTCCGCTATCGTTGCTACGAAATGCATTCTGGGATACGTGGCTGCCCTAAGTCCAAGATAAGAGCGTGGTTTTGTGCAAATTGTGCAAAAAAGAATTTGCCTACCACCGAAGCACATCAAGCCTACGGTACCACCTGAATGCAAAGCATGTTGCAGCGAGCACAGAAACCGCCGGAGCTGTTAGTGCTAGCAGTCCTGGTCCGAGTATGAGCAAGCTGCGCTGGCAACCCACACTGGAACAAATGAAGCAAAATGTGGCTTCTTGTGGCAAATATTGTTATACCATTAAACTACGATTAATTGAGATTAATTAATCACAAAGCCTCTAATTAATAAGATTCATTTTTTTAATCGAGTCCCACCCCTAATTTTTAATTATATTTTTATAATATTATATGATATGTATTATACATTAGAATACATATTATATAACTATATGTTTAGTTTTAATTAGTTATATTTTTATTTTTCTTCCTGTTTATATTTTTTGATACTTTTTTCTAAATAATTGTGTATACATTCTGTTTTTGCCTGTGTGTTTAATTGCTACTGCAACAAAACAATTTCCCAAATTGGAATCAATAAAGAAGCAGTCTAAAGTCTAAAGTCAGAGATGACCTTGACCAGAAATAACAGATTAATCAAATATAGACAGTGAGCAGCAACATCATGACTGTATGAATACACTATCACTTAAAGCGCAATGAAAAAGCACCATTTTAGAGCAGCAAATAGGTACTGTGGCAAAATAAAATGAAAAGAAATTAGCAAAACAGTGACTGTGTAACGGGTACCCAAGACCCAAGTGCAGTACCAGCCGACAGCAGATGGGGACAGGTATCCAGAGGATCGAGACAAGTTTGTACCGTACAGAGCCAAGAGCGAGCTCTGATGGATTTGCTGTGGTGAGATTCATTCAGCCAGGAAGAAACAAATCTCAGTTCAGAACTTTAGCTCTTTTAGATGCAGAGGGTAAGCAGATCTTTCCACCATCTGAGGAGTAGCAGATAAAAACTGGCCTGTATGTGACAGACTGAGAACAATTAACACACTGAAAAAAAAAACTCATTGGATGAACACAAATAAATTTTGGGCAGGATTTCCATCCATTAAATATATGTAGCCACAACTCAAACTAAGTACCTCCTTGTAATATGATTTAATTGAGTTGGTCGAACTCATCTTTATCAAATACAGCCAAAATAAAATAAGTACTTTAACTGGCCTTAACTTATTTACATTTGTTTAACTCAAATTAATATAGTTAGTCTAAAATAAAATTATTTCATTACTTCATTTGACCCTCATTTCAGACACACAACACAAAATCTGGTTAATGTTTTTTATTTAAAACGAACAAAAACTCATCCAAATATATACATATACATATATATAAATATATATATATAGATAGATAGAACATCAACATGAAACTCATCAAAATGATGATGACAGTGATATTCAAACGTAACATAATGACTTGTGTCAAAACACACAGAAAAACTGCCTTAGAACCCAGATATATGTTTCAGACAGAAAAACTAAGACAAGTTTTGACCAGTTCGGACCAACCATGAACATTTTTTACCTTTAACTGCACTATGTAGTGCCTAAAAACTGGCATGAAATACACATATACCACATTTAACACACATCAACAGTACAAAACATAGAAATTCTTCCACCTCAAACTAAACTGCTTAAGTTTTTAAGCTTCTCTTAAGTTTTTTCTCTGTGATGAACACAGTGTATGACCTATCACATTTAGAAAAGTAATCTGCTGACTTCAAAACTGCTTCAACTAAAGTAGCTAGTACTAGTGCACCAATAATACAAGCACAATATTTGCAAAGGCTAAGGCATGGTATAACCAGCTCTGATTAAACATGAAAACTTCACTATAAACTGTAATATGTAATGCCTACAAACAGATTTATACACATACATGTAAAACACACATGGTAGAAGTACAAAACAGAACCTGAAAAAATTTTGAATTTCTTTGAGTCCAGTCACAGCCAATCCATAGTAACACACTTCAAGATGTGCTACACAAGTAGTTAACATATTTTTAGAACAAGAAAAACATCCACGCTGACTGTCACTGACTGGGACACAGTGGACACAGTGTTTGTCCCTTATGAAAACAGCTTGATTTTCAGCTGCTGTATCTTTGCATTCAGCTTGTGTCCATCCAAGTTCATAATGATCTTCTGGAAAAACTCGAAGGTGTACTTGAGGTTTTCGGGAAAGGCTAGATCAAGGGCATAAATGAGTCCAAAGAGCATGATGAAGCCCATGATGACACTGCCAACATCGCTGAGGACTTTAATGCCCTCAATCACAACTCCCACGTCCTCTGGCTCCTTATGTCCATCTCTTCGGATTGTGTAAATCCCCATGACTGTGGTGGCGATGTCCCTCTCTGCATCCTCAGCTTCAGAGGACTGAACACAGAAAACAAATTTAAGTAAAACACTAAACAACAAACAGAAAATCATATACAAAATATAACTGCACAGTTACTACATACAGCAGTTTAGAGCAACAGTTCATCAGTTGTCTTGTTCAAAAAACAAGTGCCAATTCTAAGACGGCTGTAGCCTTCAACATTTGAAGATATCTGGCCATGGTTCGTGATAGTGGTGTGTCAGGCTCTCACAGAATCTTCTGATGGACACATTAGTGTTGTTTCCCGAAGTCATTGGCTGTCTCATAGTATTTTTCATAAATTAAGCATGGAATTAGATTAGTCTCAATATTATAGAGTAACTAACCCCTGTGGTCAGAGCCTAATTTCACCAGTGGTAAAGCTATGCAATTGCAGTGATCCCTTTTCAATCTACCACAAAAAATATTCAGCAAAACTCAAGAGTGAGAAACCAAATCCATCCACACTTGTAAAGGTAAGTGTGTCTGCATGTGCTGTGTGTGTATCTTTGTATGATAATTGACAGTGTATACAGTGACGTGTCACTAGGTTGCAGTAACGATGAGTAAAATGGAGGTGCCAGAAGTCAGGAAATACAAGACAAATAGAAAAAAGATGAGTTACAGTATTTTTTATGTTGCATGTTTACATTAGTGATATGTATGTGTTACAATTATACTACATGAGAAAGAATTGTAATAAACTTACCGAATATTCCTTGAAAAACACATCCGGGTCTTCATTGACATAGACAACAAGGCTTCTCAGGATGCACTCCCTCCTTATGTTGATGTCGTCGCACTAAAACATAGGTGACAAATAAAGACATCTGGTTGTGATGGTGGCGTAGGGATTAGAGCAGTCTGAAGATCAGTGGGTTTTTGGGCTGTCATTATGTGTGGAAAAAAAATAATTATATAATCAAATTGTAAAAGAAAGCAGACATTAAATTGTGAAAATTATAGCTGCACTAGGTAGGTTTGAGAAATTAGTAAGAGCATGTTAAGTTTTCAAACATTGACCTCCTTACTTTAGGCCTCCCTCTTGCTGAGATTAAAAGAATACTTCAATTTAAACCAGATTGTTGTTATCATTATTAGGTGTGTAGTACGTGTACAAGGACAAACTGTCCACCATTTTGTTTTGGTTCTAGGACTGATGCATATCTATTTCCATTTTTGTGTAAACCAAGCACCACTACACTTGCAAGAGGTGTTTTTTTGGTATGGTGCACTGCAGTGCATTCTTGTCGTTGCAGATTTCCCCCCTCCCTTTTAGGCAAAAGCAAATGCCACAGCCCCTTTTCTTTGATCATGTAGCACCTATTTCCTAGTGTTATGAAAACACCATATTTCCAGCTGTGAAATATTTCTTTAAATGAGCAGCTACAGACAAGAAAAAACTTAACCACCACAATACAGTGAAAGTTTGTTTGATGCATTTATACTGACCGAGTCTCTCATTGCCAGGATGCGCTTGATCTTTTGCCCTTTGACTCCTCCTTTGCTCTGGAAGATCTGAATCAGCTTGTCCGTGAAGTGGTCCATCTGTGACAGGAACTTTGATTGCAGTGGCTTGGTGGTGATCCGCAAGAACTCTGCATTCACCTGAAAAATGTTCAACAATGTACAGACATGTTAATTGTACTGCCGTAAACGGAGGCAGGGTTATTGCAAAATACAAATTGCAGCCATTAATCACCATGGACAATAATAATACTTGACAACACACAAACATTTACTTACTTCACTCTGCTCAAACAGGGCAGGCCATCTATTTTTGAAGTCTCCTATCATAGGCCTCTGCTCCACAACCTCGACACGTCTGTGGGAGAAGGTTTTCTCCATTTTTGCTTTTATCACAACTTCATTGTCATGCTTTTTCAGTTCTGACAATAAAGCAATTCTCTCGTTCTCCAAGCTTTCCGAAGTTTCACCTTTTGGGTGCAGAGGAATGTAGTTAACTTCAGCCTTTCTAGGCTTCTTGATATTAGCTGCAGCTTTGCCTTGGCCTTCTCGTTTGTGTTTCAAGGAGTTTACACGGATTTCGGGATGACCGAGTCTCCCAAGCTTTGTTCGATAATTTTGCATTTTATATTTTAGTGACTGTTTCCATCCCCAAAATCCTGTCTTGGATCCTAGCTGCCCCAAACAAGGATGGGTCCTTGTCAAAGCTGCTGCTACCTCTTCACACTGATGGTCTTTTGGGTATTTGGTGTATTTCATCATCTCTTGAGCTAGGCCATCAAGGATGACCCCTTTTAGCTTTGGGCCAGGGTTGAAGTATGTTCCATTTGTCTCAAACTCATTATTCTTTTGCTGTAGCTCAAATTCAGCTTCATAGGTGAATTTAGGGACCACAAAGACTTGGGGCCAGGAGGACAATCCTGAGGGATGAAATTCTGGGGATGAATGCGGGGTCGATGTGTACAGCATATCATTGCTGCTTGATGAGGCCAGTGATGAAGAAGAAAGGGTTTCAGCATTTGGGCTTGTGGTATTCGAAGCCTCATCAGTCGGTTCTACTGGGTACAAAGTGATGTAGGGTTCCACAGGTGGCGGGAGAGACATGTATATTACTTTGAGTGTGCTCTTGTTTTGGATTTCAGACACTGAAGTTAGATTCATGAACTCATTAAAGTCAGAATCCATGTACTGCAAACGAAAGTCCTCATGCAATTGAAAGCTTGTCTTTACGAGATGATGCAGTTCGTCCACTGTTTCTGGAATACCAGAGACCAGGTGCAATTTTCTTGAGTCAGATCCATCACCAAAGATGACCTGTAGAACAGCTGGATTTCCCATTGTGTAACACCTTTAATCCTGATCTGAAACAACACAGAAGTAGAACAAGAAAAGAATACATAAGCATTATATATTAAATGAAACTATAATAGTTTTCAGACCCTGACTATTTAGTGGAGCCTGACTGATACTTAATTTTTGAGGCCAAAGCCACACACAGTTTTTGCAATGATCCTTCAAATACAGTTATCAAACATAAGTAAACTGAACTCCCTCTGCACAGCCAGTTTCAGGAATCAGGTGCTGGTTGGTCACAGGAAGATCTCAAGTCAAAACATCAACATAATCACCGCACACTGAACTGAGTTGCTGTGATTTTATTCAGAGAAAAAACACGTTTCACCCGTGACTTCTTCAGGTTCGCTCAGCAGAAACACAGAAACACACACTCACAGGTGTGTTAAATTACAAAGGAGTAGACTGCTGGTCCTACTTCTGTCCTTTTTAATCTGTACTTTCTACAATACGGTACAAGGCAAAGTTACAGATTATTTTTGTAACACTTGTAACTCTTTCTAATTCTTGCTTTTTGATCTATGTAATCTTGTATGTATATATCATATTTTTTTAAGAAATTGAAAAATCTTTTGAAAATGCCTTTTATGAATGTTAAAGAAAAAATATTGTAAAAAAGAAAAATGGAACAACTGCGATTGAGAATGGTTCATGTGACCCCTGTGTATTTAACACACCTGTGAGTGAGTGTTTCTGTGTTTCTGCTGAGCGAACCTGAAGAAGCCACGGGCGAAACGCGTTGTTCGCTCTGAATAAAACCACAGCAACTCAGTTCAGTGTGCAGTGGTTTATGTTGATGTTTACAGTTATCAAACACTTGACATGTGACTATTATATTTTACAACCTAAAAATAAACTTTACTGTCTTATGCATCTTTTTTCAGCATTATTCTCTGTAAAACGAAAAAAATGAATCAGCACATTGGACAACACTGATACCAATATGTCTGTGATCAGGCTAATATCAGAAAACTGATATATTAGTTGGGCTCCACAATTTATATTCAACAATGTCACTAACCTTTAACGATGACAAATCTTTTCAACATTACCATGCGCAAGCCCCCTACGATGTATTCCACAAGGGGATATGGGTCCTCCAAGTCACCAAGCTCAATTAGGGCAACCTCTCTAGTGGGTGAGGCAGACAGTTCAAAGCCACCATAATGCTCCCTGTACCAAGCACAAACACCTCTCACTAGAAAACATAGATTCTCCTTTACAATGCACAGCTGAATTATCTCATTAAATTTTGGAAGTCCATCTGCAGATCCATGTACAATAAGCATCCCCTTACTGTAACATATACCACTGTAAGACAAATGTTTTGCCATGTGGACCTCAGTGACCTCTGGGTATCTCTGATGCAGTTTAGATCTTACTCCCTCACTAAGGACATCCACAGGCATGATTGAAACATCCGTGACCTCCAAGGATGACTTCTTGAAGTTGGAGGCATGTGTGTGATAGGCCAGCATAAACTGATGTTTAGTAGCTAGTGAGCGAGGTATATTTTTAAAGCAGTTTGTATGCCGAACAACCTGCTTGAAGAAGCTATGTTTAGCCTCAAACCTCATTGTCCACAGTGCTACCAGAGGTCCGAAGCGACGTATCATTTGTGGATTGTGCTCTAAATAGTGATGTTTAGGTAGGAGCTTAACATGGGGAAAGAGTTCAAGATAGCGCTGTCTGTGATCATAGATCTTAGCCTCAAGATATGCAACTGTCTCATCTGTGTGTACAGGGGCCACAACCAACTCAACAATATCCTTAAGATCCAGAATCACCAGCCATGCTGGTTCATCTTCTGGTACAATATGCCCAATCACAAAGGGAAGAAATCTTAACAATGTCCAATTTTCATGTGCATTTCCCCCTATAGTGTTGCTAGATGTGAAAGAGCGTGGTATGGCATGTGGGCGATTGGTTTTGTCTCCCCATTTGTATGGAAATGTCTGAATCAATGTGTTAAGGAAATCAAGAGTGAAGTATTTTTTTGAGATCAATAAACTAATACAGCGTGCAAGTTCGGCTGGAACAACACCTTCAAAGAGGTCATGCACAATATCAGGAGGATAGCCAGTGCTTACATGAAAATGAGAAAGGTGCTCTGTTAAAACACACTGTTTTTTGACACCACAGCAAATAGTTGCACTTTCCTGAGCAGACAGGACATGAACATTATGGATATCTCTGGTTCTAAGTTGGAAAGCACCAGACTTCACATCATTGGTCTGAAATTCTGATTTATCTCCTGTACAAAATCTGCAGATTGACCCGCCAGAAAAACTCTCAACAAACCCACCTATTGCATGCGCACCAAGATTGTCAGCAATTACACATTGCACTGAACCTTTAACAAACTGACCAATCTGTGAAATAAAGACTCCGTGCTCTTCTAGTATACTCAAGTCTTGCAAGAGTGGCTCTAACACTTTTTGATAGCCATAGGCCTTGACGTCATCAGATTTGCAAAGAACAGCTAAATAGATTGAGCTTAGTTTTGAATGGGAACCTGGTGGTAAATTTCCCAAAACCCAGTAGACACCACAGAGTTTGTGTTTTTTACGAGATGTCCCCAGAGGGTTACAAATCTCAAAATCATCAACATAAAGATGAACTGCTATTCTAAAACCTTCACTAGACAGAAAACTATTTTGTTTATAGTACTCACCGTCTCTTATGGTGCGGTACTCTTGTAAGCAAGACAATGGCTGGTTTTGTATTTTTGGAGTTTCAAGATGATCAAGGGCACTTTTATCAGAGAGCAACTGCTGCAAAGATTGTAATAGAGGTACGTACTGAAATGTCCTTTTCCTTTGGGTGTCTAGTATATATTCAACTGGCTCCACGACCTTAAAATGAGAGGTATAGTATTCTTTACGTTTATAAGCAGTAGCAAGAGGGCCATCCTTTGCAATAGCTATACCTAATGGGTTAGTTTTACACATAACATTGGGAAGCTCATCAACGACTGAATCTTCAACTTGTAGATTATGGCTCTGAAATACACCAGAAACTGTAGCTTTTGTCAAAGGCAAAGATTCTGTACTTAATATAAAGTGAAGTTCAGAGAGGACCTCATCAATAACAGCCTTTGGAATGTGCACAATATTTTCCAACTTCAGTAAAATACATGCAATTTTCTCTTCAATAAAATTTGTCAGCTGTAACTCTGCAGGATCATAGCAACTTAGTGTTTCGTATTCATGATCTGTGTCTATGGACTCTGTTAGCCCATCTGCAGAATTATCTAACTGATTAGTGCTTGTACAGACTACATTTGCTTGAAAGTCTTTTAATGAATGTTGGTTGTGTTTCCTGTTTTTGTGTGTGTTAAATGTACTGTAAATGTTGGTTTTAAATGTACACCCTAAAAACACACATGGAACTGTTTCATAATGCCTGAGATGTCCATTTAGGTGTTGAAAAAAATCTCTTTCTGTTGCTAGTTCTCTACAAGAACACACATGACACTGGAATGTAGATACTTCTAATGGCTTTGGAGTTGTCTGTTTAGCATGACTTTTGTATGTGTGATTTAATAGCTTACTCCATGTATTAAACGTACAAGGGCAATCTGTGTATGGACATGGAAAGCGATAACTGCCCCTAAAATGCCCATGTGTCTGTCTGAAATGCTGCAGCAACAGATACCTGCTAGCTAGTTCTAGACTGCATTCTTTGCACTTCCACATTCATTATCCTGAAAAGGAGAATAAAGACAATTAGCATAATCAAAACTGAACATGTGACAATGGCACAGATCATATACCAGTATTAAGTAGGCAGTCTATTACTTACAATCACCGAGAGGTTGCCTCTAGTACCTTGGTACTGTTGATGAAACTGCAAAAGATGAGACAAATATATTCACTGCAAGTGATGGGATACTCATAATTTCACCAAGTAGACCACATTTCATGAGAGCACTTGCCAAGTTTAATATTATTTTCATTTGCTGACACTGTGTATTAGCCAGCCATAAGCTTTCATGTGTTACATACAGAATCTAGCTTGCTCTGTGTACCTTTGGATCTCAGATTTTAGAGAAGGATATCCTTTTGTTCAGTAGAGGAAAGTCAAAACACCTCTATAGTGACAAACTTTGTACAGCTACAAGTGACTGTATTCAAGGGCAGACATTTTAGGAATAGACACTCTCATTTTTGAGTGGAGGGGGACATATGGAAAGGACAAGGAAAGGATTTACAGCTGCAGATTTCATCATGTCATGAAAGCATCCAAAATACTCCTTATTTGCTCTACAGCAGCCTCTGTTTGATCAATTAAAAGACAGAGCCCGCCTATGTTTATAAAATCATTCTAATTTCATCTGAAATTAATCTAATCAAACGTATCTCTTCTGATGCAAATGTCTCTTTCTTCATCTGTTCATCAATCAGACTGAATCTTCAATCATCTCTCAAACAAACAGAAGCACATGGCTAATTAATATGCGGAATCACGTGTTCTAAACCGTCAGACCTGTTCAGATATTTAACCCAACATCTCAAGTAGCACTAACTGTTCATTAAACTTGCCACTGGTGTTATCATCACCAAGTAAGTTTGCACATTGGTCTTTTATAAGCAGCAAACGGCCTCTAATGTCTAAATAAACAGTGTCAACGGACTGAATCCGTGTGTCAGTGTGTGTGTCTGAGTGACCGTGAGTGGGGGGGGGGTCTGCTATAGCAGACTCATTAGTTGTAAAACCTCATAATTCATGTTTATGTACGCTTTTCCAGTAAAAGTTGTGTGGTTATAACACTAGTCAGAGTAACGACAGACACTTAGTCAAACGTCACTCTCCCTAATATAGCTTAGCTAGCTAGCCCACAATGTCCGACTTCACTGACGGTAAAATTCGTGTTACTTCACGGTCTTTTCACAGCAAGCTTTTTAAAATATTACAAAATCGCGTACTTACCAAGGAGTGGTATTACAACAGTTTTCCGTGTATCTGTAAAGTATAACCCCGCAGCAGCGTCGGAAGAAGTTGTCGTGAAGAAACACGCAGAGACCGGGAAGAACAGAGACTGAGCGCGCGTTGCATTGCACATGCGCAATGGGCGGTCCCAATTCAAATGAAACACATTTGTTTTGAGTTCATGAATGTCAAGGTGAAACTATTACGTTACCACTATTAAATGTATATATATTTAGTATTTAATAGATTTGTTTCCACAAATCAAACAACAATTTAATGTGTCACATCAAAGAAGGGCTTGGATCAGTTTTTTGAGTGCAGATGCAATGAGTATGAAGCAGTTAACAGAATGTGATGCGTATGAATTAATTACCAGAAGACTCATGTACCTGAATGACTGGATACTAAAATTTGAGTACCTATTGGGTCTATCGTGACCACATTTGTGTCATATGTCTGACAATAATCTGAAATAAAAACCAGCTACATAAATGGTTAGCTATGACTGAAAATAACAATAAAATAATAAATAAAATGCCTCCCAGACAAAGACTGGAAGTGGTTTTCCTCTCCTCTCCTGGTTCCACAGGAGAGGAGCTTGATAGCTAAATGCTCTGGCTCCTGCTCTGCTTTTGAAGACTTTAGGAACCATAAGTAAGCCTGCATTCTGACATGCAGTGTTCTAGGGGTAATGGTACTAAGGTACTATGAGCTCTTTAAGATAAGATGGTGCCTGACCATTTATGGCTTTGTAAGTAAGGAGGAGGATTTTAAATTCTATTCTAAACTTTACAGGGAGCCAGTGCAGAGTGGCTAATATCGGAGAAATATGATCTCTCTTCCTTGTTTTTGTCAGAACACATGCTGCAGTGTTCTGGAGCAACTAGAGAATATTCAGCAAGAAATCTGGGCAGCCTGATAGTAAAGAATTGCAATTATCAAACCCGGAAGTTATGAATGCATGGACTAGTTTTTCTGCATCATTTTGAGACAGGATGTGCCTGATTTTTGCAATGTTACGTAGGCGAAAAAGGCAGTGAAAGACTAAGAGCAAGGCTTTCAAATGAGTTATAGCTGAGTTTCAGTTTAGGGTTGATTAAAAGGCTTGGGTCAAAATGGCTGCAACTCCACCTCCTCGGCCACTGCCTCAAGGAATGTGAGTATTAATATGGCTCAGAAGAGTAGCTTCATTTACGCTAACATACTCTTGACACAGACAGGTTTCAGTCAGACAAAATAATATTATGGTCTGATAATAACTCATTTACTAAAACAGCTTTAGAGGACAGAGATCTGATATTAAGGAGTCCACATTTAACTCTCCTTTCTTGCTGTACTATTGTAGTGGTTTCCACGAATCGAATTGGAGGCGCTACTCGCTCAAGTGGAGGTGCACAAAAATGTGCCCTTTGGCACGCTGTCCTCCGGCATAAGCACCAAACACAAGAGGAGTGAGTGGGAGAGTGTGTGTGAGGCTGTCAATGCTGTGGGGTCAGAGAAGCGCACACAAGAAGAAATAAAAAAGAAGTGGTCCGACATCAAGGTGCATGTGAAGCGTAGGATGGCTGCCCACCGCTAAAGTGTGGCCAAAACAGGCGGGGGGACAGGAGAAGAGGGGCCCACCCCGTTTGAACAGAGAGCCACAATTGTGGGTGACACTGCTCTCTCAGGGGTGGTGGGAGCACATGTGGGTGACTCTGATTACCCCAAAGGTAAATACCTATGTATTTGTGTAACACAACAAATGTGTTCATACGGTAGCCTGCTCACAGCCCTGTACGATAGAGGTTCATGGTATTATTTGGTTTGAAATCTTTTGAATTTAAATTTAAACATGGCAGCATATCAAAGACTTTAACTCATGTTTGATTACTCTATTTATTATTTTAAAACACAGGAGAGGACACGCAGTCGCAGCCACATGCCACAGACTCGGGGGATTCCTCCACCGTCCCCAGCGTCTCCGGCGCATCCATCGGCTGCTGCTCCTGCTGCCCGCCCCACTGGCCATGTCCTCACCCGTGCTGTGCTGGAGTCACAACAAGAAATCATTAGAGCAATAGGCAGCATAAATGTTTGCCTAGATCAATTAATAGGCGTCCTCACAAATATTGGTGAATCAATAAATGCATTGGTGAATAAGTGAATTCTGCGTCCTTGCCTCTTTTACATGGTTGAAATCAAATGTTGCTGGGCCCGAATGGCCTCCTGGGTAGGATGCACATTCATGGGCATACAAAAGTAGACAAAGTAAACTGGATTTACAGTTTCCATTTGTTAATTTTATACACTACTTACATGGATCACACACTATTGTTGCAAATTAGTGCAGAAGTGCGCCAGAGAACCGGTGAGACTGATTAAGACATTTCACACTTTATGCACAGGGTTATTAACATGAGTACTTTGCACACAGAAACAATCAGGGGCTTGTTAGAAAGATCTTAAGCTGTAGTTTAACCAGCAAGAAACAGCAAGTCACTAACTTTAACCACTGACTAGTAATGATGCTGTGAAGACGGGATAGAATTTGGGGGCGCACATGCTGAATGCGCATCACAGGGATTAATATTAGGACAATTACATGAATAAATTTACTCACCAAGAAGCCACCCATCGCGCACAGTGCCAGCTTGTAGTCTGTTCCCAACCATGCTGTTACTCAGAATGTATGAATCATGCGTTGAACCAGGCCACCTCGCCACAGTGTTGGCTAATGTGTGTGGTCAGCACCTGTATGGGCAAAGGCAGCGCATGGCTCCTCGCTGTGTTGCGCTCCAAGGCCGGCCGCAGCTATACGCACAGTTCTATGAGGATTGCCCTCAGGAACCTAAAGCGGCTGATGAGCCAGTTGTCATCATGTGCCAGTAAATCCTCTCTGTCTCTGAACACAGGCTCTCTTCGTATTGCACCATTTGCAATGCCTTCTAATACTGCTAAAGCAGCCATTGTTTTTAATGGTATTTTTTGCACCACTTTGCGCATGCTTTTATATCCACTCATGTAACTGCAGATATGTGGGTATCATCAGTTCATCAGTGTTAATTGTTCATGTGTCTTTGATGTGCACATCCCAGCATCACCTCTAAGTGTCGCCAAAGGACCAACAGCTGTAGAAACATGCGTACGCCAGCCACGAAGTTGGCGTGAGGTGCTGCACATTTCCACGGTCATTTCACTCTTGATACATCTGAACTTTGCCGTGAAAAAGAGCGTACGCCACGTTTTTGTGCGTACGCACCCTTTGTACATGAGGCCTCTCTTGCGTTTGGTGCTTATGCTGGAGGACAGCGTGCCAAAGGGCACATTTTTGTGCATCTCCACTTCAGTAGCACCTACAATTCCCTTTCATGGAAATTTATTTCCCGTCTTACTCATTCTTTGATTTTCTGATCGTGCAGAGAGGGGAATCCCAGGTGCAGGGCTCATTTAAATATGATTTGCGTATTTAAATAGGGGCATGGACAGGGAGGGGTCGGGTACTCCAACACGTGCCTCAATTCCATGTTGATTGGGATGTACAAAGGAAATGTGCTTGGATTCATGCGTGCGCACAGATTCATACATCTGGATATTTTTGTGCGTATGACGTTTTCTGGATTTGAGCGTATGCCATGTCTCAGTAGGAAATTCATGCAAATCTTTGTACATGAGGCCCCAGGTCTTCCCCAGGAAGTCAGCCAATTATCAATGAAGCACACATGTTTTCTGGACACCACCTCGACAGCCAGCGATTGAATGACATGCAGCTAAACATGTCATCACTGGTCAGATTTGGCAGGGGTCCAGAGAAAACTATGGAGTCCAACATGGTCTTGGCATATGTACACACCGATTCCACATTAATTTTAGTGACCTCTGATAGGCCTAACCAGGTGTCATTACCGCCAATGTGAATAACAATCTTACTGTTTTTACGCTTATCCTTAGCCAGCAGTTTCAAATTTGATTCGACATCGCCCGCTCTAGCCCCTGGCAGGCATTTGACTATGGTCACTGGTGTCGCTAACTTCACATTTCTCAAAATGGAGCTGCCAATAATCAGAGTTGGTTTCTCAGCAGGTGTGTCACTGAGTGGGGAAAACCTGTTAGAAACATGAAGTGGTTGGTGGTGACACGTGGTCTTCAGCCCGGGACTATGCTTCCTTCGAACAGTCACCCAGCCTCCCTGGTTTCCCGGCCGCTCGGGAGCTGTCGAGGGACGGCTAGCTGGGGCTGCACTTGGTCAGTCCACACCAGCTATGGGGGCTTGGCTGACAACAGCCAATGCTTTGGTTTCCACGGAGCAGAGCCGTGCATCTAATTCATGAAGTCTCGCCTCCAACTCACCAAATAAACTATATTTATTCCATGTATCAGTATCACTAAAGGGGGCAGAGGAGTAGCTAAACATCTGACACACCAAGCAGGAGAGAGCTGGAGAGGGACAGAGAGAAGCCATCACTAGCTGCTAGGCTAAACTGGTTTAGCTAGCAGAGCATACAAACGTGTAGACATTGAAGGAAACATTAAGAATACAGACAAAAATATGCTACAACCGCTTTGATGAAAAACTCCTCCAGCCATCCTTGCGTCTTCCTCTACAACACTTTGTACTTCCATGACTAGGGAGAAATGCCATGGATCTGCCAAACTGACGTCTGTTGCAACTGCTGTTTGTGATTTGTGATTGCCATGATTAACGATGAGGTCTGCATCAACCTTGACTGGCTGGTGACTGATTTCTGTTTCCAGCAGAGGCGAGCACTTCCTTATGACACGGACAGGTTGGAGGAAACCTTCAACGGCTGGCCTTGAGTGTGAATTTTTGGGGCTCTAGGTGCATGTGTTGACTACCAGTTACTCAAGCCAGTTATAAAGTTCTATTTGGGTCTGAAATATGGCCAGCTAGGGAAAACAAGGGTTAATAACTCCAGTTGCAGTTATACTCCATTTAGCAAAGGTAGCTTTAATTGTATTCAGAGCTGAGCTATGCCCAAAATAACAAACAAAACCTCACTTTTGAGCCGTGAACTTCCCTAATCAAATAAAACAAATAAATAACAAGAAAACTAACCTAGACTCCAAACTCATAAACAAGAGAAAAAAGGGACTGAAACAAAAAGGGCTTCTCACTCCTACTTGCTACCGCACCAGTCACAACAAATTTACAACAGGCAGGACTGCTAATTCATTGTCTTTGGACTGGGAAAGGAGAGAAAGAGCGATTGCTGTCAGCTGGAGTTTAAGTAGCTTCTGCACATTGGCCGTCCAATCTGCTAGCTTCAGTCAGATTCGAACCCTCCAATCCCAGGACTCCACCTGCAACACACATTCACTGAAGAGGAGGAGAGAGAGAACCAAGATGTACGCACACACACACACCACAAACCACATGACTCAGGGTCATAACAATATATATATACTCTTTAAATATTTCAACCCCGTGCTGGGCCTGTTGCAATCGAAATTCCGTTCGGTGTACACTTACTGTCTACTGAATGACAAAGTAAAATCTAAGTCTAAGTCTAGTGTTCATAGGTAAATGACAATGCCAGCGGCTCATAGCTTTGAGCGTTGGAACAGGAGTGAAAGATGCTGCGGATGTTGCTGTTCCTATGCAGAGAGAGTGAGCTGTAGGGGAATTACCTCTAAATTAATGTTACATTCGTTAATATTTGCAGGGCACCAACCTTCCTCAGCTAAGAAGGATTTTGTTTATCATATCTAGTAATGCTGATGTAGTGAACGAATGAACCAACAGTAGATCAGTCTGATAATCTAAGGCGTAAACTCTCAGTACAGGGATTGCTTATATCCAGCTCAAAAGGACACCGTCTGACAACGACTTGTATGCAAAAGATTATTTATTAAACGCAATAATGAAATGAATATGAATCATGAATAATACGATAGATTATATGGATGAGGTAGATTAACACAAACACTGCACAGAGGAACTTATGGCAAGAGAATGGTAAAATGAGTTTGGCGATAGTGAGAAGTAGGTTTTTAAAGGGGAAATAGAGACGCGAATATAAAGTTAATTTGTTGAATGAACAATTTAGAGAATTTAGACAAATTAACAATATCTCAACCTCACGGACCAACTCTTATTCAAAACCGCTTAAGTATGCCTACTTTGTCAGCGATGTTCCTGTAGATGTCTGCCCCGAACTAACACGAAGAGGCTCCGTGCCGTGGTCCGTCACTCTGGCCCGTACAGCAGTCTGCCGGACGAATCAAGCGAACCACTGATGAGAGCTGGTGTTGGACAGGGATGTCTCGGGAGCTGAGGGTCTTCGGTGTCGGTTACAGACGAGGAACGGCTTCCGATGGTTCTTTAACCCGGACCAGCGGGTCAGCAGCAGGCTACAGGTCTTCGGTGCGGTCAGTTAGTTGTTGGCCGTTTGGCAAGGCTTTTGATTACTAATAATAAGATTGAGAAACTCTTCGATGGCCAGTCGAAAATGTCTTCAAAATTATTATTATGTGACTAGACTTTAACAACAAAAATAGGAATTATGCGGCTTGGCTTGACGAGTAAAAATTAACGTTTCACGAAGAAGATTAGAAAGTTGCGTTTTCTGCAGAATTAAATCAGGCCACTCTGTGTAATTGTGAGCAGCAACAAAAAGACTGACAAAACGACGGAGCAGAAAAATACTTGAAAACTCAAGACAAAGAACTTAACACAAAAACTAGACTAACTGAAAGAAAGGAAAAACAAGAACTGAACTGAAGGAAAGGAAAACGAGAACAAGACTAAGGAAAGGCTGAAGACAAAACTAGAACTAAAGTCCGCTATGCGCGACTAACTTTATCATCGCTCCAGGGCGTGTCTAATCAATAGGACGTTACGCATGTAGGATGGTTCGCAGACGCACAACGTGATTTCATCCTATGGAGCGGGAATTAATTAATGATTCATACGAGGGACTCATCTGCTTCTCACTATGGTCAATCGAATATATTTTAAATGATCAATTTTCAATGGCACTTCAACAACAACATGCGCGTTCACTACATGCGTTAGACAATTCTTATGAATAACGACAACATTAAACAATGAACATGGTAACATTTCCTAACCAGGGTTCTAAATTAACTTTTTTGATCACCAGCCAATGTGGCTGGTGACCTTCTAAAGTTACCAGCCAATCAGAATTTCCACTAGCCAAATTTTTTCCCGGTGAAAATAAGAGATTATGAGTGCCACTGAATACATTTGATCATTTTATTTACATTGTTGGCATGAAAAATGCACAGAAAGTACAACACATGAAACAAAATATACACAGAAAGTGCAAACATTTAATTTATTCAAACAAAAAATGCTGTCAGATTTATTATTTTCTAAAAGACATTTTTCCAGTAAGTATTTAGTATCATTACATTCCTAATAAAATGTATTTTTCCTTTCAACTTAAAGGGTTTCTACTTTCCTTCTTTAATAAGAAATATATATAAGTAACAGCCATGACTTAAACACTTGCAAAAAATTGCATTGGTAATAAATTGAATTATGTATGTACAACTAGAAAACACAAATAGTGCAGCAGTCAGTATTGCAGACTCCTTAGGCTTTCCTGATGACTTCGGGCACTCATGGTCCTTTACTGCCTCGACTTTAAAATTATTAGTCCCCACCACAAAATTATTCGTCTTGTTTTTTTCTTTCATGTACATGCGGCAATCCTTACAAAACATGACGGCATTTTCGTGATCAAACACAAGCCATTCACGACCTGTCAGCCATTTAGCGTTAAACTTTCTTTTCTTCGTTTCGCACGCTTTGTCGACATTCTCATCCCCTGCCTCCTTCCTCTTCTCGCCCCCAGACGTCTGTCCCAACCACCGCAGCATTTAGTTTAACTTTACTTTTTACTTCTAGCTAGCTCAGTCTCCTTTTTTACAGTTTATACGCCGCCGTTCATTCTTCTTCTTCTTCTTTGTGTTTGCGTTTCCGTGGTTTCTCGCGCCGGTTGCACTACAGACTGTAGTGTGCCTGCGCACAGCCAATGGGCGTCTTGTACGTCATCACGTAGCATTACGACAGTGTTCATGGGAAATGTAGGACGGACTGTCCGGGGGACAAATGACCAAGAACTGTAGAGCGGCTCTGACTGACATGATTGCCTAATGCATTACCGGCCAAATTGGCTAGTAAGTTTTTATTTACACGCGCCAATATGAATTTTAACCCGCATTTGGCGGGTTGGCGGGTGTTAATTTAGAACCCTGTTCCTAACACTAATCCTGATAAACATGATGACTAAGGGTATAACTACTTTAATATGATGAAGGAATAAAGAAGGGCAGACTATATTTGCCGAAATGATTATCGCTATTATGGTTACTTATTAATAAATGTATCCCGCTAAGTACATTCAACCTAACCGCTATGAACCTCTAGATGGCAGTATGGTTACATGGTAGAAACTCAGAGAAAACCTTTGAAATAGTTTATTTCACAGTTTCGTCATTCTGTAAGTTAAGTTAGTAACACTGTGTAAGTTAGAAACACCAGGAAAGCATTATTATTGTGCAGATCATGAGCTTAGCAATGTAATAACATTCATTCATTCATCTTCTATACCCGCGTATCCCTTTCGGGGTTGTGGGGGGCTGGAGCCTATCCCAGCTAGCAATGGGCGAGAGGCGGGGTACACCCTGAACCGGTCGCCAGCCGATCGCAGGGCAACATAGACAGACACACAGACAGACAACCATTCACACCCACACTCACACCTACGGACAATTTAGAGTCACCAATTAACCTAATGAGCATGTTTTTGGTCTGTGGGAGGAAGCCGGAGTGCATGCACGGGAAGAACATGCAAACTTCACACAGAAAGGCCCTGCCCAACCCGGGGATTGAACCAGCGACCTCCTTGCTGTGAGGCACTACCTGCTGCGCCACCGTGCCGCCCCAATGTATTAACATCTACGGTTAAATCAAACATAGAGATTTGGTTAATTTGGTAGGTTAAGCAAAAAGGCACACAGACATACAGAACAGTTTGCTTCAGGAATGTCTAATTTACAACCATCAGCATTATCTGGTTTGGAGATTCCTTTGAGACATGGCATTCGTCCATCCAGGCAGTTTTATTGTCCTTAACTCCCATGGGCTATCAAGAAAGAGTTAGCACCTCCATGAGAACGTCTTGACCAGATGTAAATTAGAAGTAAAAGTGTTATCAGTGACTGTTGTTGCCCTCAAAGGGTGTGAGAAGATGTCTCTAAACCAGACATCCTGTCTCTGCCTGGGTTCACACCTTCCTGTGAACCTTCCAGATGGTCAATAACTCTTAAAAGTCTGATTGTTTTATGCAATGCAGAGGTTAGAAGAGGGTCAGCTACAGACCAGCTCTGCTACAGAGCAATGTGGCATTCTGGCAGAAGCCCACAGGACTGGCAGAGGAGGTGAAGGCGAGAGGCAAACCAAGCCTGGAACAGGGGTTAACCCTCATCACTGGCAAAGAGAGGCTCTTGTTGGCTGGCTTGAGGTCAGCTCCACAGATCATAGAGTGCATCATAGAAACCAGAGGACAAAAAGCAGAATTAGTTTCAGGAATCAAAATGTCTACTATTCCTAAGAATACAGAGAAGTCTGAGAAAACCATAAAAAACTATGAGAACAACCGTTTCTAATAGTAAATCTGTATAAGGACTAAAGCACCTATTCCTTAAGCCAGTGATCATATTTTTAAGAGAGGGAGAGTGAGAGGGAGACATGGGTCATTGCCTTGTGGTTTCTCCTTCTTAAGGAGCACAAGGCGAACAGATGGTTTTTCAAGCAGGCTGATGGAAATTGGATCCAAACAGCACAGGTGAAATTGAATACCTGCAATAAGTCCTTGAGACTAAGATAAGACCATGCAGAATCATAAATTTTTAATGTGGACTTAGTTAAGCCCGATCGCATATATTGCAAACAGCATGTAAGTTTGCAGAGTCATAGTCTTTAATCTAGCACAGTCTTAATAAGTAGCAGGCAGGTCAGACTGGACGGCGCTGCCTGATACATTTGGCAAACTTCTGAAATGTAAACCGGGACAAAGAATCAGTAATTTCATTATTCAAACCGGAAATATAGGCTGCTCGAATTATGAAGTTACCCAAGACAGATGACCATGTAAGGCCCTTAACGAATCTGTTAATAAATGTAAATGAGGAACGATGTCACAACCCACCCCTGCACTTACCTGCCACTGGAGTCTACTTAGCCACACTCGGCTCACCTGCTCACCTGCACACCTGGTAGTCATCAGCCTCATCAGCCGAGGTATTTGAGGAGCAGCTTCTCAGCTCAGAGCCAGATTGTCAGAGCTTCATGCCAGACTTCTTGTGATCCTCTCAGTGTATTCCTGCCCTGATCTCCCAGACTCTCTTGTCGGTGTCATCATTCCTCGCCTGTCAAGCTCCTACAGTCTGTGGCAATTCAGATCTCCTTCCTTCACGGAAGTGAAAGAGCAAACTCCTGAACCAAGATTAATTTCTCCCTGTTCAAAGTCTGTCAATCTCATCACAGCGCATACGTCTGAGCTTGCTCTCTGCTTAGTACAGTACACTGTCATCTCGGTTTCCCTGTTGTCTGTCCGTTATGGTAAGCAGCCGGTACTGCACTTGGGTCCTAAACACACCCATTAAAGATCACAAATATTCAAAGATAAAGATCTTTATCAAAGACAAAGATATGGCTCATTGTCACAAAAAACAATATTTGTTTCCATGCCCAGTGTTTACCCGACAGAAGACAAGTAATAGCAATTGGGTACATTTCCAAGAGCTGTGGGAGAAGCATTAGTTGGCAAAGATGACAGTTCTTTTGGCCATACATCAGCAAACTACTCATTATTGAAAAACAAAAACCCAAACCACTGGAAAGAGCTGTGTCTGTGTACAGCTTAAAAGCCAACGGAGAATCTACATTTAGTTTTTCCAGAGGCAGGGAGACATGCATCAGGTTGCAATCTAAGGTGATGCCTAAAAATTCTGTTGATGAGAGTGGACCTAGCGTTTTGTCTTTGGATAGCAGAATACCTCATTTTGCAAAGTGTCCTTGAGAGCAGAAATGCATTTGTTTGGTTTTAAATAGCATAGTCCACTAACAGAAAATCATCTCCGAGGTGAAGTACAAAAGGCAGTTTTCCAGCAAAGAGCTTCTGACAAGGTATCAAATATTTGGGGGCTGCTGCAACAACCGAATGGTAGTCTGACTGAGAAATACAACTTGTCTCTCCATTTAATGCAAAAAAGATGCCACTGCGATGGGTGTAAAGGCATCACTTTGAAAGCATC
Organism: Chaetodon auriga; assembly: GCF_051107435.1. Classification (NCBI taxonomy): domain Eukaryota; kingdom Metazoa; phylum Chordata; class Actinopteri; order Chaetodontiformes; family Chaetodontidae; genus Chaetodon; species Chaetodon auriga. The sequence goes on along the minus strand of NC_135090.1, from coordinate 571,932 downwards.
TGTGACATCTGCCTTGCTGGCCATCCGCTTTCTTAATAAACGTAATGGCATCCTCAAAAAAGAAGCAAACACAGAGAGAAGGGTGCCAAGGAATTAGACTGTTAATGTTCTGAGCTTTGCCATTATGAGGAGCAAATAAATCGATATTTAAGCATTTTTTACCAGAATATTTACAAGTTGCTATACCTATAGGATTAATGCGAGTAATTGGAAAGGGCAATTTATTAAATTGGCTGATCAGAATCCCTTAAAATGACACTTTTGGCAACCATGTTAACCCGGCTAGGAACCCCTGGACCAGTCCTGTGATCAAATAATTGACAAAGTAGTGATTAGGATGCTTTCTTTGTGCCTTCCCCAGCTCACTGAGAGGAGTTGATGGCTTGATGGCATATTGATAGCATCTCAGCCATACTGATTCCACAATAGCTGCAAGCATGAATGTATTTACAATTAAAAAACTTGCACACATTCTCATTAAAATTATAGCACATGGGAGACAAACAGAGGGTTATGGATGTGGCGCGCTGGGCTAGCCAGGATGGTGGCTTAATCTACAAGAATCCAGGGTCTCTTTCTACTGCGATTTCTCCTCAGCTGTGCTGAAGAAATGCAAGGCATACAATGCGGTGAAACAGCAGCTGCAAGAGTGAGGGATACCATATGCTGGCTACTCTACAGGTGACACATGGAGGCTTCAAAAAGAGGTTTGGAGGAGGTACACGCTTTCATTGACTCTCTGCCTTGATGATGTCTGGTCATGTTGACATGTCAAGGCAAACACGTCATGTTCAAGTTGGGTCAAAGAGGTTGTCAAGGGTCAAAAGCCTCCTGAAGACGGCATAGCTTTGTGACAGGCCGGCATACGTGGTTGGTTGAGATCTTAATCCAGGCCTGACATACAAGCCCTTTCCCGTCAGGAACAGCTGCTGTGACTCTGCCAATGATCCAAGAACCACGAGGCGCAGAGTCATCCACTATGAGGACAATGTCTCCAGGCATGAAGTTGCGTTTAGTCCTTGTTCATTTCTCATGCTGTTGAAGCTGCGGCAAATATTCTGTAGTCCATCTTTTCCAAAATATATCAGAGATGTACTGAACCTGCTTCCATCTCTTACGCGCATAGACGTCATCTTTCTGGAACAGATCAGGCGGTAAGCACGGACTGGTCTTGAGAAGGAGGAGATGGTTTGGTGTTAACGCTTCCAAGTGTTTCGGATCAGTGGATTCCCTTGTGATGGGTCTACTGTTGAAGATTGACTCGACTTCACAAAGGGCTGTTTGCGGTCCTTCCTCATCCAAATGTTGACTTAACCTCACATGGACCAAAATAGTCCCATGAAGCTAAAGGGAGGTTTTTCAGGGGTCACTCTGCTTTCAGGCAAGTCAGCCATCTGCTGCTGACCCACAGCTCCATGAAGCCGTCTACAGACCACACACCTTGCCACAATCTTCCTTATCAGGATGCCAGCACCAGAAATCTAGTATTTCTGATGTAGCCTTGAGAGAATGTGGTCCTGGCCACCATGAACAACTTCTGTATGAATATGCTGCAACACAAGTTCAGAAATGTGAAGGTCTTTAGCAATTATGGCAGGGTGCTTGGATTCTTCAGACATAACAGCCCTACTGAGACGTCCACCAACTCGCAGCATATCATCCACTAGGACAGGATTCAACTTAAATATGTGGCTGCTTTGTCTCATGCTCCCTCCCCGTGAGAGACAAGCGATTTCCTCAGCATACCTTTTTCTCTGACAGCACTTGATTATTTCCATTTCAGCGTCTCTAATCTCTCCCACTGAAAGAATCCCACAGCAGGGCTCAACACTGTGATGAGCTCCCTCACACTGAGTGACATCAGATGCAGATGGAGTGGACCCCTTGTTCTTTCTGTGTTGCAAGAGCAATGTCTTGAATCTCAGGATCCAGCCCATCACCCTATTAAGGCAGGTCCAAGAAGAGGCATGATTAATCAGACAAGTCAATGCATCATCAGCATCATGTGTTTGTGAAACATCAATAGCAGCAGACACCTTAACTTCTGGATCTTCTTGTGATAGTTCCTTCAAGCTATCTGGGTCAACAGGCCATTCGCTCTCTGGCTGCATGAGAAATGTGGGACCAGATATCCATACATTGTCACGTAACAATGACTCAGCCCTAGTACCTCTAGAGGCAAGGTCAGTGGGGTTACATCTTGTATTCACATACCTCCACTGGGAGGCTCTGGAAGCCTTGGCAATCTCTGACACCCGGTTTGCGACAAAAAAACAAAACCTGGAGGTTTTGTTGTTTATGTATTTTAGTACAGATGCACTGTCTGTCCAAAACACAGAGTCCTGGAGAAGTAGCCTTAGCTCCCTCCTCCACAGTTTGTCCATGCGAACTGCTACCATAGCCGCTGTCAACTCTATGCGGGGAATAGTGACTGGTTGTAAAGGTGCCACCCTAGACTTCCCCATTATGTGTTATATCCTATCCCCCCTCTGGCACAGGTCTTGAAGGATTCTCTTGGCCGTAAAGACAACAGGAGCAAGGAACCCCAGAGGGTCATAGAAGGAGCTGACTGTGGAAAAGATCCCTCTACGGGTCAATGGTCTATCTGGGATGGATATGCAGAACTTAAATGCATGTGACTGCACACACCACCGCACTCCCAATGCTCACTCAACAGGTAAGCTGTCACAATCCAGGTCCAGGTCTTTAACTTCCTTTGCACGCTCTTCCTCAGGTATCACTGCCAACACACTGCAGCTATTACTTATCCACTTGGTCAAGCGGAAGCCCCCCTTAGCGCAGATGGCTCCAAGGTCTGTATAAAGAGAGATGGCTTCCCCTTCAGAGGCTACGGAAGCCAAGCAATCATCCACATGGAAACTATGCAAGATGGTGTCAATTACCTCCTGGCCAAAGTGTGCTTTGTTTTCCTTAGCGCATTTCCCTAGAGCATAGTTGGCACAGCTCGGAGAAGATGTTGCCCCAAACAAATGGACGACCATCCTGTACACTTCCATGCTCTGACTTAAGTTACCATTGGGCCACCAGAGAAATCTTAACAGATGAGTATCCTCGCCTGGCACACACACCTGGTGAGACATAGCTTCAATGTCAGACATTAAAACAACAGGCTCTCTTCTAAACCTGGTCAGCACACCCAGCAATGCATTTGTTAAGTCAGGGCCGCTCAGGAGCTGAGCATTGAGAGAAACACCTTGAAATGATGCTGCACAGTCAAAGACAACCCAGATCTTTCCCTTGGTAGGATGGTAAACCCCATGGTGCAGGATATACCAAACCTTACCATCGTCACGCTCTAGACCTGTGTTTGGCACCTTTTGTGCATATCCTCTGGATATGAGATCGTTCATAAAGACAGTCTAATCTCTATGGAAATCTGTGTCTCTGACAAACCTTCTCCTCAAGCTTAAGGCGCGTTGTTCTGCAATTGCACGGTTGTCAGGCATTTTTATTTTTCGCTGTTTCAAAAGCAAGGCAATGCTGTAGTGCCCATCACTCAGGGACACAGTCTCACTAGCCAACTCCAAGAACTTGGAATCTTCTCTTGATAGCCCTGGCTGCTCATCATGGAAATTCTCAGGGAAGTCCATCTTGAATTGCTGTTTCTAGAGCTCATCAAGTGTAACAACAGAAATTGTGTTGGCAGTGACTGTTGACGGATACCCTGGCCTTTTACAGGATTCTCTGTCAAGTGGCCCATTCACAGTCCAACCAAGGACAGTCTTAACAGCAAAGGGTCCCTCATCCACACTCCGGATAACCTCCAACGGTTCCAAGTGTCTGGGCATGTACATGCCAATCAAAAGTTCCACTTGTACATCTATCTTGGGCAGGTGAACATGCTTTAGGTGTGGCCAGTCCTCCAGGTCCTGCTGGGTTGGGATGTGGCACATGTCAACAGGCATTCCATGCTGAGTGAAGAGATCAGGCATGTCACAATAGACATCTCTGGCCAATCCAGCTACTTGCAGGTAAGGCACAATGAAACTGTCCACCATTTTCTCCTGTCCCATGGTGCTCAGGAGAACCTTGGTCTTCCTCCCAGCGAGATTCAGTCTGTCCATAAAACCCACTGTACAAAAGGACGCTGAACTCCCCTGATCCAAGAAGGCATACATTTCAACTGCTCTTTGAACCTCCTTTGATTTTACCTTGACTGGTACAATAGAGAGTTTACAATCTTGACCACTGGCCCTAGTAAGGCCACTAGTCTGGACTGTAACAGGATTGACATCCGCCTCAGTGCTGGGTTTGACCTCATTCTTCTCCTTGCGGTGGATATGGAGAATGCTTGGGTGTCTGGAACCACTTAGTTTACATGATAGGCATTTCTGGCTTTCTTTATTGACGTGCCCAGTGCACAAACAGCCAAAGCAGATGCCATTCCTTTTAAAAAAGGAAATCTCATTATGAGGTTTCTTGCCAAGCAAAGTGCATGATTCCAGTGTGTGTGTGCCCTTGCAGAGCAGACATGCCTTTACAGAGGAGCGTGCTTCCCCCTGTCACAGTCCTTGGCTGTTGTCCGTGGAGTGTCACAGAAATTTCCAAAGACAGGACCTGTGGCAATTTTAACCTGCCGTTCAAGGAAGAAAACAATGTCATTAAATATAGGTCTGCGGTGCTGCCTCTCCTGGATGTCACATGCTACTGTTCGCCACTTGTCTTTCAATTTGTATGGCAGTCGTTTAATCACAGCAAGCATATTTGCAGGAGTATTCAACTCAGAAAGACCATAAACCTCCTCCATTGCGTTGCAACATCCGCATAAGAAAAGACAATATGCCTGAAGAGCCCTTCCGTCTTCTGATCTAATAGATGGCCATGTGTGGACTTTGTTCAAATAAGCAGATGCAATCACATGTTCATTACCAAAGTTTTCATACAACAGTGTCTTAGCTTTTACATATCCAGCATCATCTGACATATGTTGACAGCTCTTGACAAGTTCATTGGGCTGCCCCCTGGTGTATTGTATAAGATAATGCAGACAGTCATTAGCATTTCCTGTCTTTCCCTCTATAACCTGCTCGAATGAGCGCATGAAGGCATGAAAGTTTAGAGGGTTACCATCGAAAATTTGAATCTCTCTTATAGGCAATGACGCGAGACTTTGCTGATGAACCAACATATTCATTAATTCATTTTGTTTCTCCATAATAGACAACAGGCATGGATTCTCACTAGCTGTTGGCTGAGCAGTTTGTTGCAATGGCAAATGTGGAATTGTGCCATGTGGTCTTGAAGGAACTGAAGCCCCCTTGAGGAGAGGTATAGGCTTATCCTGTTTCACAGTTTGTTGAACTGTTTCCACTTTAGACTCTGAATTCCCAGAAATTGCATTTCCTTTGTACTGATATTACATTTCTGTGGAATGAAAGACTCTGCGTCAACATTGAGAATTTCAAGTGTTTTTTCCTTTGCTTGAAAGTACGATTCCATTCCATTTGATTTCCGTGAAGCAGCACTCTGCACAGAGGAACCAGTTCTCAACATGTTCACTTTTGCAATATTTGCAGCTATATCTGCTTCAAGCTGAAGTTGCTCTTTCTTTCTCCTCAATTGCTCCTGCTCTTCAAGAGTATGTTTTTCCTTAAGCATACGCTGACGTGTGAGCAAGGCAGCCACTTCGGCTTCCGCCCTAAGACGTGCAGATGAAGTTGTTGATACCTTTGAACAGGACCAGTTGTAGGCAGGCATATATGAGGGGGCAGTCAGAAATGTAGAGGCATCATATGTACACATCATGCTCCAGCACTTTTTTCCCCCTGTGCTTATACTAACAGTTTTCTTCATTGAATTGGGTTGTTAGCTATGTGTCCAACCCCAACCTAGAGAAGTGGATTGCACTTAGTCAGGCCTCTACCTTCAGACCTGTCCAACTTGGGTGTCCCACCTGAAGGCTAAGTTCCCGCTGGTATAGCTCTTAAGGTCACTGAGGCACGCAAACCCTCTGACCACAATAAGTTGGCAATCCCTCAAGGGGGATCCCTAATGGGGTGTCTTGGGGTTGCACTGCATCAGAGATAAGCTCCTTGGGCCTGTGTGAAGGTTTATCAACAGCAGAAAGCCACATTGTAACGTCCTCAATAAACCCTTTGTTGTACTTAGTGACGCTTGAGAACCAAACATTTTGCTTATCTTTCTCAGCAGGTGGAATTAAAGGCAACAGCGATCCATGCAATGTACTGGCATTCTTAAACAGATGTGTTAATTCATCAAGCTGTGATTTGACCTGTAAAATCATCTTTCATCAGCTCTTTAAGAGATGCAATTACATTTTTCATTTTGTTCACATGCCTTTTTCATTCAGTTTGAATGGTTTCAATTGTGTTGCCGAGACCAAGACATTCTCAGTGAGAATGATTGGTCTTTTATCCTTTTCAAATTTTCCACCAGCAGAGCTAGCTTGTGATCCACTCATTTTACTTATTCAAGACAATGACCATCAAACAAGAATCCGACTTCAGGCAATGTCCATTCTAGCAGCAATTTCTTAAAAGTTTGCTGAGTAGTCAACACGCAGAGCCATCACACACTCGCCTCATTCCCAATGAACTTCAGGCCACACCAAACACTGAATGACAGTAGCCGCGCTGCACCAACACGTCGCGGGATACGTCTCAACTACAAAATCTTCTAGTGGAAGTAACTGCATTCATCCAAAAATAGACAGCACAAGTTACATACCACCGTCATCTTCCCTTGGCTTTGTCTGGCAGATAGCTTTCATATAGCACTGTGGCAGTCGTATGGGCTCACGCTGGCATTCAAACTGCTTGTGCTGAATGCGGGAGGCAAAACACAATTTACATATCGGTGTTGTCTTCTCGTAGACTTTGTAGGGCAGGCCACTTTTGTTGGTGTTGTGTCAGTCGCGTGAGGGCTCGGGCTGGCATTCAAACTACATGCAATCAGGAGGCTCCGTAGCCGTTTTTGCTGACAATATTGTGGCAACTGTCTCAATAAATCTCTGGTCGCCGAGCAGCTGAATAGGGGAAATTACCAGACGTGCTTCATTCAAAGAATAGTCTGATCCAAGTTTCAAGCGAGGGTTTCTTTATTCTTTAAAAGGGGTTTGACGAACACGAATGCAAGGGAAAAAGCGATAGTGCAAAGCGCATGGCGTAAGCGGTCAGCAAAAGTAGGCTTTCCCCCATCACCCACTCACTACCAACTCAACTAAGACTGTGAACAGCTGATATAAATCCTTACTGCCACCAACACCACGTGACCCAATCACGGAGCGTCACCACGCGGGTGCACTGCAGCTCAACCCACGCCCATCTCCCACACCCTGGATTCACAACTACTTGACAGAGCGACCACAATATGTTAGACTGGGTGATCGTGTCTCTCAGACTTTGGTGAGCAACATCGGGGACCCGCAGGGAACGGTTCCTCTTTACCCTGTTGTTACGACCCTCTGATGGATAAGGTTAAGGATAAAGGGAAGCAACACGGTGCCATGATGTTAAAAAGCAAAATGAATCAAACCACAACAAAAAAATAACACCAGCAACAACCAAACCAAAAAAAAAAAAACCCAAGCAAGGAATAACCAAGGGAGAGGGCAGCGGGTGGCAGCAAATCATAAAACAAACAAAACCCAGCTACGCCTATTCCCAATTCCACCCCAAAACTAACTGCCATACAAAGAACAACAAAAGAAGAAATTTACTTGTCTACGCTGTTTCCTACCTCAACCAAAAAATACACGGGAACGGCCACCCATAAACTTAATGTTCAAGCAGAAAAGTTGCCGGTGGTGTGGTGCACAGCGATGTGTGAAAAACAAAATAAACTAACTACAGCCCAGCTCCCCAAACCTAGTGCCTCAGTGCATTAACCAAACAGAACTAACTGGTAGACCTACAAACAAACCCGGATCTACACAGAACTCACGAGCAATAGCAATATTAATACACTTTCGAAGAGGCACGGCAAGGCGAACTGATCAATGAAGCAGATCACAGCCACGCCGGGCATCAACAGCACACATTTTTTATAGTATGCGTGAGTGCCCGGATTGGTCGGGTACACTCATCCAGGGGACGGTTCCAGGTGAGAGGCATCTCCAAATCATGAGCCACCATGAAAGGGAATCCCCGATGACATCATGGTTCCCACGCTGCTGAACTGGAGATGCTCATGAATGAACAAGTTAAAAGGATCAAACACCTAACGCCCATAACACCTGTACACTGCTGACTTTGCCTACAAGTCTGCTTTGTGTCACATTCAGAAATATTCTGATGATACAGCAGTTGTGGCATGTGTGAAAAGGGAGGATGAAGGGGAATACAGGGGACTCAACACTGCATTCGCTGAATGGAGTAAGAGGAATGGTCTAATTTTGAATACATCAAAGACCAAGGAGATGATTGTGGACTTTGGCAGGAAGAAACTCCCCCGTCTGCCTGTCACAATTGATGGACAGAACAGACGTTTCTTTCTAAGGAAACTAAAGTCCTTTGATGTATGTAATGAAATGCTGCACATTTTTTTTTACCAGTCTGTGGTTGCTAGTGTTCTCCTCTGTGGTGCTGGCTGTTGGGGGAACAGTATGACTGTTAGAGACATTAACAGGCTGGATTAGCTGATCAATAGATGTGCCTCTGTGATGGGTGGGAAGGTGGAATCAGTGAGGTCCGTGGTGGAAAAGAGGATGAGGAGTATGGTGCACGCCATCCTCAACAACAAAAGTCATCATGAGACTCTGGAAGCTCAGAGTAGTAGCTGCAGTAACAGGCTCCTCTGCCTGCGCTGTCAAACTAAGGGGTTCAGGAGATGATTCATTCCTGCTGCCATGAGACTGTATAACAGCTCTTGTTAAACTGTTAAATTGTGCACATCATTAATTCATTAATTTATTATCTTATTTACTATTTTATTGGTAATGTGTCTTTTTTATCTGTTATCTCTTGTGGGAGGAGATTTCAATTGTCACCTTAATCCCTCTCTTGACAAATTTCCATCTGATATCTCTCCCCCATCTAAGCAAGCGAGGGTGCTCACTAATATATGTTATGACATTGAATATTCTGATGTGTGGAGGCAGCTTCACCCTACTGATTCACTTTTTTTCAGCCCCACATAAAAGATATACCAGAATTTATTACATTTTCATCTCCTCAAAAATGTCTCTTGCTTTATCATGTTCAACAGGCAACATTGGGTCATCAGACTATGCCCCCTTTTATTTGGTATACTCTCTCGCTGAGGATAGGGCATTGTCACGGCACTGGAGATTTCAACCTTATCTTCTCAAAAATAACAAGTTTTTTTCCTACTTTACTTCAGAGTTTAATTTTTTTTTATTCTATCAACTCACCATCCACAGATAATCCCTCTGTCCTCTGGGAGATGTGTAAAATATACTCCGATGGACTGACTATGTCATTTGATGCATCCAAAAGATGTGGGAAGAATGAACAGCATAAACTTCTCAAATCTTAACTAGCTGAATTGGAGAGAAGTCACATATCTAGTCCAAGTCCAGATTTGTTTAAGGTACTCTTATCTGCACTCACTGCATTGAATACTTTTCTGATTCAGGACTCTGAACAGTCCCGTAAATCTGCCAGGAAGAAACTATATGAGTTTGGGGATGAACCTGGAAGATATCTTGCAAATCTTGTCAAGAAGAGGGCAGATTCTCAAAATGTAGTTTCTATTACTGATTCTAACAGGGTTAGTTCATTCGATACCAGAACCATTAATAAACATTTTGCATCATTTTATTCCAATCTATATAATTCCAAACATCCTGACAATGCCCTGACCCTTATGAGTCAGTTTTTTGCAAATTTGAGACTCCCCAAAGCTATGAAGGATCAAAAATTACAACTAAATGCCCCATTTACTATTAAGTTGCTTGAAGGCTGGCTAAGCTCCTTCATCTGGAGCAAAAGGAAGACCTGCCTGAAGATGACAAAACTTCAAATGGCAGGCTGTGATGGAGGTTTAGATGTACCCAATCTTTGATTTTAGTAACTGGCATCACACCTGCGGATGATTGCAAGCTGGCACAAGTGTGATCCAGCCTCGACTTGGCACGGTATTGAATTCCCTCAGTTGTTGAATCTGTTGTTTATGAATAACCCTGAATTTGTTTGTTTTTTTTTAAAAACCCTTCTGCACTAACCCTATTACTCTCAGTACCATCAGAGCCAGGAGATTCATTCACTCTATAGAAGGCCAGGCAGATATCATCTCCTCTCACTACCATTCTTGATAACCCGGACTTCCTGCCAGGCTGTACGGACCAGGGGCCTCATTTATAAAACTTGCTTACGCACAAAACGGGGTTTGAAAGTTGCGTACGCAACTTTCTACGCAAAGGTTGTGATTTATAAAAATAAACTTAGCGTGAGAATGTGTGCACCAGTACGTCAACTTCGATGCTTGCGTACGAATATTTTGGAGACAGGGGGAACTGGCGGTGCAGATGGTGAGGTGGTGAATTGAAGCCAGATTGATCTCATACATTTAATGTCATCACATATCAGACTTATAGAGCTGCGTAATCATAAACACCCAAGTCTGCAGTGTTATAGATGTGTTCCTTCAGTGAGCTGTTAGGCCTACTACTGTATGCACAATGTTCATATATCATACTTCCATCTTCAAATGATACAGAGCGGTGGATGGCACTGATGGATTAGTATTAATTGTGACAAGGTGTGTAACAATCATTCAATTTGCTGAGTAAGCATATAAATAGTGCGGTGACACTCGTGCGTAATGCTGCACAATGGATGCGCTGGCACTGCTGGAAGATCACGCAAATGGTAGGATCAGGATGGAGAGAAGTTTTAGGGACAACGGAGATTCCCTGGCCCATGATGATGACTGGCTAATAAGCCAATTTAGATTCCTAGAGCGGTGCTCTTGGATCTATGTGCTGAACTGGGCCCAGTGTTAGATAGACCCACCCGCCGGAACCGCGCCATCCCGGTGCATATCCAGGTGCTGACCACTCTGGGGTTTCTGGCGACTGGCTCCTTTCAGCGAGAATTAGCCGACAGGTAAGTGTTTTATATGATTAATATTATATAATGTTACATTGTCTGTCTAAAGCCCCTTTTGGGTATGATATAATTCAGTTAAATTATGTCCTTAGGTCTGGGATATCGCAGCCATCCCTCAGCGCCATAATGCCAGCCGTTTTGGATGGCATTATAAAAATGACCAGTCGATACAACAGGTTTCCTTACACTGTGGGTGAACAGGCCAACATTAAAAGGCAATTTGCAGCAATGTCTGGTTTCCCAAATGTAATTGGCGCAATTGACTGCACTCACATTGCTATAAGGGCTCCGAGTGAAAATGAATTTGCTTATGTGAACCGAAAAAATGTGCATTCACTCAATGTACAAATTATTTGTACCTCGGACATGATCTTGACAAATGTAGTGGCACGGTGGCCTGGGTCAACACACTTCTTTTTCATTTCTGCCACAGACTCTGTGGCACTGGAACTATTCACTGCGGTGACGACGTGCTGCCGCTCATTTTTTTTATTTTATTCGTGACGCCACTACTGTGACCACCAAACAAAATAGCCTTTTTGGCCTCCACCTCACCCACAAGCACCTCGATTTCAGTCTCCCGTTTCTTTTTCTTTTCTCTGCCATGATCGAACGTAAAATGCCATTGATCAGCAGGCATATTTATATGCAAAGACATTCATGAGGTACTTTGCATTGACCATTCATGGCAAAATGTGGGTGTGTCGGGGACGGGATGTGAGGTGAATCCACCTGCGCAATCTTCCAGGTGGAGTGTGATTTATAAAGGGAAAATTGCGTGCAGGTGTGAGTACGCACGGTTTTATAAATCCGAATATTTTTTGGCGTACGCCATTTTCAGCTTTTGGGCGCGCGCACACTTTTAGTCTGGATTCTACGCAATGTTTTATAAATGAGGCTGCTGGGCTTTAAAGTATAGGGCAACCAAGGGTTAAAAAATTTAGGTGATCTATTTAAAGGCAAGATTTTATTATCCTTTCAGCAGTTGCAACAGCAATTTGGCTTATTTAATCAAGGTGACTTCTACAGATATCTACATATTAGAAATTTCGTAAAGACACCACCTAAATGACTAATAATACCTCTTTGTGTGTGGACAAAGCCCTGTCTCTACAGATTAGTAAGAAATGCATTACTCTTTTGTATAGAGCCCTGAACTCCAATTGTCCTCTTACCTCTCAAACCACCAAGCAAGCTTGGGAGAAAGATTTAGGCATTCCTAACGATGATGCTGCCTGGCAGGAAGTCTGGTCCCAGGCTATGGACATTTCTGTGTATAACTGAACCAAATGCACACAGTTTAGAATTGTACATCGCACGCATATAACACCTGTTGTCAAGAACAAAATGGATGATAATATTTCCTCGCTTTGCTGAAAATGTAATTCTGGGACGGGTAATTATGTTCACTGCCTCTGATCATGTGTGAAGTTACAATGGTATTGGTGCGGTATTGTGAATGAACTGTCTGCTATCTTTGGTGTCTCAATATGAATGGACCCTATGAACCTTATACTTGGTCTCCCGGATGGTCAGATCACTGACAGTAATCACAGGAGACTTTTCAATATACTGACTTTTCCTGCTAGAAAGAACATTCTGCTCTTCTGGATCAAGAATGCTGGCCCAACAAAAAAAATCATGGCACAACTTTATTATGGACTGCATTCCTAGTGAATACATCACATGCATGCTTCACACCAAAATAGATGTTTCCTGTAATGTATGGGACCCTTACTTGCAGCATATTGGACCAACGCTATCATTGTCCTTGCTACGTGGATTCCCCAGATCAGCTTAGCCTGTCTTTGTGACTTTCTTGTAAGCACTCACTATCTAACAAGCACCTTGTATCCTTGCTATATTTGTATGCTCTGTATTGGTTGTCAGTTGGATACTGCTTTGTTCTGTTGCGGGACATGGAAAAGGAGAAAGCAGGATGGCTTCCACACCAAATTTTAACTTTTTATTCTCTACTGGGGGGGCAAAAAAGGAGGCGGAACTGCATCCATCACAAGAATTACAATGTCTGCAAATGCAGTCTCTTTTAACAGTTTTACATCATTTGAGCACCATGCCTTTGTTTTTAGCAGCCCTCCTATTCTTTGCATAGCGGTCTACAGACCACCCAAGTATTCATCGTCTTTTATCAGCAAATTCTCTGAATTCTTATCAATCATTCACACCACCTACAACAGGATTTTAATACCTGGTGATTTTAACCTACACATAGACAACAGCTCGGACCCAGTATCCAGAAAATTTTTAAACCTCTTAAACTGTCTGGATTTTAAACAGCACGTTATGCAGCCGACCCATGACAGGGGACACATCCTGGATCTGGTCATAACTTATGGCCTGTCCGTGGGTGTGTTCTCTGTTGTGGATCTGAGGAAACGCTACCTAACTCCTGAAGTGGCTGCAAATTTTATCCAGATTTTACAGAGCACTCCTGCAGAGATTTCACCAGCACCCTGTGATTTTATCGTTGACAATTTGAACAGCAATTTGAAGTCAACGCTGGACTCAGTGGCTCCTCTTTTAACAAAAACAATTAAGAAAAAATCTATACCTCCGTGGAGAAATGAGGAAATTAAGCAACTGAAAAGAAACTCCAGGAGTGCTGACAGGAAATGGAGAATATCAGAACCAACAGTCCACTATGAAGTTTTATGTCAACACCTCAAAACTTACAATAGCACTATTAAACAGGCAAGAATCTCTCACTTCAAAAAACTAATCTCCGACCACAAAAATAATCCCAAATTTCTCTTCTCCACCACTGATCTTTTAACAAACAGTAATTTTAACAGATCTCATAAGACAATAACAAATACCCTGTGTGAAGACTTTGCAGACCACTTCAGGTACAAAATTGATAACATCAGATCCAGTCTTTTATCTCAACAGGTTTTAACTACCAACACGTCTGGATCACAGGTTCTACCTGAGGAAACACTGGAGAGTTTTGCCCTGGTTGACGCAAGGACACTTGGTCGAGTTTTCTCCCAGGTAAACCCTACAACCTGCCTTTTAGATCCAATTCCCACACCATTTTTTAAAACACTCTATGGATATATATATATATATATATATATATATATATATATATAATAGCACATAGGAGTCAAAGATGGTGTCACCTTAGTCTCTCCAGTTTGGGGGCTTGATACAGGTTTAAATGATTGGTTAATGGTTACAGATTTTGGGCACAAATTAAAGGAGTGAGAGAATGAGCCACAGATTGAGCAGTAAAGAGCTTGATGTCCTGTGAAATGTCTTCTTATGAGAGCTAGGTAAACTACTAATCAGTCCAGTCTCTGGTTGAACCTCTGGTTGTACATTGAAGATTTTGCAGAACATCATCTATGATAGTCGTAAAATAATGTTCCTCCATAGGTCATGGCCAGGTCTGAAATAATTGGCAACCCTGTGGTTGGGATAGACTTCACAGATGATGACTCCAAATACAACAAAAACAACAATCAATTTGGCCAAGGTTAGAGTTTTAGAATGTCTTGGGGCACTATCTTTCAGCATAACAGATATGTCCCCGCAATCCACAATTCGTCTCTCGCTTATCTCAGAGCTCAGCAAGATTTTTACCAGATTGAAGACCTGCCAGAATCTGGCTTCTCATATTGGGGGAAAATGCAGCTGCAGGAGGAAAGCAGCTTTCCTGGTGTTCTGGCAAGTTTGTACTAAAAAGCACAGAGTCGTTCGTTGTCTTTCTGTGAGTTTATTCTGACGCCTGCAGACGGACTCCCTTCTTGCTGTCTCGAGTGTGAGATGGCAAGAAAGAACCCAGAGCAGGAGAAGTTGATAGATTATATACAATATATTATCTTTGTAGACAGGATGACTTTGTTCTATCATCAGAACAATGTCAGCACAATAGGCACGTCATAATGTGTTGTACAATCAGGATACAAGGTTCACTTAATCAGTGCATAATAACATACCGTATGTGGTAACATGGTTAGCAGATTATGACACACGCACGCACCTAATCATATGATATGGTTGTTCATTTGGCTTTAAGACAGTGAATACTTATGATTGAGTACAGAGAAGATGAATAATAAGAATTCCCATTACATTCCCCCATTTGAGCGTATTACGCTCACAAATTAACATTATAAATTAACACAACAAATGAGAATTAATCATTGAAACTCACATTTTATGAAAATTTAAAAAAAATAAAAAATAAAAAATGAAAACTGAAATGAAATAAAGTAAATAAAGTCTAGATTAACAATTAAGAGAGTAATCAACATAAGCAATATTGCTAGATTAAACAACAGTGTTAAAAATCATGAAGATTAGCATTGGGTGGAACCCATTCCAGACAGTGATCATCTTCCGACTGAATCATGAACTGCCCTACAGAGGATTTGACCAGTGAAGTGATCAAAGCTTTGATGCAAGGTATACCACAACAGATTACCACCATAAATACTGTCAGGAAAAGGAGAGGGGGTGTCAGTATTTTCAGCAATGTCACTTTCCATCCTCCGTCAGTCAGCCAAGACCACA
Organism: Chaetodon auriga; assembly: GCF_051107435.1. NCBI lineage: Eukaryota > Metazoa > Chordata > Actinopteri > Chaetodontiformes > Chaetodontidae > Chaetodon > Chaetodon auriga. The sequence goes on along the minus strand of NC_135090.1, from coordinate 556,342 downwards.
GACTCCATTTCTCAGAGTCTTTGGTCTTTTCTTCATGCAGCAGGTTATTTAGGTGTGATACAACATGAGTCATGTTGTCTGTGATGTCTGGAATCTAAGTGCAACAGTCCATACCTATAATGTGGCAGACTCCTCCTTGGCTGGCAAACATCATATCCATTGCCATCCTGTTCTGCAGTGCCACATTTCGGATGCCTTGGACAGTGGGGGTGAGGGCAGAAAACCCAGATGACACTAAGGCCGTCAGGTTTTCTAATTCCACTGCCAGGTCGTCGATCTTAAAGGCATTGTTTATAGTTCCCCACCAGGGGAGGAACCCTCCAATTCCTTTCTGCCACCGTGGAACTCTTTCTGTGTCACGTCTTGCTCTATGTGGTATGTAGTAGTGGGTGTAGTGAGTGTCGAAGTGGCTTAGTGTGGGGAGAATAGTAACAGATGACACCAGCTTTGCAAGAGAGCAGGTGCCACACCGTCTGGGACGAAGAGACTGGTACACATGTTGCCTACTGTCTGTGGTGACCATGACTGTCTGCTTGCACGGTGATACCCCCAGAAAGTGCTCCCACTCAGTGAAGCATTTCCTAGTGAAACAGACAGTTCCTTGTTGTTTGGTGGGGTTTGTTGTCATGATAGATTGGTGAACTCCTTGTTGTGTCACTTGTGTCATGTTTCAGAATCTAGCCATTGAACCTCCATAATTGGTGATGCTGATGTTACACATGTTAATGCTCTTAGTCATGTCTGTCACAGTTCTGTTTTGCAGGGAAACCACCAGGGTGAAGGCTAGCATGACGCCTAAGGTCTCAGAAATGTTCAGTGGTCATGGTGTCACAGGTATTGCGTCCCCCACTCCGTGAGGAAGTTGTGTGCAGACATAGTGTGGCACGAGGAGGGGGTTGGTTGGTGTATCACCAGAGTGTCCGACAACGCCACCTGGGGAATTGCACCCCAGGAAATGCTAAGCTAGATTTTAACCAGACAAGGTCACACAGGTTCAAAAATACCACGGGCGAGACGGTTTATCATTTAAAAGGAAACAAACTTTATTAACCAAATTAAAGGAAAAGAACAAAATAGCACACACCACACAATAAAACAGACACCTGGGCAAGAAGGGGGGGAGATAAGGTCAGGGCTGGCGCTTACCATGCGGCAGGAATCCAAAAAGGGAGAAGGGATCCAAAATGAACCACACGTGACACTGCAGACACACACATACACAAAAGCAAAACGGGAGGGGACTGTGAGGAACGCACCACCACCAGGGGTTAAACTGCCGCTGTCAGCAGCCAGCACCTGAAACAAAACAAGACAGAATTAATAAAACATGCCCAGGGGCTTCACAACAGTGGTGTAGGTGCAACAGAATGAAAGAAATGACAAAGAATGAATTTAATGAGTAATTAAACAATCTGGAAAGAAACAGAAATAACTAAATCAATCTAACACAATAAAGGACACAAGAAAAGAGATTACGTAAACTAATCAAATAATAGCAACTAAAGACAAAAGAGACAAATGAATAAAGGATTTAAAATATATCCATCACGTGGCGTGGGTCATCAATTAGGCCCCATAACAGCCCGTGAACTTGGTCTTGGAGCAGGACAAGGCGACGGTCAGCGTCAGGCCCCAAAACATAGTCTGCTCCGCCGGACAATGCAAAATACACAAAAGGGAAAAGAACCGAAATAAAGAAAACCAAAGCCAAGAAAAGAAAACCAAAACGAAGAAACGGAAACCAACACAAAAGAACGAAAACTAACACAAAGGAACGGAAACCAAAACAGATAACGCAAAACCAAAACGAAGAAAAGAAACTCAAAACAGCAGCACCGCCTCCAGGTGTGATGACTGTGGCCGGCCGCTTACAGGACCGCTAAACAAAAAAGGAAAAAACCAAAACCTGATGTTAAATAAATTAATTAAATGAATTGATGCCAACTTGAGAAAGTAGATTAATACATACCACAATAGTTCAGCCTATGCAGCAACCCGGAGGACAGGGCGCAAGCCTCACAGGCGCGGCTCTAATGCAATGGCGTGTATCCAGGTGGCCCGTTCTGCGACGACCAATCTCCTGGTTCTAGGTCGTGTAGTTTTCGCTCCGTGGCTTTCGGTAGGGCACCTTTTGCCTGTTTGTGGATTTCAAAAAGCGCAGAGGACAGGTTTGCACAAAAACGTAACATTTCATCTTCGCACTGGCTGGTATGAGGGAGTTGCCTCTTAGCCGGTCCAATCCCTGTATTCATTGGCTGTGCAAAGAGGATTTCAAATGGGCTGAGGCCGTTTCTGCTTCTGACCCTAGCTCTCATGTGCATCAAAACAATTGGTAGTGCTTTTGTCCAAGTTAAACCAGTTTTGTCACAGCATTTAGCAAACTTGCCCCCCCCCCCGCTTGCTGGGTGATAGGCACAATGTTGCCTCATGTCAATGCCAAAATACTCACCCACGCTCTTCAGGGCTGTGCTCATGAAAGGTGTACCATTGTCGGATGAGATCTTACCTGGAATTCCCCATCTGGGAATTATTTCTCTGATTAAAGCTTTTGCTACTGCTGCTGAATCCTGTTTAGAAGTGGGAAAAGCCTCCACCCACTTGGAAAACATGTCAACAAAAACCAAACAGTATTTCTTTCCCTCGCTAGGTGTTAGCTCAATGAAGTCACACAACTTTGACAAAATTTTTGCCAGAAGTTAGAGAAACCCTTTGTGAACCAATATCTCTGTATTTCACTCATCATACTCCCTTTTGACACATGATCTCTTCCATGTGTCAACTTAGCATAATGAGGAAACAAATATTTGGGCAAACATGGTTTATCATTTGGCCAGTACCACATTTTGTTAGAAAAAGAGCAGCCTGCTTTTTTCCAAGCCAGCCTCTCTTCATGGCCGGCTCTGGCCTGCAGGTCCTGCAAATCAGCTGTGGGTGTCAATGGTGAGTCAACAATGGCAAGACATTGCATGTTGTTTCTAGTGTTATCTAGCTGTGCTGCTGCCTTAGCTGCAGCATCCGCTCTGGCGTTCCCCTGTGAAACAAAATCATCATCGTTTGTGTGTGCTTGGCATTTGCAGATAGCGACCTGTTTTGGAAGGAGGACAGCAACCATGGTGTGATGGGCAATGGATTTGCCCGTGGAAGTTAAAAAATCCCTGTTGGCCCAAAGATGGCCAAAATCATCAATCAGATTAATTTGAGGGGAGTGGCTGTGCAACAATTGTGTCATGTAGTGTTGTAATAGCAATGCCCACTTGGTTTTTACCGGTTGTTGAGTTTCTCAAGGCTGAACCGTCCACAAACAGTTCTAGGTCAGCATTCTGTAAAGGTGTGTCCTGCAGATCGGGCCTGGGAGAACAGGTTTCATTTATGACTGCCACACAGTCGTGCGGTTGTCCATCATCTAGTGCAGTGTTTTTCAACCTTTTTCGAGCCAAGGCACATTTCTTTCATTAAAAAAATCCCGTGGCACACCACCAGCTGAAAATGTGAAAAAAAAAGAAGCTTATATTAACAACATAAGTGTTATATTGTTAATATAAGCTTTTTTTTAACATTGAAGAATGACATTATATTATAAAGTCTTGAATAGGAATCAAATAAACACAAAGAAAAAAGTATTTTATAATCTTTCATATTTATACTCACTGTGAAACCTGGGCCTGTTTGGATGAACACAGAGCTGATGTCCTGGCAGGAATCGATGAAAGACACACACGAAGCTCTTCCTCCACAGCTCTCAGTCTTTCTCTGTTTTTAATTTTTACAGCAGTCAGGCTTGAAAAGCTCACCTCACACAGATATGTTGTGGAAAATGGGAGCAATGTCAAAATAGCTTTGTTGGCCAGCATGGGGAACTCCTTGGCAGCTGCCAACCAAAAACTGTCCAGAGGTAGATCAGCAAAGCTTAGCTTGAGACCACGATCTTGTCTCAGTTCAGTTAGTTCCTCCTGCTCCTGTAAAGTCATGTCCTTTCCAACAGCTGATGCTGAGCTGAATGGGTCCCTAACCCAGTCAAGGCACTCCGTGGAGGCTGAAGAGAAATAAAATGACATCTTCTTCTCAAGAGTTTTCAAATGTTTAACTATTATCTCACACAGTGCAGCAGTATTAACATCTTGCCATTTATTGGTGAGTGGGAACATTTCAAGATTGCCACTTTCCACATGCTGCTGCCAGAGTTGCACCTTTGAACGGAATCCATTTATTCTATCTGTACTTGTAAGCAGGTTTTCATTTCGGCCTTGCATTCGTGTGTTCAGTTCATTCAGATGATGAAAAATATCTGCCAGGTATGCCAGCCTTGCACACCACTCATCACTTGCAAGCAGCTTTGCGTAATCGGACCCCTCATTTGTCAGAAACACTTTAAGTTCCTCTCGCAGCTCATACACACGGGCCAGCACCTTGCCCCGTGACAACCATCGGACCTCCGTATGAAACAGCAAGGCTTTATGCTCCGCTCCCATTTCCTCACACAAAGCCGCAAATATGCGACTTTTCACAGGTCGTGACTTCACAAAGTTTACCATGCGCATAACATCATCCAACACAGGAACGAGGTCTGCTGGTAAAGTCTTGGCTACGAGGGCTTCACGGTGTAAAAAACAGTGCGTAATGATCACATCTGGGTTTTTTTCCTCCACTCTGCTTACAAAGCCTTTGGTGCGCCCGACCATGGCTGCAGCTCCATCAGTGCAGACACTCGTGCAGTTTTCCCACTTAAATCCTCCTTTTTCCAGATATTCTGATGTGACCCGAAAAATTTCCTCTCCTGTTGTTTTTCCTGGCAAAGCCTTGCAAAATAGAAAGTTTTCTCTGATCGTGTCTCCATCCACAAAACGCACATTGGCCAAGAGTTGAGCATGTCCACTTATATCAGTAGATTCATCAAGTTGCAACGCAAATTTATTACTGATACGGATCTTGTCCAAAACCACACTTTCAATGTCTGCAGACATCTCATCGATACGTCTGGAAATTGTGTTTTCCGAGAGAGGGACTTTGGCTATTTCTTTAGCCGCTTCGGGTCCGAGCATCTCATTTACAATGGCTTTGCAGGCGGGAAGTATTAATTGCTCTGCCACAGTGTGGGACTTTTTTGATTTAGCCACAAGTTCAGCGACGTGGTAGCTAGCTTTAAGGGCTCTCTCGTTTACCTTTGCGGTTTTTCTCATGAAAGTTGCCTGTTTCTCCGTGTGTTCACGCAGGCGAACAAAATACTCAACATTTTTGTTTTGAAGTGAAGGGTGTTTCGTTTGGAGATGGCGTTTAAGCTTACTTGGGACCATAGCACTGTTGGAGAGCTTTTCACCACATACCAAGCACAACGGAGTCGGTGCCGTTGCATCTCCGGTAAAAGTAAATCCAAATGAAAGATAGCTTTCGTTGTATTGCCTCGTGCCAGAAACTTTGCTCGACATCACTGTCTTTGCTTTCTTTTGACCTCCACTCATGCTAGGGCCTTCATCTGGGTCCGGATTTTGTACAGGGCCCAGTTCAGAGTCAGCATTTTTCCTCTTCAAAAACGTATCCATCACTTTCACCGTCGTCCTGCTATCCACAATGCCACCGTCAACAACACCTGTTGCTGCATCCATGCGTCACTAATTCGCTTGTCTCCAAGCACAAGGCAATTAGCTACCTGACTGTCACCTACTGGTATGGAAGAGTACTACATGATTACTCTGCCAGGCGCTAGACCACACAGGCACACAAATTGGATAATTTCCCACGGCACACCTGACAGTATCTCAGTAGCGGCACAGTGGTTGAAAAACACTGACTTAAACAATAAATATTTACTGTAAAATAGAATGATGTGGAGATCAAAGAGGGAAAAAGGCTTATTGTACTAAGCCATGGCCCTCTGCGGCAGAGATTTCTCGGCCATGCTGACTGAACCGGAAAAGGAGACAGATTGGCCTGTCAAGAGAGAGTTGTTTATTAATGCTAGCTAACTTATGTATTCTATTCAGTTAGCTAACCTTGATGATCGTATTAACAATGAAGTCAAAACTTTATGAAATCATGTTAACTAACACTAACACTATCAGAATAGCTACACTTCTACCATTGTTTGACCACATTGTTCACCTCACTGTTAAGTCTTTCCAAGCACTTAATGAATCGGCAGTCTTCCTTCTCTGCAACTTTACCCTGGTCTGATCTGAACGACTTTGAATAAATAAATAAACAAAAATTGTGTGCCCATTCCCATTGTTCCAGCTTGTAACTCCTTTGAGTCTAGTGACTGAGCATGAGTCACATGACACAGTACTGACTCCTGAGTACACACACGACTGTCACTGGTGGAAAATGTGAGCTGTGCACGATAAGTCTTGTTTTCTCAGGCTTACTAACTTCCAGATTAGTCAGCATAATGATTTCTATAATGAGAAGCAATGCGGGAAGTATGTATTGTTGTAACATAGTGTAGATATCTTACAGAGCCTACCAGCTGGTTTAATGGCTGATATTAAGCAGCATTACCATCCTGCCACATGAGAGCTTATAATTTGCAATCTAAGTTTCCTAACATTAGAACCCTGGAGTCTAGTTATGCTAGGTGATTTTGTTTGCACAGCAAATACATTTAATTTATTTTCATGTGGTGGTGTTGTGGTATCAGGTTTTGGGAGATACTGCAGTAGGCTAATGAAGGGACAGATGCACCTACAACCAGGACTCCAGTGTTTGTAGACAAATAAGAAACCTTCTCTGCACTGACTCCTCAACCACCATCTGTGCTTCACTGTGGCTCACAGTATACCTCAAACCCATTGATCATGGGGTAGTGTAACTTTAATATCTGGCATTAATAGTGTATGTTCTACAGCAAACAAATCCATTACACTTTACATAATATTGAAGGGCAAAATATTAGAAATACCTCAATATGATGCAGTCCAGTACAACTCAACCTCATGACCTCAATCATGGTAAATGGTCAATGGACTGTATTTATATAGTGCTTTTCTAGTCTGACAACCACTCAGATTGCTTTTACAACACAAGCCTGCATTCACCCATTCACACACACATTCATACAATGGTTGCTAGGCCACCTGCTCCTTATGAGCATTAACACACTCACACACCAATGAACAGCAATGGGAGCAATTTGATGTTCAGTATCTTGGCAAGAATACTTTGACGTGTAGACTGCTGAGGCCAGGGATTGAACCACCAACCTTCTGATAGATGGAAGTCTACTCTACTTCCTGAGCCACAGCCTCCCCAATTAACATATAATTGAAATAACAAATTTCAGCTTGAATATCAGCAAAAACTGAGAATTCTAAACTGTGTAAAGATAGTTCTCTCGTCTCGAGACCATCTCTCCACTCCGTTACATATTCCATATGTACAGGATATAATCTCCATGTCTGCTAAGGACCGTGGATGGGCTTAAATTTTTTTTTTTCCCTTTATTTGTGCTTATAAGTTTGTACATTGTTGAAATATGATGTATAACATACCTATTACCATGTGAAAAAACAAAAAGAGAAAGGAAAAGAAAAACATAGAGAATAACAGAAATAAAAAGAATAATAATGATAATAAAAATAAACCAAAAATAAATGAACAAAAACACATACAGGACGTTACATGACAAGACTAAATGGATAAAACTTAACAAGACACAAGACAAGACTAGGCAGACAGGACAAATATGGACAAACGGGACATGATTGGACAGACGGAACAAATTTGGACAGACAGGACAAAGTTGGACAGACAGGATGAGACTTAACAGGCAGGATAATGCAAACAGTTAGAGTTTAAAATATTGAAGCTGCACGTTGTGAAAACATGGGGTTTGTTATCAGACGTAGTAAGACACAATAATGATTGAGATTGGGCAATCAGAAGAGACATTTGAAAATAAAATAAAATAAAATTCAACCAGTACAAAGAAGGGACATTGCATAGGCAGAAGTAAACACATTAATGGACACAAGAAATACAACAAGAATAACTTTTAACATATCAAAACACATTTTGGATTATGAATTCTGGTTTGAGGTACACATATTTAACAGGAGCAGGGACATAGAGGAATCATTTTTGGAGGTAGTGCAAAAAGGGGGACCAGGTTTTCTCAAAGGATGGGACAGTGTGTATTAGAGTGGTCAATCAGTAAATTAAACCAGTGGGTTATGGACATTTTAGTTCGGTCTTTCCAGTTTAATAGTATGACTTTTTTTTGCAGTGGTTAATGATATTAGTATGAATGGTCTAAGGGAGTTTGGAATGGTTAAAGTGGAGATATCACCAAGTAGTGCAGTAATGGGGCAGAGAGGGATGCTGAGGCTGAGGATCTCCGACAGCCTGCTCATGACCTCCGACCAAAAGTTCTGGATGTGTGGGCAGGTCCAGAGCGCATGAAAGTAGTTTTCAGTGGTGGTTGGACAGTGGGAGCATGTGTTAGTTTTGCTGAAGCAAAGGTCATTACAGATTGTGGTGTTGATGTTTTTACAAATTATGTCTTTAAGCTGAATGTACTGGAAGTGACAGTGAGCCGGTATGTCATATTTCTCTTGGATTTGGTCAAAGGTCATGAGCAGGCTGTCACTGAGAAGATGCCCCAGGCTGGCTACTCCTCTCTCTTTCCAGATGGGGAAAATGAACTGTTTGTGATTGCTTTGAAACATAGGGTTGTGCCAGAGAGGTGTATGGAGACATTGTGAGAAAGTGTAATTGAGAAATTGGTTAGAGTTCCACCATGCAGAAAGAACTGTGTTGATTGCAGAGTTATTTTTGTAGCAACTATGAGTGCTGATGGATTTATCTATAAATGGGAGGGTATGAATTTCCAGGTCTTGAGTTAAACTGTCTATATCTAACCAAGGTGGATTGCTGTTGTTTGTCCAGTGTTTGATGTACTGCAGTTGGTGTGAGAGGAAATAATGAAAAAAATGTGGAGCTCCAAGTCCTCCATATTGTTTGGGTTTTTGGATGGCTTATAGTTTTATTCGTGGTTTTTGATTTTTCCAGTAGAAACTAGTGACTGTGGTGTTGAGAGAGGAAAACCAGCTGGGGTTGGGGTGACAGGGATCATAGTAAAAAGGTAATTGATTAGTGGCAGAATTTTCATTTTGACTGGGGAGATTCAGCCGATTAAGGATATAGGTAATTTGTTCCATCTTTCCAGACTGTCTTTTAATTTTTGCAACAAGGGGATATGATTGAGCTTGAATAATTCATTTAAATTTGATAATATATGGATTCCAAGGTATGTGATAGAGTTAGTGATTGTTATTTGTTTCAAAAGGCGATCCTCAGCCTCAGCACCCCACCGTGGTGTGTTTATAGGCAGAATCTCAGATTTTGACCAGTTGATGGAGTAGCCAGATACTTTACTGTAACTATTGATCAGATTATGGACTGACGGAAGTGAGGATGAGGGGTTAGTTATATACAGTAAAATGTCATCAGCATACAGACTTAATTTGTGTTGGTATGATTTGGTTTGGATGCCTGTAATATGGTCACATTGTCGGATGGAAGCTGCCAGGGGTTCTATAAAAAGTGTAAACAGTAGTGGAGATAATGGGCATCCTTGTCGAGTACCTCTGAGGAGTTGAAACGGTTTTGATATTAGTCCATTGGTTATGACAGATGCAGTGGGTGAGTTGTACAGAGTTTTAATCCAATTAATAAAATATGGTGGGAACCCAAAATGTTTAAGGGAGGCGAAGAGAAAGGACCAGTCTACCCTGTCAAACACCTTCTCAGCATCAAGGGTTGCTGCAATGAATGGTGGACTGTTTGAGGAGGCTGTGTTTTTATGGAGATTGATGAGGTTGAATAGTCTTCTTGTGTTTTCTGAGGAATGTCTCCCTTACATGAATCCGGTTTGATCAATGTGTATAAGGGAGGAGATTACTGATTCAAGTCTGATAGATAATGCTTTACTGATAATTTTTGAGTCTGAGTTGATCAGTGATATGGGGCGGTAGTTGGTGCATTGAGTGGGGTCTTTATTTGGTTTGAGGATCAGTGTGATATAGGCAGTGTTCATATGATGAGGTATGGTTGAGTTTTGGTGGATTTCAGCGACTACTTTGAAGAATAGAGGTGAGAGGAGTGACCAAAAGTGTTTATAGAATTCTGCTGGGTAACCATCGGGGCCAGGTGATTTGTTGTTGGACATGTGGTGGAGTGCTTTGGTAATTTCTTCTAAGGTGAGAGGATTTTCTAGGAGTTCTGATTGTGTTTTAGTTAGTCTGGGTAGGGAGGCATTCCTCAGAAAGGTTTCTATTTTTTCTGCTGAGGTTTCTTGATCCGGGGTGTAAAGATTGGAGTAGGAGGAACGGAATGAGTCATTTATTATTGAAATGTCTTGGACTATGTTTCCAGAAGAGTCTGTGATGGCAGTAATTAGTGATTTTTCTGTTTGCTGTTTTAATTGATTTGCTAAAAACTTGTTTTATTATCAAATTCAAAGTTTTGCTGTCGAAGTTTAAGGAGAATATATTCTGTTTTTTTGTTTATTATATTGTTTAATTCTTGTTTGGTTCTCTGAAATTCCTTTATAATTGAATCAGAAGGCGTTTGACAGGCCAGGAGGTCCAATCTCTTCACCTCCCTCTGTAGTTTTTCTTCTTTAGCTGTTTCTTCCTTTTTTTTTGTATGCACAGTATGATACTATTTTACCTCTCATGACAGTTTTTGCTGTTTCCCATAGTGTGCATGCTGATATTTCTGGCGTGTCATTGGTTTTAATGAAGGATGCCCATTCCTGTTTGAAATATTCCTGAAATTGTTTATCTTTTAGGAGTGAGATATTGAAACGCCACCTGGAGGGGGGAAGAGATTGGTGTTGTGTTAAAATAGTGATACTGACCGGGGCATGATCTGATATGATAATTGTATGGATGGTAGGCAGGGTTCTAAATTAACACCCGCCAACCCGCCAAATGCGGGTTAAAATTCATATTGGCGGGTGTAAATAAAAACTTACTAGCCAATTTGGCCGGTAATGCATTAGGCAATCATGTCAGTCAGAGCCGCTCTACAGTTCTCGGTCATTTGTCCCCCTGACAGTCCGTCCTACATTTCCCATGAACACTGTCGTAATGCTACGTGATGACGTACAAGACGCCCATTGGCTGTGCGCAGGCACACTACAGTCTGTAGTGCAACCGGCGCGAGAAACCACGGAAACGCAAACACAAAGAAGAAGAAGAAGACTGAACGGCGGCGTATGAACTGTAAAAAAGGAGACTGAGCTAGCTAAAAGTAAAAAGTAAAGTTAAACTAAATGCGTGGTTGGGACAGACGTCTGGGGGCGAGAAGAGGAAGGAGGCAGGGGATGAGAATGTCGACAAAGCGTGCGAAACGAAGAAAAGAAAGTTTAACGCTAAATGGCTGACAGGTCGTGAATGGCTTGTGTTTGATCACGAAAATGCCGTCATGTTTTGTAAGGACTGCCCATGTACATGAAAGAAAAAAACAAGACGAATAATTTTGTGGTGGGGACTAATACTTTTAAAGTCGAGGCAGTAAAGGACCATGAGAGTGCCCGAAGTCATCAGGAGAGCCTAAGGAGTCTGCAATACTGACTGCTGCACTATTTGTGTTTTCTAGTTGTACATACATAATTCAATTTATTACCAATGCAATTTTTTGCAAGTGTTTAAGTCATGGCTGTTACTTATATATATTTCTTATTAAAGAAGGAAAGCAGAAACACTTTAAGTTGAAAGGAAAAATACATTTTATTAGGAATGTAATGATACTAAATACTTACTGGAAAAATGTCTTCTATAAAATAATTAATCTGACAGCATTTTTTGTTTGTATAAATTAAATGTTTGCACTTTCTGTGTATATTTTGTTTCATGTGTTGTACTTTCTGTGCATTTTTCATGCCAACAATGTAAATAAAATGATCAAATGTATTCAGTGGCACTCATAATCTCTTATTTTCACCGGGAAAAAATTTGGCTAGTGGAAATTCTGATTGGCTGGTAACTTTAGAAGGTCACCAGCCACATTGGCTGGTGATCAAAAAAGTTAATTTAGAACCCTGATGGTAGGGTCAAATATATTATGAACGAGGGAATTATTAACTAAAAAATAGGCTATACGGGAGTATGATTTATGGTAAGGTGAAAAGTAGGAGTATTCATGAGTGGGGGGAGAGTCTATGTTGGGACCATAGATGTTTGCTAGTGTGAAAGTGTCTTTTCCAATTTTTCCAGAGATGATGATATAATCAGAATCAGAATCAGATGCCTTTATTAGTCTCCCGAAGGAGAAATTCCATTTCAGTTACATCCCGTCCAAGAAACACAAAAAAAAGACAGTGACACAACAGGGGAGGACAGGAGCGGGAGAACTGTGGGTCGCACACATGGAGAGCGCCCCGTTTACTTAGATGTGAAAGAGGAAAAACAAGAGGGAAGAAGAGGGTAAAAAAAAAGCAACTCCCAAACTAAGCTCCTGTAGGGGGGGCACAGTGTGGGATTAGGAAAAAAACACCTCGGCACATAAGCAACATAGTAAGACATTACAACAAAATCTCAAGGACTTGCACATGTGGGAAGGGTGGGGGGAGTTGGGGAGGGTAGGTGTCGCAGCACAGACACTGGGGGCGCGTGCACGCAGCCACATTTAAGTGCCTCGCAACTGCGACAAGGGAGGGAGGGGGGGGTGGGAGCCACGAAGGCGTTGAGTTGGAGGTTGTGTGCATGTCATATGTGTCTTCGTGTGTGTGTATGTGTAAGCCCGTGTACTTCATCTCCACTCAGTCCAACCCATTGTCTCTGCCGTCTGATAACTGATGATGAAGACACAGCCGTAGCTGTGGAGACGACCTCGGAGAGTCCTGATATAGCGGCCTTCTGGATCTGTTACAGTTGAGTTATGAGTGAATGAAGTATTTTTGCTGATTAATATGGAAACACCTTGTTTTTTGGAACTGTAAGTGCAGTGATATGTTTGGCCAATCCATCTAGCTGTGATTTTCTCAGACTCTGCCTCTGTGAGGTGAGTTTCTTGTAAGAAACAGATATCAGATTTAAGTTTGTGTAGGTGGTTAATTGTTTTTGTCCTTTTTGCTGGGGAGCTGATTCCTCTTATGTTCCATGATGTTATTTTTACTGGTAGTAGCATGAGTTTGTTAGTTTTGTGTACCGCATTTGATCATACAGTGTACAGCAAAGTAAAGCGAAATAAACATGTAACAAAAACATAAAAACACAGAATTGGGGCTATAAACCATTGGTGTATCTATGAGGTGGGGGTAAAACTGTAGAGCCAATGAAGACTTGAATATTTTATTTATTGTCCTGAGGTGGGATTTTAAGAATGGATGCATCTATTTGATTGGGAGGGATTTATAAATTGAAGGAGGGAGAAGAAGAGTTATCAGTTATTACCATTATTGTCTCCATTACTTTTGCTAAGCAATTTAATCAAAAATGACTTAATATTGCTAGGTTGGCTTACAGTAGCACCAAAATACAAATGGAGATAATAATAATGATAACAATAATAACAACACAGTAGAGTTAAATGACAATACAAATATACTTGAACAACTGTTTAAGGAGTTAAAGTTGGAATGTGTGTCATGGATCTGGTTCTAATCAAAAAGTGGGTTAGAGGAGAGAGTGGGTAAGGAGAGGGGGGAGTAAGAGGAAGAGGGAGGTGGTAGCCCCATAGTTATAATAATTGCTCATGGGATAGTACCACAGTACCACAGCACAACTTCAGATAACCACTCAGATAATTTAATATATAGGCCTACTACACATGTACATATACATACACACCCACATACAAACACACATACATATACATACACACATACCTATGTACACATGTGCATGTACACATAGCACAAATCCATGTACACATACACATATAGCGTACCAGCGCACAAGGGCTGGCATCTGCAGTAAGTATAGATTAAGGGGACAGTCATCGCTGCCTAGATCTAAAGATCTAGGCAGAAGATCTAGGCACAAAGATCTAGATTTTTGTGGTGGCTGGTCAGTTACAACTTTAAATGCTATAATCACAATTAAAGCTCATAAAGGAGGGACATGCCTGTGCAGATGGAGCGGATATTTCCCTAATACAGGCGCACCTACATGGAAACATTTAACCCAGACATACACACATAGGCACTCACGCATATGCATACACACACGCGCACATCCACACTTACAATTAACACATAGGATACCCATGCACCTACACAGAGCTGTCAGGCATCTTATTACCCTAGAGACCGCACATATACAAGCGCTCCCCAGGGCCCCCAGACAATCCCGCACCCCCCACCCCCATACTTTTGTGAGTGCTGGTCTTATCGGTGCTCTCTACGAGTCAGCCTTGACAGTCACCTGTCCAGGTTATTTGAAGTTATTCAAGCCAGGGAGTGATGTTCGGATCTTTAAAATAGTTTGTTGTCTATGTATAGTTTGTCAGCGATCAGACTCACCTGATGACCGTTTCTTCTGTTGTTGTGATAGATGGGGAAGAGAGCTCTGCGCCTCTCCGTGATCAAGGGGGGAAATTGTTCATTAATTCCAAAAGGTTTATCCTTGAGCCTTTTCCCGAGACTTCTGATGTACTCATGCTGCTTAAAGTATTCAAACTTTACCACAATCAGTCTGGGTCCCATGGGAGCTGCAGAGTTTTGGAGTGCGCTGGCGTATGTCCTCTTTTTTCCAATCCGGTGGACTCGGGCAAAAGTAATGTCGGTCACCATCTCCTCCGAAATGTTGAGATCCTTTACGAAGAAAGTTTTCAGCAGTTCTGGGTTTTCGTCGTTTTGTTCTGGTATTCCTTTTAATATTAAGTTATTTCTCTTTGACCTGGTTTTAAGGTCCAGCAGAGATTCTTTCAGGAGCTTGTTCTCATTCTTCGTGTGTGATTTCTGTTTGCAGGGTCGCCACAGTATTTTTAAGCTCATCTGTTTCCTTTTGATAGGTTGAAACAATGTTTTTGAGCTCTGTGACGTCGCTCAGGAGCGTGTCCAGAATGTCCAGTTTGTTTAGTTTTTCCAGATGTTTCAGTTTTTCATCAACAAACAGGACAATGCTGTGCTCCATATCAGTTAAATCTGGGGATTGTAGCAGCTCTTGACTGGACATATGCTTCCTTTTTTCGGATCTTGTATGTCTGTCAAATGTGGTGGGTTGGGTACCGGGTTTGGGTGTGCTGAAGAGGGTATCAGCATCTGCTTTGGTTGGAGAACTCATATCCTTGTTTGTTGCTGCAGTGTTTGGAAACTGCAGGTATGATCCAAGGAGGGATTCATTCTGGAAAAAGGTGGTTTGATGTGCTGCCAATGCAGAGTTTGGCTCCAGTTTAATCGATTATTAGTTTTGCTAACTTAGATTTGAATCAGGAAAAGATATTTGGTCACAAAGATTGACGAGTTACTTCATGGCCTGGCATTCTACGTGCTAGTGTGACGTCATCACTGTGCGACCGTGTGTGGATAGGCTTTAAGACACACCGGTTGCCCGGTCACGCCCATACCCGAACTTATAAAACACCTGTGTAGGCGTGCAATCAATGATTGTTTGATCTCCACTGTGAATGGTACCGTGTGAGGTTATGAGTTAGATATTTGCATGTGGGTTACAGCATTTGTATCTGCTTACCTGAGTAAGTTAAGGAGTCTGTCCACAGGCAGCCTCCCTGGATCACGTAAAACAAAGTAAAAGAAATAATCCTTTTTTTGGCTTGGTAGTTACACCGGCATATTGTACGTGCAACCCACGACTCACGCGTTGGCTGCATATCCCTCGCTTGGCAGTGGCTAAAGACAAGGTGACAAACATTTCTGTGATTACCAAGGCCGGTGTCCTACTCCGTATCGGTGTGTTGCTGCAGTCCGGCTACAGTAGACCTCCGTAGGAGTCTTCGCCAACAGCTCTCACATGGCGACTGTAAATGTTTGACTCCTTTTCCAGCCATACTGTGAATATTCCGCTCCCTGGCTGAACGCAAAGCTGTGAGAGTCTTGACAGTGTATTGTACGTGAAACCCACGACTCACGCACTGTGCGACGCCCTGCCAACAGTAGGCTGTGCCTCGGCAAGCTGAAGGCAGGTGAACGGTGTTCCAGCTTGCTACCAATCCCAGATCGCCCAGCGGTCGCTCGGAACTGGGTGCAGCAATTCCTTGTGGTGAATCCTAGTGGATGACGTCGGGGCGCCTCTATAGCTCTCCCACCTGCGGCTCATTTGCTGCATGTCGTCCTCTCTCTCTCTACCCCCTTTCTTAAAAAAAAAAAAAAAAAGCATATGGCAAGCCAGTACTGCCACAATATAACCAAGAATCTTTCTGTTGAAACGCCGTAGAATACGGCATAGATTGTGAAACACGTTTTTTTTTTTTTTTTTTCACCACCACACCTGAGTGAACTTGAGCTGCCAGGCTACCGGCAGAGCAGCTACAACATCGTTTGCCTCTGCTAAACGAGTTGTGGGAGTCTGTACTTAGGTACTGCAAAAGCAAGCATTTCCCCTGCTGTGTCGGTGGAGTAGCCTCATTCCTACCAGCATATTGCGCGCGTCAGCCCATTTACGCGCTACAGGGATATGCTCCACGCTCAGCTGACCAGTAAGCACGTGGACGCACCACACAATTTGTGTTTGGTGTTTGCCAGAGAGTCCACACCATCATCTCTAAGAAAGTCAGACCAGCTCTTCGTGTGTTTTGACCCTGGATGTCTGGGTAGACCGCTGTCGAAGAGTCGGCTTTCTCACTGGGTCGTAGACACCATCCAGCAAGCATACAACCTTTCGGGCACTCCTGCCTCCTCCAGGATTCGAGCACACTCAACCCGTAGCATTACTACTTCCTGGGCTTTATGGTGGGGAGCCTCTCTCGCCACCATGTGCACAGCAGACACATGGTCCTCTCACTCCACATTCGGCAGGTTTTAACGCCTGAATGTAGTAGCTACACCCTCCTCCGCGGAGTGGGTACTTGGTGTGGCTCAGACTCAGAGATAACTCCGGGCCCTGCTCTTATTTGGTTAGCCTTGCGTCTTGCAGGCTGACCTGGGCTGCTTATCCGCACAGAGCTGGCCTCTGCTCCTGCCGGGGCCAGACCTGTGTTCTAGCATTGGGTCTTGCGTCTTGCGGACCCACCTGAGCAGCCCTTCTGCCTTTCAGGCTTGGCCTCTGTGCCTTGTGGGGCATCGACCCGCTTGGCATGTAAATAGTGTAAATTTGTAAATAGTTCGTTGGTGTCACATGGCGTTCTGGTTTTAGGTGGCACTGTTTCCTTGCCAGGTGTCTTAAAGAGTTACCCTGGACACATGGAATATGTAACGGAGTGGAGAGATGGTCTCTTTTTTACCTGCAGGCAATATATACATCACCAAAAATCATTATGACCTGTCACAATCCATCTCTGCTCTTACCTGTCACCGGAGTCTCCTTAGCCACACCCTGCTCACCTGCTCATCTGCACAACTAGTTATCATCAGCTCGGGTATTTAAGGAGTAGCTTCTCCTCAGCTCAGTGCCAGATTGTCAGTGCTTCATGCCAGACTCTCAAGCATTCTTGTTTTATCTTTGTGAGATCATCTCTGCATATTCCATATTCTGTCAACCCATGCATGAAGGCGTCATGAAGGGAGGCCACGTTGTTGGCCCTTGGTGCGGAAGTCAATACAGTCAACCACTGACTGCTCACCCTGCTGGAGACTGAGGAGACCCCGGGATGCGGTGGCCCTCTGTGCCCACAGGCTGAAGACTTTGCAGAGCTCTGCTCCATATGACTGGAAAAACCCGCAGGCTGAAGTACTCCTCTCTACTCAGCCATTCCCCACAGGCAAACTCTTCCAGTTAGGTGGTTTATGGCGATGGATGATATTGACTCCCCAATCCTCTCGTTTGGGAGGAGAAGTTGAGCACGCTGGATTCATAACTGGCCAGATTGTACTGTAATAGATATTACCATGATCCAAAAGCAGCACTACCTGAACCCAGAAGTTTGCGAGTCTCTTTGTTAAGGCGGGCTTGGTGCTCAGTGTAATGTCATGAGAGGTCACCAGGGCAGGCTTAGGATGAGGCAGTGCAATAATCTGGAAAAACAGCCTGTTTTTCCAGATTATTGCACTGCCTCATCTGAGGCACTGAGCACCAAGCCCGCCTTAACAAAGAGACTCGCAAACTTCTGGGTTCAGAACAATTTTTATTGTCCAAGGTTCAGGTATAAAGGGTAACTCAGTTAAGTTTTTCAAATCAAAACGATGTCCAAGATCCAACTTAAAGCATCCCCACAGAGTGACCGGTTATTCTAAACTTAACTGGATTATCAAAAAAAAGTCCAACATAAAGTGTCCACTTCCCTTCAAAGGTGGGTTCTTTCAACGTTCCTTCTTGTGTTCAGGGGTTTCCCCACTGCTTGCTTGTCCAGCTCCTTCCAGCCCCTTGCTCTCTGTCCTCCTGCTCCCCTTGTTCTGCCACTGCTCAGGGTTTTTAGTCCTGCTTCAATCAGGTGGCTTAAGCACCTACACCTGTCTGAGTGGTGAGGCTTCCTGGGAGATGTAGTGTGTGCCATGGCAGCCATTTTGTGATGTGGCCGCTGCATTGTGTGAGATGTGAGCTGTGTCCCAATTCAGGGGCTGCATCCTTCGGAGGATGGATTTGAAGGCCGATTACGTCATAACGCTGCGCGAAGGCTGTCCCAATTCGTCCAAATTCAAAGGATCCTCCAAATGCAGTGACAAATCTTGGCTGCAGGGTGTCCGTTAAAAAGTGTTGTAGGACAACTATAAAAAAGTTACGGGCAAATAGCCTGATTGTTCTAAATTTTTGCGCTGGCTCAAACGCTAGTTGGTAACCGTGGCAACAGAAACTCAGAACATACGTTATTTCACAGTTTATTTTTCACAACGGCAAGACAGTAGACAACATGAGTGATTTTATAGTTTCCTTTAACCACATTTAATGATCAGAGTGAATGGTGGATAATATTTCTTGCAATAAAAATGACTTAGGAAACTATCTGTGGACTTTGAGTCTTTGAAACAAAATTTGGCATCATCCTCTGGACACACACAAGCGGTAAGAGGTGCACTTGCCCTCTGAAATGATACTTTGTATCACGTAACATAACGTTAAGCAATCATGTCACTTCCCTCCACTGATTAGGTCTGATATAACAGTTGCGCCGACCGAGCTGCAGGTTCAGTGGCCACAGCCGGTTACCTTGGCAACGCGTCAAAACGAGCAATATTAAATAGTCCACTCAGCCGCGTCTTGTGAAAAACTTACGATTTTAATGGTAAAAAAACAGCATTAACGTATTAATAATTGATTTAATATTTATTTCTTTTGTAAGGGACCATGGTATAAGCGGGATAATGCCCTTCGAGGTGTCCATTATCAGAAATGAATGGACAACGCGGAGGTGTGAACCGTCCGACGCGAAGCTGTTTAGATATTCACATCAGGTGAATTTGTAAGTTGTATAATAGGCTACATTTCGCGCCTCTTACAAGCGATAGGAGCTGTACGGGCGCATCTCTGCACCCCGTGCGTGTGTTTTTCCCGGGTTAGGAGGGAAGAAGTTATGATGTCGTGACGCAATCAGGAAATACTCCGAAGGCTAGACCGTCCCATTTAGCGATAGTTGATGCGGCCGACGGAGGATCCTCTGAAGGACCCAGCCTCCGGGGACCGCGTAGGCTGGGTCCTCCGAAGGATGCAGCCGCTGAATTGGGACACAGCTGTGGTGTGTGCCACGCCGGCCATTTTGTGATGTGGCAGCTGCTCCTGTATGGGAACGTAGTGTTCCTCCACTACATGTCCCCTGGTGATGCCACATCAGTTAAAGGCGAACAATGGCTTCAGGAATTGTTTGGAATGCCAAACAATAAACAATCTCACAGAGTATCAGATCCAGGAAGGGCAAGACAAGAGATGTGGACAGGTTCACAAAGCAGAGGTAGTCACCGGGGGTAGGAGAGCAGGTGAGGTCAAAGGCAGGCTGGGTCGATACCGGGAAATGTATCCGAGGATAATTGCTGGAGAGCCTTGCATGAGGGCGAAGAACAATCTGCCAGTGAGTGATTGAGAGCCGCTTAAGTATTGCACTGATTAGTGATGAGTCCCAGGTGTGCATCAGTTGATTGAGCAGGCAGTTGTGGTTGACTAGTGAAGAGTGCTGACTGAGCAGGTGAGCGATGAGAGGGAGAGTGGCAGCAGGTAAGGAGTCACCAGATGTGACATCCTCGTGGTTTCTTGGTTTGATCAGTTTAAGCAACCGTAAATGATGCAAAACATAGACATTTTGAAGTGCGTGTTATAATGCTTCCTATGCAGAAAATCACTTCTGGCCCTCCATCTGCAGTTAGCGCCACAAAAGAGTGCCTTGACATCATGTGCAAACAACCTATTTGATGAGTCAAGGTGAAAATAAATAAATAAATAAATGCCGCACCAAGAGGTGCTTGGTTAAGCTAGCAG
This sequence comes from Chaetodon auriga, assembly GCF_051107435.1. Classification (NCBI taxonomy): domain Eukaryota; kingdom Metazoa; phylum Chordata; class Actinopteri; order Chaetodontiformes; family Chaetodontidae; genus Chaetodon; species Chaetodon auriga. The sequence continues at coordinate 535,883 of NC_135090.1, read as the reverse complement.
GATCAAATGACTAGGCTGAGAGCAAACAAAAAACAAAATACTCAACTACTGCAAGTTTGAAAGAAGTCGTAAAGAGGCAATATTGACAAAAAATATTACTAATATTATTATTAGTTACCTATATATTTGGGTGTTCCCGGTTAGACAGAAAAACAGAAGTTGAAAAGAACTCAGTGGTTCAAAACCAAAGACAGTGACAGTAATAATAAGTGTAAAAATTTTTGATTCTTTGTAATGTAGGCGTTGATGTGATTGTTGTCATAATAAAACACTGCCTTATAGACACTTAAAAACGCATGTCATGTGAGGCATATAAAGAGTATTCAGCATTATCCTCAACACAAGAACAACCAACTTTTAGAAGCTCTTAACAGCCTGCATTCTGCTTTGGGGAACAAGTGTAGAAATGTCAGAGTAGGTGTCTGACTTTCACTCAGTCACCTGACTTTTGAAAACCTTTTGGCTAGGGACACAATGGCACCGTCTGTTGTTCATTTGTCACTAAAAGGCATCTCTGTGAATGACCAGGTTATCACTGTGTTGTTGACAAAAACAAAGATGAGATGCATTGCTTCTGGCACATGGTCCTTACCACTCCAGGTATGATGTGTTTTCTGTGCTTTCATCAATATTCATCAAGTAGTTGCTGGCTCAAGTAAATGAATGGAAAATGGACTATATTTATATAGTGCTTTTCTAGTCTGATAACCACTGAAAGCGCTTTTACAACACAAGTCTGCATTCACCCATTCACACACACACAGTCATATGATAGTGGAAAGGCCACCACCTGCTCATTACAAGCTTTTTTTAACCATTCACAAACAGATGAGCACAGCATCAGGAGCAATTTGGGGTTCAGTATCTTGTCCAAGGATACTTGACATGTAGACTGCCATGGCCAGGGATTGAACTGCCTTCTGATACGCTGATGACTGCTCAGCATGCTGAGCCACATCTGCCCCAAAATTGAATAGAGAAAGTACAGAGACATAATTAGTATTTGACTGTTTATAGAACAAGCTCCTGTGTACACTGTGTGTCAGTTGTGTGTATGTTTGGATATAAATAGGAAACCTGATTGACCAGACAATCCTCAGATGGCATCAGGGAAGAAACCAAGCTGATTTGCTAACGAAAGTGTGACAGAATACCTCAGATGTATGAGTACACCCAAGGGATGGAGTTTGTTTTTTTTTTGTTTTTTTTTTGCTTGTTTGTTTTTTTAAATTGCAGGCATTATAACACAATATTACAAAAGTAGAAGGACTTTCCACTCAAAACATGCTTCTACCTCCTTAAGATATGTTCCTTAGAAAAAATCATGAAAAGAAAAAAAAACATGTGTTTATGGTTCCAAATAATAAAATGAGGTAAACATGCATCCATGTGCTTTAGGAGGAGTAGCCTGCCAAAGTCTAATGTAGGTTAATCAGTAAAGGTATTGTTGTTTATTCTCAGCTAGGCAAGGGGTACCATTAGGCATCTCAACAGCATTTACTTGGCAGAAAACCCAAATTCTGCTATCTAAGTACAATAGATAGATACCACGGGAAGTGACAAGTATCAAGTAAATTTACGTGTTAGAGCAACAGATACACATACAGAGGAGGATCTCGTGTAACAACAAAGTCAGCTGCGGTTGCGTTGCAGTGTGAAGTGTGCCGATAACATTAGGTCTGGCTATGTGGACACAACACAAAAAGCAACGTGAAGAAAGAGTTACCAACCTTCAAATGAGCCTTAATGTTCATACAATTTCTCTTGACTGTCCCTCAATATTAAATACTCAAACACTGGTCCAGCTTGAGGGTCTGCAATAGGTATTACATGCCACAATAGCATCGGAATGTGCCAACACCAAGTTCAGCAAGCTAACCTGTAAAATAAATAGTAAAGGAACATAAAAATGGTCAAACTAACAGTTTCTAAATTTGAAGTCTGTATTGCTCCATCCTTGAGCTTCAGTTTTGAAACAAATCCTGCTTTGTATTGGACCTCAAAGCAGTCCAAAGTAAAATGATTAGTGCACACATATAGTATAAGAGTTTTCCAGTTGCTGTTGTTTTGGGGACATTTCCATCAAAAACAAAGTTTATCCACTGAAGATTTTCGTGTTGGTACTTGCAACCAGCAACAGAGCAGTTCCTGTGCTTCACTCTTGGCTTTGTTCTGGCCCTCAAAGCAGTCTGGAGTGAAATGCTTCGTGCAGTCATTGTGGGGACATTCCTGTCACTTTTCCATCAAAAAATGAAGTTAATCCCCTGCATCTATCCTCAGAAGGTGGGAGCAGATGAAGACTTGTGTTGTTTCTTGCAACCGACAAAAGAGAAAGTGGCTGCTTTACTCATGACCTTATCTTCCACATCTTCTTATAGCAACGGAAACAGCTGGGACCGTTACTCAGGTGGAGGATGGTCACTAAAGATGGATGTGATACTGTTACAAAGTGACATGGACAAGTAATGGAAGGCTGGACTGTTAACAAGGCATTTCAGGCATTTTTTGGCATGGACTTTGTAACTTTGCAGACATTTTAAATGCACATAAAAGCTATATAACACACTAAAGGAAAGAGGGAAAGCTAAAAAGCATAATAATGCCTCATAATTTTAATGTTAAGTTACATGTTTTAATATATTTTTATGCAATATTGAGGTTCCACCTACCGACCAACCTGCTCAAAAAACAATATATGTATATATGGAGGTAAGTTTTCTTTTTCGCAAAATACAAACAGAACTGAAATTATGCTATTCATTCTACTTTCCTTCTCCTTTGTCTTGTCCATTTCTTCTTTGTGCTGCTTGAACATGTATAACAGCATTATATTTGGATCTAGTGGAGAGGGAAGGCTTGTGATCCTTGTGTGGCTGTGAAATACAGAATTTCTTTGTCTAGCAAGGGTTTTCTGAGCATTGTGGCTATGAGGGCATCCTTCACTAACATCCTGTCTGAATGAAACAGGTGTGTCTGTCTTTGACAGTTTTGAGGCTATTGACTTCAGAACGAACATATAGACAGACACCCAGCAGCAGGCACCTTTCACAGCTTCAGGCCTCAGGACAATCAACAAAATGGACTTTTGTATGATCCTATTTCGGTCTTTACTTACTTAGCATGTTTGCAGAAGATGAATTTCTTCAGCTTTTGATGTGGCTTTTGCCCTTTCTTTGGTGAATACAGTACAAATGCTCCTCATATGATTCAGAATACGAGTATATATATATATATATTAATAACCTAGTATCATAATGTGAAAAATAAAGAGGAAGGTTATTACTTAAGGTACAGGGACTTTATAAGATATAGTGTGGCTGTAATCTAGCAGTGATATAATATTATCTCATTATTAATTGCTGCTTGTTCTGGTCTGGATTCTTACCACATTACTTCCTGGTACTCACTTGTGATGTTACATACATGACTTTTAAGAGACCAGCAGTATCACTGACTGTGCTGTAATCCTTCAGTTATGGGTGAACTCTGCCAGTAGAAACATGTATCTGCTGTATCAATAAAAGATGTGGAGGATGTGGAGTCTGTTCAGACAAAGTATTTTAAGCCTGTGCATACGGGGTACAACAATAGACATGTAATTATAGCTTGTAGGGGAAGCTTCATGACCCGGAAAAAAGTAAAGAGTTGCAAATATGTGGCAAATCGGCAGCCACTGGCATATGACTGAATAAGCAACAGATTGTAGCTGCTGGAGTAACCAGGGTCACAAAGTTCAGTGCACTTTGACATTTACCCACAATGTCCCAGTAGCTAATTCAGGGATTTGAACTACTACCTCTGGAAATTTTGATCAACATCTGACAGAGTGGACAATATTTCACTGCATATTAAATATAACACCATATAAAATTTTAAATATAACCACCACTCAATAGCCCATTCACGGGTATATTTAAGCCATGGGTTTATTCACCACCAGTGTCAAGGTGCCACTGAGTTATACATACCAATGTTCTTACTCAGCTCTTGCCACTGAACCTCTTCATTGTGTTACAGTTAAGATCCATATAAAGTTGCAATGTTTGTGTGTTTTTTGCAAAAAGTTGACTGTTATGATGAACAGTGAAAAAGCTGGTCCTGAGACATCACCGAATGATCTGGCAACCCACTGTACTATGCATTTTTTGGCTCAGTGCAGCACTGTAGTGGTAGCGTCTGAATAGTGACGAATGATAAAATATTAAAGATAAAAATTAAGATGAAATGATGAGAAGACACAGCACTTACGACTGCCCAGGTGCTGCCCTAAATTACATCACCATGACAAGTTACTTTTTTTTTTTTTAACTGAAAACTGATGGAGTTGTAGTTAAATTCTCTTCTAATATGTTTTTATATACCTTTAGAGGCAGGTTTAGTGGAAAGTGTCCTGTACCGTTGTTGCTCTGTGTCTACTGGTCAAATGTTTGTTAACACATTAGCCAAACAACCTTTGGTGCTGTCATTGTTGTGGTATGAACTTGCTTAATTTGTTAGCCTGTAAGCTGTTTCAGTGTCATAGCTAGAAATACCTGTACATCTGCCTTAAATTCTTATGTGTATGGCAGATGTACAGGCAGATGTATATGTTTAATTAAAGCAGTTAATAGTCGCAAGTTAATCTTTACCTTTAAGATGTTAAAGCTATATGTAAATAGAGCCACAGTTTGTGGGGTTAATATGGAATATTTCCATTTGAAATTTAGAGAAATTCAAGAAAAGCATAAAGTCTTGAATATTTATGTAAATGTATTTATTGCAACCTTTAGCAATTAGTTTCTGCTACCAACTGCATAAATCCTGTTCAAGTTTTAACGTGTTTTTCCCACACCTGCCCATCATCATTCCAAGACTTTACATTGTTCTGGTGCCCCTTGTACTGATAGGATATTATGAACAAAGGGACATCAATTCTTTTTACTCTGCAGGTAACACCTGCAAGTTAAACATCCTGCTGTCATCCAGTGCAGGTGATTCTATTCACTGCCTACATTAGCCCACAGCTTTCAGGTAGAGACAATAAAGTGCCTTAACATGTTGCTGCAGCTGGAACATGCCCCACTACCCTAGAGGTGAAGGCATCCCCTTAACAATAAAACAAAATAGGGCATTCATCAGTTTCATCAATGACTAATACCTCTGTTGTCAGGAAGTTTCTGTTTGCTGTGATCCTGTCTGACTGTTTGCACCATTATGTCAGAAACACAGCCTTGTCAACAATTTTCATCCAACTATTTATTTCAAACAATGACAAAAAAAATAGAAATGAGCATGAGCTGTTCTAACTAGTACAAAAATAAATAACAGATGATACACTCTGAAAAAACACCATAAAACCCACGTATTGTACATTCATACTAGAGGCTATGAAGCATTAATGTACTATAAAAATCTGGCTTCTCATTTGAAAGTTTTATGAATCATGGTAACATCTTGTGTTGCATGTCTTGAATCAAATGTCTGCATGAGCCTTTGTATTATCTAATGAATTATTAGGGCTCAAGCACCGAAGTGTTTGTGCTGGTTTATTATTATTATTATTATTATTATTATTATTATTATTATTATTATTATTATTATTATTATTATATTTGTTGCACCATAAGCCCAACTGACTTGAAACTGGACACACAAGCCCAGCTCAGCTCTACATGAATAAAACTTGTTGGATCCTGTATCAGCACCAAAATGGGTATACACCATTACAGGACTGAGATACACATTTCTATTCTATCAAAAACATGGCCAAAAAAGGCAAACTGAAAAAGTTTGCAAAGGGTGTGGCTGAGCAGGAGAAGTCTGTAACTCTGCAACAATTTGTCTAATTGTCATAAATCTGAGTACATGATAGGTTGTTTCCCAATGACTCCCAAAGTAACATATATGACCGCTCCAGAGTATGAGCAACAGGCATATCAGACAAATGTAAATGTTGTGAAATGATCACAGTTTGGTTAGGTTTAGACAACAGAACTAGTTGGTTAGGTTTGGATTCTGTAAAAATAAGTTAATAATGTTAATAAGTTTGGTTATGTAGGTGACTTAACTTACATATACGTCAGTTAAAATATATAAAAAGTCAGCTATGACTTTTGGTTACAAATAGGACACAAACAGCAATCTAGGTGAACTTTGCTGCTCTTTATACTGCATCACCTGACTTCCTCCTTTGATCCCATCATAATTACTATGGCTACTAGAGGTCACCACCAGTCACAATAATCTAAACCTGAAGGCAAATCTACACTATTCACTAACCCTATTTGGCGTGCCTCATAAATATTTGGTTAATTTTTTGCTTAATTGTCTGTTTGGAGATTTCTTTTGTAATGCAAGATTACAGCAATTTTAGTTGTCAAACTGCCTCTCAGCTCTCTCCTTAGGGAGTCCAGCCTTCCGTGGATTTTTCCTCTGTTTGCCACTGTGGACAGATGTGTCCTTGTGTCCTGAGTCATTTTGCTGTCTGGAGTAGCGCTTACACCTACAGGAGGTCACCACAGTAATCTTGTAGGTCCTTGAGCTGCTGTCCTGGCACTGCAGCTGGATCCGCTGGGTCCTGGTCTGGTCAGTGACGCAACGCCACTCCTGGGCATCACGGTGGCTCCAGTACCTACCAGTGTAACCTCCACCCCCAATCCAATTGGGCAGCAGGTTGGCTGGCAGACACTCCCCAGCACACACCAGCTCCTTAATGGGGTTGACGCTGGTGCACTGGCCATCAGAGATGTATTTTGTGGACCTCAGCTCCCTGCAGCCCACCTGGCTCTGGTCTGGACCTGAGACATGGAAACTGAATTACAGATATGTACACTCCACTTCATTCAGATGTGGCACCATCTGACCCTCAGCTGAATTGATTTTGATTTTGATTTTTTCAATCTGGCTCACATGGCAGGCTCTCCAAAAAGACAAGGTCAGCCTTCTCTGGCAACTACAACTTGGTCAAAATACAGCTGCCAGAATTTTAACAAAAACATTAAATTATGAACATATTACTTTATTGTCTGTTTTTGGATCTTACTATTCACCCTTTTATTGATTTAATTTTAAGTGTGTTACTTTGAAAGATAGATCTTTCTAATTACCATTTCTTGTCTTATCCTGTTCTAATTCTTCAGTAAATTTAAAGCTCATTCAGTTGCTACTATGCATTAAATGTGCCACATGAATAATAGTACCCTGCCTTACATCTCTATGTGAAGGGCTTGTAGGAGTTTTATTATTTGCAGCGTTGGGAGTAACACATTACAAAGTAACGCATGAATGTAAATCCACTGCATTTAGCAATAACCGCAGATCACCTTACAGGAGCTCTGATGCTGAACGATTAATGTAATTTTTCCATGTATTTGAAAAGTTTGTAATTTAGGAAAAGTTTATTTCTAAGAACAAGGAGAACAGATTTCCTTTTAAGCGTTTTGAAAACCCACTTGCTACACACTACTCTACACTGAGAGAGAATAATGCCATCTATATACAGTGGTTAGCAATCACCCAGACATCAATTTTAAACTATGTGTCATGGTTTATTGAGCAAGACGACAAATTTACCTCAAAATGATACTGTAACTACGCCATGCGTAACGGTTTGGACTCACCATTACGCACAGCGTCAGTCAGTCGTCTGCCGCCGTTGCTCGCCTGATTAGTGTCTTCATTAGACTGCTCGTCATGAGTGTCGGGGGCCAGCTGAGTAATAACTGACTCTGTGGCATCGTTGTGAACAGCTGAGCTGCTCGTGCCCAGCAGCAGCAGGAACGCGAGGAATTTAAGTCCGCTGGCAGGATGGAGCATAACTGCACCTGATGATCTGATTACTGCTTTCAGAAACAAAATTCCACCTGATGAATGACTAACGTGCTGGAGCTTTGATTTATATATCCTCCACTGTGACGCTTTACGAACGCACACCCACCTGAACCGCAACTCGCAACTTGCTGTAGGACCTTTTTTTTTTTTTTTTTTTTTTTTTTTTTACAACCGAGTGGTTCTGCGTCTACATCAAATATTGCTTTGGTCGTTTGTCGAATCACTGTTTAGGTTGCTTCTGCATACCTGCGTGACAGTCAGTCAACGTTAAGGTGGGCTCCAGTCTTTTATTTTGAAATATATCAAAAAAGAGCCTTCTCACAAACTCAAACTTCCCATTCCCACCCACAAAACAATTCAATTTAATTTGTATAACGCCAAATCACAACCGAAGTTGTCTCATGACACTTTCCATGTAGAGCTGGTACAGCCCAAGAAGGAAGGTTTAATCAAAATATAATGTTGCCTTCTTAGAAATAAAGAGAAAAACGAGCAACATTAGGAGAAAGTACAAAAGCATAACTCCCACATTGAAATCTATCTTAACAATGTGCCTCCACCTAATGTTTTCTATGCATTTAGTAAAGAATTATACACTAGTGCCACTGAAGGGAATATCATCCTATGTGACAATCTTTTATATGCAGCAACATTTTTGACTTTCTCACCCAGTCATGAAAAGGGAGTGGTCTTGGGTCAAAATTAATTTGCTGGCCAATCATTATGGCTGTCTGTATCCAGTCCTTCAATGATCGTGGAAAAAAAGATATTACCATACTCCACAATACCACATTTTAGACATTATAAAAACTGCAGACCTATGATGTTCACAATGTAACAGTGAATCTTTATTCAGAACAGTTGGATTGCCCACAGTGTACTAGTGTCCCCTCATCTTCCCTACATTTCCTGTAGGTTTTAAACTTGGTCTGTGTAACCAATTGTGGGTCCAATTAAATCATATATCTCTCTGACTGACTGTGGTGGCTACATTGGTAGCACCTGCATTTGTGTGACTGCAGGATAAAAAGAAGAATATTTGTCTCCACCTACTGACTGAATATCTGTTGCATAGAGACTATGGTTGGTGTAGCTTACAGAGACTAAATGTTTATCATCACAATATTTTTTACTGAGCTGCTTTACCTATATGAAATATATTTCATGTTAAACTCAGGATGCTTGTATTTAGTAAACACAAAATAAAATAAGACAAAATAGACTGTCAATATAGATATGGGGAAGATGGGCAAAGATCACAATCAGCTTTAATTGCCAAGTATGTCTACAAATAGGCCTGTAAAAAAGTTTATTCTGTTTTTCAGTGCTCTCAATGCTTAGACAGGAATAGACATGGTACCTAAGAGTAAGGCCATGACTGAACAAAAAAAAGACAGGACTATTGAACACAAATAGGCTCAGTGAAATAATATGTGTGCCTAATATATATGAAAACCACCAATGAACAACAACATAAATAAAATGTCCAAGTCAAGTGTTTCTGTATGTTGTAAACAATACAGATAAACAATACAGTGCAACAAAATATGCTGATAATGTACACAGTTATGTGTCACATAGAGACACAAATGGCTTTTAATGAAAGCCAAGCATCTAAAAGTTATACCATCTAAAGTAATACCAAACATAGTTACTAAAACATTAATAAAGGTCGGTCCTTAAATCCAGCCTAAATGAGGACATACACCAGCACTAAAAGTCAAATTTACTGTGGTGGGTGGGTAAATTCACAAGGTGATCACAGTGTTAAAGATACCACTCAAGGCTGATTATCATAGCCAGATATTAAATAGTAAATGGACTATATTTATATTGTGCTTTGCTAGTTTGACAAACACGAAAAGCACTTTCACAACACAAGTCTGCATTCACCTATTCACACATACATTCATACAATGGTAGCCTGGCCACCTGTTCATTAAGAATTCACACACACCGATGGCACAATTTGGGGTTCAGTATCTTGCCCAAGGACACTTTGACCTGTAGACTGCCAAGGTCAAACCAACAACCTTCTCATAAGTGGGTGACCACTCTACCTACTGAGACACACCTGCAAGTGTATAAGAAATAAGTATTATACTTTTTCTAAAATGTTATCTAGATTCTGTCACCTTGACTGGTGCCAATATCTTATCTGACCTGTGGAATAAATATATGTAAGTGTCTAAGTAAGTGCCTTTGTACAGCTGTATTCAGAAAGGTGACTAGGAGAATAAATAGTCCAAGAAACAAAAATCATTTCAAATGCTGACAGTCTGAGGGGGCTGATATGAATTAAATTGCCCACCATTAACTGACACAGAAAACCCAGGGCCTAGTTTCTGGGGGTGTGGACAATTAACACATTTGTTATCTATGCTGTACAGCATATAGGGTACATATTCCAAACACAGAGGTCAGGGTGGAGGCTTTGGGTTGTCCTAGAAAGTCACTGAAAGCCCAAACAAATTATTGCCCTTTGACTCGAGTGATGTCATCCTGCTGCAACTGAAACACATCCTGTTGTTCAACATGAAAATATACATGGTGGATCAAGTATTCAGATTATTTGCTGAGCTAAAAGTAGTTATACAACAGTGCAAAAATACTTTACAAGTCCGTCCTATATTCAAAATGACCCCCCCCCCCCCCCCCCCCCTTTCAATACGAGGAAACAACACAGCCTCCAAGACACTAGGGGAGCTACGCTGTCTGGAGACTTCCTTAAATTGTCCGTCAGTACACGTCATGCAACAGTACCTTTTAGCATCTGAGCATGCGCGTCTCTAGCTCCTTCAACATCCGCCGCTAGAAGAGCACAAGTGGACGGCAACAGTATGTATTTCTACTTCCCTTAACTGTGCAAACTGCACTAATGTGTTGACTTTATTTTTTAGAATTAGATACATCAACATTACTCCCTCATTTCTGTAATGTAAATATAGACTTTGAGTACTGTGTAACGCTAATCCTGTCACTGAAAACTAGATCTGTCTCGTTAGGTCCACGTCAGCATCTGTAACAATCGCTGTTCAGCACTTTGACTTAAGACAAGCTAAAATGTAACCCTTTTTGCTTCCTCTATTCATAAATTCACTCGACTTTTCGAACAATTATTTTTGTAAATAAAGCTAATATTAAATGACTATAACGCTAGCTCCGTTTATAGCTAGCTAACTGTTATCCATGACTCTATTTAAGTTTAAACCGGGTTGAATCTAATTTGTCCTTTTTCTTCAGCGAAAACCAAGCTTTTACATAGTTCAGTGTTTTTATTTCATGGAAATATTTTATCTATTTAATATTATATCTGATAATATATCTAATGTAATTGTTGGCTAGATTAACATCACAGCTATATGGACATGTCATTCTAAAACCATGGCGAATGCTTTGCCGCTATGTCAGGCTCTACTCTCCTTAAAAGGTTTTCTACAAGATTTTGGAACCTGGCTGCTGTGACCGAGGTGTCCACATACTTTGAGCCTTAGTATTTGCTTTTCTACCCCATCTCTCCACTATTTGTATTTTGTGTAGATTTTTGCAGCCTGTATTCTTTCCAGATGAAGATGCTGCATGCGTTTTTGGTCCTGGCTCTGCTTGGTTTGGGCTCAGGAGAGGAGGGAGCCCGTTTGCTGGCTTCTAAATCCCTGCTGAACCGCTATGCTGTGGAGGGCCGTGACCTCACCCTGCAGTACAACATCTACAATGTGGGCTCCAGGTCAGGGCTGTACTGAGTTTGAAAGAAAAATCTCCTATAACAACTATGAAGTTGTTAATTGACTGTGTGTAACATAACCTCTTGACCGCTTTTGAAAACTTAATGGCATGTGAGCTGTCAAAAACAGTACACACAACAGTATGATAATGAATCATGTAATACTATTAGTACATGTAAAATAAATCTCAGAAAGCTCACAGATGACCTATTTGTTCATTTTCTGGCTGTGGACAATTATATTGGGGGCGGTTGTGGCTCAAGAGGTAGAGCGGTCCTCCCCCGATCGGGAGGTCAGTGGTTCGATTCCTGGCCTCAGCAGTCCACATGCTGAAGTATCCTTGGGCAAGAGACTGAACCCCAAAAGCTGCCTGTGATGCTGTGCCATTGGTGTGTGAATTCATATGTACATCACTTTGGATAAAAGCGTCTGCCAAATGACTAATTGTAATTGTAATATTGTACAAAGGCACAATGTGAAAACTTGACACTGACTTTGATGATCAAAATCAAAGATTAAAATAGGCCAAAATGGATGCATAAATACACATGCAAGCTGTAGAATTTGAAGCAGGATAGCTGATCATGTGCATATCAGGCTCAACATCATCTAATTTCATTTATATTAATTCATTTATATTGTGTTTTTTGGAGTCTGACTGGGAAGCAAAAATTGCCCTTCTGCAGCCTCAGAGTTGGCCCCTCTTTCTATTTTGCTTCTTTGGTCAAAGTGGTAACAACTGTTCATGTCACTTTGTGCCTAACAGTAAACTCCGCTTTGCCCAAAAATAATGTTATCAGTAGTTAGTACACATGCTGCACATAACTTTCTTTCTCTTTCTTTGGCGGTCAGCAACCACTGAACTTGGATGCATTTTTGGATGTTGAACTGTCCAAAGGAAATGTCTCCAACTCTGTTTATATGGCATCGTGTAAATGCTCTCGTTATGACAATCAGAAATCTGATCCACGTCTTTTACTTTACTTTTTTATTACAACCCCATTTTTAAAAAATTGGGACAACTGTTTAAATGTAAATAGGATGTTTTCTGATTAATTTTCTGGTACCGGACAACACCCTGCTGTATTCTGGAGACATTTGTCATACAGTAAAATCTAATTAAACTCTGTCACGTTACATATGCAGTTCTTTAACTGTATCCTCTTCCTTTCTGTCTCTACAGTGCTGCTCTGGAGGTGGAGCTGTCGGATGATTCTTTTCCTCCTGAAGACTTTGGAATCGTTTCAGGAATGTTGAATGTCAAATGGGACAGGATTGCACCGTATCCTTGAGTCTTAAAGTCTTTCTCATGATCCTCTCACTTTGCAGTTGTTGATCCAGTCAGCTGAATCTACAACACAGTCGAACTGATAATGAGACAGTTTGTAATTTATGGGAGAAGTAGAAACTTAATCAAAGCATTGCAGTTGAAGTAAATGGAGTTTTTGGTAAATGGACTATGTTTATATAGCACTTTACTAGTCACTGACTCATTAGACAACTTAAAGCACTTTTACAATGCAAGTCTGTGTTCACCTATTCACACAGTCATACAACTATGGCTAGGCCACCTGCTCATTACGAGCTTTGAGCAATTTGGGGTTCAGTATCTTGGCCAAGGATACTTCAGCATGTAGACTGCCAAGGCCAGGGATCTATCTTGGGTCAACCCAGGTGGGTCAAGGTCATGGTCAAACTGTAGGAGGTTAGGATAACCATGACCTAGGTGACTGAGAATCTTCACAGACACTGTAGGAGATTATCATTTTGAATTGGTTTTAAATATGCAGTGATGAACTCTTCATCCTTTTCAAGTTGTCCTTTAACCCTGTAACTTTCAGAGCAAGCAATGTCTCTCACACAGTGGTGTTGCGCCCCCTGAAGGCTGGTTATTTTAACTTCACATCTGCTTCTGTCAGCTACCTTGCCCAAGAGGGAGGACAAGTTGTGGTAAAACCAATTGATTATTTTGGTGGATCAAAGCAGTTAAAGTGTTTAGTGAAGGAAGCTGATATGTCTGTCCTTCCTGCAGGTTGGTTATACCAGCGCCCCTGGCCAGGGAGGCATCCTGGCTCAGAGGGAGTTTGACCGGCGCTTCTCGCCACACTATGTGAGTGTTACATTCAAATAGTGTTTTTCACTCACTCAGTCATACTCCTGACTGACTAGTAGTTTGCATGGATTTCCAGTGCACAGGACAGTGAAAAAAAAAAATCATGCTTCTGCACTGGCAAGGATGATCTGATTAGCTTTTGGTGGTCAAAGGTTGTGGTCACTATGACCTCAGGTCTCTCCCATTCTTGTGAATACGATATCTCAGGAATGCCTAAAGGGAATTTCTTCAAAGTTGACACAAACGTTCTCTTGGACTCAGGGGTGAACTGTTAAAATTTTGGTGGTCTAAGGCTGGCAGAGACAGAGGCACTAGTTTCAGTAGTAGTAGTAGTAGTAGTAGTAGTTTTTTTTTTAAGCTAGCTGTGCCTAATAATTTGGCAAATTAGAGTATTTTTATGAATCCTTTCTTGGAAAACTGCTAATCTATCCAATATCTTGTCTGCAGTACAGGCAAATTTCACACAGAGTTGGTAATAAAAATAGTTGTTTTTTTAAAATTGTGATTCTGAAATTCAAAAATGACAAATGTTTTTCCTCTTTATTTTTTGGACTGTTCCTCGATACCTCACTCACTTCCCCATGTCTCCCTTTTTGTAGCTTGACTGGGCTGCATTCGGCGTGATGACTCTGCCCTCCATTGGCATCCCTCTGCTTCTCTGGTACTCCAGCAAAAGGAAGTACGACTCCCCAAAGGCCAAGAAGAACTGAGAAGGCACAGCTGGGGGTGGAGTGGAGTGGAGTGGAGTGGAGTGGGGTGGGGTGGGGAAGGGTGGGGAAGGAAATCAAAGGTTTTCACTGGCATTATCTCTGGATAACTTAATAACCCATATTGGGGGTGAAAGTTGAATGAGAAGAACAGTGACCAAGGAACATGATTGCAATTTGATCAAACAAGCAGCATGATTAAGATAACTCTGTAATAAGAATTAGATGAAAAAGTAACATAAACAACTTAAGTGTGGTTATCAAACCATGAGCATGTACATCTACAGCCTGAGCTTCACCAGCTGCTGGTCATTCCTTCATATTTGCAAATGAGTTCATGTGAGAAATTACATTACAATTACAGTGGCAGTTGCTATTGTAACAGGTTTTTTTATTTTTGTAATTGTCTGTGTAATGAACTGAACTCAGATGTGAAGTTTACAGCCAACTGTTGAACTTCAAAATAATAAAAACAAGCTGGGTTTTTCCTAAAGCTGTGTTTGATTAATTTTTGAGGTTTTACATTCCGTGGAAACACTGAAAGACATTTTAAGATTTTTCCTTGATCTGCAACAAGAGTGTGTAAACATGGAGTCATGTTACTTGAATCAAGTAGTTAAACAGCTCAGTCCTCTAACAGAAAGGTATTGTTAACAAACAAGGTGTTTTGTGTGTAGGCAACAGTTATGCAGCCTTTCAGTGTTCTAGATGATGTTTCCTGGCTTTAGTCTGACCAGTCAGGTGATATTTGAAATAATTGTATGTACGCAATACTACAGTTAAGTACATACTAAGAGCAGTCAAAAGTAGTGACATACATACTGAAAGATTGTCAAAGTGGGATATTAGCATTATGATCATTAAATGTTTTCCTTGTGCAAATGAATACACAGTACTACACTTCATTGCTTAATTGCCACGGTTATCTGTGAAGTGAGGTAATCATTGGCAAAAAAAAAACAAAAAAAAAAAACACCCCATACCTCGACAAACAGGTTAATTTGCTTCCATCAGGCTTGTTTTTCCTCATGTGCATTTTTGTATGTATCATTGACTCTACTCTCTTAAAATTTCCACTCAGGGAGATTCAAGCTGTTCTGTAATGTCTATAGATACAAAAATATAGACATCTACAAGCATGAATTAATTAATGGAATTTAGAGGGTATCTTGAAATGGTAAGATTCAGTGTAGGCTTCAGCTTCACTTTTTTTTCCAGATATCTGTGACCTTGGAATACCACTCCTTTTTGCTGATAGATATCCTGTCCAGGCCAACAGTATAGTTTGCAGTTAGCTGCTGCTGTTCATTTTTGAATTCCAAAGCTTGACAAGAAAGTAAGAGGAGCAATTCATTTGTTGGTGAGCAGTAGGCTACTTGATTCAGCATGACTTTGAGAAATTTTCAGTTTCTTAGAGAGAGAGCCAGTACATATAAAGTATGTACCAGAAAAAATATATGCAAGTTGCAATTGATAAATAAATGTAAACAATTAACAGTATTGTGCAATATTACAGTAGTGCAAATAATATGTAAACACTGAATATTGGGGTATTGTGAGGTTGGTAGATTAACTATTTAAAGGCATATTATGAAAAACTCACTTTTTCTGAGATTTGAGGTGTTATTTGGGGGACCTTTTAAATTACTATTGTACTGAATGCTGGGTCATGGCAGGTATGGTTTCCTGAAGTGGTCCTTGTGACAGCGGAGCTGGAGCAGTCTATTTTAAAAGGGGCTCCGCTGTCTGTCCACGAAGTGGTGAAGATGGTGTTTGGTTTGTTCAGTCTGTTGGTTTCATCGGCTCCCATGCAGGCCCCCCAGCACACTGCAGCAAAGAAGAGTGCACTGACAACAAGAGACTGGTACAAGATCTCCAACATCTTGCTGCTCACATTGAATGATCTGAGCTTCATCAGGAATTAGAGTCTGCTCATCCCCTTCTTGTAGACTGGGTTGATGTTGGTTTTCCAGTTCAGTCTGTTGTCGAGGTGCACTCTGAGGTATTTGTAATCCTCCACCACTGTGACATTCTCCCCTAGAATACACAGTGGTTGTGTGGTCGTCCTGTTCCTTCTGAAATCAATAACCATGTCCTTGGTCTTGGCCACGTTAAACAGCAGGTGATTTCTACCAGACCATTCCACAAAATCGTCCTCCACTGCTCTGTATTCCTCCTCTCGTCCATCCTTTATACACGCTCCCACCGTTGAGTCATCCGAGAACTTCTGTAGGTGGCATCATGAGGAGTTGTACTGGAAGTCTGAGGTGTACAAGGTGAAGAGAAAAGGAGGCAAAACAGTCCCCTGTGAGCTCCTGTACTACTTTCCATGGTCTCAGACAGAACATTGCCCAGTCGAACAAACTGTGGTCTGTCTGTCAGATAGTCAGTAATCTGGGAAATAGTGGATGCGTCGACTCCCATCACTCGCAGATTCTAGGAACAGTGGCTGGATGGTGTTAAATGCACTGGAGAAATCAACGAAAGTGATCCTAATAGTGCTGCTGCTACAATCCAGGTGGGAATGAGCACACGGCAGCAGGTGTATGATGGTGTTGTCCACACCCAGATGGGGTTGGCAGGCGAACTGTAGAGGGTCCAGTGATGATTTCACCTGCTGTCAGAGGTGGGCCAGGACCAGCCTGTCCAGCACCTTCATCATGAATGATGTAAGGGCAACGGGTCTGTAGTGGTTAGTGCCAGATGGAGACGTCTTCTTCGGAACAGGAACCACACAGGATGTCTGTATCGGGACTCTCTGCAGGCTCAGGCCCATTATCTCCTTCATTCCTGTCCACACATCTGTCGCTCTGTTCTGAAATTTGGCCTCCAGCTTCCTCCTGTAGGCATCTCTGCTCAGCCTCAGCTTCTCCTCAGCTCATGCTGAACACTCCTCAGTTCTTTTTTTGTCCCCTGACCTGAAGGCCTGTTTCTTCCTATTAAGCAGACTTTTCAGGTCACTGGTGATCTAGGGCTTGTTGTTGGGAAAGCAGCGTACTCTCCAGGTTGGCAGTATAGTCTGTTCACAGACTATGATGTACTGAAAAACATGACTTTTTGGTGCAATAAACTCTATTAGAGTAACTCATAATTTTTTCCTCGTATTTTTAAGATTCAGTGAGAACTAGAATTTCTTAGATTTCTTAGGTAAAATTAAACATCTTATTAACATATGAAATGAATTGTGGGGGAAGAGTAAGGTTTTTTTAATGGTTTTCCTCGTACTATTTACATGTTTAATAGTTTAATGTACATTAACTTAGAAATACCAAATAAACTTCACTCTGAAAGTGTAGGGTGTTTTGAATCTGCGCATGCGTGGTTAGACGCGAATCTCATCGTCTCTATGTGTAGCCAATAACTAGCTAACTAACCAGCAATAACTTAGTGATGTGCGGATCGATACTTTCGATACCAAACTTGTCCGTTTTACTATCGACACTCATAACATAGTGTCTAAACTTTCACCAGTCTACACTAGTTTGGGGTGAACTTTTTACGTCACAGTGGACAGTTATGTCGCTAATTACAAGACATCACCGCCGGTTTCCTGCTTCCGCCACGCGCGCGGCTGAACTCAGACCTGATGAGAGCAGGAGAGGTGCAGCGTAATGATGGCAGAAGCTGCAGGTGGTCTTTGTTCTGCAGATACATGGCATCGCTCTCTGTTGACTAATGTTAATACATGCACAAGTTACTATAACAGCAGGGCAGAGGGAGGTAACAGATAATTAAATAGTAATAGTTTTTATTTTATTTTTCATTTATATCTATCAGATGGGACCACTACTGCAGGAAACTGCAGATGAGCATGAAGCTAACCTCTCAACAGTATAAAATTCTCTAGTCTACCTTTTTTAATTTTGCTGCTCTTTGCCAGTATATGTATCTTAGCTGAACATAAACCAAACGAAAAGTTCCTTGTGCGAGTTTAGTCTTGTAAAAACGTCCCTTAAACTTAAGCGTAATTAGGTTGAACTGTTATACTCAAGAAGTTAATCTGTAATTTGTTAATTTTTTTTTAAAAAGTCTTATTAACATGTTTCTGTCCATCGACGGGAAGCAGAATAGAACATTATTCTCATCATTTAGGCAAGTAGAAAATAATGTATGCATAATATTGTTTTGTTATTTTCCCTTATTCATCCCTTGTAACACTATAAAATTGTGTCTGAATGTTTTAGACCATTGTTTTAATATCACAAATGGTATCTGTTAATTTTCAGGGTGCCCTTATTATTTGGAGGAGCCAATGGACTGAGTGGACACCTCTCCCAAAAGTTGTTTTGAGCGTGTGTGTGTGTGTGTTTGTGTTTGTGTGTGTGTGTGTGTGTGTGTGTTTGTGTGTGTGTGTGTGTGTGTGTGTGTGTGTGTGTGTGTTAAACGTTCTTGGATATCTGATTGATGAATATCATATTTCTTTTATGAACGCTAAAACTCTGTTTCAGAGTGTCGAAAGGTTTTCACTGCATATTTGAAAAGTACTATTCAGGATCTACACTATATGTACAAAAGTATTGGGACACCAATCTAATACGATCTAATACAACAGCTCTGATGTAAATTCTACTTTTATGAAGCTTCAACATGTTTAGTTTTTGTTGAAATTGTCAGAAAGGTGGTAATTCTACATAATGTTTATTACTGAGGTTGTGGTGGATGGTGCTGTTGTACTGGAGTGCATTATATTGACAAGTGTTCCTAATATTTTGCCCCCCCCCATGTATGTTAATAGAGTGGCCAAAATATTAGGAATTCTTGTCAATGTAATGCACTCCAATACACCAGCACCACCCACCACAACCCCAGTAACAAGTCTAATTATCATCTTTCTGACAATGTCAAGGACTGAAAATGTCTTTCTTTTCAAAAGCTTAGTCAAAGCAGAATGCATGGCAGAGCTGTTGTATTGGATTGCATTAGACTGCACATACACACACACACACACACACACACACACACACACACACACACATATATATATATATATATATTCTGGTGGGGGCAGTTAATAAATTGGTGGAATGTTGGAAGAGTTTTGTCCGAAATGTTATGATTAAAAGTCCCCAGAAATGACTAGAAACGCTTTTGGTTGCTGCGTTTGTAGCTCCGCACTACACACTACACTACACACGCGATGCGATGTTTATATATTTTTATCAAGATATTGAATAAAAAAAACTACTTCATTTTGTAACTTTAGAACTTTTCCCCTTTTATTTTGAAGTCTGAAACAGGAAGTGCTATTTTTATAGAATTTATCAATTTGACGTGTCCCTGTCAAAAGTGAATTTAAAAACACAAGGCAAGTTCCTGTGTGTTCGCGTCGGGAGAAGGTGCCGTGAACGCCTCTCCAGGTCACTCAACTTGTATTTACTGTAAAACGGACATGACGTCAAACTGTGAATGCGGGTGTTTTCCGCATTCCCGAACCGCCCGTGAGCTCCAGGGTACAACTCACACAGGACAAGTTCGTGCGGCACTGGGACACATTCACCGGATAGACGACTGTTCATGGGAACATCTAGTCCAGAAACCGAACAGTCACAGTAAGTGGGTACGTTCTGTTTCAGTGGCTTTGTTATTGAGGCCAACGTTACTTCTACATTTCTGTTAAGCAATATTTTTCAGTTGATTTTTACGCATTTACTTCGAATCTATAGTCTGAAATATTGGAAGGTATTAGCTTTCGCCTTAAACTATGTGACTTTTGGGATTATGTATTGTGTTATTGCACTCATTTAAGACTTTAGGGTTTTGAACTTTTTTTTTTTTTTTTTGACGTAACGAATGATACAACAAGGACGGAAAAAAAAACTTTGTCCTGTCAACCATGGACCAGATGGTGGGAGACTTAAGTGTATTTTAACTCTTATTTAATGCCAAACTAACCATATTTGACAGGATACTTCATTTACAGACATGCTACAACTTGTAAAATGAGTATTGTATTTCCTACATAAACAAGACATGTAAAACAAGTTATTTAAACCTCAAATTTGTAACAGTTTCCAAATAAATTGGGACACTGTGTAAAATGTAAATAGAAATGGAATGTGATGATTTGCAAAACACTGAAACCCTTTTCTTTAACTGAAAATGTACAAAGATGTGAATGTTGAAACTGAGAAATGTCATTGTTTTTTGAAAATGATATCCTCATTCAGAATTTGAGGTCAGTAACACATTTCCAAAAAGTTGGGACTGGGTCATGATTACCACTCTGATGCATCACCTCTTTTAACAACACCTTGAGCATTTGGGAATTGAGGAGACCAGTTACTGTAATTTTGAAAGTGGAATGTTTTCTCATTCTTGCTTGATGTTCTATTTCAGCTGGTCAACAGTTTGGGGTCTCATTTTTAGTAATTTACATTTCATAATGCGCCAAACATTTTCAATGGGTAACAAGTGGCCTGGAATGGAGGTAGGCAGTTTAGCACCCAGACTCTTTCACTATGGAGCCATGCTATTGTAATGTATGCAGAATGTGGTGTGGCATTGTCTGCTGAAATAAGCAAAGCCTTCCCTGAAAAACGTGTGGTCTACTATTGTTCAGCATTAATAACATCTTCACAAATGTGCAGGTTACCCTTGCCGTGTACACTAATGCACCCCTATACCATCATGGAGGATTGAACTGTGCGCTGATAAACAAGCTGGATGGCCCCAACTTACATTTTTGGATGCAGTGATGAACTGTGTTCCCCATGTATGTTAAAAGAAGTTATGACGCTACAGAGTGGTAAACATGACTCTGTCCCGACTTTTGAAACACGTTGCTGGCATCAAATTGTAAATGAGGACATCATTTTGAAAGGTAATGAAATTTCTCATTGTCTTTGTGCTATTTTCAATCAAATATGGGGGTTTAGTGGTCTGCAAATGATCACATTCTGTTTCTATTTCCGTTTTACAATGTCCTAACTTTTTGGGAAATGGGGCTGTACCAAAACAATCAAAAATCAAATAGTGCATTATCCTAAAAATAGAAGAAGAAGAATCAGGGGGAGACATTCCCCTTTATTGTCACACATCATGCACATGCAGGACACTGCACACGAAGGTGAAATTTGTCTTCCGCATTTCTCCCATCCTGGTCATCCTTCTTCCACGGCAGACCAGGAGCGGTGGGCTGCCATGCAAGCAGCGCCCTTTTTGGAAACCATTGGTCAGGTGGTGATCTTCTTGCAAATTTTTAGTGGCGGTATATTTTACGGAGGATACCCCAGGTGAACACGGGGAGAACATGCAAACTCCACACAGAAAGGCCCTTTTTTTTTTCCTTGAGCAGCAGGCACCGAAGGCATGGTGGAGGACACATCCCGGTGCCCACAGTGAGAATCGAACCCGGGACCTTCTTGCACCTTCTTGCTGTGAGGCGACAGTGTTGCCACCGTGCCACCACAAATCACATTTGCAAGTCAATTGATAATGGGAAGCACACATATTTTATCTTATACTTTACCATTTAAATCTTGCCATCTTCTGCATAATTTTTTGAGTGAGGAGCATGCCATGCAGTAGTTGTCTACAAGGATGGTGGAGTTGTACATCATCTCACTTGAATAATAAAGTGGACTGCTATTGTTACATTCCCAGAACGTTCTGGGGAGGTGAGCTGAATGTTTAAGAAATGTTACTTGAACATGTCCCTTTCATATTTTGTAAGTTTTGTCATGTAAAACCAACATTATTGTTACATTTCCTGAATGTTCTTGGAGGGTCAGTTGAATAAGCTTTATGTTACAAACTTCTTGTAGATTCATGTTAGTTCTGTGTTGAAAACTCTCCTTTTATCATCTAGACAGTGTTAAGGGAAACATTCAAGTAACCTTCCTTGAACATTGAACTAACCCTCCCAGAACACTCAGGGAACATAACAATAATGTTGTTTTTAGGTCTGAAAAACATGCAGTGTTAACATCTGGGAAATGTTGTATAGGAATGTTCAATAAACACAACCAAACAAATAATGTTCCCAGAATGTGTTAGGAACCAGATTTTGCTAACCGGGTCATATCTGCCATTTGCTATTTTGTACCTTTTTGTACTTTCTGGACAGAACACTACCTGCTTTCTTCCAGTATGTGGACTGTCACACCAGGGGAAATAGGACTATTGACCCACTGTATGTAAATGTAAAGGACGCATACAGCGCCACCCCGCTGCCTGCGATGGGGACAGCAGACCACAACCTGATTCTGCTTCAAACTCACTACAAACCAAGAGTGAGGAGGCTCCCAACAACCACACGCTCATTCAGGAAGTGGTCTCCTGAGGCAGAACAGGCTCTGAGAAATTGCTTTGCAACTACAGACTGGGATGTAGTGCAGGGGTCACACGGCGAGGACTTTGAGGGGGCTGTGAACTGCACAACTACATCAACTTCTTTATGGACGTTGTTGTTCCCTTAAGGACTGTACGCTGCTGTGCTAACAACAAGCCCTGGATCATGAGTGACATCAAAGGCCTTCTAAACCGGAAGAAGAGGGCTTTCAAGGATGGTGATCAGCAGGAGCTTAAGCGTATGCAGAGGGAACTCAAGAGTCCAGCTCAGGGAGGCGAAGGAGCAGTACGGAAGGAAGCTTGAGCAGAAGTTGCAGAACAACAGCATGAAGGAGGTGTGGGATGGGATGAAGATCATCACCGGCTGCAGCTCAAAGCGGGGTGCAGCACAGGAGCACTGCAGGGGACCAGTCTCCAGTCCTGTTCACCCTGTACACATCGGACTTCCAATACAACTCAGAGTCCTGCCACGTGCAAAAGTTCGCAGACGACACTGCTATCGTGGGCTGTATCAGGAGTCGACAGGAGGAGGAGTACAGGACACTGATCCAGGACTTTGTCACATGGTGCGACTCCAACCACCTACACCTCAACACCACCAAGACCAGGGAGATGATGGCGGACTTAAGGAGGCCCAGGCCTCATCCGGAGCTTGTGACCCTCAAAGGGGACTGTGTGGAGTTTGTATGGACCTATAAATACCTGGGAGGGCAGCTGGATGATAAAATGGACTGGACTGCCAACATAGATGCTCTGTGCAGGAGAGGACAGAGCCGGCTGTACTTCCTCAGAAGGCTGGCGTCCTTGAACATCTGCAAAAAGATGCTGCAGATGTTCTACCAGACTGTGGTGACAGTCTATTCTATGCAGCAGTGTGCTGGGGAGGCAGCATCAAAAAGAGGGATGCTACACATCTGGACAAACTGGTGAGGAAGGCAGGCTCTGTTGTGGACACAGAGCTCCTGCTGCACAGCTGGAGCAGCTTCAGTGACAGGCACTGTCCTGGGGGGGGGGGGGGCACACGTTAAACATTAATGTCAATATTCCTCAATTTTCTGAACTCTGGACATCTTATTTAAACTCATTTGAACACTGGACATTTAAACTTGCATTCTGTTGCACTGGACATTTTCACTTTTAATTCTGTTTGCACTGGACATTTGGACATTTATACTTTTAATTTGTAATTCTTTGCTTGCTGTGCCTTTGGATTATTTATTGCAGGCCTTTCACTTTAATTTGTAGAATATGCTGGCATTTGTGAAATTCCCTTGGGGATCTATCTATCTATCTATCTATCTATCTATCTATCCATCCATCCATCCATCCATCCACCCCCCCCCCCCCCCCCCCCCCACTGACTGGTAGTTGAGTTCGTTGTAGCCAGAGATGATTGTAAGGCCCCTCCAGACTCCGCTAATGTTGTTCTGTTTCAACTAATTTCTCGTGTCGATGTTTTTTTACCTGCCTCATTCTCCTCCTCAGCTCCTTCTGCAGATTTTTCAGCTAATCTTTGTTTCCTGATCTATAAGCCCTCTTTTAGGCCTTTATGTTAGAACTAATCTAGGGTACGTTGTTGGAAAAACACTGTACAGTCCTGTGCATTCTCCACGCTGTAGTTGATAAACTTATGTTGTTTGTGAGACTGCCAGTGTACTTCTTATGAGCATCTCAGAGTAATTCCCACATTGTCGTATTCTAAGTCTTTCAAAGCCTCATCAGGCTGGTTTGACCATCTTTTAACTCTGCGAGTGACAGTTGGCTGCCTGTGTATGGGAGGTTTGTACACAGGTAGGAGGTACACCATATTGATTCTTTTTTTCTTTCTTTCTTTTTTTTTTTAAATAGATGTGAGCAGATTTCTATATCTGGGCTGCTGTTTGTAGTGTGGAAACATACACTTTTTTCTAAACTTTATCTTCATCTCTTATCTCTGACCTTTTAGATAATGATAAACCACTATATCTAAAACTATAAAACTTCAGATTTCACGTCCTGTTTCTAATGTCAATTATTATTAGTTATTATTCAAAGAGATGTGTGAGCCAATGAGACCAGAGTTTAGATTTTAAAGAATCCCTTGGGAGACTAGCGGGTTAATTGCTGTCTCATCTTGTCATTTTCCTTATTCTCAGAATAGTTAAATGTTAACAGCGTGTACACCAAGAAAACAATGTACACCATAAAATAAAAAAATGAACACCATATTGTGTGTAATTTAAATCTGTTATTCATACTCAGGTCCAACTTTGGTGTATGTACAATTTGAAGGATCATGAGCCACTTGAAGATGACTGTTAAATAACCAGGAGGGGACCAACAAAGGACCAAGAGATCAAAGTGAAGCAAATCAACATGGCAGTCTTCAAGCCTGAAAATGTGGCAGACTTCTATGAGATTGGGGAAATTCTCGGAAGGTATGGATATGGCTGGTTGTTTTTAAGCTCGACCAGTATCAAGCCATGTTTACCACAATGCAGTCATTAAGTATTTGGTCATTTATAGATTTTGTTGTTGTGTTTCTTCTGTACACCAGCACCTTGGATTATAAATGAAACAATGACTATGTAGGTAAATTGCTCATTTTCAAACTAAACAAAAAACTAAGCTGAGTTTCATCCAAAAAAACATTCAAAAAAAGCCATCACAAGCCAAATTAGACAGTCTCTTGGATTTTTAACCAACCCCATAACATCCAGTATTTCCAAATGTAACTAAGTAATTTAAAATATATGTATATAAAGTTTATAAAGTAGTATGTGATTCCACTGAAACTCGAGACTTTCCCACATTTCTACAGATAACCATAAATGGACAAAGACATGCACTTAATCACATATTTTCACATGAATACCTTTGTCTTCCACAGCAGTCTTTTAATGAAAGGAACAATAAAATGCAGTTTCACTGGTTGTTTTACATCTGTGAGGTTGTTTAACAACAAGAGCAGCATGCACAGCTGTGGCTGTTTATGGAACTGGTATTATCATTCATGGATGCCATCTTCAGCAGTAATGATACCTCAATCATCAAATGAAATTTCATCGAATGAAAAGCTCAAGGAAATAAAATGTGTTAAATGTAAATAAGAATAAGGATAAACTTGTTAACTAACAACATCCTGTTAGTCACCTTAATTTTTTATCTCCCCAACCTCATATCATGCAAACGATATGTGCTGGTCTGACGTGTGCTTGAGTTGTGCACATTCTCTCTGCATACTTACTATTTTATAAATACCAGTTCATGTGTGGAAAATTGCATATGCATTGTTTTTGTGCACGGGACCAGATATGTATTTTGGAAATTTTACTGTTGCCAGAAGAATGCATATATTTTTTGCTTGTGACTAATAGGAGGTTCTGTAACATGCATACTGAGTCGGTAATATAAGAACTGTAGCCGGGTCATTGTTGTACTGCACTCTACGCTACATTTTAATGTTTATAAAAAGTTATTATTCCTACACTTGTCACCAAAAAGAATGTGAAGTTTTAAAATTTCACTTTCACTTTTAAAGCTGAAAGTGAGGATAGATCCGAGAAGCTAGAGAACAGCGACAAACAATGGTAAACTTGTCAGTGTCCAAAAATTTATAGACACAACTGCATGTGATTTTTGTCGCTGATGTTGGCCCACCTAGCAATCTTTTTAAAAGGTTTTTTATTATTTCTTTTCTTCAAATTTCTGCATGGAAATGCAATAGTGGATTAATGGGGGAAGTTGCATTTTCTCTCATGTTGGTCTGAAGAATTACTTTTTAAATGAGACTTTTGGAATTCAGTGCAGTTTTGCTGAGCTTTTGGGGATTTGCCTCAAAAAAAAAAAAAAAAGTTTGTTGTTGCTATATTTCAAACCTGGTGTTTACTATGAATTATCTTCTTGCTACATCCAGGGGGCATTTTGCTCAGGTTCGACAGGTTTGTGAGCGGTCCACTGGCACTTGTTGGGCAGGCAAGTTCCTGAAGATTCGGAAGAGTGCTTGCAGTCGTCTGGGTCTGGAAAGGACCAGTGTAGAGCAAGAGGTGGAGATTCTCCAGGCTGTTCAACATCCAAACATTGTGACTCTCAAAGATGTTTTCGAGAGTCGAGCTGAAGTGGTGCTCATTCTGGAGCTGTGAGTTGACGCACGTGTGTGTGTGTGTGTGTGTGTGTGTGTGTGTGTGCGTGTGTGTGTGTGAGATTTTGTTTTTATGGACTAATCCAGTGTGCATCTGTGGATCATATGTCAAGGACTTAGCAGGAAAAGCACAGGTGTTACTGTGATTGATGGCTCTGCTCCAATTACTTGTGTCAGTAAATTTTAACATTACATTCTGTTAAACAATGTTATTAATTATACTTGTTTTGATAAGTGAGGCTCACAACTCTCCCATGTACAACAAAAGCAGTCGCACCCTAAAACTAAACTGAGAGTAGGCCAGGTGAAGAGAGGGAGAGTAGTAGATTGGTAGATGGATAGAAAGGTAGAGAGAGATGCACACCAATGATAGTAATAATATCAGCTATAATAATAGACATTTGACTAATAATAAAAAAAAATTAATAATAGTAGAATTATGCCTGATAAGCAGTTGCAATTGAAGACAGACAGGGCACAGTAGAAGGCACAGTCCAGGTGCAGCCAGTATCCTTGGGAACCTGCATGAGCTGTTGCATGTCCATCATAATTAGACTAATTACATGACTCTTGAGTCACGTAACTAGGCATATTAACCAGACATTGTTGAAGCAGCAGCTGGAGATATCTGTGCTAAACAGTAACGTCCACTGCTCACTGGTGTTTAGGAATCTGAATCAGACTTTGTTTGCCAAATACATGTGAACAAGTAATTTTGTTTTGGAGAATATCCCAGAACAGCAAAGTAATGTCAAAAAACTTTAGTGCAATCAGCGATTTAAATTAAAACATAGTGAAATTATTCAGTGTGCAACAGTATTTGAGTACAGAATGCATAATGTGCAAGTAAAGAGAATGGAGGAGATCAAGGAACTGTGATGGGTGTCAATTTATGTAGTGGGATGCAAGTGGTAGACAGAAATGGGGGTTGTGTATGAGGGTTATAACCTGGTAAAAGAAGCTGTTGAGGTAGCTTGCTGTCCTATTTTTTTTGGCTCTCATTCTCAGTGTCCGCTGAGCTGAAAGCTTAGATGGTGAGTTGGGTTTACCAAGATTTTCTGTACTCTCTTCCTGGTCATGGATAAGTACAGCTCTGTCATAGGGATGAACCAACATCTAATGATTTTCTTTGCACACTGCGCAATGAGCAGTGCATCGCCAGGAGGACACTGAAGAGGTGATAATAGATTCATAATAGAAATGTAAAATTGGACCAGCCGCACTTGCTTCAGCCTCCAATCATTGTTGGAGTGTGAGTACAGCAGATGAGAGAGAAAACAGCCCTGCGGGGTACCGGTGCTGTAGTGTAGTGGTTCTGAGATGTGGCAAACTGTTTCCTGTTGGAAAGGAGGTTCTGAATTCTCCAACAGACAGAGGTGGAGACTTTGAGGTGCATGCTTTTTTTTTAACAGTAGGTGAGGGATAACAGTATTTAAAGGAGAGCTGAGGTATTGCAGGGCTTGGTTTATGGCATCATCCACAGATTTGTGTGAAATGCAGAAGGTCTGGTTTTAAGATTTTGTAAGATAGCTATCTCAAAGCATTTCATAGAGGACTTGAAATCCATTCAGCCTCTGGCTCCAGGGAACATATTTTCACAGTTTTTGTTGCCAGCTGTTTTTTAATTGCCCCGAGAACTGAAAAAAATGTACTATGTTTGTAGGTTCCATATTTTAAACTGTTCAACATAAAATATAAAGGAGTCACTGCCAATGTGTGATTGTGAGGAATAACAGTAATTATCAATAAGGTCTGCATGTATTCTGGTTCTCAAATATAGAGAAACACTGCACTACAACACACGTCTGTTTTTTCAGTGTTGGTGGAGGGGAGTTGTTTGACTTCATTGCTGAGAAAGAGAATCTGTTGGAGAGTGAGGCCATTGAGTTCATGAAGCAGATCCTGGAGGGACTAAGATTTATGCACAGAAAGAACATTGCTCACTTTGACCTCAAGGTACGAGTAAACTGAACTAAATTGCCTCTCTGCTTTCTGTTCATGTTTTGCTTTTTTTGTTAGGAAATTATATTAAAATATATGCTTCCACTATCACAGCATAATTCTTTCTATTCAGCCAGAAAACATCATGCTGTCAGATAAAGTGTCACCACACCCCAACATCAAACTCATTGACTTTGGTCTGGCCCACCATTTTCATCAGGGGGAGGAGTACAGGAGCACAAGTGGTACGCCACAGTACATTGGTAAGGATGGGTAAACCTTCATTTGACATGATGTTTTTATTGAGGGTTTTGGTTTTTAGATATCTGTGAGTTTTCTTCAAAAGCACACTAAGTCATTCATAAACATATAGTATAACTATATGTACGAGTATATATAGTAATGATATATACACCCAGTGATATAAAAGTTCAGTTTCTTGAATTCATAACTAGAATTAGCATCTTGCGGTTGTATGTTTAAAATTTACATCCATGTCTGTCCAGACTCTTACAATATACTGTATGTAGTGAAGACTTTATTAGAACAATAATAATAAAAGTTAGATGTTATAAAAGCCAGATGTTATCACTCTATTGAGTATGTGATTAATTTACAATGAGAAACATGCTGTCTTCATTTAGAGACTATGTTTTACTGAGAACTTTGTGTAATGACATGGTGTAATGACAGTCACTTGTGGGATCTCAATATCAATATCAACGAAACTAATGAGCTTGTGGTGGACTGTATGTCTATTAGTGTGTAAGTACATTGAGAGAAACAATCAGTCTGATTCTGATGGAAGTTGCTACCAAGAAGCTACATATTCTAAAATGTGGATGCTTCACACATATCTTCAACCTGACCTGTACAATCACCAAGATTTCAAGGTGGTTTTGGGTTCTCTCTCTCTCTCTCTCTCTCTCTCTCTCTCTCTCTCTCTCTCTGTCTCTCTCTCCCCCCTCCTCAGCTCCTGAGGTGATCAACTATGAACCTTTGAGCACAACAGCAGATATGTGGTGAGTGTTCTGTATAAGAGGGAGTAAATTATTGTGCTAGTATCATGTTTGTGGCTGTTCTGAGCTGCACTCACTGCCCAAGATCTCAGTTACACAGATGCCAGGATGCCCATTCTACTAACATTTTGAAATACCAATAGAATAATACAGTATCACACTGAATAACTGAGGGAATGTCCAAACAGGTAAATACTGTATGTGTCCAACATTTGTCATATAGTAGTGAAAAGGTTTAGACCACACAACGGTTTCCTGTGTCTTGTGTTTTTTTCTCCTCCAGGAGCATCGGAGTAATTACCTACATACTGTAAGTTGTAAGTCTTTGTGTGTCAGATAGCTTGTGAGTGCTCGTAGGCATTAAATATGTTGTTGTATACATTTAAAACATTTCATGATCTTATGGAAACATCTACTGCAATGTATTCTCACTGGTTTTTGATCTTTTCCATCATGTTTATTATGGCCTTCAGCGTTAAAATTATCTTCTCATTTAATTGCTATTCGGAGATTTTTGGTCAAAATGTAGTTTTTTTTAGAGGTGTATTCAAAAATATGTGGATAAACTGTAGTCTCACTCTTGCTGTGTACACTGTCCTCAGATTGAGCGGTTTTTCACCTTTCCAAGGTGAAACTAATGAAGATACTCTGAGGAACATCATTGCTATGAACTATGAGTTCGATGCACAGCATTTCAGCATGACCAGCTCCATGGCCAAAGACTTCATCCAGAAACTTTTGGTGAAAAATCCCAAGTAAGTAGTATAGTTACAGAATTTGTAATCAGGATTTGTCATCAGTGTAAGACGTATTCCCCTAGTTGCTCAATAGGAATACTGGAATAACTGATGGCAGTGACAGTGCTTTTTTATTCCTACTGAGTGAAATAGCAAAACATTGCCACAATGGCTGAACAAAATGCAAAAAATTCTATTATTCATATTATTTTTACAGATATGCCATTTGCGATGAGTCATGATTTAGTAGGGATACTAGTTTTTGCATTTTGTTCATTCATTCATTCATCTTCTATACCGACTATCCATTTCGGGGTTGCGGGGGCGGCTGGAGCCTATCCCAGCTGTCAACGGGCGAGAGGCGGGGTACACCCTGAACCGGTCGCCAGTCGATTGTAGGGCAACATATAGAGACAAACAACCATTCACACTCACACCTAAGGACAATTTAGAGCCACCAATTAACCTAATGAGCATGTTTTTGGTCTGTGGGAGGAAGCCGGAGTGCCCGGGGAGAACCCAGGCATGCATGGGAAGAACATGCAAACTTCACACAGAAAGGCCCTGTCCGACCCGGGGATCGAACCGGCGACCTGCATTTTGTTTTCACTGAAAAAAATATAAAAATGATGATGTCATTTTTGCTGAGGTCTGTACTTAACAAGCATGTTCCCTTATATCTGGAGAATATGATATCTAGTCCGGGGCACTTCTGTAATACCACAATGCTTCATTTATAATGGTATAGTTTAAAACCTTACCTTTACCTTACCTAAATTGCTGCTTGTAGGATTTGGATAGTGCACTTGACCATGTTGTGATTTCAATAATAGTTTTTTGTTAATTGTGTTGCCATTGTACTGTTGATGTATACCTTATGCAGTACTGTGCAGAAGTTTTAGGCAGGTGGGTAAAATGCTGTAAACTAAGAATACTTTCAAAAATGTAAATAGTAATTGTTTATTATTATTATTATTGTTATCTACGAAATGCAAAGTGAGCGAACAGAAGAAAAATCTAGCTCAAATCAATATTTGGTGTTACTACCCTTTGCCTTCAAACCAGTAACAATTCTTATAGGTACACTTGCACAAAGTCAGCGATTTTGTAGGATTGTAGTCAGGTGTATGATCAACCAATTATATCAAACAGGTGCTAATTATCATAAATTTCACCTGTGGGTTGTTCAGTCATTAACTGAAACAGAAACAGTTGTGTAGGAGGCTTAAACTCTGGGTTAGGGTTCGGTTTGGGTAAAGGGTTAGGGTAACTCTGCTACCAAGGTGAAGTTGTGGAA
The DNA here is from genome assembly GCF_051107435.1 of Chaetodon auriga. Classification (NCBI taxonomy): domain Eukaryota; kingdom Metazoa; phylum Chordata; class Actinopteri; order Chaetodontiformes; family Chaetodontidae; genus Chaetodon; species Chaetodon auriga. The sequence goes on along the minus strand of NC_135090.1, from coordinate 504,129 downwards.
GACAGTTTAATGTCACAGGCCATACACCATGACAAGACAAAGATTTCAAGCAGACTGGGGTTTCAAGATGTGCTGTTCAAGCTCTTTTGAAGAAGCACAAAGAAACTGGCAACATTGAAGATCGTAGACGCAGTATTCGGCCAAGGAAACAGCAGATGAAAAATACATCAAGCGTGTTTCCCTTCGAAATTGGAACATGTCCAGCAGTGCCATCAGCTCAGAACTGGCAGAAACCAGTGGGACCCAGGTACACCCATCTACTGTCAGGAGAAGTCTGGACAGAAGTGGTCTTCATGGAAGAGTTGCAGCCAAAAAGCCATATGTCCGACATGGAAACAAGGCCAAGCAACTCAACAATGTACAAAAACATAGGAATTGGGGTGCAGAAAAATGGAGCCGGTGCTCTGGACTTATGAGTCAAAATTTGAAATATTTGGCTGTAGCAGAAGGCTGTTTGTTCGCCAAAGGGCTGGAGAGCGGTATAATAATGAGTGTCAGTGGCAACAGTGAAACATGGTGGAGGTTCCTTGCAAGTTTGGAGCTGCATTTCTGCAAATGGAGTTGGAGATCTGGTTAGGATTAATGGTGTGAGAAATACAAGCAGATACTTCCATCCATCATGCAATACCATCAGGGAGGCTTATGATTGGCCCCAAATTTATTCTGCAGCAGGACAATGACCCCAAACATACAGCCAATGTCATAAAGAACTATCTTCAGCGTGAAGAAGAACAAGATATCCTGGAAGTGATTTTATGGCCCCCAGAGAGCCCTGATGTCAACATCATCGAGTCTGCCTGGGATTACATGAAGAGACAGAAGGATATGAGGAAGCTTACATCCACAGAAGATCTGTGATTCACCAAAATGTTTGGAACGATCTGCCAGCCGAGTTCCTTCAACAACTGTGTGCAAGTGTACTTAGAAGAATTGATGCTGTTTTGAAGGCAAAGGGTGGTCACACCAAATATTGATTTGATTTAGATTTCTCTACTGTTCACTCTGTTCATTTTGTTAATTGACGAAAATAAACTCTTAACACTTACATTTTTGAAAACATTCTTAGTTTACAGCATTTCTCCTAAAACTTTCGCACAGTACTGTATATTACATTACATATAGCATATATGAACTTCCAAGACACTAGATAACAACAACAACAACAACCAGGATGGTCACTTAACATAAGTGAAGTGCCCTGTTATAAGGAATACTGTGTAGTCTCTCTATACTGTCTTGGCTGCCAATTTTGCCAAAACTACAATATTCCCATCAAAGTGACAACTCAACATATCACCTTTAGACAACCAGGCCAAATCAGAATTATTTAACTGAATAATTGCTTCTCAACTAGTCTCTGCGGAATGATGGTGCTGAATGCCAAACTGTAGTGATGATGAGAATTAGATGAATATGTCACTTACCTCTGTGCAGGATGGTGTTTTCAGGGATGTTAATGGTGTTGTACTTGGGTTGGAGAGTGAACCTGAAAGGGATTTCTTGCTGCTTGGCATGAAGCTAGTTTTGCCTGTTTTCGTGTTGTTTTTGCTGTCCTTTTTCATGGTGCAGATTCTGTTGAGGCATTCATTGATGTAATCTTCCAGATGTTCCTGTTAGGTCTGTAGACCACTTAACAATATGACTCAAACGCTAAGGCACAGAGGACAAACACAGAAGAGCCATTTAATGGTTTTATTCAGTAAAATAAAAAGGCAAATGACAAAACTCTCTCCCACTGGAGGTAAAAACCATAAAACACAAGATAACTAAGAGTGTCCCAAAAACGAAACCATACAAAACTAAGGAGGCAGGCAGGCAGGAATCTAAATATACAAAAACACTCTCAGAATAAGTAGCGGCTGTGTCGCAGCAAAATTTCACCAGGAACGACGAAACAAGGTATAGAGTTCATGTGCTGAATACAAGATACCAAAACGATCTCACAACCAGGAGCAACAAATGCGGAGCTTAAAACTGGTGGAGATAATTGCTGCGTGCCATTCAGCTGCACTGCCTGCCACTAAATACGCCTGCCAGCCACACCTCCAGTTGTGTTTCTGCATTTGTGAACACACATTTTTGAATTTAATATTTTTCAATTTTGTAGTTTTAATCAAGCCACCAGCAACAGAGCTTACTGCAGGTTTAAATATCCTTTGATTATATAGATAGAATTGTTTATCCTGCTGTAATATTATTTATTATTATGGGTTATATAATATGCTATATTATAAGTTTCACATTTAACTATAGAAAGTGCACAACATTTCTCACTCAATTGTTGATCCAAACAAACATCTGCATCTCCACTTAAGTAGTCACACATACAGTATATACAGTGCATATGCACACATTGTACACACTTTAATATCAGCACAGACATGACCATGGTAAAAAAGAAAACAACAAAACAGCAGAGTGAACCCCAAAACATCACAATACCCAAAGACCTTCCTAAAATGAAACTGATTTCTAAAAATGTCAGCCATAAATATTGCATCCCCTGAACCCTGCCAGTTAGTGTGACTGATGGGTAAACAAAAATTTCCGACACCCCTAGGGTCATCTATCTTTTTCCAACTCAGTTCAGGTGAAACCTTGCCCACTTCCATGTGACAAAAGCCTGGAGTGCTTTCCCATGGGAGCCGTTCTCACATGGGCCACTCCTTCAGAGCTGTAATGGGAAAAGCCTAAATTTGAATGGACAAGGTATTAATCAATAAATATTGATTGATCACATTTACTGTGCATTCCTTATCACTATAATTACATATCTTTTATGTATTCTTGTTGCTATGCATTTTATTTTTTTTGTGACCTTAAGTGAACTGCGGAATATAATGAAGACTGAGATATGGGTGATGCTGTGAGTACACTTTCGAATACAATGGTGTCTGGTACTGTTGGGATTTGGTCAGAGCAAGTTTGGTTATTAATAAATATTAAGGATAGCAATTGATACCAATAACTACCTTAATGTTAATAAACTTACTTATATGAATTAATAATAAAAGAAGCACCACCCTGGAATTGGGGAACAATAACCGAACAGTGGATACAGTCACAAAAGGGGTTGTTCACTTAAATGTCAATGAGAGAGAGAGAGAGGGGAAAGGGAGGAGAGAGACAAGATGGCGGGCATGGCCACGTCAGAGGCTACATCATGGGAGTTTCAAGACTGCGAGGCTTGATGCAGAGATGAGAAGCACAATGGAGGATGTGTTGCAGGCCTCTGAGCAGAAGATGGTGGTGAACGACACCAAATTGTACAACCACTATCTGCCCTTAGGTGTGTGTGTGTGTGTGTGTGTGTGTGTGTGTGTGTGTGTGTGTGTGTGCCTATATGTAAACTTGTGTGTGTGTTTCTAAAAGAGAGAGAGAGAAAGGCATTCAATGCAAAGCAAAGATAGTTTCCAACTGCCAAGGAAAGACACAGTAACTGTCTCTTCATCACACAGAAACCCAGCAAGTGATCTCTGCTCAGATTCTGTCAGCTGTGGCACTAGCCTTTCATCTGATAAAATGCAACTTAGCGGCTTTACCACAGTGGCAGAACTCTAACACAAAATACAACAAAGCCTAATGGTGCAGGACACTACCAGTATAATGTGCTGAGCAATCCACATGTGTTCAGCAAATACAGACAGTCTGTTACTCCTCTTGCTAGGTTACTAGGTTACTTGCTAGGTTACTTAAAATGTTGCCTAGGTTACTAGTAAAATACAAATGTTTGATTAATACTTGGTGTCACCTGTAGCAATTCATGCTGCACTGGAAAGATGAGGGGAAGCGATGAGCGGCGATTACCATTGATGGTGTTATGGCTGCGTTGTGGGATTTGGTTCAAGGCCAAATCTGGCTGTTACGTGTGATTTGCAAGGCATGGCGGGATTCTGGTGTTACTTCTTTGTTCTGAGTTTGTTATCGGGCTTTGGAATCTGCATGTAGGCCTTTGTTCAGACATGTGAGTATACATGCAGGCCTGCCTTTGTTTGTCTCTGTGGTGTGGTCCCAACAGTACCTAGTAGTACAGGAGAATGTTTGATATCCACTACAGTGATTATGTCATGTATTGGGGAGGGCAGACACCAATAAATTTCAGAAGGCACAAGAAAGCACTGACAGTGTCTTGCCGCCAGAAGTGAATGTTGAGGGGAGTGGCCTTAGATTCAAGGTTCAAATTAGGAGGAGTTAGAAGTATGTTTAAATGAGTTTGCTTCTGATTCAGTTCCACAGAAACCCCACAGGCTGTATTATGTGTAGTTTTGGTTGTGTCTGTGTTTTTTGGGGGTTGATCTGTAAAACAAACAGCCAGTGGCGGTGCAGATACAGAGGCTTATGAGCTGTACTTACCCTGGCAAACACACTTTCATGTAATAACAACCAATAACATTATTTTCCATCTCAATGCAAAAAGCTGCCTGATGTGATATGTAATATAAAAAAACTACTCTACTGATCTGGTGTCATTACTTATGTGTTGATTTGTGTTACAGCGAAAGACTAACAGCTGAGGAGTGTCTGCTTCATCCATGGATTAAGGTTACTATAAGTCTTCTACCATTTTAAGGCCCACAGACCTGCTTTAGTTGTTTACTGCATCATGCTGCTGGATGCTACTGCATGTAACTGAGTAAAAATGTTGCTGTTGCAGCCCATCACACGCAAAGAGGTGGCCAATAGGAATCGATCCTCAATCAATATGAAGAACTTTAAGAAGTTCAACGCCAGAAGGAAATGGAAGGTGAGTCCGGATATGTATGCCAAATGAATATGTTATAAATAATAATTTGAATTTTGCACATTTTCTACTTTTATTAGAGAGCAGGCAGTAGACAGATGAGGGGAGAGATGAGAAACAACATGCAACAAAGGTCAGGCCAGACTTAAACCAGAGACAGTCACTGCTAAAGTTGTCAGTTGTCAGTATGTTTCAGATGAAGTCTTTGTTGGATTGCTGAACTGCATACTTCAATCAATTCCATCAACTGCACCTTCCATCAATTGGCTTCAACAGGTATAACGTATGGGTGGGTCAGACTTTCCCCAGTTCCACAGGGGGTGTAACATTTACTGTGCAGGTGGCCCAACTGACCAGTAGGAGCCAATAGTACAAGAACAAGGGAACCTTGTTCCTTTCTGCAGATATAGCCAGTTGTCTTTGCAATGCGCAACCAAGCCAGAGTCCCTGCAATCAAGTCAGTTTTTTTTTTTTTTGCATAGCCCAGTATCACAAATCACAAATTTGCCTCAAAGGGCCTTCCAGTCTGCACATCATATCCTTAGATGCTTGATTTGGTAGGAAAACTCTTCCCCCACAAAAAACCTTTAATGGAGAAAATCTGTAAGTAACCTCAGGAAGAGCAAAAGAGGAGGGATCAATCTCCCAGGATGGACAGAATGTTTTGTATACAAACTAGACCAACAAAAAAAAATTGTATATGGACAGCCATGACAAAATTTCAGATAGACTGTAAACAAATATGAAGAATGGATTCAGACAGACATTGAGCAACTTCAGGTGTTGCCATACAGACTTCAGTCGTACAACCTCCTTTCACGCAGATAGGACAAAGGAAAGAAACAGAGGAAGAGAGAGACAAGGATAACGTGCACACAAGGGAGAGAGAGAGAGAACAGGAGGGACTGAATCTCCTGCAGGACGAAGATCCAGATCCTAAACATCTGGAATGAGTCACTGACAGCCAGGGGAGAGACAGGTCACAGGATAGCTGGTGGTCCAGCATAGAGAAGCCTGAGAGAGAAGAGAGAAAGAAAGCTCTGGTCTGGTCCCTGCCAAAAAAGCACACACCTGGACTTATGGGGCACAAACAGAGGGTTCGAGAGAGAAATGGACTATGAGCACTAAGGTTAGTATATTCATTGAAACTGAAACTGATCTGCTGGAAGAAGAATGGTAACAGGTACAAGTTCTGAAGTATCTAGGATTAAGCATCTAACTGAGAATGAAGGGAAAAATATATGTTTGTATAACACATCCTGTTAACAAAATAAATAAACTAAAAATTCTGGTTGGTTGCATTGTAGGTAACACATTCTTTCTTCACCCCTCCTGCCCCTCCTAGATGTCCTATAACATGGTGTGGATGTGTAATCGGCTGGTCCAGTTGAAACTGCTGAAGGGCAGCTCAGATCCAGATCTGGTACAGGTGAGACCACTTATCTCACTCAACTTACATACTAGTAGTATGAAAACATTCTTTTTTCTTTTTTCAGCAAGAAATCTACTTAATTTTTTTTTAACGTATTTATTCATTTTTATCAATAAGCAAACAAACACAAGATAGGAACAAACAAAAACAAAAACAAGCTGGGAGTAACAACCTAAAAATCAAAATCACAAACAGAAAGACCAGTTCCAGGTAAGTGAGATACAATACAATACAATACAATACAATACAATACAATACAATACAATGGGAGCTAAATAGAGAGAAATACAGCTTTTATACAAATGCCCTTGTCATTATAGCAGAAATATTTACATTGATATAATCAAGAAATGGTTTCCATATTCTTTCAAAGGCATTAGTTTTGTAGTACAGGAGACAGGTCAGAAAGTCCAGAGGTATATATTCCATTATTGTCCTATGCCATCCCACAACTGAGGGGGCTTTATCTGAAGTCCAGTGCTGAAGAAAATTTTTCCTGGCACAAAATGTCATAACATTACATAGTTTTTTCTGATATGTATCAGTTACACGGGCACTGGGAAGACCCAGAAGGAGGGAAACGAAATGTTATGAATGTAAGGAACGTAGGAGTGAATGTAAGGAACGTAGGAGTGAATGAACGAATGAAGGAGAGGAACGAGGTACAACACCACGTTGCCCCGCTGCGCAGCTGGGCTCGGTGAAGAGCGGTTATCGAACTGAAGGATGACTGTGGTGGTGCACGCGGGGCCTCACATACGTCACCACAGGTCATCTGCCGTAAAGGCGTGAATAGAGGTGTCTTCAGTCAGGCCACGCGGGGGCGTGATATCCCATACAATATGTGTTGTACCTCGTTCCTCTCCTTCAGGGAACAGAAGTTACATTCATAACATTTCGTTCCCTTTCAGTCGATTCACTTGGTATAACACATATTGTATGGGACATGTATACACGCCCTGCAGAGCAGCCACCAAACAGAGCCAAACCTCCAATACTCTAGTGCATCGTAGACCCAGCAGAAAGGACAGAGTGAGCCACTGAAGGGGCTGTCACGTCCAGACAATAAAACCGAGCAAAAGTGTGCGATGACAACCAACTAGCTGCAGCGCAGATATCACTCATTGAAACCCCTTTAAACAAGGCCCATGAGGCCGCCATGCCCCTGGTTGAATGTGCCCTCACACCTTGGGGCAACGAAAGACCCCTGCTGCTGTATGCTTGGGAGATAGCCTCCACAATCCAGTGGGAAAGCCGCTGTTTAAACAGTGCCTTACCCTTAGCCGGATTAGCAAAACAGACAAACAACTGGTCACATAAACGCACACCTTGGGTGCGGCCTATGTAAGTGCGTAGTGTACGCACAGGGCACAAGGAATGTAACCTCCTCTGCTCCTCAGATGCAAAAGGAGGGGGGCAGAAGCTCAAGAGCTCAAAAGCCATAGAGCTATAGGCTGCGGGGATAATCTTAGGCAAATACGCCGCATTCAGGCGCAACGTAACCTTAGATCCATCCTGAGTGAACTGGGTACAAGAGGGATGCACAGACAAAGCATGAAGGTCACCCATTCGCTTTGCAGAAGTCAAAGCAAGTAGCAGTGCAGTCTTGTATGAAAGAAATTTCATATCTGCAGACTCAATAGGCTCAAATGGGGGTCCACAAAGAGCCTCAAGCACCAACGCTAAATCCCATGAGGGAACGCTGGGTTTAAACACAGGCCTCAGCCTGCGGACTCCCTTCAGGAAGCGCATAGCAAGAGGGTGAGCGCCTGGCGTCACTCCATCAAAACCGATGTGGCATGCAGATATAGCTGCCAAATAGACCTTAATCGTTGAGAAAGAGAGACCCTTATCCAGCAGCTCCTGAAGGAATGTTAAAACATCCACCATAGAGCACTGAAATGGGAGTACATTTCGGTCCTGACACCAGAGAGGAGGTCCCTGCGAAGAGGGAGCTGCCAGGGGCTTGCCGCTAGCAGACTGATCATCTCTGCGTACCATGACTTCGCCGGCCAGCGAGGGGCCACCAGGATCAAGGAGAGCCCCTGCTGGTGCACCCTCTCCAGAACAGACAAAATCATTTCCACTGGGGGAAATGCATACAGCAGCGTCTTGGGCCATGTGTGTGCTAGCGCATCCGTTCCCAGGGGAGCGCTGCGGTCTGTTATGGAGAAGAACAGGGGACAGTGGGTATTTGCTCTGGAGGCAAAAAGATCCACTTCTGTCCTGCCGAACTGATTCCAGATCTGAGACACCATCAGTGGGTGCAATCTCCACTCCCTCACCAGAGGACCTCCCCTGGAGAGAAGATCCGGCCCCAGGTTCAAGTGCCCTGGAACATGTGTGGCCCTGAGGGACAGAAAATGAGTACTGCACCAGAGCAACAGAGAGTGAGACAGTTTTAATAGGGGCAGGGAGCGTGTCCCTCCCTGCTTGTTTATGTAGGAAACCACCGTCGTGTTGTCTGTCCTGATCAGGACATGATGGCCTGTCAGAACAGGACAAAAAAGCTTCAGAGCTAAAAGTCTTCAGTCAGGCCACGTGGGGGCGTGATATCCCATACAATATGTGTTGTACCGAGTGAATCGACTGAAAGGGAACTGGGTCAAGTTCAAGTTCCTTCTTCAGAACCTTTTGTATTTCAAATAAGACATCATTCCAATATTTTTGTATTTTTACACAAGACCAGAAACAGTGGGTAAGATCACTAGTTCCTGCCTTACATTTAAGACAAGATGGAGAGACATCCTGTCTGTATTTGGAGAGGCGGTTTGGAGCGACATGTGCTCTATGCAGTATCTTAAGTGGCATCGCTCTTGTCCGATTACAAACTGTTATTTTCCTTGCATTATCCCAGATGTCCTCCCACATCTCCTCAGTTATCACAACACCCAGTTCCCTCTCCCAGATCACTCCCAGCGCCCGAGCACTGAAATTTGAGCAATCCCTCAGACCAGCATAGAAGGCTCTAATGGAAGCATCCCCCTGAGAAAGAAGCACTTGTTTTTCTGTTTGTGTGACATTCATATCAGCAAACAGCAATGTGTCTTTTATAATAAAATCTCTGACCTGAACATAATGAAAAAGATCATTTCTTGATATGCCATATTTGTCCATAATTTGATTGAAAGTCATGAGGGTGGGACCATCAAAAAGATCAAGGAAGAAATTCCCTTAACTGTCCAAGGTACCTGGGAGTAAGTCAGGGTTATCAGTGATCGGGGTGAAAACTGACGTAAGCCCTGATCTGCCTTCCATATGCCTTGTGATCCTCCATGCTCTAACAGTATTAATTGTAATCGGATTGCAGCAAAGCTTTCCATTACATTTTAGTTTATCAACAAAGAGTAGATTTTTAAGAGGACATTGGACAGAGACTGTCCAATTGTCCACTACGCGTTGGGCCGAAGAACGCCCCTTAGCTGTGGTATAATGAGTGTATATCAGGGCCTGTCATGATGTATTACTTAAAAATATATCGCCTAATACTGTCAAGTTTTATTGTTAGCATGTGTTATCATGCTGCATTGTACACAATGCTGTATCTGTTCCATTTAAAGACAATTACTCCGTCCAGTATTACCATATTTTTAAAAAATAGTAGGTAATTAGTAGTGAAGTGAAAGGGTTGAAAAACACAAAGTTGCAAATAATTTTGTTTAAAGCAACAGAATGATGAGCACCATTCAGTAATGTATTTTTCTACTTACAGTTTTTGACTGCAATGGTGCCCAGGTTAGTTACAGTATGTGTGATATGTTGTTTGATAATATTTCTGCATTAAAACCGGTACAAAAGGAGAAAATAATAGCTAAGTCATGGGTGGAGCAAAACCAGAACAAAGACTCCCTGTATTAAAAGGTTTATTTTGAAAGTCAAAGTCCTGTGCAACATGAGCACAGAGTTTTGATGGTCTTGGTCAAATGCACGTTGTAAACTTTACAAGATATAGTTGTACAAATGTATATGAGTCCCAAAAGTGTGCATCAGATTAGAATGCAACTGTACTAACCCATTTCTCCAGAGACAATGTGAAAGTGACGCAGAGGACACCGAAAGCAAGCCTGCCTCACTGCTGCGTCGGAGACTCAGCAGCAGTTCATAGAGCTGACCAGAGGAAGGCAGAAGAGTCCAGGATGTAAAGCAGGGCAGAGAGGTCCAGGCTGGAGGAGATCACTTCACATCAATGCATGCTGCCTCATCTGATGAACATTACTTTATGAAGCACTTTCAGAAGATAAACTGTTTTCTTTTAAAGTTTAGCTCACTGGGGTACACTGGTAGCTCATCTGGTGGACTGCTTACCATGTATTAAGGTTGAGTCCTTACAGCAGCAGCCTGGGTTAGATACCAGCCTGGGCTCTTTGCTGCATGTTATTCCCCTGTGTCTCTCTCCCCTGCCTGTCCTGTCTCTCTCCAGTTATCACTATCTCGATAAAACACAAATGACAAAGAAAAATAATCTAAAAAACAAACAAACAAAAAACAAACAAAAAAACAACAACAACTGCATTGTCAGTGTGGATACATGCCTTCAATGATGCTTGTTTGAAGGGTTGAATGTATTTGGTTGGTTACTGATTTGTGGAAACACTTTGATAACCCAGTGTGCACAGAAAAAACTTATGGTAAAACTATACATAAAATGGAAAACAAATTGTATGTCCAAGTCTTCAATGACTGCTGTTGTTATTCAACTGTTAAACTGTTTGTTAACAATTGGTCTGATTGCCTGACTGTTGATGTTTCTTGCCCTGTATGACTGATAGTTTGGATGGGGTTGTACATAGTCGGTAGGTGGTGGTCAGCACACCTCCAGTGTGGAGTAATAGGAGTACTGGTACAGATGCCAAGCAATGTACTGTTGTGAACAAGGTCAGAAGGGAAATGTTTTAGCCACCTAAAAGAAGCCACCCCTAAAATAATCAATATCAGTTTAAGTGTTTGCTATATTTTGAATGTTTTCACCACTTTGCTTTAGGGGCAGACAGCCCTTTCCATTGGCCCTATATTTTCTCAACCATAAACAACAGTCCACACACTGGTCCAGGACACTACTTGCTGAAGAGCCCTGCTGTACTCCATCAGGTAATATAGCACTAAATACCTACAAATAAATGGAACCACTTTGCAAACAACAAAAAATGTAGTTTCCACAGAAGTTTCCCCACTTCTAGTCCATTCAGGCTCCATCTGCCATAATACTTAATTTGTATACTCTGATTCTTATCCTCGTTTCCACACTGAACAGTATTTCTCTGTTGCTGCTTTCATTATCACTCATTTTTATTTTCTTGTATTTGTTGTCTCTTCCACAAACTACTGAAAGTCTGACTTACAATACAAACTATCCCTTTCCGACCAGACTAAAGCAGAGTTTTACTTTGCATTGATTGTAAATGGCAGATGTATTTCGCCTCTGACCTCAAGCAACATTATACATATCTACAGTATGGTCAGAACTGAGTTCTGTTACACCTGTAAAGTTAGGTCACATTATATCTCCATCCTGTGAACAATTGCTCTGTCTGTCATTCACAAAATGGAAGCTTGTACATCTGATAATTCAAGGCTGTTACCTGTTTTAGAGCAGTCCAGCTTGCTGCAGTGGACTTGCAGGTCAGAATTCAAGAATTTTATTTATTCCTTTTTTTATGCTGATTTATTAATAACTAATGAATTAATGGTAGATCAGTCTCATCATCTGAACCATAAGGTCTTGATACAGTGATCGTCTATTTCCAGCTCAAAAGGACACTGACAATGATTTAAGTGTAAAGTATTATTTATTTGGCATAATAATGAGAATAGCTATGAATAATGAATGATATGGTGAATGATATGGATTATATGAAGTAATACAAACAACTGGATGAAGAAGCCACAGCAGGATAATAGTGAGGAGTAGTTTTGAAGAGAATGAGGATGCGAATGTAGTGTTAACTTCCTGAATTAATGACTAAGGGAGTCTAATGAGAATTGAAATTGTTATAGCCTACGACACCAACTCTTATCAAATGCAGCGTGGAGGATGCCTTCTTCTGTGCCAGTGGTTCTCCGATGACAGACTGTCCCGAACTGACCCAAATAGACCCTGGCTGTCACTCGTTGCTCCGATCTGCACTGCAGTCCAACCGGAAGAACCAGCCAAGCTGCGGTGCTGAGAGCCAAAACTGGACAGAGATGTTTCAGGGGCTGGTCCTTTGGTGTCGGTAACAGACGAGGAGCAGCTCTTTTGGTGGCTATTTCACCCAAACAGATGGGTTGAGGCTGGCTGCAGGATTTTGGTCCAAAGATGGCCGGTCGAAAATGTCTACAAAAACATTATTAGGTGATTGCCTTAACAGCTAAAGAAACAAAGAGTTCGGCTTTAACTTTGAAAAAGTTATGAGGTTTAATGTCGCGAGTAAAAGTAGACAAAAGATTACAATAGGCCAATAGGCGGGAAAAAGACAAACGACGAATGAAAAATGTTACAAGAAGACTGAAAGAAGAACTAAAAAGGAATGAAGACAAAATGGAAAATAAAAAGTGAATAAGTAAAGTGTGCATTTGCCACGGGCTGCAGGGAAAATATCCCCCGGCACTCTGGGACGTGTCTGTGACAAACAGGCCTTAGCGCACTTTAGAATGGTTTACAGGTGAACACTGTTATTTCATCCTATATAGAAAAAGCATTAACTAATGGTTGCATGCGATGGACTCATCTGCTTCTCACTATGGTCAGTCACAGAGTTTAAATGATACATTTTCAATCACACATCCGTGTTTAGCATGTATGTTGGCACAAATATTCTTATGATAACTATAATCTTAACCCCATTTATCTTATGATTTTTATTTTCACAAACTGTGTATATTTTAACATGTTGTGTTTTTTACTAGCACTTATTGAATGCACTTTTTTAGCACTTATGTTTTACTAAACCCTCTGGTTTTCTGGCTGTCCTCTTAAGTCCAAGCCCAGCACTTATTTTATTTACATCTTAATATCCTGTATAAAGCTTATTCTTTTTAAGTAGTGACAGCCCCAAATGGTATAGCAGAGACCCTGGAAAGATGGGGTACTTTGATAAATATACACTGCCGGCCTGCACTGTTGCCCAGTCCACCATACATTTTTAAACAATACTTTTGGCCAGGTTTTTAAGTATTTTTTAAGGATCAAATATCCTTTGATCCCAAAAATAAAAAGGGTCCCAATATCCTTTGGATTCCCACAGCCCCCGAGAGCCCGTGCCCGAGGTGAATTAAGCACTACTAGTTACAACTCATGTCACGTATCTAAAACCTGACCACTACTAGTCTCTAGATGGTAGTATGGTTCCATGGTAGACAACCCAGACAAAAATGCGTATGAGACTTAAGATTATTGTTTTGTCATTTTACAAGCTAGAAACACAGGAAAAACATTGATACCATACAAATAATGAGTTTAGTGCTGTGGGAACATCCGAAGTTGAATCAAACATATAGTTTGCATTATCCTTATGTAATAGAAAAGAAAACAAACAGATGGACAAAACAGTTTGCTCCAGCAATGTCTGATTTGCAACTGCAGCTGTGTCTCCATTGCTTTCCATGTTCTTCTCTTGGTACTGTCTTATCACTCAGGCTTCTCTATGCTGGACCATCGAACTGTCCTGGGAGCTCTCGATTGCCTGTCTGTGTCTTGTTCCAGATATTTTGTATCTGGATTCAACCTCTGATCTTGTCTCTCTTTAACTTCTTGTCCCTTTCTGTGTCTTTTCTTTCCACCTATCTGTGTGCTTGAGCTTTGCTTCTTCTGAGTTTGCATGGATTGTCCCTTTCGAAAGTGTCCATGGAGACTTTACTACTCAGCTATGTGCTGTCCCGATTGTCCACACTATGATTTTTCTATCCTGGTTGTTGGATCAGGCTGCATGGAAATGAAGTCTGGAAAATTGGCTCCTCTGAAGAAGGGTTTATTTCTTCCAAAACTCAAAGGAATAGCAATTACAAACATAAAGTGTGAAGAAAACACACATAGGCTGTTGAATCTGAATGAAAGCAAGATTTGAACTTAAAATGGTAAGTCAAATTAGTTTCACATGCCCATCTTAAAGAAATATTGATACATTAAATTCTCAGTTGAACTAACAAGGACATAGGATAAGAACTAAAGCGTAAGATAAACCCCTCTTACAAGAACTGCCATCCCATGTGAAGATTAAATGGTGAGTGAGAAGGAGTGCAGTCTTTAAATAAGGAGTAATCAGGTGTACTCCATCAGGTAAATGAGGATTGACAAAGGGAGTAAACAAGATCCAAATAGTGGTGTGGAAAGGAAAGGAACTGAGGTAAAGGAAGTGGGAAAAAATGAAAGAAAATAGGGATCTTTACTTCATCTGTCAATTTCTCTAGTGAAATATACAATCAAAAACTAAACCATAATAAACCAGGGACTTCAGGGGGAGCAGGAAGTGGGATCAAATTAGATACAGGCCTGTCTGGAATCCTGTCTTTTTTTTACAATTTCAGCTGTCCTGATGAAGCCATTGTTGCTTTGTAGGAGGCGGGCCACTTTTCCGACAGGCCAAAGTCCATATCCGTGTTATTGAGGTCAAGATTGTGTTGTGAGGCATTTCAATATAATACCCCAGCTCTTCTCAGATTCGTGGTCATGCTGCAATGCTGACATTGTATGGTCCAAAGGGGTTTATCCCTGTTGAGTGGAAAGGAGAATTAAGTAACCTGAGACGAGCAGCAGCTGGTTTCACTCCGCACTTTTGACATGAAAGCAGTTATGCTGATGATAGGGTACCACCACTCATCCTCTCAAGATCCCAAATTTCTGACATATTTAAGCATTGAGTCTTTCTGATTCATTGTGCAATATTTATCACAATCCTGAATGATCAATTTTGTTACATGAAGTAACAAGGATCAAGTACAACTGGACAGACTGATTTAGATTTCACTTGATGGCTTTGCCACAATCTACCTCAAACATGAATGAGTCCAGAGCTACTGCACTGTTCTGGGGATAGGCAGAGTAAGTCACTGTGGTGGAGGTGCTTTATGTAATTGGAGGCAAGCTAGGTCCTCATCAAAGCTGTCACCTGTGCTTGTCGGAGGATTCTCCTGTTCTTTCTGTACTTTCAGGTATTCTGGAAGATTAAGAAGTTTAGAAGGTTTTCCACTGGTCAGTCTTGAAACTGTTGGCATTTGGAATATTAGCAATGGCATTGATGACACCGCAGAAGTAAGACTTTTACAACTCTGATCATTATCAGGCGCAACAGACTGGTTTGGGCCAGGTATCTCATAAACAGAAATAATAAATGGAGACTCATAAATAATAGTAGTGCAAAACAGCAGGTTGTGATGTAATGGAAAATAACATCAGCACAGTGCTACATTAAATGATGCTGGTGTTAAACAGTCAGTCCCTAACCCTACCCCAGCTGTTGGAATGAAGGTTCTTTCTAACACAATGGATACAGCAGTCTGTTACTGAAAGAGCTGCTTAAGCCTTCCACCATCTCATGCAGGGGGTGAGAGGGGTTGTCAATGATTGATGTCAGCCTGGCGAACATCCTCATCTCCTCGATGGTGTCCAGAGGGCAGTCCAGGACAGAGCCAGCTCTCCTAACCAGTTTGTTTAGTCTTTTTCTGTCCCTCTCTGAGCTCCCACAGCCCCAGAAGACCACTGCGTGGAAAATTGCAGATACCACCACAGTGTCCTACATACTGCAAAGAACCTCAGTCTTCTTTGCTGGTGTCTTCCACACCAATGCCTGGTTGGTATGCGAAGAGGGCGAGCTCACTGCTCACCAGGTGACAGAGCTGGTTCAGTATGATCCTGTCCAAGGTCTTCATCAGGTGGGAAGCTAAGTCTACCGGCCTGAAGTGGTTAGACTCTCTGGGAACCACACAGGAAGTGTTAAAGTTATATACAAATAAAACTGAATTGAACTGAATTGAAAACTCTCACAACATGGTGGAAATAAGTCACATTAAGACAACAGGTATATGCTAATTTCCATCTGCTGTTCCTGGATTGCGCACATGAGGATAACACACTACCACAATAGTAGGAGCCTTTGATTATGGTAAAGCTAACTAGGTAAGTTACTTTGCTAGCATTAGCTGAGGTTGTTAGCTCCTAACTTTATTCAAGCATTAGGTAGCATTAGCTTCCTAAGCATGAGGGTGTAGATTAACACAAAATGCCAATAACGGCAATTACTGTAATAAACTAGTGCTAAACTCTAGGTTGAACATGTGGAAGTTATCTGAGGTAAAAAAAAAAAAGCAACTTACCGATCAAAAACAGGCTGTTACCCAATCAATGAATGACCGAACATGGAAGTGACGTCTTAACTGCACACAGACTTTGATGAGACTAACAGAATAAAATTTCCCAGAGTGTGGTAAATGCAATAGATGGGGGGCATTGTCTTTTGAAGACAAGAAAAAAAAGAACCTACAGCAATATGAAATGCAACTGATTTAAATTGCCACTTTGCATATTGAACGGCCAAAATGCAATATGCAATATGCATTTTGAAATAGCTCGACCAAATTGTGCATTGTGATGATTTTGTTATTAGTTTTACTTCCAGTTTTATGTTGAAGATTGTCCTCATATTATCTTTGCTTTACTTCCTGTGTTTTCCCACCTTTGTAATTGTTGATTTGTTTCATTCTATCCTCATTAGTCTTCTCTTCCTAGTATATTTAAGCCTGTGTTTTCCCTCAGTCTGTGCCAGTTCGTTGTTGTATATTGTGTGTCAAGATTTCTTGTGGTCTGTAGTGTTTCCCAGTGTTTCCAGTGTTTTTGTAAATTACTTTGTTGGTTTTTTCCCCTGGACCTTGCCTGTCTTTGGATTTGACATTTGCCTGCTTCACCACACCCGTAAACCTCTTGTTATTGCCTTTTTTGTGAATAAATTATGTGAACTGCACCAACTCTGACTTGATAGTTTGTATCTGGGTCCAACCCCTTGCTTCATTGTTCTCCCGGTCTGCACAATTGCCAATGGCCAATTGATTTATCTTTCATCCTAATTTTTTATCAAAATAATTTAAGATGAACTGAGGATTGTATTGTCACTTTGCATATTGAATTGGCAGTTGCAAAATGCACTTTCAAATTGCACACTGAAGTGCCAATTGCAAAATTCATGTTGGGCATTTTAATATCAATGTCTATGAGGACTGACTTGCTTTTGGAACCACCCTGAAGTGGCACTTTGACGAAATGTAGTTTTTGGCTCCATTTTTCAGCTCTGGAGGTAGCCACTTGAGTTACAATCAAGTGATCCTACCCCATGTATATTAAGGGAAGACAAAATACTTCTTGACAAAAAACATCAGTATAACGCTGAGTGCATTTTGGAGATTTAAATCAAATAAGTCAATTGACTGTTTAATATTACTGATGTATTAATTCCACCTTCTTTGAAGAATTGGGATTGGAAGCTCCCTACATCTATTTTTGGAGTTGTGCGAGATAAACAATTTTGTCTTACTTTATGAAGACCATGCATTATAGTGCATTATGGGGGCACACTTACTACTCTTGATGGCTGATATGCATATAAGTAGTGTATTGTATATATATCTCAATGTATTATAAGACCCATCAGTCAACCTCTAGTTTCTGAGTAGTCAAGAGCACCCAATAGACACTTGAAGTTATAATTCATTTTAAGTAACTATACTAAATCTATAATGTTTTATGACTGCTCATATAGTGCATCAGAAAGAATTATGTGTTTATGAGTATAGTCATAAAGGCATCATGAATGCATTATAATTCACTGTGAATGCCCCCATAATACACTACGGATGTGGTCCGCATGGAAAATGTTATTTAGGTAATAGACTTTTATTTCAATGCTGTTTTCAATCATTATGATGAGCAGTGAAACTTCACCAGGAACTCACAGGAACATGTTGCATATTGGGATTAGTTCTCTAAACAATTTTCTAGAGCTGACTTGCAGTTTCACATAAACAACATCTAAAGAGCTACTCCAAATTGAGTCATTTTGTGCCTAAATAATCACAAAAAGTTCTGCAAGATTCTGTAAGGACTGAGCACTTTAAACTGTTATAGTGCTATTATAACTTTAACATAGAAATATTAAAAACATGGGTGTAACATAAACAGCCACAGACACAGATGCATTAATTCAAGAATTTCTCCCCTCTACTGTTTAACACTGGTACAGAGCAGAGCTGAGACAGAAGTACAGTGAAATCAGACAAAGCATCCTTAAACAGAAAACCTCCAATGAACAATGGCTATTAGATGACTAGAGACTGACTGAAAAGACATAAGTTCAGCAGGTACACTGAGAAAGTACTGAGAAGAAATTACAATATTTCAACAGTTGAGGAATGGGGACAGATTGATGGACAGAAAAAAGGGGATGGGGATGGGGGAAGGACAGAGAAAAAAGTAGAGCCAAGAGACGATGTTCAGCAGCAAAAGGGAGAGTCTTGACACCACAACCTGACAGGATGTTTGAGCTTCTGGACATTTAGCTGAAAGTACAAAAAGTGAGACAATGTGTTCATGTTGTTGTATGTTTTAACTAACATGCCTCAGCAGTGCAAGTACAATCGTACAGTTGAAGGTCATTAAAGTTTTCAGACCCATTTCACAAAAGTGAAAGTCTTTTTGTTTTGATTAGCCATGGTTTCTCTCTCTCTCTCCCTCTCACTAGATTTTCCTCTTAGTGATATTGGTGCATGTACTAAATGTAGTATAGTTGTCATGTTTAAGGTGAGACTTAGTGAATTGGAAGCATTGCTGCACACCATGAAAACTCAATTGTTAGCTAGCTTACTTAGCCAGGCCTCAGTAGCTGGTGCAGAACAACCAAGTGTAGCTCCTGCTAGCCACCCCTCAGCACCTCCTGAGCATTCAAGAAATCAGGGAGGCTGGGTGACTGTCCAAAGGAAGCATACCCCTTCACCACCAACCAGTTCATGTTTCGCACTCAGCGACACACCCCAAGAAACCAACTGTGATAAGGCAGCTCTATTTCTTGAAACACCAGCTACCATCATTAAATGTATTCCTGGAGCAAGAGCGGGTGACTTTGAATCCTATGTGAAACTACTAGCTAAGGATAAGCATAAATAGTTTATTATTCATGTCGTTGATAGTGACAGGTCACTAAAATTTATGTAGAAACAGAAGTAAACAGAAGAGGAGTTATACATAATAATCTAATTAAAATGACCAATATCACTGCAATACTATTGGACAGGAGTATTAAATCATCTAAAGCTGTATTAGTAAATTATTAATATCAAATCATATTATTGATTTAGCTAGTCTTAGTGAAACCAGGCTGTGTCATGTTAGCCTAAATGAATATACTTCCTCAAGACATATCAGTACTCATTCTGGAATAGCCTCTTCCCAGAATCCTCCTTTATCGAATCATCATTTAATAACTTTTGAATTCCTATTACTGGACTATATGCCACTGTGCAAAAATTCCTATATTAATGTCTATCTGATTGATTCCATTGGCATTTATTTCAATACCATGCCTCAATATAATGGATGATTACTATGCTAACATCGGTTCTTCTCAAATTGCTTATCTTGTTGATAGTGCTGCAGGCTGACTGCATGTGACAGTCAACTCAACTGCCTCTACTTAGCTCTATCTTATACCCCCAAATCTGCAGATAAAGGCAAACATGACAAAAACATGAAAGAAAGTGGCATTCCACCAAAAGTGAAGAATTTTGTTAAGCCTGGAGAGACAGTCAGCCCATTACCCATCATCAATAGAAGGAAATAAGAACAACCCCTGGTTTCTATTCAGCATTGTAGCCAGGCTGGTAAAGAGTAATCTCTCTTGAGCCTTGTATTCTTATAGGCCTAGGTAGTAACAACATCATGAGCTAATTTCATTATAAAATTCTAATTATTAGAGACAAATTCATCGCCTCTTGCCCTCACCTGACACCGATTTATCTTCAAACACAGGAACCTTAGAAATAGCTGTTAAACCTGATATATATTACACTACATACATTTTTCTCACATTCACCAACTGGAGCTGCCACGAATAAACACTGCTATCCTTCTAATTTGCAGTTTTCTGTGATTATTCATGGTCATTGCAAAACTCTGGCACATCCTCTCTCAAAAGATCTGGAAAAACTAAAATATGATCTCTGAAAAGAGATCATATTTCTCCCATCGTGGCCTGTATGCACAGGCTCCCTGTAAAATCTAGAATAGAAAAACCTTGTCTTTACCTGCAAGTCCCTAAATGGTCAAGTATCATCATATCTTTGAGCTCATAGCAACCCATCACCCCTTTAGAACACTGCATATTCTGGCAGGATTTAATTGGATTGAATTGAAATAGTTGCTTCATAGGTCTCCCATGTCCTCATGCACTCAGACCGATAATCACCCATCCAAAAAAGATATGGAGAAAGTTGTAAACATCACTTTTCAGCCTGGTGTTAATTTTTTTTTTGAGTGTGCATACTTTTTTTTATATTATGATGTATAAAGATATTATTATTAAATTCAGATGTTCATTTTAACTGTATCATTCATCTCGAAAACAACGAAAACAAGATCAAGGAGCTAAATGGCTTGTCTAGATCTTTTCCTTTTCAGTATATCACAATACTAACGCCTAAAGCTATTTTCACTGTTGCTATAAAGAGATATAATATTAAACATCTGACTAAATAAACATGCTATACATTAAGTATTTTATTTTTGTTAAATCAAAAGGAACATATGGAGATGGTTTTTCCTCTCAAATATTAGAAACTCAGAGACAGATTGGTGTACAATGCAAATGAAGACGAATTTTACACTTGTAGGCTCAATAAGCATGGTTCTCACTTACACATTTTATAACACTACTTACATAGAGGTCATGTCATTAAGGGCATGATCCAGTTCCTCACTGATGGCTTTGTACTTGAGTTTCTGTGCATAAAGCTCATCTGCAGGTCCATACAGGAAAGTTGTGTTGCAAAGGAAAGGGAGAAAAAAAGAGCAGAGAAGCTGAAAATAGTATTGTGGAAAATTAGACATTCATAATCATAAAGAAACCCATGTAATGTATCACAATCTAATAGAATAGAAAGTTAAACCCTGGTTAAAACCTTGGTTAAACTTTTGTCCACATGGGTGACACATGCAGGAAGTGAATATTAGGTAGACCTTTCAATACAATGCAAGTATACAGAGGTCTGTCACAAACAAATACGTCCAATTGTAATGATCAGGCCCTGTAAGGTCATCTCATGTGTTCTCATCCCATGATCTTTAACCTACATGAATGTCCTTCATAGCCTAGAGCCGTAAGGATAACATGACTGGTGAGAGCCACTTCTCCAATTCTCATAACAAAAAGGCAGATGGCACTCTGGTTGTTGACAGTCTTGTCTCCTCTTCTCTGTTTGTGATGTCTATTGCATTTAGATACGTGCTTCACACAACACACACTCATACAGGTTGTTTAACACGTGTCCAGAACAAGATATGGTATGCCCAGGCCTTGGGAACTGACCAATTATATTCTGTAACGTATATCTGATTATTGTACTGGATTTGGTCAAACCCAACATGATAAATGTGAACTTTTGTCTGACAACTATGCTCATTCTGGCGAAGATCCTGCGGGAGCTCTGTCAGTCTGAGACCAGCGCTGTATTACTTTATATGTGACCTCAATAAATACTTTGACTGTGAACTGAAGATTGCTTTGGACCATTCTTGGGCTTTCAACAAAGAACCAGGCTAACACGATAGTCTCTTTCAATTAATATGCCATCTTGACTTAAAGTGATATGATTTGATTTAAAAAATAATTCCTCTTGTATCTTGATGCACCGCAACTTTTGGTTTTCATATGACTACAAAGTCAGATAAATTCACTTACATTATCTGTTATTAACAAAACCGATTTATGCCAAACTGCCATTGGCGTTGTATGTTCACTTATTTAATTCATCGATATCGAAGACTTTCATTTAGCCAGGAAAGATGGTCTTAAAACATGCAGCAAGGCCCTCTGCAATGCCAGGCAGCCTATTACTCATCATTAATAGAGGAAAATAAGAATAACCCTAGGTTTCTTTTCAGCAGTGTAGCCAGACTGACCAGTCATTACTCTATAAACTGTGTTACTGTAGCTCTCAGTGGTAATGACTTCATGAGCTTCTTTAATGATAAAAAGCATCTTTCATCCCCTATTTCTTCCCTAAGTCTCGTTACATCAGACTCATATCAGAGAGTAGTTGTGGTATATAAAGCACCAGTGAACAGATGATCACTCCGTTTGACTCCTGCTCCCGGTGCATGTGGTGGCTGCTATTGTTTGGTGTGTTGGCAGGTATGTGAGGAAGTAGTGATGGTGAGATAAAGCTTCTTGAAGACTTGAAGCCTTCCAGCCAAATGGTTCAGAAAAAGGTTAATTTCTTGAGGCTTCATATCAGAATCAGAATCAGAATCAGAATCAGAAAACTTGCCAAGTACGATTTTACACATATGAGGAATTTGTTGTGGTGAAATTGGGGTATGACACATCTACTAAAATAAGAGCACAAAATATGACAATTTAAATATATATACAGAAGTCTGTTTTTTGTTGTTTGCTATTTGTTTGCTATCACAGTCTGTTTTTCAGAAAGAAGTCCAAGTTGAGCGTTAATGTAACGCATAGAGTTGTATTTATATCAATGTGACAAAATGAGTCCGAGGTGGAATGTGAAGAGTGTCGGGGGGGTTCTGGGCCTTGTTGATAAGGCTGACAGCAGACGGGAAAAAACTGTTCTTGTGGCGTGAGGTTTTGGTCCTGATGGACCGCAGCCTCCTGCCAGAGGGGAGTGACTCAAAGAGTTTGTGTCCAGGGTGAGAGGGATCAGCCACAATCTTTTCTGCACGCCTCAGGGTCCTGGAGGCGTACAGGTCCTGAAGAGATGGGAGATTGCAGCCAATCACCTTCTCTGCAGACCGAATGACATGCTGCAGTCTGCCCTTGTCCTTGGCGGTGGCAGCAGTGTACCAGACAGTGATGGAGGAGGTGAGGATGGACGCAATGATGGCTGTGTAGAAGTGCACCATCATTGTCTTTGGCAGGCTGAATTTCTTCAGCTGCCGTAGGAAGTACATCCTCTGCTGTGCTTTCCTGATGAGGGAGCTGATGTTCGGCTCCCACTTGAGGTCCTGGGAGATGATAGTTCCCAGGAAGGGGAAAGACTCCACAGTGTCAATAGTGGAGTCACAGAGGGTGATGGGGGCAGGTGAGGCTGAGTTCTTCCTGTTGTCCACAACCATCTCCACTGTCTTTAGAGCATTGAGCTCCAGGTTGTTCTGGTTGCACCAGGTCACCAGATGGTCAACCTCCCACCTGTAGGCAGACTCGTCGCCATCAGAGATTAGTCCGATGAGGGTGGTGTCGTCCGCAAACTTCAGGAGCTCCCACATGTGTTCCCACATGACGCACACACAAACCAACAAATTGCCAACACTAACCCACAAAGTGTGAGCGGATCCATTGCGGTATATGTATCGCGCCGATACTCGAGCCAATTCATGAACCAGCGAGGCTTCGAACGTCATCAGTAACGTCATTCACCCTAAACGACACAAGCATCGATACATGCTTCACTAAACACTTCCGGGATTTCTCAACACACGTTCTGAACCGCAGATTGAAGAGGAACCATGCGGGTTCCGTCCTGGCCGTGGAACAACGGACCAGCTCTTTACTCTCACAAGGATCCTGGAGGGGGCCTGGGAGTATGCCCATCCGGTCTTCATGTGTTTTGTGGACTTGGAGAAGGCATATGACTGGGTCCCCTGGGAGATATTGTGGGAGGTGCTGCAGTTGTATGGGGTGAGGGGGTCACTTCTCAGGGCCATCCAATCTTTATATGCCCAAAGCAAGAGCTGTGTTCGGGTACTCGGCAGTAAGTTGGACTTGTTTCCAGTGGGGGTTGGCCTCCGTCAGGGCTACGCTTTGTCCCCAATCCTGTTTGTGATATTCATGGACAGGATATCAAGGTGTAGTTGGGGGGAGGAGGGTCTGTAGTTTGGTGTGCTGAGGGTCTCATCGCTGCTTTTTGCAGAGGACGTGGTCCTGTTGGCATCATCGGTCTGTGACCTCCGGCACTCACTGGATCGGTTCGCAGCCAAATGTGAAGTGGCTGGGATGAGGATCAGTACCTCTAAATCTGAGGCCATGGTTCTCAGTAGGAAACTGATGGATTGCCTACTCCAGGTAGGGAATGAATCCTTACCCTCAAGTGAAGGAGTTCAAGTACCTTGGGGTCTTGTTCATGAGTGAGGGGACAATGGAGCGTGAGATTGGTCGGAGAATCAGAGCAGCAGGGGCACTATTGCGTTCACTCTACCGCACCGTTGTGACGAAAAGAGAGCTGAGCCAGAAGGCAAAGCTCTCGATCTACTGGTCAATCTTTGTTCTGACTCTCACCTATGGTCATGGGGGCTGAATCATGACCGAAAGAATTAGATCACGGGTACAAGTGGCCGAAATGGGTTTCCTCGGGAGGGTGGCTGGCGTCTCCCTTAGAGATAGGGTGAGAAGCTTGGTCATCCGTGAGGGTCTTGGAGTAGAGCCGCTGCTCCTTTGCCTTGAAAGAAGCCAGTTGAGGTGGTTTGGGCATCTGGTAAGGATGCCCCCTGGGCGCCTCCCCAGGGAGGTATTCCAGGCATGTCCAGCTGGGAGGAGACGACGGGGAAGACCCAGGACTAGGTGGAGAGATTATATCTACACACTGGCCTGGGAACGCCTTGGGATTCCCCAGTCAGAGCTGATTAATGTGGCCCGGGAAAGGGAAGTTTGGGGTCCCCTGCTGAAGCTGTTGCCCCCGTGACCCGACCCCGGATAAGTGGTTGAAGATGAGATGTTGAGATGAGACGTTCCAAAGTGTCGACACAGTTCAACCCATCACTATGAGGAAGCCATTTTATTTGTGACAGTAACCCTTTAATTCTGCACTTAGTTGATTCCCCTCTTTCTTCCTAGTTGGATGGCCCACAGTGTAGTGACCCCATATTCAAGGTGGTGAGTAGGGTTATGGGTATGGTAGTGCCTTGTTTTGCCCTTAGGGCCCTGTTTTGCCCTTAGTGCCCTGTTTTGTCTTTGGTGCAGTGTTTTGTCTTTTTTTTTACTCTTTGTTTTTGTATTGTTTTATTTTTGAGTTCTTCTTTTGAATATTAAAATAACTGGATTGCTATAGTTCTTAATTTTGCTCTCAGTTCTTTTCTTTTAGTGGAGTGCCATTTTGTTGGGGAGACTAGGCACTCCTGGTGAGGTTCCTACACCTAATGTCAATGAAAGCACTGGGGCACAATTGTTGACTACACCATAATTGCTGTGAGGATTGCTGTGTTACTGTGTTTCACCAAGGTGAGTAGTAGTCTGCCTCTCCACTAGTGGCCTCTGCCCACTGTACTTTTAGTTTGCTTAGTTTATGTTGGGCTGAGTTTTAGATATGATAGATAGATATAGATATGATTTTTGTAATAAGTATTTCTAAACCCCTTATTGCTATTGTTACGTTGATTTGACTTTATTTTGATTTGTTAATTCTTTCCTCTTTTGCAGCTCCAGTCCCTGCCTGTTTAATTTTGGACTGTGAATAAAGAATATTTGGCTTATTCAGAAAATACGTCTCTGTCCTGTTTCAGAATCGAACCTGTATCCTACCAGTTTTTTTCCAACCATCACATCTCAATGATCAGAGAAAGGAAAGGATTAAAACGGAAATGAACACATACATTGAGGAAAATGACAATGGTGAAATGGACCCAACAATACCTTGGGATGCCATGAAGGTGGTTATCAGGGGAAAATTAATAGCAGAAACAGCACTATTAAAAAAGACTAGATTAGAAACACACAAGAAAAACACTAAAAATTTAAGACGTTTTCAGAATATGAAAGACCAAAATATATACAAAGAAATTAAGGTTTTAAAGACAAAAATAAATGACATTTTACTGGATGAAGTAGAAAAATGAAATACATTTCTGAAACAGAGCTATTATGAAATAGGCCCAAGAGTTACTAAATTACTGGTAAAGTGCATGAGAAAACAGCAAGCAATTAATGGTATTCATAAAATAAGAGACCCCCCCACACAGGAGCTGTTACGCTCACCAGAAGATATAGAGAAAGTTTTTCGGGAATATTATAGCAAATTGTATGCCCAACCTATGTCAGCAGGAGAAGATGAGATGGAGGAACTTCTGAATTCTTTGGACTTCTGGTTCTTCATAAAACAAAATGCTAACAGCTGAAATTACAATGGAGGAGGTGACAGCTGCAATTAAAAAGTTGAAGAATAAAATAAGCCCGGGCAGTGACGGTTATCCTGCAGAATGGTTTAAGGTATTCAGGGAAGAACTGGCACCATTACTTTTGGCATCATTCAATTGGACACTTAAGAAAAACAAAATACCTCCCTCATGGGATGAAGCAATAATTTCTATACTCCCAAAACCTGGGAAGGATAAAGAGCAATGTGGAAATTATAGACCAATTTCATTACTGAACGTAGACTATAAGATATACATATCAATTATCTCAAACAGAATCAACAAATTTGTAACAGACATCATATAAGAAGACCAAACAGGATTCATTAAAAATTGACAAACACAGGGTAACATCAGGAGAATGCTACACATCGTAGGTCAAGCTCAATGGGAAAAGCAGAGCACCTTAGTGTAGACACAGAGAAAGCTT
Source organism: Chaetodon auriga (assembly GCF_051107435.1). NCBI lineage: Eukaryota > Metazoa > Chordata > Actinopteri > Chaetodontiformes > Chaetodontidae > Chaetodon > Chaetodon auriga. The sequence continues at coordinate 477,209 of NC_135090.1, read as the reverse complement.
TTGACTCTGTAAATTGGAAATATTCCTATAAAGTATTAGAAAGATTTGGATTTGATAGTAAATCAGTGCAATGTATAAAAACACTTTATCATCAACCCAGTGCCAGAATCAAAATTAGTAGTAGCCTGACCGACAAGATAAGTCTCCAAAGATTAACTAGACAAGGTTGCTGCCTGTTGCCGACTCTATTCGCTTTCTTTATTGAACCATTAGCCCCAGCAGTCCGACAGGAAGATGAAATTAAGTAACTAGAAATGGTATGGAACTAAAGATAGGGCTTTTTGCTGATGACGTCATAGCCTACCTCAGACAGCCAGAGGACTCTCTCCCTGCACTGATGAAACTATTTGAAACATATGGGCATCTCTCAGGATACAGGATAAATATATCAAAAACGCAGGTTCTTACATTACACTATACCCCATCAAGGTTGATACAAGAATCATTCAATTCCAATTGGAATCAAAAAACAATCAAATATTTGGGAGTCTACATTACTAAAAGTTTAACCCAACTGTAGAAGGCAAATTATAATAATATAAATCGAGATATCCAAAAGGACATAGAAAGATGGTCTGCTTTACCATTACATTTCAGTTCACGAACTGAGGTAGTCAGAATGAATATACTGCTGAGGCTTACCTATAGAAGTCCACAAAACTCAAGACGGAGGGGTATGGGTCTCCCAAAACTAAAGGAATATTATCATGCGGTCCAATTTAGATACACAGTATGCTGGTGCAAGCTGGATTACCTGGCTAAGTGGAAAGGTATGGAAAAGGAATTTGATGGGTACCCAATTCAGAGTATCATTGGAGATAAAGAAACCTACAAGAAATACAGGAAAAAATAGACCCAATTACCTCATTCACTTTGGAGTTATGATTCAGAGTAGTCCAAAAACACATGTGCGTGCGCACTCTACTTGCGTTATGTTAGGCAAGTGCTCAGCTGCTGCCATCGTTTGAGTCATTATTTGTTACATATCCTTGAACATTCTCTGTAGCATTTTTGTATGTACAATTTATTTAAGTGTATCAGTCAAGATATAATTTGCCTGTTGAAGTGTTACGCCGTGTTCCCACCAAATGCGATGAAAGCGATTCAATCGCGCGTCAAATGAAATCGCGTCGCGCTACACGCTCCAATTTTGATGCTGGTCCAATATGCAAAGAAACGCCTTGTCGCGGCATCGCGTCGCGCAACGAGCCCGCCCAAACAACAACATTTCTTCCACCATTTCATTCTCTCGTAGACCATGGCTGAGATAACCACCATCGCTAACCACCATAGTCCATACACCTCGCTCACGCTCACCCAGGCCTGGTCTCTCTTGTTCCTGACCCTGTAGAGGGGACAGGAACTGTCATACAGCTCTGGGTGAGCGGTGACGGCAACAATTAGCTGCTCCTCCATTCTTTCTAGCGGTTTGGTTTGCGCAGCGAGGGAACACCAGGACGTCCGTACGTCAGCACGTCGATGGCGATCTCAACACTGATAGGCTGTCGCGAATTCGCTGCAAAAGTTCAATTATTTCAACTCGAGCGATGAAGCGATGACGCGATGGGGTGACGCGATGGGAGCAATTTTCGTGGCCAACGCGTCCATCGCGCCGCGCGATCGCGTCCAGCACATCGCCCGGCGCGATGACGCCTCAAATCGCGTCTTTGCATTGACTTTGTATGTAATCTTGTCGCGCAATCTTGCGACATCGCGTTTGGTTGGAACACGGGGTTAGAGTGACTATAAGAACATTTTTGTTGGTATAGTTTGTGCAGTTCATCCATTCTTTGAGTTTACATTTGTTATATTTTCGAGTTTATATCCTTTATAATTTTGTAGACAAGTCTTTAGAGGTTACCCTTTTCAGTCATAATTTGCTTGTTTTTTCAGTGTCCTTCAAATCCTTTTTTTCCATAGTTGATAGAGTTAATTTCATGTTAAATATCGTTTAATTTATGAGCACCTTTACACTTTATGGAGTTCATCCATGCTTTGAAACAAACTTTGAGTGTGTAAAAATGTAAATGTTCTGAAACTATTCTGCTGTTTGTTGTCCATGCATCACGTATTGTTTGGGGGGGGAACCTAGGGCAGCCAAAGGGTTAGAGTCGGCCTGGGTGTAACTCAACTTCTAATCAAATCATACTCAGGAATTTCGTTTAAAATTATATCGGTATTATACAAAGCATTGATAGCAAATAAAAATACTAGTTATGTAAAAGAAAAATGGGAATCAGACCTCGGGATAGACATTACGGATCAACAATGGCAAGAGATGTGAAAAACACATCAATCATGTAACCACCAGCTCACAGACATGGAGGGAGTTCTCTTGGAAAAATCTGATACGATTCTTTATTACGCCTAAAACCAAGAACAAATATTCCAAGACCAAGTACATGTGTTGGAGAGAATGTGGTGAATTAGAAGCAGACCATGGTCATATTTTTTGGAAATGTAATAAAATAGCAAGGTTTTGGGGAATAGTACACGATGTCCTGCAGAAGATACTGGGTTATAATATCCCCATGAACTGTATGACTCATACAGTTATACATGTGTGACCTTGATGAAGGACGTATACATATTGGAGATAGATATTTGGTAAAAATATTATTGATCGCACGTAAGAAAACTTTAACTAGAAACTGGTGTAAGGTAGACCCACCCAATCCAGGATGGCAATTATGGAGGAAATCTGCATAATGAAGAAGATGACATTTCGTATGAGACTACAAGCAGTGCAGGGAGAACAAAAATGGGAAAAATGGACTATATACAAAACTCAAACAACGATAGACATGAGGATCTGGAAAATGAGGACTGAAACGTTCAAGAATGTGACCTCCCCTGTTGTCTATTGTGGCAGGGACGGCATGGTCCGTCTCCACTTGTTGGTTTTTTAATATAGTGAGAATATAGTGAAATGGCTGGGTGGGCTCGTTTCTTTCCTCCCCCACCCATCGGATGTCACTAGGCTGGGTGCAATTTCACCTTGATGATGGGGCGGGGCTGTGCTCAGCTTTATCTGCTGAAGGGCCACGCGCCTCAGATGTGCGTCATTCTCTGTTGCTGGAGCTGGGTTGTATGCGGGAGCATTGTTTGGCGTGGCTGGGTGGATCCACGTGGCTGTCTTAAGACGCTGGTCGCTGAGCTTCCTCCTTCCTATTCATTCATCAGGTATGTTTCAAGGCCACTGCGGCGTCTTGGAGTCGTGGTAGTGGCGTGCCTGATGTACTTTTCCTGCTTTTTTTAGTGGAGTCGGCCGTATTCTTGCCGGAGGTGAGGGGCTGGGAGTGCGCTTGTGGCGCGGAACTGCGCGTAATAATTCACGCACTGCGTTGGATTGCTGAGGTAGGCTGAGGCGCTTCTGTCTGGCGCCCCTCACGCGGAGCCGCGCAGGACTCTTACTCTGGTTTCTGCTTGCAGTGTTAAGCTGGGTCTCTTCACGGCTACCTCGCCTGCTACCTGGGAGGCTGCACCTGTTCTGTCGAAGTGCCTCCACCTCTGGAGCGGCCGCTGCACTACTGCTGTTCTGTCGCTGCGCTTTTGCTACTGCTCGCTTGCAGTTGTTTTAATCTTTTTATCGTTGTTATTGTTAGCGTTAGTTCTTTCTTTCTTTTTCCTTTTGTCTGTTTTTTCTTTTATTTATTATTTTTAAGCTTTATCAATTTAGTTGTCCTTATTTGTACATGTTCTGATTGTTGTAGGGTGCTTATGGTTTGCAGTTCGTTTTGTCATTAGTTATTGTTAAGTAGGTTTTGGGGATTTGGGTTTAGTTATCCCTCAATATATGTTCTTTGTTAATTTTTTTTTTTTTTCTCTGTTTGTTGGGCAGGCGCTGGGACTGACTGAGCCCCCCCGTGGTGGTGGTCCCTTCACTCCTTGTAGCCGTGCACTTGGGTGTCCATTAATAGTGTGTTTCTTTTTTTTCACGTGTGGTGTGCAGTGTCAGGACCCTTCCCTTTCCCCCTCAGCTAGTCATCTCTGCCTGGTGAGCCCTCAGCCCTGTGCCCTTTTTTTGTCTGTTTCTATTAAAAAGTTGTTATTAATACATTTTCATTTGTATATTTTCATGTGGAATCACGTCAGTTTCTGGTGCCTGTCGGACCTGTGTGACCTGTGGTCAGTATTAGCATCTTTCCTGGGGGTGAAATGCCCCTAGGTGGCGTTGTCGGACATTCATACTTAACTAAAGTAAAATATAACCCTCGTCGCATTGCCACACTATGTTTTTTTGTTTTGTTTTGTTTTTTGGATTATTGTCTTTTGTGTCAGTGTTGTTCTTTCACTGATTTGTAAATGAAAACAACAATAAAAACTAAAGTGAAAAAAACTGTAAACACACTACAAAGCACATAGGCCAGGGATCGAACCACTGATAAGTGGTAGTAGTTGTGATTAGTGTATGACTGCTCTACCTCCTAAGCCACAGCCACCCCCAATAAGTTGATAAAGAACAAAAAAACAACAAGAAACAGTGTGAAGAAAATAATTTCGTGTTGTTTGGAGAACTGTTAATCATTAATTGATTATTGATCACTGATCACATTATGATATGATGACAACTGATAAAGTATTTATTGTAGGTGACTTTAATGTACATGTTGACGTTGATAATGACAGCTTTAGCAGTTTATCTCAGTATTAGACTCAGCTGCCTTCCGTCAGAATGTACATGAACCTACTCACTGTTTTAACCACACCCTCAACCTCGTTCTGACTTATGGTATTGAAGAAATTGAAGACTTAATAGTCTCCTCACAGAATCCTCTTTTACTGGACCATCATTTAATAACTTTTGAATTCATATTACCAGACTACCCACCAGTACGCAGAAATTCTTATACCCGGCTCCTGTCTGATAGTGCTGTAGCTAAATTTAAGGATATGATCCCATCAGCATTTAATTCAATGCCATGTCTCAATACAACAGAGGACTCCTACGCTAACCTTAGTCCCTCCCAAATTGACTAACTGGTTGATAGTGCTGCAGGTTCATTGTGTATGACACTTGACTCTGTTGCCCCCTAAAATGAAGATAATAAAACAGAGGAGGCTAGCTCCATGGTATACTCCTCAAACCCACAAATTAAAACAAACTTCACGAAAAAATAGAAAGGAAATGGCATTCTACCCATTTGGAAGAATTTCGGTTCGCCAGGCAAGAAAGACACAGGAAAGCCCTCTGCAGTGCTCGGGCAGCCTATTACTCTGCACTAATAGAGGAAAATAAGAACAATCCCAGGTTTCTCTTCAGCATGTAGCCAGGCTGACAGAGAGCCATAATGCTGTTGAACCATGTATTCCTTTAGCTCTGAACAGTAATGACTTCATGAGCTTCTTTAATGATAAAAGACAGAATTCATCAGCACCTGCCGTCACCAGGTACTGTTTTGTCTTCAAACACAGAAACCATAGAAACTGTTATTAAACCTGTCGCAGTTTTAGACTGTTTTTAACCTGTTGACCTTTACCAAATAATTTCAATAATTTCGTCATCAAAATCATCAACCTGTATTCTAGACCCCATCCCAACTAAGCTGCTTAAAGAAATGTTACCTTGAATTGACTCTTCCTTATTAGACATGATCAATCTGTCTTCAACAGGCTAGGTGCCACAGTCCTTTAAAGTAGCTGTGATAAAAATCTCTACTTAAAAAGCCTACTCTTGATTCAACCTTCCCTTTCTCTCAAAAATTCTTGAGAAAGCAGCTGCTAATCAGCTGTGCGACTTTCTACACAACAATAGTTTATTTGAGGATTTCCAGTCAGGATTTAGAGTGCATCATAAACACAGCACTGGTTGAAGTTACAAATGACCTTCTAATTGCATCAGATAAAGGACTTGTCTCTGTACTAGTCTTATTAAATCTTAGTGCTGCATTGGACACCATTGACCATGGTATCCTATTGCAGAGACTGAAACACTCCATTGACATTAAGGGAACTGGGTTAAGCTGGTAGCTGAGAGCTACTTGTCAGATAGCTCTCAGTTTGTACACATTAATGATGACTCCTCTGTGCTCTCTAAAGTCAGTTATGGAGTTCCGCAGGGTTCTGTGCTTGGACCAATTCTATTCACCGTATACATGTGTAGGAGAACCAAGACCTCTAACTGACCATTTTTCCTTGCATTCCTTCAGGAGAGCTGGAGTGAAAAAAACAGTTCAACTACAAAAGAGTTACTTATCATTTAAACTGTTTGCAGAGAGGTGCTAATGTAGAGAGACGAGATGTCTGGCCCTGAAGCTTTCCTTCCCCCATTCCTTCAGGGGAACTGAAGGAGAAAGACACTCAACTTCAAAGGGTTACCTATCACTTAAACTGTTGCCACGAAGATGCTAATGTTTATAGCTCCACACCAGATAAAGGCGTTAAAACCATCTAAATGGACAATCAACAAACCTCGAGAGGCCCCCAAGAACCAGGTAGTACTGACAAGTTGTAAATCAGACATTCCTGTTGCAAACTGTTTTGTGTATCTGTGTGCTTTCTTTTCTACCACATCAGGATAATGCAAATGATATGTTTGAGCCATCTTTGGATGTTCCCACAGCACTAAACTGCACTAAACAGTATGGTATCAATGTTTTTCCCGTGTTTCTAGCTTGTAAGATGACAAAACTATGACCTTAATTCTCATAAGCATTCTTGCCCAGGTTTCTACCATGGAACCATACTGCCATCTAGAGACAAGAAGCAGTTAGGTTTCAGATACGTAACATGAGACAGTTATAATTAGTGGGGCTTAAATCACCAAATATAATCTGCCTTTCCCTGTTCCTTTGTTCTATTAGCAGTTATACTATTAGTCATCATAAAAGTTAGTCTCAGTATTGAAGAATGTTGGCATTAATCAATGAAATCTGTTTGATGCATGTATATTGGTGTCAACATACTGAAACGGGTGTGTTTTGGACCCAAATGCAGTACAACGGAGAGCAGGTATAGTCGGTAATGACCTTTATTTATTACCACCAGAAACAAGGTATGGACCAGAGCAAGTAACTCGGAATAAAGTTCGTTGTCCGGGCTGAGCGTTCTCACAGTGTCTCTGAGGCTCAAGCGAGGGAAAGAGAAGTGGCTTACCAACGCCGCTGATGATGAGGAGGAAGCTCCGCAGTCGAAGAAACAGCTGATCGCGCAGCGGTGCCGGCGGGCAGCGGAGTAACTTGCTTCAGCTGCTGATGGCGAGGAGGAAGCTCCGCAGCCTGAAGAAACAGCTGATCGAGCAGCGGTGCCGGCGAGGACAGAGCAGAGGCGTAGTCGGAGCCAGGCGGGGGGGTCGAAGCCAGGTGAGCAGTCCACGGGAGCAGAAGTACTGATGGGGAGCAGGCAAGAGGAAAGTCGAAGCCAGGCGGATGAATCGCTTCCAGCAGAGCAGACAGACACCAGAGACGCTGAGGCAGAGCACGAGGTCAGGGACGGAAGGCAGGTGAGTTTACCGGGAGGCAGACGAGGAGAGCAGGTCGGGGACAGGCAGAGTCGGCAACGGGTGATCAAACAGGACAACGCTGGAAAGTCTCGCATACTGCAGAAGAACAATCTGGCAAGGAGTGAATGTGCTGGAGAGATTTATATGCAGGGCTGATTGTGATGAGCTGCAGCTGTGTCGGCAGGTGAGCAGAGTGGAGCTGATGAGGTGGGCGCGGCTGGCAGGTAGAGTGGAGCAGAGGGAGTGAGAGTGGAAAAACGCTGCAGCTGAGTGATCGGAGGTGGATGAGAAACCGAGATTGTGACAGAACCCCCCCCTCAAGGGACGGCCCCCAACGTCCCAACCAGTGCTAGTGGAGCCGGGTGGGTGGAGGGGACCTGGAGGAGGGCTAAAATTCTTCTGAGGCTTCCGTCCCAGCCTCCTCGCCCTCCAAGAGCGAACCGTCCTCTTCCGAAGCTGACCCCCCATCTTCCTCCTCAGACCCAGATGTCCCAGATGCAGGAGGGGACTGAGGGTTGGCGTTGGGCCCCCCTTGTGCCGAGACGATGTTGGAGGGCTGGTCAGGGTGTTGCCGATGGAACTCCCGAATGAGCCGTGCATCCAGGATCTGACGGGCCGGGACCCATGTCCGCTCCTCCGGACCGTACCCCTCCCAGTCAACGAGGTACTGCAGGCCTCTACCACGACGACGAGAGCGCAGCAGGCGGTGTACCGTGTAAGCAGGCGCCCCGTCAATGATGCGAGGAGGTGGGGGTGGCTGAGAGGCAGGCAGCAGAGGACTCTCCCGGAAGGGCTTGACCCTTGAGACGTGAAAGGTGGGATGGATCCGCATGGTACGAGGCAACTTGAGCCGAACCGCCACAGGGTTGACGACCCTCTCAATGGGGAATGGTCCGATGAACTTGGGAGCAAGCTTCTTTGACTCCACCCTCAGTGGAAGGTCCCGTGTCGACAGCCACACTTTCTGGCCCACCTGGTAAGGGGGAGCCTGGGAGCGGCGACGGTTGGCGGCTGTCGAATACTGATCTGCGGTCCGAAGGAGTGCGGACCTGGCCTGTGTCCAGGTTCGGCGACAGCGACGGATGAAGGCTTCCACAGATGGGCAGGCGGTCTCCCTCTCCTGGGCTGGGAACAGGGGAGGCTCAAAACCGTAGGCACACTGGAAGGGAGAGAGCCCAGTGGCAGAGCTGGTGAGGGTATTGTGGGCGTATTCAACCCACAGCAGTTGCTTTGACCAGGTGGCAGGGTGCTTGGAGGCCATGCAGCGAAGCCCCGTCTCCAACTCCTGATTCATCCTCTCAGACTGACCATTGGACTGAGGATGAAACCCAGAGGACAAGCTGGTGGAGGCTCCCATGAGCCGACAGAACTCCCTCCAGAATGCTGAGGTGAACTGGGGGCCTCGATCTGAGACCACGTCAGATGGAAGGCCGTGGAGCCGGAACACATGCTGCAAGACCAGCTCAGCAGTCTCCTTGGCCGATGGGAGCTTGGGCAGGGGCACAAAGTGAGCCATCTTGCTAAATCTGTCTACTACTGTCAGAATGGCAGTATAGACTCCTGACCGTGGCAGCCCGGTGACGAAGTCCAGCGAGATGTGGGACCAGGGTCGATGAGGCACAGGCAGAGGTTGCAAGTGACCAGCAGGGGCCCGTCGTGGGGCCTTGTTCTGGTTACAGACTGGGCAGGCATTTACAAAGTCTCTGGTGTCCTCGTCCAGTGTGGCCCACCAGAACCGTCGTTGCAGGACCTCCTTGGTTCGCTGAATCCCCGGGTGACAGGTGAGTCGGGAGCCGTGGGCCCACTGCAGGACCTCAGACCTCAACTCCTGAGAGAAGAACAGGCGGTCTTGGGGACAAGAGCTGGGCCCCGGCTGATCCTCCAAGGCAGCCTTCACCCGCTCCTCCACCTCCCAGGTAAGGGCGGCCAACAGGCGGGGAGTGGGAAGGATGTTGTCCGAACGGGAGGGGTTCTCCTCCCAGACCATGTACTGTCGGGACAGGGCGTCAGGCTTGATGTTGCGGGAGCCTGGTCGGTAGGAGAGGGTGAAGTTGAACCTGGCAAAGAACAGGGCCCACTTGGCCTGGCGAGAGTTCAGTCTTTTAGCAGAGCGGATGTACTCCAGGTTCTTGTGGTCGGTCCATACGAGGAAAGGGGTCTTGGTTCCTTCCAACCAATGGCGCCATTCCTCCAACGCCAGCTTCACTGCCAACAGTTCACGGTTACCGATGTCATAGTTCCTCTCCGCTGGGGACAGACGCCTGGAGAAGAAGGCGCAGGGATGCAGTTTTTGATCCTCCGCAGAACGTTGAGAGAGGACGGCCCCCACCCCCACATCAGAAGCGTCCACCTCCACCACAAACTGTCTCTCGGGGTCAGGGATCAGGAGAATGGGGGCCGAGCTGAACCGCCCCTTAAGGTGCTGGAACGCCTCCTCGGCAGCTGGGGTCCATCGGAAGTGAACCTTGGAGGAGGTGAGAGCAGAGAGGGGAGCAGCCACCGTGCTGTAGCCCCGGATGAACCTTCTGTAAAAATTGGCGAACCCCAGAAAACGTTGCAACTGCTTGCGGGAGTCAGGGACCGGCCAGGAGGTGACAGCAGAGACTTTGGCAGGGTCCATCTCCATGCGGTTCTGGCCGATGATGTACCCCAGGAAAGAGACAGAGGAGGCATGGAACTCGCATTTCTCTGCCTTGACGAACAGGGAGTTCTCCAGCAGGCGATGCAGAACAGTCTGGACGTGATGTATGTGCTCTTGCTTGGACCGGAAGATCAGGATGTCATCCAGGTAGACGAACACATACTTGTTGAGCATGTCCCTTAGAACGTCATTGATGAGGGCCTGGAAAACAGCTGGAGCGTTGGTGAGTCCAAACGGCATCACCAAGTACTCATAGTGTCCTGTGGGGGTGTTAAAGGCCGTCTTCCACTCATCCCCCTCGCGAATGCGTACCAGATGATAGGCGTTGCGGAGGTCCAACTTGGTGTAGATGGTGGCCCCTTGGAGCAGTTCGAAAGCTGAGGTGATGAGGGGGAGAGGATAGCGGTTCTTCACCGTGATTTCATTCAGGCCTCTGTAGTCGATGCAGGGCCTCAGGGAACCATCCTTTTTGTCGACAAAGAAGAACCCTGCACCAGCAGGAGACGAAGAGGGTCGGATGATCCCAGCAGCCAAGGCGTCACTGATGTAGGTCTCCATGGCCTCCCTCTCAGGTGCAGACAGGGAGTAGAGACGACCCTTGGGAGGTGTGGAGCCGGGCAGGAGGTCGATGGCGCAGTCGTAGGGCCGATGGGGGGGCAGAGAGGTGGCCCTCGCCTTACTGAACACCTCCCGGAAATCGTGGTAGTCAGGGGGTACCATGGAGAGGTCTGGGGTAGCACAGGGACTGGCAGGCGGAGTGGGAGCCACTGCCTGTCTGAGGCAGACCTGGCGACAGGAGGGGCTCCATCCCAGGATGGACCCCGTAGACCAGTCAATATGGGGGTTATGGCGGCAGAGCCAGGGGTAGCCGAGGATCAGCGGTAGGTTGGGAGACCTCAGGATATGGAAGCGGATGGTTTCTTGGTGGATGCCAGACAGGAGCATGGTGACCGGTGTGGTTTGATGGGTGACGGTCCCCAGAAGATGACCATCCAAGGCGCTGGCCGGCACAGGACGAGGAAGAGGGTCCTGCCCAATCTCCAGCTGACGGGCGAGTTCCTCGTCGATCAGGCTGACATCTGCCCCAGAGTCAATGAAGGTGGCGAGGGTATGGGATCCCCCTGCGAGCAGAAGCTGAACATGGAACAGTGGTCGTGAGTTGGGGACAGAGTTCTGGGACCGGCTCAGCAGGATGTCCCTCTTTACTGCTGAGCCCTCCCTTTTACTGGACACCTGGAAACGAAGTGACCGGCTTGGCCACAATAGAGGCAGAGATTCCCTCGGCGTCGTCGCTCTCGTTCCTCAGGCGTTAGGCTGGTGCGTCCCACCTGCATAGGCTCCACCCCCCCATGAGCAGGTTCCGAGGGAAGGACGGGGGCAACAGGATACCCACGCTGGCGGACGAAAGGTCGATGGTCTGCTGCCTCTTGCCGTTGCTCCCTCCTCCTCATCTGTATACGCCTGTCCAGCCTCGTGGTCAACTCAATGAGTCCATCCAGGGAACTGGGGAGGTCAAATGAGACCAGCTCATCCTTAATGTAAGGAGCTAGTCCGTTGAGGAAAGCGTCACACTGGGCAGCAGTGTTCCAGTCACTGAGACGAGCCCGGGTTCTGAAGTCTATGGCATAGTCGGCCACAGTCCGATTCCCCTGCCTCTGGCTCATGAGTCCCCCTGTAGCATCAGGACCCGAGGAAACGGGTCCGAACACCTTGCGTAGCTCCCCTGCGAAGGCCTGGAAAGAGGCGCAGGCTGGCGTGCCTCTCTCCCACTCTGCCGTTCCCCACAAACGTGCCTTTCCAGTGAGGTGGTTGATGGCGAAGGCGACTCCTGCTCCCTCTGTGGCGAAGGTGTGGGGTTGCAGGGCGAACAGAATAGAGCAGTTAGTAAGGAAAGGACTGCAGCCCTCAGGGTCCCCGGCATAGCGTTCTGGCGCCCCCACCCGGGGTTCGGAAGTGATGCTCGAAGATGGCCCCGGGGGAGGAGCAGGAGGGGCTGGAGCTGAGGCAGCGGCGGCGTGTTGAGTCATTGAGGCGGCCATCTGTTGTACCTGGGTGGCTAGCGAAGTTAGCGCTCGTTCCAGAGCCGAAGCTGACTGACGAGCCTCCGCCGCGTTGGAGGCGAGCTGAGCCTCATGCTGCTGGAGCATTCCTTCCACCCGGGCTAGGCGAGACTGAGGAGAGGCGGGATCTGCTGGGTCCATTTCTGGCCAGATTGTACTGAAACGGGTGTGTTTTGGACCCAAATGCAGTACAACGGAGAGCAGGTATAGTCGGTAATGACCTTTATTTATTACCACCAGAAACAAGGTATGGACCAGAGCAAGTAACTCGGAATAAAGTTCGTTGTCCGGGCTGAGCGTTCTCACAGTGTCTCTGAGGCTCAAGCGAGGGAAAGAGAAGTGGCTTACCAACGCCGCTGATGATGAGGAGGAAGCTCCGCAGTCGAAGAAACAGCTGATCGCGCAGCGGTGCTGGCGGGCAGCGGAGTAACTTGCTTCAGCTGCTGATGGCGAGGAGGAAGCTCCGCAGCCTGAAAAAACAGCTGATCGAGCAGCGGTGCCGGCGAGCTATTTTTGGATGAAATAACAGTGTTCACCTATAAATCATTCTAAAGCAAGCAAAATCCTGTTTGTCACAGACACACTCCGGAGCGCCAGAGGGTATATCCCCCCGCAGCCCATGGCAAGTGCTTATTTCTTTGTTCTTTACTGACACTCTTGTTCTTTACTCACGCCACTTCTTCGCCATTTTAGTTTTTCTTTAGTTCTTGCAACTTCAATTTTTGCTTGTCGGTTGTCTTTTACCCGCCTATTGGCGCATTATTGTAATCTTTTGTCTACTTTTGCTTGCCACATTAAACTGCATAACTTTTTCAGAGTTAAGGCAGAACTCTTCTTTTCCTTAACCATGAAAGCCAAATCACGTGATAATATTTTTGTAGATATTTTCGATCGGCCATCGAAAGTACTCTCAACTTTATTATCAACCAAGAAGTTTTGCCATATGGTCGTCAACCTCTTTGAACCAAAGTCCTGCAGCCAGCGTCAACCCATCTGTCTGGCTCAAATAGCCACCAAAAGAGCTGCTCCTCATCTGTTACTGACACCAAAGGCCTTTCAGCCCCTGAAGCATCTCTGTCTAACACTGGCTCTCCACCGCAGTTCAACTGGTTCCCCTGTTGGACTGCAGCGCAGATTGGAGCCAAGAGCGACAGACTAGGGCCCCCCCTTCATGTCTGTTCAGGACAGGCCATAGGGTAGGGTTAGGTGTCGTAGTGTAACGATTTGGTCCTTTAGGGTGATTTTGTGTGTTCTCATCCTGTGATCTTTTACTGCACTTGTGTAACCCAATGAATGTCCTTGTACCGTTCAGCCTTGTAAGATAACAGAACTGGCAAAAACCAGTCAGGATAACAGGAGACAGATGACAACTCTGTGATGACTCTTCTCTTGTCTGTCAGTGACGTCTGTTGCATTAGATCCACGCCTAAACAACACTCACACACAGTTTGCTTATCACATTCCAAGGACAAGATGTGGACAGTAGTTGGGCTGTCCACATCTTATCACATTCCAAGGACAAGATGTGGACAGTAGTTGGGCTGTCCACATCTTGGTAACTGGCCAATTACATTCGGTCGCGCAAGTCCAACTTCTGTACGGGGCTGTCTTAAGCCCAAGAAGATAAATGTGAACTTTAATCAGAAATCTGTGCTCATTCTGACAGAGATCCTGCGAGAGCTCTGTCATTCTGAGACCAGCGCTGCTATGCTTTACCTGTGACCTGTGAACTGAAGATTTCTCCGGACTGTTCTTGCACTTCCAATAAAAGAATTGGGGCTAACAGTAGGCTATGACAATCTCAATTTTCATTAGACTTGCTTAGTCATTAATTCAAGAAATTGAATTTTTTCAACTTTTTCCAGCTGAGGAAAAAAAAAACCTTTCAAAAGTAGAAATGACACTCAATGCGAGATGGAATTGGTTGAAAACGCTTATGGTTGTCTTGTTGAAACTTAACTGCAGAACCTGTGTATCCTGTGCCATAATGTAGAGAGATCTGTTGCTGTTCTAAGATGGATTTTACCCACTGTTTTCTTTAGCTTCAGCTCCACTGTGTAGACCTTGTGGTATATGTGTACTCATAAATGAAACAAAACATTCACGTCCGCATTTTTCTTTAACACTACCTCTCACTATTGCTAAACTCATTCCTTTTATTATTTTGCTATACCTTCTTCATTTAGTTGTTTGTGTTAGATCATATAATCCATATTATTCATCATATCATTCATTATTCATATCCATTCTCATTACTGTGTCAAATAAATAACACTTTTGTTAGGATCCTGTTTTATTTTGGTAGCATTCCCTTGTGTGTCTTAGTTTCTTTACTTCCTGTGTGTTTCCCGCCTTTGTTATTGTGATTGTGTCCACCTGTGTCTGTTTAGTTCCCCCCTCTATTTAAGTCTGTGTGTTTCTTTTGTCTTTGTGGGATCATCCCCTTGCGTGTGGTTTTCTTGTTCCCTGAAGTTCTGTGAGTATTCTGGCCTAGTCCTTGTTTTCCTATTTTGGTATATGTCTCATCTCATCTCATCTTCAACTGCTTATCCAGGGTCGGGTTGCTGGGGCAACAGCTTCAGCAGGGGACTCCAAACTTCCCTTTCCCGGGCCACATTAACCAGCTCTGACGGGGGGATCCCGAGGCGTTCCCGGGCAAGTGTGGAGATAAAATCTCTCCACCTAGTCCTGGGTCTTCCCCGTGGTCTCCTCCCAGCTGGATGTGCCTGGAACACCTCCCCGGGGAGGCGCCCAGGGGACATCCTTACCAGATGCCCGAACCACCTCAACTGGCTCCTTTCAAGGCAAAGGAGCAGCGGCTTTACTCCGAGTCCCTCATGCATGACCGAGCTTCTCACCCTATCTCTAAGGGAGAGGAAACCCATTTCAGCCGCTTGTACCCGCGATCTAGTTCTTTCGGTCATGATCCAGCCCTCATGAACATAGGTGAGAGTCGGAACAAAGATTGACCAGTAGATCGAGAGCTTTCCCTTCTGGCTCAGCTCTCTTTTCAGTGCGGTAGAGCAAACTCAATATCGCCCCTATGCTGCTCCGATTCTCTGACCAATCTCATGCTCCATTGTCCCCTCACTCGTGAACAAGACCCTGAGGTACTTGAACTCCTTCACTACCCAGAGTAGGCAATCCATTGGTTTCCTGCTGAGAACCATGGCCTCGGATTTAGAGGTACTGATCCTCATCCCAGCCGCTTCACACTTGGCTGCCAACCGATCCAGTGAGTGCTGGAGGTCACAGACCGATGATGCCAACAGGACCACATCATCTGCAAAAAGCAGCAATGAGACCCTCAGCACACCGAACTACGGACCCTGCAGATACCCCCGTAGTTGGCACACACTCTCTGGTCCCGTTATTTAAACAAGGGGACCACCACCCCAATTTGCCACTCCTTAGGCACTGTCCCAGACTTCCATGCAATGTTGAAGAGATGTGTCATCCAAGACAGCCCCTCAACACCCAGAGCCTTCAGCATTTCTGGACAGATCTCATCAATACCCGGGGCTTTGCCACTGTGGAGTTGTTTAACTACCTCAGTTACTTCCACCAGGGTAATTGATGCTGATTCCCCATCAGCTTCCAGCTCTGCTTCTACCATAGAGGGCGTATCGGTCTGATGCAGGAGTTCCTCAAAGTGCTCCTTCCACCGCCCGACTACATCCTCTGTTGAGGTCAACAGTGTCCCATCCTTACTCTATAGAGCTTGGATGGTTCCCCGTCTCCCTCTCCTGAAGTTCCGGACGGTTTTCCAGAAACACCTTGGTGCCGACCGAAAGTCCTTCTCCATGGCTACTCTGAACTCCTCCCACACCCGCTGTTTTGCCTCCCCTATATTGGAAGGTGCTGCTCGTCGGGCCTGTCAGTACCTTGCAACTGTACCTTGCAATCCATTTTGGTATATGGATTTTGGTTTTGCTGGCCTTACCTTTTGTGTTTTTTGAATTCTTTGAACTGGTGGATTTTTGCTTGCCTTCTTTTGTTAATAAATCACTTTGAACCGTTTTTACTAAACATCTTTTGTCAAGACTGCACTTTTGGGTTCACACCTTATTTTTTCTTGCTTGACAACCACAAATCGTAACAACTTTTCATCTTTAAGTCATTGTCATTTTCCTTTTGAGCTGGAAATAGATGATCACTGTATCAAGAGCTTATGCTTCAGATGATGAGACTTACCTACCATTAATTCATTAATTACTATTAAATCAGCATTGCCATGGCCGAACATCCACTGCCACTGCTACTATTATTACATCCACTGTCACTGTTACGATGATTGCATTTCTGTCTGTCTCTGTCTCACTCTCTTTCTCTTGCTCTCTTTTTCTCATCCAACCAGTCAAGGCAGATGGCCGCCCACCCGGAGCCTGGTTCTGCCTGAGGTTTCTGTCTGTTAAAAGGAAGTTTTCCTTGCCACTGTCGCCAAATGTTTGCTCATGAGGGAACTGTTGGGTCTCTGTAGATAAAAGAGCTCGGCCTGTACCAGCTGTATATGGAAAGTGTCCTGAGACATTTCTGTTGTGATTTGGCTCGATCCAAATAAAATTGAATTGAAATGAACTGAATGGAATCATGAGTGTTTAGAATTTGCAAAATAGTGGACAGCATGACTTTGTGCATGTGCTTTCTTTTTCTGGACAGTAAGTGAATTTAATATGTATTTAAAGGGTGCATGTAAGAACGCTGGGAAAAACTGTAATAAATGTACCTTCCAGATCATCAATAGTCTTCTCCAGCTTGGCCACAGATCTCTCAGCAAACTCAGCTCTGGTCTCAGCCTGAGATGACAAAGCACAAACAAACCTCTGATCAGATAACATCTAAGGCCAACAAATTATAATAAACAGAATATTCAGAGGTATGAACCTTTTGTGTCTCAACACACACTGAAATCATTAAGCATGCGTCCCGTGCATGCGTGGGTTCTCTCCGGGAACTCCGGCTTCCTCCCACAGACCAAAAACATGCTCATTAGGTTAACTGGTGACTCTAAATTGTCCTTAGGTGTGAGTGTGAATGGTTGTTTGTCTCTATATGTTGCCCTGCAATCGGCCGGCGACCGGTTCAGGGTGTACCCTGCCTCTCGCCCGTTGACAGATGGGATTGGCTCCAGCCCCCGCAACCCCGAAAGGGATAGTCGGTATAGAAGATGAATGAACAAATTCATTGTTGACAATATTGTACGGTTGTAATTCCTTCTTACTCACCTCTTTCAGCTTGTCAGTCAATATCTTGATCTCTTCCTCATACTTGTCCTCCTTCTGAGAATACTGTGGTGAGAAATATTATTCAGTTGCAGATCCATATGAAAGCAGTTTGACATGTGACTCCCTATCAACTTCTTAAAGAAGAAAAAGAAAATTACTTTACTGTAACCTGTGTTGAATACAAACTAGACCAGTGTTTTGAAAAAGATATTTGTTTCCACAATACCTGCGCAAAGCAGCTACAGTAAGGTCAGTGTTAAGGAAGGATCATGGTTATGGTAAAAAACAAAAACAAGCAAATATTAATGAACACCACACAAACTCAGGCTTCCAACAGGAATGTCAGTTCACTACACACCCATCCATTATGTGAACTTGCACACCTTTAAATCTTGCTTCTGAAAAACTGAAATTTGCCACTTAACATAAATTGTGCATGGCATAAAAATGGAGTATGAATGCAATTCCTATTGCCCATTGCTGTCACCAAATTTTGGTATAGATTCTCCAAGTAGTCAACCTGATTAGTAACTAATCCTTTGGAATGAGTTGAGCTACTGGAACTGCTACTGGAACTGAACAGATCTTTAATATTATACTTTATTGCTAGGTATAGGACTTTGTTTGTGTCACTTTTGGAAATACAGTACATCTCACCAAGAATTCCTTCAACTATCACAAAATTAAGTAAATTCAAGATCACTCAATTCAAGATGACGTAATCGAGATCTACCATGAATACCATGAATGGTGATTACCATTGTCCCATACGTGTATTCAGAAAGACAAGGTCTATTGTTATGTCTGGTAATCTAGATATTTTGTAGGACCCAAAAATTGGCAGAACAACGCACTTGAACCGGGAGCCGTGAACAACTAACAGTTTATTATAATCACAAAAATAAAGATAACAAACACAACCAAACAATCCTGAAACTTGTGAACACAAAATCAGCCCTAAACTAAACAATCAACTACACCGTGGCGAGTGGGTAGGAAAACAGATAACACTGGGAACAACTAACTAAGGTAGGAACCGCAAGGGAAAAATACACTAACAAACCAAATCAATAATCACTGAGATAACCACTAACAAAGGAAGCCTGCACAAGGTGACAAGAGCACAACAAGAGATCAATAGACTAGAGAGAAGGCTGGAAAGTCAGGCAAGGACAATGACAATCTGGCAGCGAGGCGAAGCCGCCACGCTGCTTAAGAACAGGTGAAATTAGGGAGATGAGCCTCAGGTGCGCTGTCTGCCTGCAGCACCACCAGGCCACACCTCCACTGCCGAAACAGGAGGAGAAAACAAGGAAACGTAAGCACAAGCATAAAAAATAAAACACATAGAAAACCAACTCATAACAACTATTTTGTTGCTAAAACTGTTAAAATACTTTTACAATAAAAGAGAATTCCAAACCAAGGTTAAAACATAAGCCTTTTGAAGAAATTTCATTATTCAAATTTTATTAGCAGATAACCTTTGTAGCCTAATTAATTTTCCTCAACAGCTGTCAACAACTCTCACTCTCTGTTGACACCCCTACTTCCCCTCTTTTTCTTTATTTATAAATCATATCAATCAATACATTTCACACAAGTTACATAAATCAAATGGGGATCTTACAAACATACAGTCAGGTAAATGCTCCCCACAGAATAACAGAGCCACCAGACTCCTCACAGGCAAAGAATACAAGACTCAACTGTTCCCATAGACCTGAACAGAGATGCCACTTCACTCACAGTTATTCAAGTACTCTTAATGGCTGATGTTCCTACCATTTGTGCCATTACAATAATCCCGCAAGTCAAACTCAGCATTTTTATACTTTCTGTAGGTGTGGTAGTTTGGAAAACTTGGGCTTTCATTATGTGCTGTGGAGATGTGTGGGGGTTGTGTTTCCTGTGTTTCCTTTTTTGGCAACGACTGGGCGCCTGGTGGCTGGGAGTTGGCTCCTACTCACCTGGGACTGGCACACAATCACAGTCAGCACAGTATAAAGACTGTGGACTGCTGACAACTTGTCGTCAGATTGTTTCTGCTGCTTGGTGGTATTGTTGGCTGTTTACCAGCGTTACTAGTGTTTGTCTCCAGTGTTTCATCTTGTATATCTTTTTCCCTTTTGGATCAGTGAATTCACAAGCGCCATTCTCCAGCTTCAGCGTCTCTGTCACCACAACACCCAGCCTCTTGCCTCCACCTGCCTCAAGCCTCCAACCCTCTATCACCACCACCTTGCTTCACCTGTGCCTTCATCACCACGTGCCCTCCACGCAAGTACTCACACCACCTGAGCGCTGTGTACTCCCCTGCTGTTCCCAGGACTTCCCAGCTACAAGTTTGTTCTTTGTACATTCTTCTTTAACCTTACTCCCTGTCTTGAATTGAGTCCAATTCCCTCCTGAGATGCAAAAGGCATCTCCATTTATTGTGTGTTTCTCCACTAATTTATGCTGTCATGCTATTTGAGTGCACTACCCTTGCTCCTACCTTTTCAGCCTGGGCCTCCAGAGACTTCAGGTTGTTGGTGACGTTCTTCAGCTCTTCCTCCAGTTCAGCGCATTTACTTGTGCGGTTTTAATTTTGGGGATAGATGAGGAGAAACATGTGATGGTAAGTACCTAAGATTAGTTTGGTGAAAAGTTTGACCAGTGGTGACAAGTGCACATTCTAAATGTCCAATGTGTAGGACTGAGATGCATTGAGATTGCAGGTTACCAAATGAATACCCCTCTCCTCAGCCTCCCCCACAGTGGCTGCTAAAAATGTGAAAAATGCAACAGGCCCTTTTTGGAGCCAGTGTTTGATTTGCCCGTTCTGGGCTATCGTAGAAACATGGCAGTGCAACATGTCATACTCCAAGGAAGAGGACCTGCTCCCTATGCAGATAAGAAAGGCAATTAAAGCACAATCATTCTAATTTTCAGGTGATTATACAATAATGAAAACATAGTCATGATTATTATAGTCCATTTCTAGCATCAGACCCCCTTAAATCCTACACACTGGACCTTTAAGCGACCATTATAAAGAGAGATAGTGGTGGACGCAGTATTTAGGGCCCTCACTGAAGTAAAAGTAGCAATACCACAGTGTAAGTATACTCCATTACATCTAAAAGTCCTGATACTAAAATAGAATTACAAAATTATTATTAGCAGCAACTGAGTGGATTATATATTTTCTGTCTGGAACCTTCGATACTCACGCCTCAGCCAGCTCTGCCCTCTCCTCTGTACGCTCCAACTCTCCTTCTACAATCACCAGCTTCCGAGCTACCTGAACAAATTAATTTTATATATATATGACATAAAAGCACAATGAACTGCTAGTTACCAGTAAAAATGATTTTTATGCAGGACTAGTCAGTTTGAGTGCTGATCTCAGTGTCACAACATTCTTCCATGGTACCTATGGCTCATTGTAAATTAATTACATTTCGAACACCGGCTATGACATTTTCATCATTACTGCTGTAATAATAATAATTTTAAAAAAAAACAAAAACAAAAACAAACAAACACCACTGTAGAGGTACTCACAGTAAGAGTATGACGCTACTTTATAATTTGTATAAATGCAGATATACATAGTTGTTTTTTCTTCTGTATCTTCTGTATCTTGTATAGTTTTATATTTTTATTTTGACCTCTTTATGTCACTGTGCTTGCTCTTTGTAACTTGCCGGCTGTAATGACTAAATTTCCCCAGTGTGGGATCAATGAAGTCTTATCTTACCTTCCAGTGGCCAACAGCAGAAAACTCACCTCTTCATACTTGCGGTCCGCCTCCTCAGCGATGTGTTTAGCCTCCTTCAGTTGAATCTCCTGTAGCTCCATCTTCTCTTCATCCTTTAGAGCCCTGTTCTCGATCACCTTCATACCCCTGAACACACAAACCATCACTTTTTTCTTACAAATTTTCTATTGTGTGAAGCTCAGAACAAAAAGTAAATTACATACTAGACTTACTGCAAAGTTACAGATGAAATACTAATTGTTAAGACATCACACAACAGATATCTTACTGTAACTCAAGGTAGCACAGTTGAAAATAAAACAAATAAAACTTCGGTCATATGTTTTGGAGAGGTTTAGCTTTGTCAAGCAACTAAGACTGTAACCAAATCCCAGGAAAAAGTTAGGGACTGTATCCATCAAAGCATTTTCCCCAGCTGAATATGCCAGGCATTCTTCTGAAAATGCTCAGCTTTGTGCGCTTTTTCAGCTGAGATGTTTTCTGATGTTATCTGAGAAAGTACCTCATTTTGCAGTTTGTGTTTCAACAAATACTGAATGTAAACATGGTGACACAAGGTAGAGTTTTTGCTCTGGGCCTTGCTGTGGATGAAGGGAAGGCTGGGGTAGAAAACATCTCGGTGAGTTGGGTTTCATGACGCAAATAGGTCCTCTTATACCCACCAGAGATTCGCCAAAATCATTTCCACAAGCTTTGGGTAATCTGCCATTACAGGTTCCATGCTGCCTGTTTCAGCCTTCCCAGGGACTGCAGTCGTATCCACATCAGAATCTGCCCAACTAAATGCCTGTTGAAAAGTTAAGGGTTCTGGGCCAGAACAATATTATCTCAACATTAACGTGTGACAGATCTTTTACAGACTGAACTTGCTGGCTTGTAAACCAGTACTGCAGAGGTCTCATGTTGGCCAATGTGTTTTTGGAAACACGGTGAGCTGTTGGCAAAGACTGCTGAGCAGGAGCGTAGCAGAGGGCCGAAAACCCCCTTAGCGTGGTATAATGAGCGCATATCACGGACTGGAGTGATGTATTGCTTTTATAAAACGGTTACCAATAATGGCAATATGAAAGAGGAATACACAATAATTTTCAGAAATACATATTATCTAATAAAATAGCCCCGCTGTGAAAAAAATAGTCATAGTCACTGTCAAGGTGACTATGACTATTTTATATTTCCTGTGACTGACCATGAACATGTTTGAATGTTGTTAACACCTTAAAAAAAATAGACATCAAAAACAGCTTCTTTTTGCTGCGTACTGTAACAGTTGGTTGTTGTCATGGAAATATTGTTGCTTCCCTGAAGTGGAGTGATATGCTGTGATAAGGCTTTTAGAATAGTAGCTGTGGTATACGCTCATTATATCACAGTTAACAGCCAATCAGATTGCCGGATTTCACCTTTCCGTTTTAAAAAGTATGTTTGAATTGTAGCAGAACTGACCTGTAACTGACCATCTTCCCCCTTTCTTGCATTCCTTCAGGAGAAATGGAGTCAACAACATCCCAGCTTTTAAGAGTTATTAACCATTTGGACTGTTTACAGGGAGGTGTGATTTCGGAGAGACAAGATGTCTGACTTAGAAACACCTCTTCCACATTCTTTCAGGGGAGCAGAAGATACAACCAGTTCAACTTCAAAGGTTATCTTTAACCCAGGATGTTTCTCATGGAGATGCCAATTCTTTCTTGATAGCCCCATGGGAGACAAGGACAATAAAACTGTCTGAATGAAAAGTGCCAGGTCCCAGACGAACCTACAAAATCAGATAATGCTGAGAGGTTGTAAATTAGACATTCCTGAAGCAAACTGTTTTGTATGTCTGTGTGCCTTGTTTTCTATCACACCAGGATAACGAAATCTATATGTTTGAGTTAAATTTTGATGTTCTTACAGTACTAAGCCCATAATCTGTGTGATATCAATGCTTTTCCTGTGTTTTTGGCTCATACGATGACAAAACTGTGATTTTGATTCTCCTAAAACGTTTGTCTTGTTAGGTGGCACGGTGGCACAGTGGCAACACTGTCGCCTCACAGCAAGAAGGTCCCGGGTTCGAATCTCGCTGCGGGCACTGGGTGTGTCCTCCACCATGCTTCGGTGCCTGCTGCTCGAGGAGGGCCTTTCTGTGTGGAGTTTGCATGTTCTCCCTGTGTTCACCTGGGGTATCCTCCGTAAAAATATACCCCCACTAAAAACATGCAAGAAGATCACCACCTGACCAATGGTGACACAGAAGAATGGGTCCCCGGGCGCCGGTCTGGCTGCCCACCGCTCCTGGTCTGCCGCGGAGGAAGGACGACCAGGATGGGTCAAAGGCGGAAGACAAATTTCACCTCCGTGTGCTGTGTGCATGTGTGTGTGACAATAAAGGGGAATGTCTCCCCCTGATTCTTCTTCTTAGATTCTCTTCTTCTTCTTCGTCTGAGTTTCTACCATGGAACCATACTGCCATCTAGAGGTTCGTAGCAGTTAAGTTGTCATATTAATATAGTTATACCCTTAGTCATCATGTTTATTAGGATGAGTATTAGGAAATGTTATCATGTTTATCGTTGAATGTTGTCATTATTTATCCAAGGTGTGTGACGCATGCTGTGAACAATGTTGACATGCCATTGAAAATTGATTATTTAAAATATATTCGATTGACCATAGTGAGAAGCAGATGAGCCCCTCGTATCAATCATTAGTTAATTCTCGCTCTGTGAGGTGAAATCACGTCGCATGCCACCATCCGACATGCATGACGGCCTATTGATTAGACACGCCCTGGAGCGAGTATACCGTCTGCAGCATGTAGTGGACACTCAGGTTAGTCTAGTTTCTCTTGTTAGTCAGTTTTCATCTTTTGTTAGTCTTCAGTCTTCTTTTTGTCTTTGTCTTAATTCATCTTCATTCGTCCGTCTTACTTCTTTATTCAGAAAAATGTTTTTTTCTAGTTTTTTTAATCTTCATGAAACTTTCATTTTTGCTCGCCACGGTAAGCCACATGATTTGTTTTGTTTTTGTGTTAAAATTCTAGTAACATAATAATAATTTTGGAGACATTTTTGACCGGCCATTGAAGAGATTCTCTATTATTAATCTAAAGTTTGCCATATAGTTGCCAACTATCCGCACCGAAGACCTGTAGCCAGCTGACCCACTTGTCTGGGTTAAATAATCATCAGATGTCGTTCCTCATCTGTGACCGACACCGGAGGTCTTCCAGCTCCTGAACATCCCTGTCCAACATCGGCTCTCAATCGTGGTTTGCTTGATTCGTCTGGCAGAACGCAGTGCAGATCGGAGCCCCGGACTACAGCCTGGAGCCCCCTTCGTGTCAGTTCGGAGCAGACATCCAAAGGAGTGTCAGTGGCAAAGTAGGCATACTTATGTGGGTTTGAATAACGAGTTGGGTCCGTATGGTTATGATATTGTCAGTTGTCTTAAATTTTCTCAACCATTCATTCAAGAAATTAACTTTACATTCATGTCCCATTTTCCTCAAAACTACTTCTCACTATCAGCAAACTCATTCTGCCATTATCTGCCATAAGTTTCTCTCTGCAGTGGTTTGTGTTACTTCGTATCATCCATATCATTTGTCGTATTATCCATTATTCATATTCATTCCTTTATTGTGTTTAATAAATAGTACTTTTCATACAAGTCGTGGTCAGACGGTGTCCTTTTGAGCTGGATATAAGCAATCCCTGTGTCGAGAACTTATGCTTCAGATAATCAGACTGATCTACTGTTGGTTCATTCGTTGTCACTACATCAGCATTATAAGACATGATAAATAAAATCTTTCTTTGCTGAGGAAAGTTGGTGCCCCGTATTTTATTGACGAATGCAACATTAAGTTAGAGGTTTAATAAACTAATTCCCCTACAGAAATGTCACGTGTAATCCTCCAGGTATTGGTGAGAATGTGTGTGCTTTCTTTTATGAGGAGTTTGCTATGTTTAAGGTTTGAGCACATGCCTTTTCAGGACTGGGGCTTCTTAAAGAGTAACTTAACACCTTCTGAAAATCTTGTTTTCGCTGAACTCTAGTGGTTAATAGTGATGTGCAGGTGTACACCTGGACTTGTGACCAGTGACTTGGGTGTGGTTACAAGTGCAACAGAGCATACTTCTGAGGTGAAATAGGCTTGAAACATTCAACCAGATTTGGCAGTAAAGCATTGCTTTTCAGCCTGCTGTCAACTTACTCTTTAATTTTACTATCCCAGTGGCATGTAAATGACCCATGGAAAAGAGGCAAACCATTCTGAATCATGGTATTAGTGTCAGCCATCTCAAAGGTACACATCACTCACCTTGTAATGCTGATCATATATGATCATATATATGCACAAAGCTGTTAACAATTATTAAATTACAGTAAGAATTCACCTTTCACTCTCATCAGCAGCCTTCTCAGCCTCCTCCAGCTTCTGCAGTGCCGTTGCCAGTCTCTCCTGAGCTCGGTCCAACTCCTCCTCCACTAGTTGGATACGCCTGTTCAGGGAGGCTACTTCTGCTTCAGCCTGAACACAGATAAACATGCAGCAAAGCAGACTGAGTCAGAAAAACCAGTGTCCTGTCTACGGCTGCACAGGTCTGATGTGCCAACAGGGCAACATAGCTTTTCCTGATCTTGTTCTGAATACCAATGCTAACATCAATTATACGTTTATTCTGAATCCAATATAAAAGAAAATGTGTTTTCTTTGAAGATGTAGATAACTACTCTTTCATAATTTCAGCTACAAATTTCATTCAACCTTTAAATGGGTCACAATAAGTGCTACTTTAAATGTTGTAGACATCGTTTTGGTATTTGTCATAGTTTCAGAGATATCATTTTTTAAGGTATATGCTGTTTTCCGAACGCTTGGATCTGTATAATGAGTGTGTATTGTAGTGATGTGTCGTTCGCGAACGTAACGGCTCTTAGAGCCGGCTCTTTGAAGTGAACGACGTCTCGGAGCCGGCTCCCCACCAATCAGGAGCCGGCTCCGAGACGCTTTTTTTTTTCTCTCGCTTTTTTTCTCTTGAAGCCGCACGTGATTGGTCAATATGCGTGGTGTCGTCTCTGTGTCTGCGCCGCTTAGTGCACTGAGCAGAGGGGGGAGGGGCGGCAGTTACACACACACACACACACACACACACACACAGCAGCAGCAGCAGCACACGAACGGGTCAAGAGAGGAGAGAGAGTGCAAAACGGAGGACATTTACCCACAAAAAGTAAGTCCAGAAATGAGTGAAAGCAGGAAAAGGAGCCAAATCTGGACTCACTTTAATTATATTGATGGCTCCAAAGCAGAGTGCATTGTCTGCATGTATGTATCTGAGTATATAAAAAGCTAAATTTGTTTTGTATTTTATAATTTGTTTTTTGTAGAGAGAGATCTGTAGAGTAAATATTTTAATTTATATTTCGTTGTGTGTTTTTCAGGGATCCTGTGTTTCACTTTTAATTTGTTAAGTATAAAAAAAGCTAAAAGTTTGTTCTTGTATTTCATAGTTTATTTATTGTTGCACTGAAAAGTAAATTTTTTAAATTTACATTTTGTTGTGTCGTGTGTTTTTCAGGGATTCTGTGTTGCTTGACTTTAAAGTTGCTTAGTATAAAAAAGTTAAAAGTTTAAAATAGTTAAAAGTTCACTGTAGAGTGAAAAAATAAAGGCATATTTATAATATAGTAGTATAATACATTTTTTTTTTACATTATTCATTCATTTTGTGCATAATGTTACATTATTATTGGTAATATATCGATTAAAGCAACAAAAAAATCTGAAGAGCCGTTTGGGAGCCGAAAGAACCGGCTCTTTTTAGTGAGCCGAGCCGAAAGAGCCGGTTCTCTAAAAAGAGCCGGAATTCCCATCACTAGTGTATTGCATGGAACGTTGAAGCTCGAGCGGGTGACGTCATCGGTTAGAGTGGGAGAGAGCCGAAAAACCTTCCAGATTTTTGCTCTTTCCACACTCCTCCCAGCCACAATTTACACTCTACACGCATGATTTTTTCCACTGTTGTAGACAAATTTGTTCTGTCTCTCACAATGTGCTCCAAAAATCTGAGCGATTTACCGAAGTTGAATTAGCAGCCTCTAAGTGCGGCCATGTCTGTCTCTGCTCTCCATTGACTCCCATACAAAGATTTTCTGAGACAAGCGGACCGGACCCCTGTTTTTAAATCGCACGTGTCGACAAAATATTTTGTGTAGAAACACCGAAATCGCACCCAATTGTTCAGGAAGTCCTTACAGCGATGATGGTCTGTGTATTTTTCTGATAGGAGCTACCGTTTTGTCAGAATCAGCCCAAATGTGAGACCAGTGCAGAGGCAGCAAATCGCTGTGTTTCTCCGTCTGAATGCGTGTGTGTCTGTTGCGCTGAGAGCGCACGCGTGCCTGTGCACCTGTTTCAGTGTGTGTGTGTGTGTGTGTGTGAGGTCGTTCATTGAACGATGGTTTATGAACTCGTTCATATTTTGGCCGAACGTGAACTGGCCGTACTGGATTACTGCCTGATGACTGTTATTATGAACTCGTTCATTCTGGTGTCTGTGAACGGCGCGCTCTCTCAGTTTAACTTCGTTCAATACGGTGCCAGATTTCTATTTCTATTTCTATATCCCAAGCCATAAGCCGGCAAAAACACACCGTAAACAGGCGTTAATATTTGGCGGAAAAAACACCCTATCTCTCAACACCGGCCACCAGTCTCGTACCGTCGCGTGCGTCATCAAAACAGAAGGCGACAGCGGCAAGGAGCCGACACAGCAATACGGAGGCGTCGTATGATCATTTCAACGAGTTTTATGACAAGGTCAGTGTTGTGCCTGAACGCGTTCATTGAACAATACTTCATGAACGCATTCATATTTTAGGCGAACGTGAACTGAACGTACTGATGCACGTTACTATGAACTCGTCCATTCTGGTCTCTGTGAACGGCGCGCTCTCTCAGTTTAACTTCGTTCAATAGGGTGCCAGATTTCTATAGAGCTTCCAGGCGAAAAGCCGGCAAAAACACATCGTAAACGGGCCTTAATATGTAGCAAAAAAAACACCCTATCTCTCGACACCAGCCAACAGCGTCGGACCGCCGCGTGCGTCACATGGGATGAAAGCTGCAGCTGTTACTAGTGTGGACTGAATGGACAGCAACAAAGCATTAAAGCAGCAATGGGGAAATGCTGTCCCCTCAATGCTATTCTAAATCATGGTTGGATAAGAATTCAAAATTGACTATGAAGATGAAATCTGACGCATAGTTACAGTGTTAAAACTGATAAAATAATTGCTGTGTGTGGGTCTATATGGGCTGTGTCCACAATTTTGAAAAATATAGCTCACAGCAGCATATGGAAAAAAAACAACAACGATGAACTAATTCATTTTTCGAACGGTGAACATAGTTGAAAATGTTTAATTAAGAACTATGAACTGAACTACCTCATTTTAAAATATATGTACTGAATTTTGAACTAGTTCATGTAGAAAGCGAACTTTCCCACCACTGGCTCCTTGTATATTACATCATAATGTAGCCCCCGTGGCCCTTCCAAAATTTCCCCAGGGGAAATTGTCTAGTTATTATTTATTTGTTTGTTTGTTTGTTTGTTTGTTTGTTTGTTTGTTTTATTTTTGTACATACAAGGGCATTTATTTTCTTGTTAAGTAAGTATGGTACACAGTAATTTTACTCAGTACCAGAAGAGGAAATGTAAGAAAAATGGGTAACAATGCAGATATTCTTTTAAATTGTTAATTTATTTAAAACTGTGAAATGCTTTCAAAACTGCTGCAGTACTTTAGGCTAAAAATAGAAGCTTTAAAAGGATTGTACTGTAAGTAGTTTATAAAGTATCTACTGCATATAGAGTCCTTGGTATCCTTGGAAAATATATATTAGCATAAAATTATGTGCATTTTTTCAAATGATATACTTACTAAAAATCCTGGGGCACTGTAATTTAAAAGTGAGAGAAAGATTAAGAAAGCTGAATTGTTAGGTATTTCAAGGTTGGCCCACAGTAAATACAGCTTAGACAGAAAGTCAGCTGTGGTTCACTCCAAAACTGACACAGAGGACCAGACCCAAGAGCAGTTAGGGTATATGCTAATTTATTTAAAATTTCCGAGTTAGAAAAACATCTGGGGTATAAAAGTGAAAGAAAAAGACAAGCTTTAGGAAAATTACATGGTAACATGGGGACATTTAAGGAACAAATGAAATAGTCACCACACTATGAAATGCATACATTCACCAATATATTTTTATTTGAAATTCATTCAAATATGGAAGAAAATCAGTTTTTGATCTGTAATGATTTGTTAAAATTTTACATTCAGTAAATTAGTATGTAAGATTTGCTTTTCTTTTTGTTAATGCAAAATGGAGGAAAATAGCTGTGCTGAACAGAAAATTATAACACCAAACCATCTAAGAACTAATGTGTGGAAGCTTTTGGATTCTACAGAGGTGGAAAAACTGTGGATAATTTGTAAATTATGGATAACTCACTGACTTTGTAAAATCCAACTTATTTTAAAAAGTGGGAGCCCTAGTCATGATATTGTTCCGAATCCTCCCTAATGTCTTGGTCATTAGTAACTTTCATGTCATTGTAGAGACAGCCATGCCATATTATTCTTTCATAACCCTGTTCCCACCAGTTTCATTACTGACTTACCTGCTCCCAATTCTCTCTAATACTCCAGTGCGCCCACTTCCACAAGTCCCCTGCCAGATTGTCCTTTGCACTTTTGAAGTATTCCAGCATTCTTGCTTTCCTGATTGCCTGATCCTTCCATTACAAATATATGATGATGTGAATGGTATAAGTCAGTGCTGATTGTCGTTGATAAACTAGAGTTTGGAGCTTGCTAGGTCTGGAACAACACAGTAACACTGGGGCAGTTGTGGCTCAGGAGTTCAGAGCTGTCCTCCACTTGTCAGAAGGTTCAGTGGTTCAGTCCCTGGTCCCTGCAGTTTGCATGTCGAAATATCCTTGTTATATTGTGCGTGGTTATTGTTTTGTTGTGTTATTGTCTTCTCTCCGTTTCTGCAGTGGAGGTGTGGTCTGGCGGTGCTGCAAGCAGACGGTGCACCTTAGGCTGATTCCACTGATTCCCTCCTAATATAAGCAGCGTGGTGGAGAAGTCTCGCTGCCAGATTGTCGAAGCTCCATGCTAGACCTTCCAGCCATTTTTCCCTGTGATCACATTGTATCGTGTCCTAGTCGTGAGTGCAACTCTTGTCTCTGTTTGTGATTAGTCATTGTGTAACTTCCTAGTTTTGGTTTTTCTTCCTCGCCATGGTGTAGTGGATGTTTTGTTTTTGGGCTGATTTTGTGTTTTTCTGAGATTGTATTTTGTTGGTTCACGTTTTGTACGAGTTTGGTTTAGTTGTTCATTATGGTAAATAGACCACTTGTGTTAAACAGCTCACCTCGTTCTCGTGCTGAGTTGTCTGCCTCTTGGGTCCTACAAAATTTATTTTGATTCGCTAATCATAACACTGATGGTGTGTGTGTGTGTGTGTCTGGTTATTGCTCATGATGTGCAGGTGGCATCTTGCCAGCAGTGTGTGCATGGGTGAATAGTGGCTTATGTTGTAAAGTTCAGAAAAAATGACTTTGCTGACAGCTGCAATTTCTATATGTAGACTCTGAAATGGAGGACTGGTGGAGGACTATAGGTTTCTTTTCCTTTGTTTTATGATTTTATATCAACATGTTTGATGGTCCACAGCAGCCAATGTCATAATCATAGAAGTTGATCGTGCATATCTTGTAGTAGTAGTAGTAGTGGTGCTGTAATCTGTGTATGAAATGTGTAAAACATTAAACTGTACTTATTTAATTGCATTAAGTAGCAAAATCCTCCAAAAAGAAAAAGATAAAAAAATTGTCAGATACTGTGACCTAGGAGGAATGGATGATGTACCTAAAATGGACTTGGACCATTGTTTCGTCAAGGTTGTGTGGCTGGCATCATGGCCAAAATAGGGTTCTGAATCACCCTGACAGCTGTGGGGAGTCCATGCAGGGCATGATGGGAATGTAATGCAAAGGAGAAGCAGCAAATCAGCCAGGCTTGGTTTACACTGGCAGCATCACAGCTTTTATCAGAACCTCAGTTCAGGGCTCCCATTGTATGTCAGTATGAGAAGGCACAAGATCTGTTATATTGAGAAATATATTTGTTCTTGTAAGGTGTGCAACCAACTTCTCTATCTTCCAAAGAGGCACTCCAACACTTGCCTTGAATATCTGGTCCTTTGTTTTGGTACAGAGAATGTTTTTATTATCTGCAAATACTGGTCAAGTATAGACAACATGACATATAGACAAACTGAATTAATCACATTAACTGCTATTTGCACTTTGGGAATTGTATTACTTACATCAGCAGCCTTCTTATCAGCCACCTCAAGCTTCTCCTGAGCATCCTTCAAGGCCTCAGAGTATTTATCAAGTTCGTCCTCTGTCCCTTTCAGCTTCTTTTGCATTTGCAGAAGTTCATCTTCATGCTGATGTGGGAGATCAAACTTAGAGTTATCAGGTTTGCAATATAATGTTCAAAATGTATTTATCAGAAATTTGTTTACATGCATAATACAGTGGTTAAAATAAAACTTCAGATAAACTTTGGAATACATTTTGCATAGACTGTGGATTTTCTCATCTATGACATTTTGGAAGTGCATTAGGAAGGGATCTTTTAATGGCCAGTAAGAACAGGGAGAATGATTATAGCAAGAAAAACCTGTTTCAGTGTACATACAGTATTGGCATCTGAATATTGTTTGAAAACAGACAGGTTTCTAAACATATCATTTTAATATGAACTGAAGAGCTACCTACAGATATCATGCACAAGTTGTTGCAATTTAATTTGAATATCAAATATAACATGAATATTAAAACTTGTCTGTGCACAATTTGAAAAGAATTGACATAATGGCTGGCAGCAATCCGTGTCCAGTGCACCACTGATTGGTCTGGGTATTTTTGAAGCAAATTGCAGCATGTCAGAGTGTCTGTTTCTGAAAGGCACAAAAGTTTTTGGACACAGCCCTCCCCAATTTTTTGTTTATAGATAGTTTATAGACAACATGGACATTTTTATCCAAGATTGTAATATTTTTCTTTGATGATGCCAAAATTATATATAAATCTTATGCTTTGAGGCTTTCACATTAATAGGTTATAGTTTTATAATCATCCATATGCTACCTGTTTTGCTACCCAGAGGCACTACTGTGAATGTTGATACTGAGCTCTGCTACTCTTGTTATACCTCTCTGTGTGACTGTATAGAGTAGAGGAAGATAACACAGTAACATAGTTGAACTAGCATGTAACAAGGAGATACAGTGAGTGCAAAAATATGTATGTGTTGCACTTAACAATGTAACACTACCTAAGATGTTCTAAAAGTTAGATAGATCTGCAAAAATTACATAGCTCTGATTTACAATTTGCTACATATTTGTAAGTGATAAAAATGTTCTCATAAAGAGATGAAGCAAAGTTTGCTCTAGGTTGATTTTATAGCTGTATAAGAATGGTCTAAAAAAGATGAGGAAGATAAGTATCAGGTCTTTAAACTTAATACAATTTGTTGGCAACCTGTCCACAATAAACCCATCTAAGCTGATCATTGTCACTCCGGGAGATGTTATGCTTACTAATAAATACACTGCAATATGTGCATTGGCAAATGGCTTGAATGACCACTTTTTGGTGGCTCTGGCTCAGGAGGTAGAGCGATCGTTCACTTATCAGAAGGTCAGTGGCTTGATTCCTGGCCTCAGCAGTCTTGACGTCGAGGTACCCTTGGACAAGATACTGAAATCTTGCCAAAGTGCCACTGATGTGCAAGTGTGTGTAAATGGTTAATGCTCGTAAAGAGCAGGTGACTTAGTCACCATTGAATGAATTGTTGAAAGCAGACTTGTGTTGCAGAAGCACTTTGAGTGGTCAGCAGACTACAAAAGTGCTATATAAATACAGTCCATTTACCATTGTGGAACTGGTAATGGGAGATACACCAAAGCACTAAAATCCAGTGGTCTCACTGTTTTGAGATGCTGTTTTAAACTCTACTCAGAACAGGTCTTTCAACATGACCTGGCAGGACTACACTGGCATCAAATTGCACTTATTCTTGTTTACTTTCAGGCTTCAAGCTGATGTTACACCTGTTTTTAATGATGCTAAGTGTTCTGATATTAATAATTTCTAATCTCTGTCTTTTAAAAACTCTCAGGTCGCTTTCACACCAGAGCTGTTTGGTCTGCTTTAAACGGACCAGAGTTCGTTTCCTCGGATAGTCGGCTTCGTTTGGGCAGGTGTCAAACAAGTGAACTCTGGTCCGCCTGAAAACGAGGGTCTCGGTTCGCTTGCAAGTGAACCCTGGTTCGGTTTGTATGCAGTGTGAAAGCTCACTGGACCAAACGCAGGACCAAATGTACGTAGTGACGCTATATGCAGTGCATATGCAGTGCATCTAGGGTCGAGGAAGTACAGCGCGCAATCCAAACCAAAACAAACATGGCGAGAGGACAGACGTGGACAGACTACTTTGTCCAATTGACGAGCACTCCTTTCAACCACGTGATGCTGCTCAGAAAGTTCAGTGTGCTTTAGAAATCACAGTGTGAAAGCAGAACCGAAACAAGTGGTAAATACAACAATGTTGCGACTTTCAGCTCCCCAATCGAACCGAGTCCACTTGGTCAGGTGTGAAAACGACCTTAGAATCATTACTTTATTCATCATTTACTACATACCAACTGAAATTACTTTTGGATTCATACAAAATTTTAAATGATATGCAGTTCAGTTACTGATCAAGGGACAGCACTGTAACCACCGCTCTTCTGTGGATGATATCAACAATGCTATAGACAACAAACTTATATGTACAGTGGGGAAAAAAGTAAGCAGCTGAAATCTGTCATTGTTTAGAATGCAATCCTGCAATCCTGTTTCTTCATACAGGAGGTGTCTTGAAGCTGTCTTTACCAACCAAGGCTTTTCTACCAAGTATTAAATCATTTTCAATTTGTGTGTTCAATAGTTTTTGCCTGTGTCATTCCACTTTATTTCACATAATTTATGGACTTATTTGTTTTGATTTCTTTGTATTTGTGGATTACTTGGGTTGTTACTGACATCTGGTGAAAAATTCATTTCAATAGCCCTATTAGAAATATGTTTACTGACAAAAGTGTTGACACATTCAATACTTATTTCCCCCACTGTACATCTCTGCTTGCAGAACTTCCAAAGGCTTTACATACTGTGGACTGCCCATTACTTATTAACACCTTGTTGTGCACTGGATGTAAAGAGGCAAAGACTTTCCATAGCTATCGGACTAATCGTTCTCATATTGTTAAACATGGTAATGTATTGTCTGACCCAGTCTTTGTCACAAAGGGTGTTATGATCACATTTTGGAACCCTGTTTTTTTTTTTTTTTTTTATAGAGTATATTAACAACATTTGTGATGTAAGGACCAAATGTATGCAGATGATACAGTCATTAGTCATGAGTAAGGTCTCAATCCTACCACCATGTGTTCAGTATTAGCTGTGCAAATGCATTCCTTGCAATTAGATGTGCAGATTGCTAAAAGTTAAGAAAGACACAAAGAACTCTGGTGCACTTGTTCACCAAAGCGGTTAGTTCATCTGCTTTGTGTGTGAGTGATTTGTTCATCTCTCATTCCTCCCAGTAGTGGTAATATTTGCTTTAACTGTATTTAGTGTAAAGATCAGAATTTCCATAAACTTTCCTACCACATGTTCCATTAGCACATGGTCCTAATGAATTTTTAAGATCGTTACATTCGTTTTATTGGTCTTTCTGAAAAATTGAGATATGATGCTGTGTTTTCTGTCCACACTCTATCCTAAAACAAAGCTTTATTAGCATTTGACAATTACATTTAACAACAGTTAACAACCCCCTCTGGCACAACAACTAGTAGGGACATAACAATACCAAAAACTCACAGTAGGATAATGCCTCAATAAAAAGTCCATGATATGATATTTATTGCAATATTTAACAAAAAGTAGGAAAGAAAACTATTTGAAAAATGCCCGTTATTAATAACTTCATGTCAAGCATGTACAACATTTTTTATTCATATAAAATTTGTTTTTAGCTTGAAGTACTTCTGCATTCCTTCTTTCATAAAATAAGATAAAAGCAGCTAGTCATGACATAAGCATGTCCAAAAAATTGGCATGAACTGTCTTTGAACTATGTGCAATGTCCAAACAAAAACAATGCAGCTATCAGTAGCAGTCCTTTTCTAAAATAATTAAAAGAATTGTTCCATCAGGTGACAGCATCCATGATCAGTTTATGTGCTAGCAGGTTTAACAGTCTGTGTTTGGTGGTCAATATGTGTGGCAGTTGAACTGCAGTAAAAGAAATGCTGCTAGATGCCTAAAGCCTGATTTATGCTTCTGCGTCGCGTCGACGCCGTACCTACGCCGTCGACGCAGACCCCTACGCGGACCCTACGCCGTAGCCTGACGCGCACCTCCAAAAAATCCTGACTACGCGTCACATCGACGCGTCGTAACGTGAACGTCGAGGACTGTGATTGGTCTGCTCAGAACGTAATTTTCGGTTCAGTCGCAGCCCTTTGGTCGCAGCACAACAACACCGCCATTTTCAAAGTTTCTGTGGTGAGAGCTACAAGAAAAAATGGACCAAGCCGAAGAAAGAATTATCGAGGAAGTATGCAAGTACGACCACCTCTACAACCCCTCTTCGCGGCAGTATAAAGACTGCCAAATGGCCAACAATTTGTGGAGGGAAATCTCGCGAACCACGGGGATCAGACAAGAGCCCCCCGAAACCATACAAAGACACAGCCACACCCCCCTAGCGGCTTGCCGGTGAATTGCGGATCAACGCGTTCCCTCGACGCAGAACTATGAATGCTCAGTGACGGCATCGGGTGTACGCCGTAGGTACGGCGTCGCCGCGGCGCAGAAGCATAAACTAGGCTTTACACGACCAAGCAGACGGCTGGCATGGCCTATGTTCAAGCTTGCCTGCAGATTTAATGTATGTGCAAAACACTTGAAAACAGTCTGGCCTCTCTCAACGCTACATCCATTTTTTGTGCATTGTAATGACAACATTACCATGATAATTATTGTTCCTAATGTCAAGCTCCCACTCCAAATCAGCATATTTCAAAACCTCACCTATGTTGAGCCCAGCAGGACAAAACTTTTCATTTCCCATTCATTGGTCATAACATGGACTGTGACTGTAATATCACTCGTAGTATATAATATATAATGATAAATAATATAATATTGTTGTTGACCACAGAAAATGGCCTGAAGACTATGGCTATGTATTCACAGATGCATTGTATTATTTCTTCAGCTCACAGTGGAAGCGGGGCTCCAAATGCTTCTTTCAGTCTCCTCTGGCCTGGCTGAAGCTTTTTCTCACAGTTTGTTGTTGGTGTGTTTTGAGCTTTTCTGGATGGCAATGTGCCAAATGGTTTCTTATGTATGATATGTTTTCTGCAGTGTAGTTGACTAATAGTCGACGAAGCATTGTCAGTCTCTTTTTCGTTATCGGCACATTCATCCATCCTTTTCTCATTGGGTTTATTTTTAGCTGTGCTTGGCTTGCAAAGAAAGGATGACAGGAGTCTGTCTTCATGACTACTATGATTGTGCCCTCTGCTGTTCAAACAAAAACAATACATTTTTTTGACAAGGATAGTCAATAACCATGTACTTTCACAGTAGATAGCGTCACTGTCCCACGACAGCATCGAGACATATTTTTATCACAATATTGGAAGATTGGATATATCATTACATACATACCTAACAACTAGTGCACAGTTTTAAAATATCTGCTCCTATTGTTTTTTATGTAATAACATATCATGTCACATTGTCATGGTACATAACGCTGTTGCTATTTTACCCTTGACCACTGATGTAGGAACAGTAGTTATTCACCACTAATGATATAATTGTTTTTTTCTTTGTAATAATTAGGTGCTAAATTTCAACAAGCCAGCAAAGTTGTGGATCAGGGGTATCAAACTCATTTTCATTATGGTTGTCCTCAAAGGGCAGGTTGTAACTATAAGGCTGTATAAATGTAACTACTCCTTAACATATTGTTAAATAACTGTCTAAGCATTGGATTATTATTTATTAAAGTGTACAAATATACATGCGTTTATATAAATGTAAATGCATATGTAACCACATTGGTCTTTGTTATTATTACATAAATCCCTTTCATTTATCAGGTTAAGAAACCCACATAAATTGTATTCCCTCGTCACCGACATTACCTTGTAACACAGAAGATATACTGTTTTGTCTCCTTAAAGCACAAACATGTATTCACTCTCCCATCTATCATTAAATTGCCTTCCCTTTGCATTGATTATTCTCCTCTTGGACATTTTGGAATTATCTGTAGATCTTTTTCAACTCCATCACTTGTTAGAAAACTGCTGTAAATGACAACATGGAAACACTGCACTCGTCATTTTGTGGGTCACAAAATAGACATGAATTGTGGGAGATGTCGTTTATGGTCACAATACGCTGTAAGGCAGCATAGCCTTTTATTTTAAGACAATCATATGCCTTTTAAGCTCTTGCAGGCCACATAAAGTGATGTGGCGGGCTGGATCCAGCCTGCAGGCCTTGAGTTGACGCAAGTACTGTAGATACTTATTTTTCTCAGAATATGAACTGAAAGCCGCAGTTGGAATTGTTATCAAATTTCTAGTTGGATTCAGCTTGTTCTGGTTGGGCTGGGTCTTCAAGATGCAGATATAGACTAAACAGTGGGGTTTCTGTGAGAGGAGATGCGAAGGAGTGACAGATTACTACTACTTGAACCAATTTGATAAGACTAATTGGAAGTAT
Source organism: Chaetodon auriga (assembly GCF_051107435.1). Lineage (NCBI taxonomy): Eukaryota > Metazoa > Chordata > Actinopteri > Chaetodontiformes > Chaetodontidae > Chaetodon > Chaetodon auriga. Next base: position 439,130 of record NC_135090.1, on the reverse strand, counting down.
CTATTTGATGAAACATGCTATTCTGTGTTTTTAATATGTGATTTGCATCACCTACCTGCTTGCTTCTCTCTTCAGCTGCTTTCTTGTCTGCTTCAGCTTGTTCAGCCTGGTCCAGTGCATTCTCCTTGTCCAACTTCAGCATAAGCATCTTCTTTTTGATGGCCTCCATTTTGACAAAGGTTTAATTGGATTTTATGATCACACAGTGAATAGAAAGAGCAAATTGATGACGTGAGAGCCTGGCAAACTGGTGGAGACACTAAGAGATAGAGGGACACCCTTTATATGACAGACGAGGAAACACTCCCACTCCTAAGGCAGTCACTTTACCCACATGACCACACCCTCCTCTTGACTCCAGTCATAACTCAAATGAAAAGTGAATCTGTATACTAAAAACATATGTTTGCATATACAGTATAAGTACTTAAATACTTCAGAAATCCCCAATTTGATCAACTGTAAGTCAAGCCTTTTCCATGTCGGTTCTAAAGTGAAGAAATCATTGGAGTGATATAGTTTATCTCTTTTGAAATAAAAGGAGGCTAACAAGAGCATAAATGCCATTAACAAGACATGACAATGGATAATGCTGTTGTCTTCTTATGTCTGCACATGCACAAATTATTGATGAGACAATTAGTTAGTCATAGGAATAAAAGTATCTATAAATTGTGGCTTTATGATTGCCCGACCACAGTTGATATGTTACATTGAAAATGTTTCAGGGTCCTATAAGTACTCTAATCTAATCTAAAAGGTAGGTTGTAACATCTTTCCATATTTAATTTTTTTTATGGCCACCATCCAGTTAAGCAGCTGTTGGTGTCATTAATTGAGCAGATTATTACAATCTCATATCTATTTGACACTATTTAAATTTACAGTGAAATACATGTGATGTGGGTTTAAGGTGTATTGGTGCTTGTTAATAGTGTTTACCAATATGAACTGCATCCTTCTTACCACAACATATATAACAGACCGGAGGAGGAACAATTAATATAGGTAAAAAATAATCGGATGGTCCATTTAGTAGCTACTCTGAAGTCTTTTGAACAAATCACCTGATCTTCATTGGGTCTGGGATATTAAGAAAATGGGTTTAATTCTGTTCACATTGACGATGATTACCATGATTTTTGGAAGATGATGATATAATAAGAAAACTCCTTTACCTTAATGTATTAGCTGGGTTAAAAAATACAAAATGACCCAAAGGGGGCATTAACACACTTTAGTATTAGTACATAATGAATACAATAGATGTCTCTGAGACTGTTTCTAATTTTAATAATTCATGAAGTATAATATTTATCAACAAGAAAGGTCAAAGCACAACAACAATTTGATATCTGACATGCATAGACTTTTAGATGAAATTGGAATATGGATAATCAAACCCAAAAATATGTTCACTTATTTAGAAGGACAGATGAATGGAACGTTCAAAGAGAGGTCACGTTGAGTTAAATAAGTTAGTAGCTAGATGGGAAGTGAGACTTTGTCTCATGTTATTCCTTATGAAGCTGATGTGGGAAATATGTTAGCAAATGAGGACACAAAATTGACTGTTCCAAACAGTACCAAAACAATGACATGACAGCTGCTAAGAGATTACTTAGAGCTGGGGGATACTGCATTTTACATAAGATCATTTGATCAATTGTTCATCTAAAAATATAAACTAGTGCAGATTTAATACTGATCTATTATGCATCTAATTTCCAACAAAGTACTGGTATTTTCAGTGTTTTTCAGGTTAGAGCCTTTTCAGGACCAGACAAGTCCATGGAATGGTTGAGATTTCGGTTCTCTAAATGTTTCAGTTGACTTCAAAGCCAATTAGCTTTGTCTGAAAAATATGCTTTAATTCATAACTAAAATAATATACTTTCATATATGAAATATTATGTTTCTTTATGTTTAAAGAGTATTTCATGAATTTATCATACTAGAACTGCCTTGGTGATGGGGTGAGAAGTTCTGAGATAGAACACACACAATACAAACACTGACACTAGGGAGGAATGGCTGTCCTGTAACCCTATTCCATCACCTGGCCTGTAATGCCTATAATTGGAAATCTCCTGGGGATGGATAGGGTACAGGGGCAATGGGGTGACTATGTCAGTTATTCCCCTCTCTAGGCCCCAGTTGGTTATTAATAAACATCTTTTGGCTGACATTGTCTAGAGGATTAAAATAAGAGACTGGATCTGCAGCTGTGCACACAAATACATAGGCAGACACAAACACAGAGAAAATAGAACAGAATTACCACTGAAGTTTTAAAGGACTGGTAAATGACTGAACTCAGTGACATTCTACAAAATATGCTTGTTTGACATCATACAACAACCAGACAAGACCCATATGTTTCCCCTTTGTGTGTCTGTGGGTTGGTGCGTTGTCCAGAGACCTTTTTGATTATGGGGTCTGAGGGAATTCATATACACTGACCAGAGCAGCCTTATTGTGCTTACATACAGTACACTGACAGTTATCCAGTGTGACATTACTGGGAAATATAATTGTTGTTGTTTAGCATTCATTGTTAAATCTGAAACAGAAATGGTTATTCTATGACAAATCTGCTGTTGTACTGCCATCAGGAAAACTGTGCTCTGCTTTGTTTTGCAATTTGCAGTGCTGAAATTTTCACGACACAATTTTATGCAAGAGACATAGAGTAAATATAACACAATAAAGACAAAACTTTAAAAAAAGGACTGGAGAAACTAATGATCAGGATAGACAATATTTAATTTAATTAGTTTTCAAATTTATTGCCATAAAAAAAAAAAAAAAAAATTTTCATTCATTTTCAGTTGGCAAATAGTTTACTGCTGGTGGAATTTGAACTAAAACTAGACAAGTTGGCCTTATACCAAGCTTTAGCTTCCCTTCATTGGCTGTCCACATTTGATCGTACTTAAGGTGCCACTAATGACCTATTCAATATTATAACAAGTATATAGTACTGTCTCAGAAAACGGAGTATAGAAGGAGTCAGTAGACTGCAGGGTGTTTTTCTATCGTGCCGCCTTCCTCTGCAATAATTTTGCTGCTGACATCAGATGGGCTTAACGATGCTGGCAATGATGCCTTGTTGCCAGCCTCCAGTCCGGGAGGGACCCGCCTCCATAAAGGTTTCACCTTTGCTGCTGGCTTCCAGAAGGGCTCCGTCTTCACCGGTGGCCTCTAGAGGGGTACTGCCTTTGCCGGCATCCTCCAGAGGCGCATCACAGTGTTTCCCCTACCACGCCCCCCCTTGAAGGTCAAGTTAATTTAATTTCATTTTCTATATGGTGCCAGATCACAACAGAAGTCATTTAAAGCTGCAGTAGGTAAGATCGAGAAGAGAGCAGACTTTGCCTGAAAATTTGAACCAACACAAGTTCCATGTCACTCCCCCTCCCTCTCCGCTGCACTCATGCCCTGCCTCCAAGCCCTTCCTCCCTGCGGTGTCTGCACGGCTGCTGTGACAACCAGTAACATTAGCCTTAAAATCAGAATCAGAATCAGAAATCAGAATCAGAAAAAGCTTTATTGCCAAGTACAATTTTACACATACAAGGAATTTGTTGTGGTGAAATTGGTGTATGACACATATACTAAAATAAGAGCACAAAATATAACAATTTAAATATATATACACAAGTCTGTTTTTTGTTGTTTGCTATTTTCCGGAAACACAGTCTGTTTTTCAGAAAGAAGTCCAAGTTGAGCATTAATGTAACGCATAGAGTTGTATTTATATCAATGTGACAAAAAGAGTCCGAGGTGGAATGTGAAGAGTGTCGGGGGGGTTCCGGGCCTTGTTGATAAGGCTGACAGCAGACGGGAAAAAACTGTTCTTGTGGCATGAGGTTTTGGTCACGATGGACCGCAGCCTCCTGCCAAGGAGGCATTGGAAACAAGCTAACTCTGCCCAGCCGCTATATCACAGTCGCTAACATACCGTATGCGCTGCATGGTGTTACTGTAACAATCATCATATTAGCTTAATGGTTGTTTGTTGTCTTAGCCATATATGCTGTTGTTGGCAGCGGTAGTATGGGCAGTTTCTTCTTTGCGGGTGGCTGTTGCTCCACCAAAGCTTTCACTAGCCTCCTGACGCCGCTCACAGAGCTGTTTGACTGAGTGGCAGCCGGCAGCATGAGTGGGGGGAGGGAGAAGTTCACAGCTTGTGTGAGTAGTGATTGATAGATGTCAAACAGTCCCTCAGACGCTCCTCTGGCTCTGATTGGTTGTTTTGTGTCGGGTGCGGTGGATTCTTGCACATCATTATATTTCGCTTGTTTAATATGTTAAAAACGTTATTTAAATTAGGCACGCTGTTTGTTGTTATCTCCTACTAATGAAGTGCATGAAATCCGCCCCTAACGTGTTAGTCTACATAGCCTACGAAGACGGTTTATCTATCATAGTTAGGCTGACCAGATGTCCCGCTTTGTGCAGGACAGTCATGCATTTCCATTACTTTCACACTTCCTGCAAATTGTGATCTTGTCGCGAATTATTATTGACAGTGCCGCTAACAATTCGCGACAAAGGCACAATTTGCGGGACTGTCCAGACTGTCCCTGATCATCAAAACATTATTTTGACACCTCAGTCAGATGCTAAGAGATACACAGAGAGAGAGATGTTAAAGCAGAGACGGAGAGAGTTTGAGGTAGCTGGTCGTGTTCTGATTTAGAATCCTTGTCTTTAAACCTGTTTTTCTCAAAATTGTGCTCCAACAAATCCTACTCATCAGCTGACTTTGAGTGATCATAACACTTGATACAAACCAGATTTATTTACAAACCAGAGCGTATTTCAAACTCTTTTCAAATTTGAAAAGAGTTTGAAATAAGCTTCTAGGTGATATTAAAATCTCCAAAAGGTAAAATTTTGACATGTGACTGGTTTTCCCAGATCCCATTACATATGACAAAAAAATACTTTTATACAAGTTACCTGCACTGAAAGAAATGGAAAATTGATGCAGTACACCTTATGTAATGTATTTATGTTGAAAATACTAAATAAATTCACTTTTAGTAATAAAAACAAGAGAGTTACGTTTCATATAAATGATAATAAAAGTTTTGGGAATATTCAAAATTGTTTAATAAAATTTAGTCGACAGTTATTTAAAAAAAAAAAAAGAAGTTTGTCCATACGCATTTTCCGTCCATCTGGCACATGCGCACTGCACAGTAACACTCGGCAAGAAGAGAGTGGCAGCCATTTCTGGACGATTCACCTGTCTGCATGGTGTGCCCCTGTAATCTTTCGTCGATTTTCTGGTAAGTACATTAATTAACATAGCCATACTAATGAAAACGATGTATAAACTACATAAAATGGTGATTATTACTTGTGTACAATCAATCGTAGTTATATACAGTGTGCAATTTGTAAAAAAACCAGAGGGCGGGATATTTTTGAAACATTTTTATTCATGAAAATACATCATGAATAACAGTGTGCCTATATTTAAGCAGCTACAAAGAACTTTCATTTTGTGGGGAGTTTGAGTTTGTGAACAAAAGCGGTAGTGTTTTGCAGGAATGAAGACTGCATTTCGCATTAAATTGAGTTTTTACTGGCTAGCAGCTAGCATAGCAACAACTCAATGCTAATTGATAACCTCGCATGCGCCAGATGACGTGTGCTGTCTCCTCCGGTCGTCCGGTGGACCGACCCGACCACTGCCTCACGAAGGTATAGAGTTACACTATTCAGAAATAGCTTATCTTCCCTCTTTGTGATGATGTCAGGCAAGCACTTCAAGTAGTGGTGACTGGTGAGTCTGTCATTGCTATAGACTGGTGTGGGCTAGTATATCAGCTATGTTAGCCGGATGGCAAAGTATAAATGAGGCTTTAGGTGGAGATGTTGGTTAAGAGAAGAAGAAGAAGAAGAAGAAGAAGAAGAAGAAGAAGAATAGGATAAGATTAGATTATATAAGAATAATAAGATTAGGGTATATTAATGTTTGTGGTCCATGTTTCTTCTAATATAATGTGGCGAGGAGGTGGTAAAAAGGATAGATGCAACTCCTAATATTACTAAAGAACTCGACAACGCCACCCTGGGAATTTCACCCAGGGAATTACTCTTGTCAGACACAAGGCACACAGGTTCATGGTTACTCAGAGCATGAGACGTGGTTCAAAATTTATAATACAATTTTTTAAATATTCATATTTTCTAAAAAAACAGTACTAAAAGTCATTCACACAAAGAAAGGGGCGAACCTAATCAGGGCTGAGGCCGAAGTGGATGGGCGAAGGCTTGTGCAGGGGAGGGATCCACCAAAAAAAAGATAAAGAAACTCAAATCACCGGGCACATGTGGCAGACACTCTCAGTGAAGAAAACCCACTCCCAGGGACACAGCAAGACAAGACGAGGGATGCCACCACCAGGTCACCAGCACCGCCACCACCGGCCAACAGCAACTGAAGAGGGAGAAAATAAAACAGGTTAATGGGGTTGCACGCACCAAAAAGACAGAAAACCTAACAGAAAAACAATTACTGGACAGGTCACAGACTTAAACAATATATCAAATAATGACTGCCCAGTATAACCAAAGAAAGGAAAAATAAAGAAAACAAAATGGTCCAATGAGGTGGTTACAATAACACCTTTTTAGCAGCAACAGACTCTCACACACTCACAAGGGGGGGGGGGGGGGGGGGGTGAAAGGACTCTAGGCAGCCGCCACGGCCAGATAATCAGGGCACACACAGGGAGCTCGGAGCAGCACACAAACAGTCGCCCTGTCGGGCACACAACCTCTGACCCGGAAGTGACACAGGTGACGATGGGAGCGCAGAGGAAGAGACAGTGGACGGACTATCGCTTTCAGACCGGCGCACCTCAATGCGTAACAGAAACCATGGTAACCAAAATGCTCATCCTGCTGCAATAAGTAAAATACAATAAAAAAAAATGAAAAAGGTCTAAATTAGGGGTCCTTGGAATTTATACGTTGAGAACCACTGGGCCTGTCAACAGTAATTTTAGTGTTGTTTTAGGTGAAGGTTCAAAAACCTTGCACTCATGAATAGCATGTTATTTAGGCAGTGCCAGTAGAATTATGTATTGGCAGTTTAATACATTTTACAACACTAAACTTCCATGTTCTGTTCTCCTCCTGAACTCTATAATGGGTGAAAAGCCAGTGATTCAAAAGTAGTAGTTGATAGGACAGTGGTTCTCAGTGTGTTTGGCCACAGTGGAGCAGTTACCTCAGAAATGTAAAGAAGCAACAAAATATGCTAAATATGTATTAATTACTCTTTTCTTTTTTCTTTAGGTTATGTGGAGATGCAAAGAGTGTTTGGAAACTGTATGTAAAAGGTACGAGCTACTGAGGCACTGTAAGTTAGCACATGGCCATTTTGGCCAGAGACACCCATATCCATGCACATACTATGAATGCCCATGCTCATTCAAAACTTGAAATGCTTTGAAGACTCACTTAAGTAAATCTCATGTTTCACCAAAAAGTGCAGAGTTAGAAATATACACATGCTTTTTGTATCCAGGAAGTGCCATACCATCTAATAGAGAGTACTTTGCCCATATACACCCACTTGAAGTGCTTTGAGACTGTCACGTTTATGTATCAGAATTGTTCTTATCAATCTATTATATATGCTTCTTTCAAATCTCATAAAAACAGGAAGCACAGCACTTGCACAGTGAACAACTTAAAAGTTGGAGTAGTGACAAACTGTAATGTAAATGAGGATCATTCACCTGAAGATCATTCAGAAACAGGTTCTGATTTAGATTCTGTCCAATTAATTGAAACAGACAAAAATGAGAGTCTGGAAGATGCAATTATTCATAAATTGGCATCTGTTCTTCTAAAGTTGGAGATTAACTCACATGTCCCAAGCTCAGCAATTGATATGTTACTGGAAGACTTGCATTTTATTTTCACCCCTGCTGTTGTGCCAATAACAAACAGTATAGCTGTTGATGTTTTCAAAAAGCATGACCTCCATGTTGATCAGTTAATAATTGATGAGCTGAGCATTGCTATTTCTACTCAAAATCCTTTGCAAAAAGCAATAGCCAAGAATGGTCCACTAGCTACAGCATTCAAATGTAAACAGTACTACAAAGAGCATTTTAAGATTATGGAACATGTTGAATATGTTCTTGATGCAAGGGCAAAAAAAACTATCAATAAGTTCCCTTACTCAAGTCTCTACAACAGCTGCTGGAGCATAAGGACATAGTTGATAAGGCTGTTGATAGTCATGCAGCCTGTAATGTAAATCAACAGCTGTATTGTTCATTTCAGGATGCTGAACACTACAAAAACAATCTGTTTCTTTCAGGGGAAGATTTAAGAATGTCCCTGTGCTTGTATGTAGATGACTTTGAATTGTGTAATCCCTTGTCCTTGTCCTCAATTTACCTGGCATTCTTGTGCAAAAGTAGCCATGTCAGAGAGTTTGGCTATGATAAAATATTAGAGCCTCTTTTGCATGACCTAGTGACCTTGGAGCAGCACGGGTTGTTTATACCACAGCTGGGGTCATTTATTAAGGGCACAGTACAGTGTGTTATTCAGTCAGTGAAATTAAGGAAAAAGAAGTGAGATCAGGAGCATTTCAGCACAGAACCAATGACATTCATCAGAGTCATGTCACAAAAGCTCAGGAAAAAGGGGAAAACTGCTTTGCTGTTAAAGGACCTTGGGTTTTAACTCAAAGTCTATCTCACTTCAATGTCATTAGTGGTTACTCCCCAGACATTGTCCATGATCTTTTCAAGGGCATAGTTCCAGTTGAACTAGCACTGTGCATTGCTGTGTTTCTATCAAAGAAGTTTTTCCACTCTTGATTGTATCAAAAATCTCATTACATTGTTCCCATACAAGTGGGGGGATAAGACAAACCGGCCTCATTCGCTACCCAAAACTTTGCTGCAAAAAAAAACAAAAAAAAAAAAAACAAAGACTCAAACGATTGGTGGCAATGCCCACGAAAACTGGTGTCCCCTTAGGCTACTTCCTTTGATGGTTGGCACACTTGTTCCTGATGATGAACCTGCATGGCAGTTGATTTTGGATCTAAAAGATATTGTCAAATTAGTTGTTGCTCCCATTCATTGTGCAGAGACCATCGACTATTTAGAGCTTAAAATCTCAGAGCACCAACAACATTTAAAGGAAGTCTTTCCTGGTAAAAAGTTGTTGCCGAAACATAATTTTCTGGAACATTATCCAGAAATGATAAAATGCTTTGGTCCCCTAGTAGCGCTATGGACCATGAGATATGAGGCAAAACACAGCTTTTTTAAGCAGATTGTTAGGCATGCAAAGAACTTCCGGAAGATAACTATTGTCAATGGCATACCTGAGAGTGAACAATCTCCCTTGAAAATAACACAAATCTCAAAGGTCCCCAGTGATGTCCTAAATGAAGACATTATGCATATTCTCACTCTGAAGTACCCTGAAGTCACTGCTGTGAACCTTAGGTCGTTTTCACACCTGACCAAGCGGACTCAGTTCAATTGGGGAGCTGAAAGTCTCAACATTGTTGTATTTATCACTTGTTTCGGTTCTGCTTTCATACTGTGATTTCTTAAGCGCACCGTACTTTCTGAGCAGCATCACGTGATTGAAAGGGGTGCTCGTCGATTGGACAAAGTAGGAGGGGAAATCCCTCCCTCCCGACCTGGAAAAACAACAGTAAACATGGAGCATCATGTGAAGTTCGTTCGTTTAAAATCCAGTCCCCCCATTTTCTCACTAAACTGTTTAAAAATGTCATTGTTTTTGTGAGTGGATGTCAGAAGTAGGTTTATGTGGTCATTTGACCACATTTCAAGGAGAGCTTTGAACTCTTCATTTGTCCACGTCTGTCCTCTTGCCATGTTTGTTTTGGTTTAGAGTGCACGTTGTACTTCCTCTACCCTAGATGCACTGCGTATGTACTGCGAATAGCATCACTACCTACATTTGGTCCTGTGTTTGGTCCGTTGAGCTTTCACATTGCATACGAACTGAACCAGGGTTCACTTGCAAGCGAACCGAGACCCTCGTTTTCAAGCGGACCAGAGTTTGCTTGTTTGGTCCGCACCAGAGTTCGGATGAGCTTTCACACCTGCCCAAACGAAGCAGACTATCCGAGGAAACGAACTCTGGTCCGTTTAAAGTGGACCAAACAGCTCTGGTGTGAAAGCAACCTTAGTAATAGCGTCACCATTAATGGCATTGAGTACAAAAAGGGCATGATAGTTGTGCATGGACCTTGCGGGGCCTCCCAGAATTCTCCGAAGTAATTCAGCTCTGTATCTTAAAAGGTGATTTAATCCTCATCGTCAAAAAGTTTTCTGCATGGTATTGGGAGCACTACAGAGCGTAGGCTGGTAGCAGTTGCAGCCAACGAGACAAGTGACATTGGTTGGTTGGAAGGACCTTGCTGACCAGTACCCACTGGCTGACTATAAAGTTGGATTCAAGCGGATGGTCTTTAAAAAGATTTCTATATTTTAGAGGTAAAATGAATAAGATCAATAACGTAAATGTGTAAATGAACATGACTGCAAATTGTGTAGCAGGAGAAATAGGTTCCCCATATACCCACATGACATTTTTGGGTAACTTTTTAGGAACATAATGCTGTGTAGTTCTATTTTTCATGTTGCCATGGTCAACTAATGTTTCACGGGCTTTGATGCTGACCTTGAATTGGTGTTCATGTTAAAGCTCCCAGCACACTTATCGCAAAGGGTAGCGATAAGTGTCACCTAAACATATCTGTGGTCTAATTGGCTAATTCTGCACACTCCCAGATGTCTGTCTGTCTGTGTCTCTCCCTCTCTCTGTATGTCTGTCTGTGTCTCTTTCTCTCTCTGTGTCTCTCTCTGTGTCTGTCTGTGTCTCTGTGTCTGTCTGTCTCTCTCTCTTTGTCCATCTGTATCTGTCTGTCTGTCTGTCTGTCTGTCTGTGTGTCTCTCTCTGTCTGTGTCTCTGTGTCTGTCTCTCTCTGTCTGTCTGTCTGTCTGTGTCTTTCTCTCTGTCTGTCTGTTTACGCCGGTGTTTTCTTTGGTTAGTCCAGTAAAGAAGGTTATCGTTAGCTAGACATGGTCAGATCATGTCCCCCATGAGGCTGATTCCTCTCAGCTGTAAGTCTCTGCTGCTCAAACACATGTCCATGGTCCTAAATGGAAACAAGGATGAGCTAAATATAGCTCTCCATTTCCGTATCGATAACTTCGATTACACAGTCCATGTTATGACTGATACGGTCAAATGTTTTGGATGTGGAGCAGAGGGTCACCTGATCCGTTCATGCCCCGACAGAGCGGGAGAAAAGCAGGCAGCAGAGCCGCCTGTCAGAGCTGACAGCCGACCTACGGCTCAGGGCGAAGCGCAGCGCGAGGCACAGAGTGAAGCACAACACGAAGCACAGGGTGCACAGAACTGTACACACGACACACACAGAACTGCAGACAGTGAGGAACAGGTGAAGAGTCGGACAGAGGAAGAGGTCACCTTCAGAGTCCAGACTCTGGTGAAGGAGCTGGCTGGACAGACTGCCACCAGGGTGGCTGAGTCAGTGTTGGATGGGGTGGAGGAGGAGGATGGTGTGATGGAGGAGGATTTTTTAAAAGTAGCAGTAAAAAGGAAAACTCCAGAAACCAAAGCCACCAGTGAAAAGATACCAAAAGTGTCAAAGAAAGACCCACAGTGCTCCTCTCAGTCAGAGGAACACACACAGGACACACACAGCTCACACACTGACACACAGCTCACAGGTGAGCACACAGGACAGTGAATCTGACACGGAGAACATGCAGGCAGAAACACACTCTAGTTACTCCTTCTCAAGAATTCAATCTTTTCTAAAGAACACAGAGGGCTGAGAGCTGTGAAGGTGGAGGAACACTTTCCAGACCTTCAGCTGTTTCACGACTCCATCAAGTTTTTCTTGAGGAAGTCAGGAGAGCTCGGGCAGCCTTCCTTCACCGACCCGGAGACTTACCAGCTGAAAAAACTGTTGATGAAAGTGCGGGCACAGATAGAGAAGGATGACGAAGATGAAGATGTTTTCCCTCTTCTTCTACCCCCATAGTAAAATTGGTCTGGCCCGGTTCTGGCCTACACAATGCACTTACACTTGGCCCACATACCGCAAAGAATGACGGCCCTTTGGTGGCCCAGATGTGGTTTGCCAGAGATGGCCCACACATGGGCCAGCACGAGGCCAGCTGCAAACACACTGGTGGCCCTGTCCTGGCCCAGAACAGTTTCAGCACTGGCACCAGATGTCAGCCTAATGTATACCTTAATCAAGCCATGTAATAACGACGTGCCGTATTCGACCCAGATTAAAAATTCCTCAACGACGGTGATTCAATTATACAAATAACATTTATTTTGAATTGAATATCTCATTCTAAATAACGATATATATTAAATTAAAATCAATCAATCAATCAAAATCAATTAACAAAATAAATCAAATAAAAAAATATTTAACTGTAAACTGAAAAATGACTGGAACGTACATAGTGCAAGAGTATTTTGCATTGGCGCACTGTCAGTCCTTGACAGTTCAAACACTGATATTTGTGGGAAAAAAAACCCATCAAAACACTGCATTGAATTTAAGAGTGCAATATTGGAACAGTCTTTTCTTCAAACAGCTGCAACATTTGTTCGAACAGTGGCAACATCAGTAAACAGTTTGGCATAGCCTTTCAGCATTCTTAAATGCATCACTGCTCCCTTCTTCTCATTGGTTCACTTCACCCACCATTCCTATCTGGTGCATTTTGAAGCCATTTGGTAATCCTGGTCTCAATGTCTTGGTCCGTGGAAGCAGATGTCAGACGATTACGCCGCACAGCCACTAAAACACACAGATGCAATATTTAAAAAAATCGGAAAAATTCAGAATATGGCATCAAGACCTGCAGTGTAAATCCAGCCATACAAAATGCATAGTCAAAGTGAGTCTGTGAGGGAGTCAGTAATCAGAATCAGAATCAGAAAATCAGAAAAAGCTTTATTGCCAAGTACGCTTTTACACATACGAGGAATTTTTTCTGGTGAAATTGGTGCATGACACATCTACTAAAATAAGAGCATAAAATATAACAATTTAAATATATATACACAAGTATGTTTTTTGTTGTTGCTATTTACCGGAAACACAGTCTGTTTTTCAGAAAGAAGTCCAAGTTGAGCGTTAATGTAACACATAGAGTTATATTTATATCAATCAATGTGACAGAATGAGTCCGAGGTGGAATGTGAAGAGTGTCAGGGGGGGTTCCGGGCCTTGTTGGTAAGGCTGACAGCAGATGGGAAAAAACTGTTCTTGTGGCGTGAGGTTTTGGTCCTGATGGACCGCAGCCTCCTGCCAGAGGGGAGCGACTCAAAGAGTTTGTGTCCGGGGTGAGAGGGATCAGCCACAATCTTTTCTGCACGCCTCAGGGTCCTGGAGGCGTACAGGTCCTGAAGAGATGGGAGATTGCAGCCAATCACCTTCTCTGCAGACCGAATGACACGCTGCAGTCTGCCCTTGTCCTTAGCGGTGGCAGCAGCGTACCAGACAGTGATGGAGGAGGTGAGGATGGACTCAATGATGGCTGTGTAGAAGTGCACCATCATTGTCTTTAGCAGGCTGAATTTCTTCAGCTGCCGTAGGAAGTACATCCTCTGCTGTGCTTTCCTGATGAGGGAGCTGATGTTCGGCTCCCACTTGAGGTCCTGGGAGATGATAGTTCCCAGGAAGCGGAAAGACTCCACAGTGTCAATAGTGGAGTCGCAGAGGGTGATGGGCGGGTGAGGCTGAGTTCTTCCTGTAGTCCACAACCATCTCCACTGTCTTTAGAGCATTGAGCTCCAGGTTGTTCTGATTGCACCAGGTCACCAGATGGTCAACCTCCCACCTGTAGGCGGACTCGTCGCCATCAGAGATGAGTCCGATGAGGGTGGTGTCGTCCGCAAACTTCAGGAGCTTGACAGACTGGTGACTGGAGGTGCAGCTGTTCGTGTACAGGGAGAAGAGCAGAGGAGAAAGAACACAGCCCTGGGGGGATCCGGTGCTGATGGTCTTAGCGTCGGAGAAGTGTTTCCCCAGCTTCACGCACTGTTTCCTGTCAGACAGGAAGTCTGTAATCCACCTGCAGGTGGAGTCAGGCAGGAACCAGGACGCTGACGCGCTGACGCGCTGAGCGCCTGCGCTGCGCGCGCTATTCGTTGCAGCTTGCCTACCAACGAGCCAACAACTTGCAAGCGTCTTCACACCGTGACCGTGTACCATGTTGCTGTTTGAAAGAAACTACAAGGTAAGGAAATAAGCTGCTTTTTTCCATAAGCTGTTGACGTTGCGAGTTGGGTTGGTAAAAATTAAAACAAAAACTCGAAACTGGGAATAGTCAAAGCTTTTCTCTCCCTCCCCTACCCTTCTAAGTGTAGGCCTACATACCTCTACCTTTTACTTTTTATTTGGTTTTGTTTTTTTTTCTTGCAGTATAATTGAATGCTATTTTCAGCATAGTACAGTGTTCTACCTGTATGTTTAATGTTATATGAGTTAACAAAAAGATCTCTATGTGAACAATCTTAGGCTTTCTTGGGGTAATTCATTAGGTTAACCTTGTAACAGTGAATTTGTACTGTCATGAAAAGGTACATTTTGCTACGCAAACAATAAATTCAATATTGATATAATCGATACACATTAATTTAAAGTGTAACTGACGGAGCACATGCTGTTGACCATGATTACAGTGTTGTTTGAAGTGGCTGGGCCTACAAAGAAAGGGGAAGCAGCGGTTTTAATTCGTTTTTAGGGACTAAAGTTTTGGCTTTTAATTAATGGCACCAGTTTTGCACACATTAATCGTGTGCACTAATGCAGTGCATTTCACTGAAAGCTACGTTACAAAATCTTTTCTTTAGCTAACGCCATTATACAGGGTCATCATTAGTCCTGAAACATGACGAACAGTGGTGATGATCTGACGGTACAACCACCGACCGTCATGTTTCAGGGTTAGGTCATCATTATGTCTATACTCGGACAAATGAGTCTTTGGCAAACAATTATTAAATTATGTCTTTAAAACATCATAATAATTATATTGATCATAAGACCCAATTACTGAATGTCAAGGCTTTGGGGTTTTCTTCAGATTCTGTATGACACTGGTTTACTATGACACTATGGCACATTGGGAGTCCAACTAGTACTAATGGTTCCAAATGTTTTATTTGCAAGGGTTCCATTTGCACGATCAGAGTTACAGACCTGGCTGTGAAAATGTTTCTTGTCTACTCATTTTCTGTCCATGGAGAAAAATAATTTTGACAAATATCCACCACTTGCCAACATGACCCCTGTTACTGCATGCATATGTGTGTATGTATACTGAGAGCATGTTACTATACCATTTATCATGTTCTACAGCCCCATCCGGCCACTAAGATCAGTTAATATAGGGACACTGACAGTGCCCTCGCTAAAAACTCAAGGACGAAAATCCACTCCTGGACAATTCGCCCTGCTGGCACCCAAACTGTGGAGTAATCTCCCTGTTGTACTTAAAACAGCAGACTCACTCCCTAACTTCAGTTAGAACAGCAGACTCACTCCCTAGCTTCTGCCGTGGTATGAACACCCACCTCTTCAGACTCCATCATAGCCCATAGCACCTGCTCACTGACCTTTGTCACCTTACATGTAAGCTAGATTGCATTGTATACTTTTTTTTATTGTAGTATTTTTTCTTTCTTTCTTAGATTACAATTCCTATGCTTTTTGATGTATTGATCTTGATTTATTAACTTGCTTAATGTAAGTTACTCTGGATTAAGAGCGTCAGCTAAGTCACTAAATTATAAATTGAGCAGCTTAATTTCCAGGCCTACTTCAGCCAGCTCATCCACCTGCTCCGTGCCGGAAGATTTCCTAGCTCTGCACACATGTGCCTCGCCACGCTGTTTTGCCTTGCCTCCTTCCTCGCTTCCAGCTCCAGTGTGTTTTCGAGTGTTTTGTTATTTTTTGTATTTCGAGCCGTTTTTCCCTGTCCAGGTGATTTTTGGTTTCTTATATTTTTCGAGTATTCCCCGCAGTGGTGACTTTGTGTTTGCCTTAGATAGCTTTGAGATCCTCAGTTCCTGTTTTTGAGCCTGCCTTGCCTTTTTCCCAAGTAGTGGAGATTTTCGTTGTTTTTTGCTTTGTACTTTGTGAGTTCAATAAACTGTGTTCAACCTGTCTCTGCATCCGGGGTCCTAGCCGTGTTTTTGACTCACGTACCGTAACATTATATTTAGGGCCACGGGGCAAGCCACGAGCACTACTGCCTACAGCAAAGCTGTAGACAGTAGTGCTCGGGGCGAAGCCCCGAGCACTATTGTTATCCTGCGGGTTTTTTCTTATTATTATTAGGGCCACGGGGCAAGCCACGAGCACTACTGCCTACAGCAAAGCTGTAGACAGTAGTGCTCGGGGCGAAGCCCCGAGCACTATTGTTATCCTGCGTGTTTTTTCTTATTATTATTATTAGGGCCACGGGGCAAGCCACGAGCACTACTGCCTACAGCAAAGCTGTAGACAGTAGTGCTCGGGGCGAAGCCCCGAGCACTATTGTTATCCTGCGTGTTTTTTCTTATTAGGGCCACGGGGCAAGCCACGAGCACTACTGCCTACAGCAAAGCTGTAGACAGTAGTGCTCGGGGCGAAGCCCCGAGCACTATTGTTATCCTGCGTGTTTTTTCTTATTATTAGGGCCACGGGGCAAGCCACGAGCACTACTGCCTACAGCAAAGCTGTAGACAGTAGTGCTCGGGGCAAAGCCCCGAGCACTATTGTTATCCTGCGTGTTTTTTCTTCTTCTTATTAGGGCCACGGGGCAAGCCACGAGCACTACTGCCTACAGCAAAGCTGTAGACAGTAGTGCTCGGGGCAAAGCCCCGAGCACTATTGTTATCCTGCGTGTTTTTTCTTCTTCTTATTAGGGCCACGGGGCAAGCCACGAGCACTATTGTTATACTGCGTGTTTTTTCTTCTTATTATTAGGGCCACGGGGCAAGCCACGAGCACTACTGCCTACAGCAAAGCTGTAGACAGTAGTGCTCGGGGCGAAGCCCCGAGCACTATTGTTATCCTGCGTGTTTTTTCTTATTATTATTATTATTATTATTCTTCCTCTTCCGTGTCAAATTTTGGACCGCTACTCCTCCTACAGTTTTGGGAGCACCCACGCAAATGTTATATCAAAACGTGCGTCTCGATCGGGATCGGCGTGCTATTATTTTTCTCTACAGAATACGCGTTTTTCGCGACGTAAGTCGCGAAAAACGCGTTTTCGTTTCCCATAAGAAATGAATGGGAGGAGCTCGAAAAACGAATTTTTTTTTTCCCTTTTTCTAATGGCTACTGCTCCGGCATACTTTCACCTAGAGACTCCAATTAAACTTTAAATTGTAGACACAAGTCTTGTCTATTGCTGTATTAAGCCACGTTTTGATAACTTGTGTAGTTTTTGAGTAATCCCTCATCAATGACCATGAGCGTTTTTGGAGAAATTCTCTGATTTCAATGGGTGTGTATTGCGTGGACAGTTAGAGGCTAGAGTGGGTGACATCATCGCTAGAGTGGGAGAGAGCCGATTAAAAACGTCTAGGTTTTTGCTCTTTCCACGCTCCTCCCGGCCACAGTTTACACTCTACAGGCATGATTTTTTCCACAGTTGTAGACAAACTTGTCCTCTCTCTCACAATGTGCTCGAAAAATCTGTGAGATGAACAGAATTTGAATTAGCAGCCTCTAAGCGCGGCCACGTCTGTCTCTGCTCTCCATGCACTCCAATACAAAGATTTTCGGAGAGAGCATAAAGGAGCCCTGTTTTCAACTCGCGACTGTGTCCACAAAATATTCTGTAGAAACACAAAATTACACCAAATCGTTCAGGAAGTCCTCAAGGCGCTCACGGTGTCTTTGTTTTTCTGATAGGAGCTACCGTTCTCTCAGGAGAAGCCCAAACGTGAGAGGAGTGCAGAGGCAGAAAATGGCTCGTTTTCTCCGCTTTTCTGTCGCCCCTGTCTGTCTGCCCTTATCGTCATGGGCAACCAGCTCAAGTTGCCGTGACAACCACTGAGCCTCAGTGCTCAGAGTGGCAGAGAGCCGTTTTTTAACTCCAGATTTGTTGTCTTTCCACACTCCTCCCAGCCACAATTTAAGCTCTAGACGCATGAATTTTTCCACAGTTGTAGAGAAACTTGTCCTCTCTCACACAATGTGCTGTAAAAATGTGTGAGACTTACAGAATTTGAATTAGCGGCCTCTAAGCCCGGCCACGTCTGTCTCTGTCTCTTTTTCTCTCTCTGAGTGCATGTGTGCCTGAGTGCTGAGAGGGGGCGTGTGTGTGCGTGCGCAGCTGTGTCTCATAGAGCATGATTGGGAGGGGCTCTGAAGTTGCTGTGGCAACCTCTGAGGCTCAGTACCTCTGTGAGCACTTCTCTCTCATGCTCCCTCACACACAATGAGCCATAATGGGCATATAATGTAATGTATATGTACGCGGTCGGGCAGTAGACCCCGTGGCCCTTTCAAAATTTCCCGCAGGGAAATTGTCTAGTTATTATTCTTCCTCTTCCGTGTCAAATTTTGGACCGCTACTCCTCCTACAGTTTTGGGAGCACCCACGCAAATGTTATATCAAAACGTGCGTCTCGATCGGGATCGGCGTGCTATTATTTTTGGGAAATTTATCGCAGTTTTTCGCGACGTAAGTCGCGAAAAACTGCGATAAATTTCCCATAAGAAATGAATGGGAGGAGGTAAAAATCATTCCACTTTTTCTACTGGCTACTGCTCCGGCATACTTTCACCTAGAGACTCCATTTAAACTTTAAATTGTAGACACAAGTCTTGTCTATTGCTGTATTAAGCCACGTTTTGATAACTCATGTAGTTTTTGAATAATCCCTCATCAATGACCATGAGCGTTTTTGGAGAAATTCTCAGATTTCAATGGGTGTGTATTGCGCGGACAGTTAGAGGCTAGAGTGGGTGACATCATCGCTAGAGTGGGGGAGAGACGATTAAAAACGACTAGGTTTTTGCTCTTTCCACACTCCTCCCGGCCACAGTTTACACTCTACAGGCATGATTTTTTCCACAGTTGTAGACAAACTTGTCCTCTCTCTCACAATGTGCTCGAAAAATCTGTGAGACAAACAGAATTTGAATTAGCAGCCTCTAAGCGCGGCCACGTCTGTCTCTGCTCTCCATGCACTCCAATACAAAGATTTTCGGAGAGAGCAGAAAGGAGCCCCGTTTTCAACTCGCGACTGTGTCCACAAAATATTCTGTAGAAACACAAAATTACACCAAATCGTTCAGGAAGTCCTCAAGGCGCTCACGGTGTCTTTGTTTTTCTGATAGGAGCTACCGTTCTCTCAGGAGAAGCCCAAATGTGAGAGGAGTGCAGAGGCAGAAAATCGCTCGTTTTCTCCGCTTTTCTGTCGCCCCTGTCTGTCTGCCCTTATCGTCATGGCCAACCAGCTCAAGTTGCCGTGACAACCTCTGAGCCTAAGTAGTCAGAGTGGCAGAGAGACTTTTTTTAACTCCAGATTTTCTGTCTTTCCAGGCTCCTCCCGGCCACAGTTTACACACTACAGGCATGATTTTTTCCACAGTTGCAGACAAACTTGTCCTCTCTCTCACAATGTGCTGGAAAAATGTGTGAGACTTACAGAATTTGAATTAGAGGCCTCTAAGCCCGGCCATGTCTGTCTTTGTCTCTTTTTCTCTCTCTGAGTGCATGTGTGCCTGAGTGCTTAGAGGGGGCGTGTGTGTGCGTGCGCAGCTGGGTCTCATAGAGCATGATTGGGAGGGGCTCTGAAGTTGCTGTGGCAACCTCTGAGGCTCAGTACCTCTGTGAGCACTTCTCTCTCATGCTCCCTCACACACAATGAGCCATAATGGGCATATAATGTAATGTATATGTACGCGGTCGGGCAGTAGACCCCGTGGCCCTTTCAAAATTTCCCGCAGGGAAATTGTCTAGTTATTAGGGCCACGGGGCAAGCCACGAGCACTACTGCCTACAGCAAAGCTGTAGACAGTAGTGCTCGGGGCGAAGCCCCGAGCACTATTGTTATCCTGCGGGTTTTTTCTTATTATTATTATTATTATTATTATTATTCTTCCTCTTCCGGACGTTTTTCGATTCGCTACTCCTCCTACAGTTTTGGGAGCACCCACGCAAATGTTATATCAAAACGTGCGTCTCGATCGGGATCGCTATGCTATTATTTTTCTTAAATTTATCGCAGTTTTTCGCGACGTAAGTCGCGAAAAACTGCGATAAATTTTCCATAAGAAATGAATGGGAGGCGGTAAAAATTGTCGCACTTTTTCTACTGGCTACTGCTCCGGCATACTTTCACCTAGAGACTCCGTTTAAACTTTAAATTGTAGACACAAGTCTTGTCTATTGGTGTATTAAGCCACGTTTTGATAACTCGTGTAGTTTTTGAGTAATCCCTCATCAATGACCATGAGCGTTTTTGGAGAAATTCTCTGATTTCAATGGGTGTGTATTGCGCGGACAGTTAGAGGCTAGAGTGGGTGACATCATCGCTAGAGTGGGAGAGAGCCGAAAAAAACGCCTGGATTTTTGCTCTTTCCACGCTCCTCCCGGCCACAGTTTACACTCTACAGGCATGATTTTTTCCACAGTTGTAGACAAACTTGTCCTCTCTCTCACAATGTGATCGAAAAATCTGTGAGAGTTACAGAATTTGAATTAGCAGCCTCTAAGCGCGGCCATGTCTGTCTCTGCTCCCCATGCACTCCAATACAAAGATTTTCGGAGAGAAGCAGAAAGGAGCCCCGTTTTCAACTCGCGACTGTGTCCACAATATATGCTGTAGAAGCATAAAATTACACCAAAACGTTCAGGAAGTCCTCAAGGCGCTCACGGTGTCTTTGTTTTTCTGATAGGAGCTTCCGTTCTCTCAGGAGAAGCCCAAACGTGAGAGGAGTGCAGAGGCAGAAAATCGCTCGTTTTCTCCGCTTTTCTGTCGCCCCTCTCTGTCTGCCCCTATCGTCATGGGCAACCAAGCCAAATTGCCATGACAACCACTGGGCCTCAGTGGCAGAGAGCCTAAAAAAAACTCCAGATTTTCTGTCTTTCCAGGCTCCTCCCGGCCACAGTTTACACACTACAGGCATGATTTTTTCCACAGTTGCAGACAAACTTGTCCTCTCTCTCACAATGTGCTGGAAAAATGTGTGAGACTTACAGAATTTGAATTAGAGGCCTCTAAGCCCGGCCACGTCTGTCTGTGTCTCTTTTTCTCTCTCTGAGTGCATGTGTGCCTGAGTGCTGAGAGGGGGCGTATGTGTGCGTGCGCAGCTGGGTCTCATAGAGCATGATTGGGAGGGGCTCTCAAGTTGCTGTGGCAACCTCTGAGGCTCAGTACCTGTGTGAGCACTTCTCTCTCATGCTCCCTCACACAAATAAACAGACATATGGGCATATAATGTAATGTATATGTACGCGGTCGGGCAGTAGACCCCGTGGCCCTTTCAAAATTTCCCGCAGGGAAATTGTCTAGTTATTATTCTTCCTCTTCCGTGTCAAATTTCGGACCGCTACTCCTCCTACAGTTTTGGGAGCACCCACGCAAATGTTATATCAAAACGTGCGTCTCGATCGGGATCGGTGTGCTATTATTTTTCTTGAATTTATCGCAGTTTTTCGCGACGTAAGTCGCGAAAAACTGCGATAAATTTCCCATAAGAAATGAATGGGAGGCGGTAAAAATTGTCGCACTTCTTCTACTGGCTACTGCTCCGGCATACTTTCACCTAGAGACTCCATTTAAACTTTAAATTGTAGACACAAGTCTTGTCTATTGCTGTATTAAGCCACGTTTTGATAACTCGTGTAGTTTTTGAGTAATCCCTGATCAATGACCATGAGCGTTTTTGGAGAAATTCTCTGATTTCAATGGGTGTGTATTGCGCGGACAGTTAGAGGCTAGAGTGGGTGACATCATCGCTAGAGTGGGAGAGAGCCGATTAAAAACGACTAGGTTTTTGCTCTTTCCACGCTCCTCCCGGCCACAGTTTACACTCTACAGGCATGATTTTTTCCACAGTTGTAGACAAACTTGTCCTCTCTCTCACAATGTGCTCGAAAAATCTGTGAGACTTACAGAATTTGAATTAGCAGCCTCTAAGCGCGGCCACGTCTGTCTCTGCTCTCCATGCACTCCAATACAAAGATTTTGGGAGAGAGCAGAAAGGAGCCCTGTTTTCAACTCGCGACTGTGTCCACAAAATATTCTGTAGAAACACAAAATTACACCAAATCGTTCAGGAAGTCCTCAAGGCGCTCACGGTGTCTTTGTTTTTCTGATAGGAGCTTCCGTTCTCTCAGGAGAAGCCCAAATGTGAGAGGAGTGCAGAGGCAGAAAATCGCTCGTTTTCTCCGCTTTTCTGTCGCCCCTCTCTGTCTGCCCCTATCGTCATGGGCAACCAAGTCAAATTGCCGTGACAACCACTGAGCCTCAGTGGCAGAGAGCCTTTTTTTAACTCCAGATTTTCTGTCTTTCCAGGCTCCTCCCAGCCACAGTTTACACACTACAGGCATGATTTTTTCCACAGTTGCAGACAAACTTGTCCTCTCTCTCACAATGTGCTGGAAAAATGTGTGAGACTTACAGAATTTGAATTAGCAGCCTCTAAGCCCGGCCACGGTCTCTTTTTCTCTCTCTGAGTGCATGTGTGCCTGAGTGCTGAGAGGGGGCGTGTGTGTGCGTGCGCAGCTGGGTCTCATAGAGCATGATTGGGAGGGGCTCTGAAGTTGCTGTGGCAACCTCTGAGGCTCAGTACCTCTGTGAGCACTTCTCTCTCATGCTCCCACATGGAAATAAACAGACATATGGGCATATAATGTAATGTATATGTACGCGGTCGGGCAATAGACCCCGTGGCCCTTTCAAAATTTCCCGCAGGGAAATTGTCTAGTTATTAGGGCCACGGGGCAAGCCACGAGCACTACTGCCTACAGCAAAGCTGTAGACAGTAGTGCTCGGGGCGAAGCCCCGAGCACTATTGTTATCCTGCGTGTTTTTTCTTCTTCTTCTTATTATTAGGGCCACGGGGCAAGCCACGAGCACTACTGCCTACAGCAAAGCTGTAGACAGTAGTGCTCGGGGCGAAGCCCCGAGCACTATTGTTATCCTGCGGGTTTTTTCTTATTATTATTATTATTATTCTTCCTCTTCCGTGCTTTTTTCGATTCGCTACTCCTCCTACAGTTTTGGGAGCACCCACGCAAAAGTTATATCAAAACGTGCGTCTTGATCGGGATCGCTATGCTATTATTTTTCTTAAATTTATCGCAGTTTTTCGCGACGTAAGTCGCGAAAAACTGCGATAAATTTCCCATAAGAAATGAATGGGAGGTGGTAAAAATTGTCGCACTTTTTCTACTGGCTACTGCTCCGGCATACTTTCACCTAGAGACTCCATTTAAACTTTAAATTGTAGACACAAGTCTTGTCTATTGGTGTATTAAGCCACGTTTTAATAACTCGTGTAGTTTTTGAGTAATCCCTCATCAATGACCATGAGCGTTTTTGGAGAAATTCTCAGATTTCAATGGGTGTGTATTGCGTGGACAGTTAGAGGCTAGAGTGGGTGACATCATCGCTAGAGTGGGAGAGAGCCGATTAAAAACGACTAGGTTTTTGCTCTTTCCACGCTCCTCCCGGCCACAGTTTACACTCTACAGGCATGATTTTTTCCACAGTTGTAGACAAACTTGTCCTCTCTCTCACAATGTGCTCGAAAAATCTGTGAGACTTACAGAATTTGAATTAGCAGCCTCTAAGCGCGGCCACGTCTGTCTCTGCTCTCCATGCACTCCAATACAAAGATTTTCGGAGAGAGCAGAAAGGAGCCCTGTTTTCGACTCGCGACTGTGTCCACAAAATATTCTGTAGAAACACAAAATTACACCAAAACGTTCAGGAAGTCCTCAAGGCGCTCACGGTGTCTTTGTTTTTCTGATAGGAGCTTCCGTTCTCTCAGGAGAAGCCCAAATGTGAGAGGAGTGCAGAGGCAGAAAATGGCTCGTTTTCTCCGCTTTTCTGTCGCCCCTCTCTGTCTGCCCCTATCGTCATGGGCAACCAAGCCAAATTGCCGTGACAACCACTGAGCCTCAGTGGCAGAGAGCCTTTTTTTAACTCCAGATTTTCTGTCTTTCCACGCTCCTCCCGGCCACAGTTTACACATTACAGGCATGATTTTTTCCACAGTTGCAGACAAACTTGTCCTCTCTCTCACAATGTGCTGGAAAAATGTGTGAGACTTACAGAATTTGAATTAGCGGCCTCTAAGCCCGGCCACTTCTGTCTCTCTCTCTTTTTCTCTCTCTGAGTGCATGTGTGCCTGAGTGCTGAGAGGGGGCGTGTGTGTGCGTGCGCAGCTGTGTCTCATAGAGCATGATTGGGAGGGGCTCTGAAGTTGCTGTGGCAACCTCTGAGGCTCAGTACCTCTGTGAGCACTTCTCTCTCATGCTCCCACATGGAAATAAACAGACATATGGGCATATAATGTAATGTATATGTACGCGGTCGGGCAGTAGACCCCGTGGCCCTTTCAAAATTTCCCGCAGGGAAATTGTCTAGTTATTCTTCCTCTTCCGTGTCAAATTTCGGACCGCTACTCCTCCTACAGTTTTGGGAGCACCCACGCAAATGTTATATCAAAACGTGCGTCTCGATCGGGATCGGCGTGCTATTATTTTTCTCTACAGAATACGCGTTTTTCGCGACGTAAGTCGCGAAAAACGCGTTTTCGTTTCCCATAAGAAATGAATGGGAGGAGCTCGAAAAACAAAATTTTTTTTTCCCTTTTTCTAATGGCTACTGCTCCGGCATACTTTCACCTAGAGACTCCATTTAAACTTTAAATTGTAGACACAAGTCTTGTCTATTGCTGTATTAAGCCACGTTTTGATAACTCATGTAGTTTTTGAATAATCCCTCATCAATGACCATGAGCGTTTTTGGAGAAATTCTCTGATTTCAATGGGTGTGTATTGCGCGGACAGTTAGAGGCTAGAGTGGGTGACATCATCGCTAGAGTGGGAGAGAGCCGATTAAAAACGACTAGGTTTTTGCTCTTTCCACGCTCCTCCCGGCCACAGTTTACACTCTACAGGCATGATTTTTTCCACAGTTGTAGACAAACTTGTCCTCTCTCTCACAATGTGCTCGAAAAGTCTGTGAGACAAACAGAATTTGAATTAGCAGCCTCTAAGCGCGGCCACGTCTGTCTCTGCTCTCCATGCACTCCAATACAAAGATTTTCGGAGAGAAGCAGAAAGGAGCCCCGTTTTCAACTCGCGACTGTGTCCACAATATTTGCTGTAGAAACACAAAATTACACCAAATCGTTCAGGAAGTCCTCAAGGCGCCCACGGTGTTTTTGTTTTTCTGATAGGAGCTTCCGTTCTCTCAGGAGAAGCCCAAATGTGAGAGGAGTGCAGAGGCAGAAAATCGCTCGTTTTCTCCGCTTTTCTGTCGCCCCTCTCTGTCTGCCCCTATCGTCATGGGCAACCAAGCCAAATTGCCATGACAACCACTGAGCCTCAGTGGCAGAGAGCCTGAAAAAAAGTCTAGATTTTTGCTCTTTCCACGCTCCTCCCGGCCACAGTTTACACACTACAGGCATGATTTTTTCCACAGTTGTAGACAAACTTGTCCTCTCTCTCACAATGTGCTGGAAAAATGTGTGAGACTTACAAAATTTGAATTAGACGCCTCTAAGCCCGGCCACTGTCTCTTTTTCTCTCTCTGAGTGCATGTGTGCCTGAGTGCTGAGAGGGGGCGTGTGTGTGTGTGCGTGCGCAGCTGTGTCTCATAGAGCATGATTGGGAGGGGCTCTGGAGTTGCTGTGGCAACCTCTGAGGCTCAGTACCTCTGTGAGCACTTCTCTCTCATGCTCCCACATGGAAATAAACAGACATATGGGCATATAATGTAATGTATATGTACGCGGTCGGGCAGTAGACCCCGTGGCCCTTTCAAAATTTCCCGCAGGGAAATTGTCTAGTTATTCTTCCTCTTCCGTGTCAAATTTTGGACCGCTACTCCTCCTACAGTTTTGGGAGCACCCACGCAAATGTTATATCAAAACGTGCGTCTCGATCGGGATCGGCGTGCTATTATTTTTCTCTACAGAATATGCGTTTTTCGCGACGTAAGTCGCGAAAAACGCGTTTTCGTTTCCCATAAGAAATGAATGGGAGGAGCTCGAAAAACGAATTTTTTTTTTCCCTTTTTCTAATGGCTACTGCTCCGGCATACTTTCACCTAGAGACTCCATTTAAACTTTAAATTGTAGACACAAGTCTTGTCTGTTGCTGTATTAAGCCACGTTTTGATAACTCGTGTAGTTTTTGAATAATCCCTCATCAATGACCATGAGCGTTTTTGGAGAAATTCTCAGATTTCAATGGGTGTGTATTGCGCGGACAGTTAGAGGCTAGAGTGGGTGACATCATCGCTAGAGTGGGAGAGAGCCGAAAAAAACGCCTAGATTTTTGCTCTTTCCACGCTCCTCCTGGCCACAGTTTACGCTCTACAGGCGTGATTTTTTCCACAGTTGTAGACAAACTTGTCCTCTCTCTCACAATGTGCTCAAAAAATCTGTGAGACTTACAGAATTTGAGTTAGCAGCCTCTAAGCGCGGCCACGTCTGTCTCTGCTCCCTATTCACTCCAATACAAAGATTTTCTGAGAGAAGCAGAAAGGAGCCCCGTTTTCAACTCGCGACTGTGTCCACAATATTTGCTGTAGAAACACAAAATTACACCAAATCGTTCAGGAAGTCCTCAAGGCGCTCACGGTGTCTTTGTTTTTCTGATAGGAGCTACCGTTTTCTCAGGAGAAGCCCAAATGTGAGAGGAGTGCAGAGGCAGAAAATGGCTCGTTTTCTCCGCTTTTCTGTCGCCCCTCTCTGTCTGCCCTTATCGTCATGGGCAACCAAGCCAAATTGCCGTGACAACCACTGAGCCTCAGTGGCAGAGAGCCTAAAAAAACCTCCAGATTTTCTGTCTTTCCACGCTCCTCCCGGCCACAGTTTACACACTACAGGCATGATTTTTTCCACAGTTGTAGACAAACTTGTCCTCTCTCTCACAATGTGCTGGAAAAATGTGTGAGACTTACAGAATTTGAATTCGCAGCCTCTAAGCCCGGCCACGGTCTCTTTTTCTCTCTCTGAGTGCATGTGTGCCTGAGTGCTGAGAGGGGGCGTGTGTGTGCGTGCGCAGCTGTGTCTCATAGAGCATGATTGGGAGGGGCTCTGAAGTTGCTGTGGCAACCTCTGAGGCTCAGTACCTCTGTGAGCACTTCTCTCTCATGCTCCCACACACAAATAAACAGACATATGGGCATATAATGTAATGTATATGTACGCGGTCGGGCAGTAGACCCCGTGGCCCTTTCAAAATTTCCCGCAGGGAAATTGTCTAGTTATTATTAGTGGGCAAGCTGAAGCTTGCACACTTATGTTCTTCCCACTATTTATTATTAGTGGGCAAGCTGAAGCTTGCACACTTATGTTCTTCCCACTATTTATTATTCTTATTATTATTATTATTATTATTATTATTATTATTATTATTATTCCGATCCGTTTTTTGCCGCCTATCTCCTCCCACAGTTCTTAACCTAAAAATTTAATTCAAACGTTAAAAAATGGAACTTTCTTTCCGGTAAGTTGCTATTACTTTTGGTGGTGGTATCTGGAATAGTTTTGGAATTATTCAAGTTTATTCCGACTTTTTCTCTATGGAAAATGAATTGGATGAAGTTTGAAAAATCAGTAATGGTCCAACATTTTTAACTCGTTCATAATTCTTGCCAGAAACCTCAAATAATTTTTTTAATGTTCCCCTTACCTCGCAAAATATTTCCACAATTCAACTTTGTCATATCGTTTGTACTTTTTCAATAATTAATTTTTATCTACAATATTTTTTGAATGGCAGTCAATGAGAGAGCCGTTTGGAAAAGCTCCAACCCAGCCCTCTTTGAACTCTAACTACTCCTTCATCATTTGAGCTACAAATTTCATTCAACCTTTAAATGGCTCACAACAAGTGCTACTGTAAAGGTTGTAAACATCGTGTAGGTATTTGTCATAGTTTCCGAGATATCATTTTTTACGTTTTGTGGTGTTTTTCGACCGTCCAATGAGTGTGTATGGCATCGATCGTTTCAGCTTGAGCGGATGACGTCATCTGTTAGAGTGGGAGAGAGACGAAAAAGCTTTCAGATTTTCGCTCTTTCCACACTGCTCCCAGCCGCAGTTTACACTCTACGCGCATGATTTTTTCCACAGTTGTAGACACATGTGTTCTGTCTCTCACAATGTGCTTGAAAAATGTGAGAGATTTACCGAAGTTGAATTAGCAGCGTCGAAGTGCGGCCACGTCTGTCTCTTCTCCCCATTAACTCCAATACAAAGATTTTCTGAGACAAGCGGACCGGACTCCTGTTTTTAACTCGCAAGTGTCGACGATATATTTGGTGTAGAAACGCCGAACTAACGCCGAATTGTTCAGGAAGTCCTTAGAGCGATGATGGTCGGTGTATTTTTCTGATAGGAGCAACCGTTTTGTCAGAATCAGTTTAAATGTGAGACCAGCGCAGGGGCAGCAAATCGCTGTGTTTCTCCGTCTGAATGCCTGTGTGTCTGCTCCGCTAAGCTCGCGCGCGCGTGCCTGTGCACCGATGTAGCGATAAAAACACAGCGGACAACGTCCCATGGCGGAGTGCGTCTTAAAAACAGAAGCAGACAGCAGCATGCGGATGACAAAGCAACAAGGAGGCGTCGTATGATCATTTCAACGAGTTTCATGACAAGGTCAGTGTTGTGCCTAAACGCGTACATAGTACGATAGTGCGCGAACACGTTTATGTTTTAGACGAACGTGAAATGAACGCGCTGATGCACGTTATTATGAACTCGTTCATCCCGGTGTCTGTGAATTGCGCGCTGTTTCAGTTTAATTTCGTTCAATAGCGTGCCAGATTTCTATAGCGCTTGTCAGCCGAGAAGCCGGTAAAACCACAGCGTAAACGGGCCTTAATGTGTAGCGATAAACGCACCCTATTTCTCAACACCAGCAATCGTGCGTCATGAAAACAGAATACGACAGCAGCACGGAGCCGACAGAGCAACAAGGAGGCGGCGTATGATCATTTCAGCGTGTTTTATGACAAGGTCAGTGTTGTGCCTGAACGCGTTGATAGAACGATAGTTCGTGAAGGCGTTCATATTTTAAATGAACGTGAATTGGCCGCGCTGATGCACGTTCCTATGAACTCGTTCATTGCGGTGTCTGTGAACTGCGCGCTGTTTCAATTTAATTTCGTTCTATAGCGTGCCAGATTTCTATAGCGCTTTCCAGGCGAGAAGCCGGCAAAATCACAGCGTAAACTGGCCTTAATATGAAGCGAAAAAAATACTTTATCTCTCAGCACCAGCCGCGTGCGTCACATGAAGTGAAAGCTGCAGCTGTTAGTAATGTGGACTGAATGGACAGCAGCATTTAAAGCAGCAATGAGGACATGTTGTCCCCTAAATGTTATTGTAAATCATGATTGGATAAGAATTCAAACGTGAAGATGAAGATGAAATCTGACGCATAGTTACAGTGGTCAAACTGATCAAATAATTGCTGTCTATGGTTCTATAGGCTGTGTCAATCATTTTGAAAAATAATAGCTCACAACAACATATGGGAAAAAATAACTATGAATTAATTCATTTTTACAACGGTGAACTTAGTTGAAAATGTTGAATTATGAATTATGAACTGAACTACTTCATTTTGAAATGTGTGAACTGAACTGTGCAGTAGTTCATGTAGACAGTGAACTTTCCCAACACTGGCTCCTTGTGTATAATGTCATAATGTCACTACTATTAATTGTTTGACATTCCAGAAAGAGCAGATACTGTGTGTGGAGCACACAAACCCGAACTCTTGAGTTGTCTTTGGGGACTTTAACAAAGGTAATCTCACCCACGCACTCCCTAAATACACACCGCTTATTAAACGCCCGCCCAGAGAAGAGAATATTCTGGATCGCTATTACAGCACAATCAGAGATGTTTGTCAGGCCGTCGCCCGTTCTGCACTATCAAACCGTTGTACATATGAAATTGGCTTGTCTGACATCCAGAAAATGCTGATCGACTTGCGTGAAGACAATCACTTATGACGGTGCAGAGCCGGTATGTCTTTTGAGGCGACGAGGCGCAGTGTTGCATTGATTTCATATGTCCAACGGTCTAATCCTTGTGACATCTGTTCTCTGTTTTCGCCACAAGGTGGAGCTTCTCCTTGTGAGACGGGAGTTGAGTGAGTTCACTGTGTCTGTGCCAACTGAGGACTCTTGTGTTGCTGCGGCTTTTGGCTGAAATTTTCTGCTTTCTTCAGCTTGCCCACGCATTTTCTTCAGGAAATGCAATCTTTCTAGTTCTTATTAGTGGGCAAGCTGAAGCTTGCACACTTATGTTCTTCCCACTATTTATTATTCTTATTATTAGTGGGCAAGCTGAAGCTTGCACACTTATGTTCTTCCCACTATTTATTATTCTTATTATTATTATTATTATTATTATTATTATTAGTGGGCAAGCTGAAGCTTGCACACTTATGTTCTTCCCACTATTTATTATTCTTATTATTATTATTATTATTCCGATCGTTTTTTTGCCGCCTATCTCCTCCTACAGTTCGTAACCTAAAAATTTAATTCAAACGTTAAAAAATGGAACTTTTTTTCCGGTAAGTTGCTATTACTGTTGATGGTGGTATCTGGAATAGGTTTGGAATTATTCAAGTTTATTCCGACTTTTTCTCTATGGAAAATGAATTGGATGAAGTTTGAAAAATCAGTCATGGTCCAACATTTTTAAGTCGTTCATAATTCTTGCCAGAAACCTCAAATAATTTTTTTCATGTTCCCCTTACCTCGCAAAATATTTCCACAATTCAACTTTGTGATATCGTTTGTACTTTTTCAATAATTAATTTTTATCCACAATATTTTTTGAATGGCAGTCAATGAGAAAGACGTTTGGAAAAGCTCCAACCCAGCCCTCTTTGAACTCTAACTACTCCTTCATAATATGAGCTACAAATTTCATTCAACCTTTAAATGGCTCACAACAAGTGCTACTATAAAGGTTGTAAACATCGTGTAGGTATTTGTCATAGTTTCCGAGATATCATTTTTTAAGTTTTATCTTGTTTTTCGACCGTCCAATGAGTGTGTATGGCATCGATCGTTTCAGCTTGAGCGGGTGACGTCATCTGTTAGAGTGGGAGAGAGACGAAAAACCTTTCAGATTTTCGGTCTTTCCACACTCCTCACAGCCGCAGTTTACACTCTACGCGCATGATTTTTTCCACAGTTGTAGACACATATGTTGTGTCTCTCACAATGTGCTTGAAAAATGTGAGAGATTTACCGAAGTTGAATTAGCAGCGTCGAAGTGCGGCCACGTCTGTCTCTTCTCCCCATTAACTCCAATACAAAGATTTTCTGAGACAAGCGGACCGGACTCCTGTTTTTAACTCGCAAGTGTCGACGAAATATTTGGTGTAGAAACGCCGAACTAACGCCGAATTGTTCAGGAAGTCCTTAGAGCGATGATGGTCGGTGTATTTTTCTGATAAGAGCTACCGTTTTGTCAGAATCAGTTTATATGTGAGACCAGCGCAGGGGCAGCAAATCGCTGTGTTTCTCCGTCTGAATGCCTGTGTGTCTGCTCCGCTGAGCTGCCTGTGCACCCGTTTCAGTGTGTGTGTGTGTGTGTGTGTGTGTGTGTGTGTGTGTGTGTGTGTGTGTATGGTCGTTCACTGTACGATACTTCGTGAAGTCGTTCATATTTTAGACGAACGTGAATTGAACGCGCTGATGCACGTTATTTTGAACTCGTTCATCCTGGTGTCTGTGAAGTGGAACCGGACTCCTGTTTTTAACTCGCAAGTGTCCACGAAATATTTGGTGTAGAAACGCCGAACTAACGCCGAATTGTTCAGGAAGTGCTTAGAGCGATGATGGTCGGTGTATTTTTCTGATAGGAGCTACCGTTTTGTCAGAATCAGTTTAAATGTGAGACCAGCGCAGGGGCAGCAAATCGCTGTGTTTCTCCGTCTGAATGCCTGTGTGTCTGCTCCGCTGAGCTGCCTGTGCACCTGTTTCAGTCTGTGTGTGTGTGTGTGTGTGTGTGTGTGTGTGTGTGTGTATGGTCGTTCACTGTACGATACTTGGTGAAGTCGTTCATATTTTAGACGAACGTGAATTGAACGCGCTGATGCACGTTATTTTGAACTCGTTCATCCTGGTGTCTGTGAACTGCGCGCTGTTTCAGTTTAACTTCGTTCAATAGCGTGCCAGATTTCTATAGCGCCTGTCAGGCGAGAAGCTGGCAAAACCACAGCGTAAACGGGGCTTGATGTGTAGCGATAAACACACCCTATTTCTCAACACCAGCAATCAGCGTGGCACCGCCGCATGCGTCATGAAAACAGAATACGACAGCAGCACGGAGCCGACAGAGCAACAAGGAGGCGGCGTATCATCATTTCAGCGAGTTTTATGACAAGGTCAGTGTTGTGCCTGAACGCGTTGATAGAACAATAGTTCGTGAAGGCGTTCATATTTTAGATGAACGTGAATTGGCCGCGCTGATGCACGTTCCTATGAACTCGTTCATTGCGGTGTCTGTGAACTACGCGCTGTTTCAGTTTAATTTCGATCTATAGCGTGCCAGATTTCTATAGCGCTTTCCAGGCGAGAAGCCGGCAAAAGCACAGCGTAAACTGGCATTAATGTGAAGCGAAAAAAATACTTTATCTCTCAGCACCAGCCGCGTGCGTCACATGGGGTGAAAGCTGCAGCTGTTAGTAATGTGGACTGAATGGACAGAAGCATTTAAAGCAGCAATGAGGACATGTTGTTCCTTAAACGTTATTGTAAATCATGATTGGATAAAAATTCAAACGTGAAGATGAAGATGAAATCTGACGCGTAGTTACAGTGGTAAAACTGATCAAATAATTGCTGTCTGTGGTTCTATAGGCTGTGTCAATCATTTTGAAAAAATAATAGCTCACAGCAACATATGGAAAAAAATTAACTAGGAATTAATTCATTTGTACAACGGTGAACTTAGTTGAAAATGTTGACTTATGCATGATGTAGTGAACTACTTCATTTTGCAATGTGTGAACTGAACTGTGCAGTAGTTCATGTAGACAGTGAACTTTCCCAACACTGGCTCCTTGTGTATAATGTCATAATGTCACTAGTATTAATTGTTTGACATTCCAGAAAGAGCAGATACTGTGTGTGGAGCGGACCAACCCGGACTCTTTGGTTATTGTCCTTAAGGACTTTAACAAAGGTAATCTCACCCACGCACTTCCAAAATACACACCGCTTATTAAACGCCCGCCCAGTGAGGAGAATATTCTGGATCGCTGTTACAGCACAATCAGAGATGTTTGTCACACCGTCCCCCCGTGCTGCACTATCAAACCGTTGTACATGTGAAATCGGCTTGTCTGACATCCAGAAAATGATGATCGCCTTGCGTTAAGACAATCACTTATGACGGTGCAGAGCTGGTATGTCTTTTGAGGCGACGAGGCGCAGTGTTGCATTGATTTCATATGTCCAACGGTCTAATCCTTGTGACATCTGTTCTCTCTTTTCGCCACAAGGTGGAGTTTCCCCTTGTGAGACGGGAGTTGAGTGAGTTCACTGTGTGTGTGCCAACTGAGGACTCTGTGTTGCTGCGGCTTTTGGCTGAAATTTTCTGCTTTCT
The DNA here is from genome assembly GCF_051107435.1 of Chaetodon auriga. Taxonomy (NCBI): domain Eukaryota; kingdom Metazoa; phylum Chordata; class Actinopteri; order Chaetodontiformes; family Chaetodontidae; genus Chaetodon; species Chaetodon auriga. The sequence goes on along the minus strand of NC_135090.1, from coordinate 405,199 downwards.
TCAGCTTGCCCACGCATTTTCTTCAGGAAATGCAATCTTTCTAGTTATTATTATTATTCCGATCCGTTTTTTGCCGCCTATCTCCTCCCACAGTTCTTAACCTAAAAATTTAATTCAAACGTTAAAAAATGGAACTTTCTTTCCGGTAAGTTGCTATTACTTTTGGTGGTGGTATCTGGAATAGTTTTGGAATTATTCAAGTTTATTCCGACTTTTTCTCTATGGAAAATGAATTGGATGAAGTTTGAAAAATCAGTAATGGTCCAACATTTTTAACTCGTTCATAATTCTTGCCAGAAACCTCAAATAATTTTTTTAATGTTCCCCTTACCTCGCAAAATATTTCCACAATTCAACTTTGTCATATCGTTTGTACTTTTTCAATAATTAATTTTTATCTACAATATTTTTTGAATGGCAGTCAATGAGAGAGCCGTTTGGAAAAGCTCCAACCCAGCCCTCTTTGAACTCTAACTACTCCTTCATCATTTGAGCTACAAATTTCATTCAACCTTTAAATGGCTCACAACAAGTGCTACTGTAAAGGTTGTAAACATCGTGTAGGTATTTGTCATAGTTTCCGAGATATCATTTTTTACGTTTTGTGGTGTTTTTCGACCGTCCAATGAGTGTGTATGGCATCGATCGTTTCAGCTTGAGCGGATGACGTCATCTGTTAGAGTGGGAGAGAGACGAAAAAGCTTTCAGATTTTCGCTCTTTCCACACTGCTCCCAGCCGCAGTTTACACTCTACGCGCATGATTTTTTCCACAGTTGTAGACACATGTGTTCTGTCTCTCACAATGTGCTTGAAAAATGTGAGAGATTTACCGAAGTTGAATTAGCAGCGTCGAAGTGCGGCCACGTCTGTCTCTTCTCCCCATTAACTCCAATACAAAGATTTTCTGAGACAAGCGGACCGGACTCCTGTTTTTAACTCGCAAGTGTCGACGATATATTTGGTGTAGAAACGCCGAACTAACGCCGAATTGTTCAGGAAGTCCTTAGAGCGATGATGGTCGGTGTATTTTTCTGATAGGAGCAACCGTTTTGTCAGAATCAGTTTAAATGTGAGACCAGCGCAGGGGCAGCAAATCGCTGTGTTTCTCCGTCTGAATGCCTGTGTGTCTGCTCCGCTAAGCTCGCGCGCGCGTGCCTGTGCACCGATGTAGCGATAAAAACACAGCGGACAACGTCCCATGGCGGAGTGCGTCTTAAAAACAGAAGCAGACAGCAGCATGCGGATGACAAAGCAACAAGGAGGCGTCGTATGATCATTTCAACGAGTTTCATGACAAGGTCAGTGTTGTGCCTAAACGCGTACATAGTACGATAGTGCGCGAACACGTTTATGTTTTAGACGAACGTGAAATGAACGCGCTGATGCACGTTATTATGAACTCGTTCATCCCGGTGTCTGTGAATTGCGCGCTGTTTCAGTTTAATTTCGTTCAATAGCGTGCCAGATTTCTATAGCGCTTGTCAGCCGAGAAGCCGGTAAAACCACAGCGTAAACGGGCCTTAATGTGTAGCGATAAACGCACCCTATTTCTCAACACCAGCAATCGTGCGTCATGAAAACAGAATACGACAGCAGCACGGAGCCGACAGAGCAACAAGGAGGCGGCGTATGATCATTTCAGCGTGTTTTATGACAAGGTCAGTGTTGTGCCTGAACGCGTTGATAGAACGATAGTTCGTGAAGGCGTTCATATTTTAAATGAACGTGAATTGGCCGCGCTGATGCACGTTCCTATGAACTCGTTCATTGCGGTGTCTGTGAACTGCGCGCTGTTTCAATTTAATTTCGTTCTATAGCGTGCCAGATTTCTATAGCGCTTTCCAGGCGAGAAGCCGGCAAAAGCACAGCGTAAACTGGCCTTAATATGAAGCGAAAAAAATACTTTATCTCTCAGCACCAGCCGCGTGCGTCACATGAAGTGAAAGCTGCAGCTGTTAGTAATGTGGACTGAATGGACAGCAGCATTTAAAGCAGCAATGAGGACATGTTGTCCCCTAAATGTTATTGTAAATCATGATTGGATAAGAATTCAAACGTGAAGATGAAGATGAAATCTGACGCATAGTTACAGTGGTCAAACTGATCAAATAATTGCTGTCTATGGTTCTATAGGCTGTGTCAATCATTTTGAAAAATAATAGCTCACAACAACATATGGGAAAAAATAACTATGAATTAATTCATTTTTACAACGGTGAACTTAGTTGAAAATGTTGAATTATGAATTATGAACTGAACTACTTCATTTTGAAATGTGTGAACTGAACTGTGCAGTAGTTCATGTAGACAGTGAACTTTCCCAACACTGGCTCCTTGTGTATAATGTCATAATGTCACTACTATTAATTGTTTGACATTCCAGAAAGAGCAGATACTGTGTGTGGAGCACACAAACCCGAACTCTTGAGTTGTCTTTGGGGACTTTAACAAAGGTAATCTCACCCACGCACTCCCTAAATACACACCGCTTATTAAACGCCCGCCCAGAGAAGAGAATATTCTGGATCGCTATTACAGCACAATCAGAGATGTTTGTCAGGCCGTCGCCCGTTCTGCACTATCAAACCGTTGTACATATGAAATTGGCTTGTCTGACATCCAGAAAATGCTGATCGACTTGCGTGAAGACAATCACTTATGACGGTGCAGAGCCGGTATGTCTTTTGAGGCGACGAGGCGCAGTGTTGCATTGATTTCATATGTCCAACGGTCTAATCCTTGTGACATCTGTTCTCTGTTTTCGCCACAAGGTGGAGCTTCTCCTTGTGAGACGGGAGTTGAGTGAGTTCACTGTGTCTGTGCCAACTGAGGACTCTTGTGTTGCTGCGGCTTTTGGCTGAAATTTTCTGCTTTCTTCAGCTTGCCCACGCATTTTCTTCAGGAAATGCAATCTTTCTAGTTATTAGTGGGCAAGCTGAAGCTTGCACACTCATGTTCTTCCCACTATTTATTATTCTTATTATTATTATTATTATTATTATTATTATTCCGTTGCTTTTTTTGGAACCTATCTCCTCCTACAGTTCTTAACCTAAAAATTTAATTGAAATGTTAAAAAATGGAACTTTCTGTCCGGTAAGTTGCTATTACTTTTGGTGGTGGTATCTGGAATAGGTTTGGAATTATTCAAGTTTATTCCGACTTTTTCTCTATGGAAAATGAATTGGATGAAGTTTGAAAAATCAGTAATGGTCCAACATTTTTAACTCGTTCATAATTCTTGCCAGAAACCTCAAGTAATTTTTTTAATGTTCCCCTTACCTCGCAAAATATTTCCACAATTCAACTTTGTGATATCGTTTGCACTTTTTCAATAATTAATTTTTATCCACAATATTTTTTGAATGGCAGTCAATGAGAAAGCCGTTTGGAAAAGCTCCAACCCAGCCCTCTTTGAACTCTAACTACTCCTTCATAATTTGAGCTACAAATTTCATTCAACCTTTAAATGGCTCACAACAAGTGCTACTTTAAAGGTTGTAAACATCGTGTACGTATTTGTCATAGTTTCCGACATATCATTTTTTAAGTTTTATGCTGTTTTTCGACCGTCCAATGAGTGTGTATGGCATCGATCGTTTCAGCTTGAGCGGGTGACGTCATCTGTTAGAGTGGGAGAGAGACGAAAAAGCTTTCAGATTTTCGCTCTTTCCACACTCCTCCCAGCCGCAGTTTACACTCTACGCGCATGATTTTTTCCACAGTTGTAGACACATGTGTTCTGTCTCTCACAATGTGCTTGAAAAATGTGAGAGATTTACCGAAGTTGAATTAGCAGCGTCGAAGTGCGGCCACGTCTGTCTCTTCTCCCCATTAACTCCAATACAAAGATTTTCTGAGACAAGCGGACCGGACTCCTGTTTTTAACTCGCAAGTGTCGACGAAATATTTGGTGTAGAAACGCCGAACTAACGCCGAATTGTTCAGGAAGTCCTTAGAGCGATGATGGTCGGTTTATTTTTCTGATAGGAGCTACCGTTTTGTCAGAATCAGTTTACATGTGAGACCAGCGCAGGGGCAGCAAATCGCTGTGTTTCTCCGTCTGAATGCCTGTGTGTCTGCTCCGCTGAGCTGCCTGTGCACCTGTTTCAGTGTGTGTGTGTGTGTGTGTGTGTGTGTGTGTGTGTGTGTGTATGGTCGTTCACTGTACGATACTTCGTGAAGTCGTTCATATTTTAGACGAACGTGAATTGAAGGCGCTGATGCACGTTATTTTGAACTCGTTCATCCTGGTGTCTGTGAACTGGAACCGGACTCCTGTTTTTAACTCGCAAGTGTCGACGAAATATTTGGTGTGGAAACGCCGAACTAACGCCGAATTGTTCAGGAAGTCCTTAGAGCGATGATGGTCGGTGTATTTTTCTGATAGGAGCTACCGTTTTGTCAGAATCAGTTTAAATGTGAGACCAGCGCAGGGGCAGCAAAGCGCTGTGTTTCTCCGTCTGAATGCCTGTGTGTCTGCTCCGCTGAGCTGCCTGTGCACCTGTTTCAGTGTGTGTGTGTGTGTGTGTGTGTGTGTATGGTCGTTCACTGTACGATACTGCGTGAAGTCGTTCATATTTTAGACGAACGTGAATTGAACGCGCTGATGCACGTTATTTTGAACTCGTTCATTCTGGTGTCTGTGAACTGCGCGCTGTTTCAGTTTAACTTCGTTCAATAGCGTGCCAGATTTCTATAGCGCCTGTCAGGCGAGAAGCTGGCAAAACCACAGCGTAAACGGGGCTTAATGTGTAGCGATAAACACACCCTATTTCTCGACACCAGCAATCAGCGTGGCACCGCCGCATGCGTCATGAAAACAGAATACGACAGCAGCACGGAGCCGACAGAGCAACAAGGAGGCGGCGTATCATCATTTCAGCGAGTTTTATGACAAGGTCAGTGTTGTGCCTGAACGCGTTGATAGAACGATAGTTCGTGAAGGCGTTCATATTTTAGATGAACGTGAATTGGCCGCGCTGATGCACGTTCCTATGAACTCGTTCATTGCGGTGTCTGTGAACTGCGCGCTGTTTCAGTTTAATTTCGATCTATAGCGTGCCAGATTTCTATAGCGCTTTCCAGGCGAGAAGCCGGCAAAAGCACAGCGTAAACTGGCCTTAATGTGAAGCGAAAAAAATACTTTATCTCTCAGCACCAGCCGCGTGCGTCACATGGGGTGAAAGGTGCAGCTGTTAGTAATGTGGACTGAATGGACAGAAGCATTTAAAGCAGCAATGAGGACATGTTGTCCCTTAAATGTTATTGTAAATCATGATTGGATAAGAATTCAAACGTGAAGATGAAGATGAAATCTGACGCATAGTTACAGTGGTAAAACTGATCAAATAATTGCTGTCTGTGGTTCTATAGGCTGTGTCAATCATTTTGAAAAATAATAGCTCACAACAACATATGGAAAAAAAATAACTATGAATTAATTCATTTTTACAACGGTGAACTCAGTTGAAAATGTTGAATTATGAATTATGAACTGAACTACTTCATTTTGAAATGTGTGCACTGAACTGTGCAGTAGTTCATGTAGACAATGAACTTTCCCAACACTGGCTCCTTGTGTATAATGTCATAATGTCACTAGTATTAATTGTTTGACATTCCAGAAAGAGTAGATACTGTGTGTGGAGCGGACCAACCCGGACTCTTGAGTTATTGTCTTTGGGGACTTTAACAAAGGTAATCTCACCCACGCACTCCCTAAATACACACCGTTTATTAAACGCCCGTCCAGAGAGGAGAATATTCTGGATCGCTGTTACAGCACAATCAGAGATGTTTGTCAGGCCGTCCCCCCCGTGCTGCACTATCAAACCGTTGTACATATGAAATCGGCTTGTCTAACATCCAGAAAATGATGCTCGCCTTGCGTTAAGACAATCACTTATGACGGTGCAGAGCCGGTATGTCTTTTGAGGCGACGAGGCGCAGTGTTGCATTGACTTCATATGTCCAACGGTCTAATCCTTGTGACATCTGTTCTCTGTTTTCGCCACAAGGTGGAGCTTCCCCTTGTGAGACGGGAGTTGAGTGAGTTCACTGTGTGTGTGCCAACTGAGGACTCTGTGTTGCTGCGGCTTTTGGCTGAAATTTTCTGCTTTCTTCAGCTTGCCCACGCATTTTCTTCAGGAAATGCAATCTTTCTAGTTATTATTATTATTATTATTATTATACCGCTGCTTTTTTGGAACCTATCTCCTCCTACAGTTCTTAACCTAAAAATTTAATTCAAGCGTTAAAAAATGGAACTTTCTTTCCGGTAAGTTGCTATTACTTTTGGTGGTGGTATCTGGAATAGTATTGGAATTATTCAAGTTTATTCCGACTTTTTCTCTATGGAAAATGAATTGGATGAAGTTTGAAAAATCAGTAATGGTCCAACATTTTTAACTCGTTCATAATTCTTGCCAGAAACCTCAAGTAATTTTTTTAATGTTCCCCTTACCTCGCAAAATATTTCCACAATTCAACTTTGTGATATCGTTTGCACTTTTTCAATAATTAATTTTTATCCACAATATTTTTTGAATGGCAGTCAATGAGAAAGCCGTTTGGAAAAGCTCCAACCCAGCCCTCTTTGAACTCTAACTACTCCTTCATAATTTGAGCTACAAATTTCATTCAACCTTTAAATGGCTTACAACAAGTGCTACTTTAAAGGTTGTAAACATCGTGTAGGTATGTGTCATAGTTTCCGAGATATCATTTTTTAAGTTTTATCCTGTTTTTCGACCGTCCAATGAGTGTGTATGGCATCGATCGTTTCAGCTTGAGCGGGTGACGTCATCTGTTAGAGTGGGAGAGAGACGAAAAAGCTTTCAGATTTTCGCTCTTTCCACACTCCTCCCAGCCGCAGTTTACACTCTACACGCATGATTTTTTCCACAGTTGTAGACACATGTGTTCTGTCTCTCACAATGTGCTTGAAAAATGTGAGAGATTTACCGAAGTTGAATTAGCAGCGTCGAAGTGCGGCCACGTCTGTCTCTTCTCCCCATTAACTCCAATACAAAGATTTTCTGAGACAAGCGGACCGGACTCCTGTTTTTAACTCGCAAGTGTCGACGAAATATTTGGTGTAGAAACGCCGAACTAACGCCGAATTGTTCAGGAAGTCCTTAGAGCGATGATGGTCGGTGTATTTTTCTGATAGGAGCTACCGTTTTGTCAGAATCAGTTTAAATGTGAGACCAGCGCAGGGGCAGCAAAGCGCTGTGTTTCTCCGTCTGAATGCCTGTGTGTCTGCTCCGCTGAGCTGCCTGTGCACCCGTTTCAGTGTGTGTGTGTGTGTGTGTGTGTGTGTGTGTGTGTGTGTGTGTGTGTGTGTGTGTATGGTCGTTCACTGTACGATACTTCGTGAAGTCGTTCATATTTTAGACGAACGTGAATTGAACGCGCTGATGCACGTTATTTTGAACTCGTTCATTCTGGTGTCTGTGAACTGCGCGCTGTTTCAGTTTAACTTCGTTCAATAGCGTGCCAGATTTCTATAGCGCCTGTCAGGCGAGAAGCTGGCAAAACCACAGCGTAAACGGGGCTTAATGTGTAGCGATAAACACACCCTATTTCTCAACACCAGCAATCAGCGTGGCACCGCCGCATGCGTCATGAAAACAGAATACGACAGCAGCACGGAGCCGACAGAGCAACAAGGAGGCGGCGTATCATCATTTCAGCGAGTTTTATGACAAGGTCAGTGTTGTGCCTGAACGCGTTGATAGAACGATAGTTCGTGGAGGCGTTCATATTTTAGATGAACGTGAATTGGCCGCGCTGATGCACGTTATTATGAACTCGTTCATTGCGGTGTCTGTGAACTGCGCGCTGTTTCAGTTTAATTTCGTTCTATAGCGTGCCAGATTTCTATAGCGCTTGTCAGCCGAGAAGCCGGCAAAACCACAGCGTAAACGGGGCTTAATGTGTAGCGATAAACGCACCCTATTTCTCAACACCAGCAATCGTGCGTCATGAAAACAGAATACGACAGCAGCACGGAGCCGACAGAGCAACAAGGAGGCGGCGTATGATCATTTCAGCGAGTTTTATGACAAGGTCAGTGTTGTGCCTGAACGCGTTGATAGAACGATAGTTCGTGACGGCGTTCATATTTTAGATGAACGTGAATTGGCCGCGCTGATGCACGTTACTATGAACTCGTTCATTGCGGTGTCTGTGAACTGCGCGCTGTTTCAGTTTAATTTCGTTCTATAGCGTGCCAGATTTCTATAGCGCTTTCCAGGCGAGAAGCCGGCAAAAGCACAGCGTAAACTGGCCTTAATATGAAGCGAAAAAAATACTTTATCTCTCAGCACCAGCCGCGTGCGTCACATGAAGTGAAAGCTGCAGCTGTTAGTAATGTGGACTGAATGGACAGCAGCATTTAAAGCAGCAATGAGGACATGTTGTCCCCTAAATGTTATTGTAAATCATGATTGGATAAGAATTCAAACGTGAAGATGAAGATGAAATCTGACGCATAGTTACAGTGGTCAAACTGATCAAATAATTGCTATCTATGGTTCTATAGGCTGTGTCAATCATTTTGAAAAATAATAGCTCACAACAACATATGGGGAAAAAATAACTATGAATTAATTCATTTTTACAACGGTGAACTTAGTTGAAAATGTTGAATTATGAATTATGAACTGAACTACTTCATTTTGAAATGTGTGAACTGAACTGTGCAGTAGTTCATGTAGACAGTGAACTTTCCCAACACTGGCTCCTTGTGTATAATGTCATAATGTCACTAGTATTAATTGTTTGACATTCCAGAAAGAGCAGATACTGTGTGTGGAGCGGACCAACCCGGACTCTTTGGTTATTGTCCTTGGGGACTTTAACAAAGGTAATCTCACCCACGCACTTCCAAAATACACACCGCTTATTAAACGCCCGCCCAGTGAGGAGAATATTCTGGATCGCTGTTACAGCACAATCAGAGATGTTTGTCACACCGTCCCCCCGTGCTGTACTATCAAACCGTTGTACATATGAAATCGGCTTGTCTGACATCCAGAAAATGATGATCGCCTTGCGTTAAGACAATCACTTATGACGGTGCAGAGCCGGTATGTCTTTTGAGGAGACGAGGCGCAGTGTTGCATTGATTTCATATGTCCAACGGTCTAATCATTGTGACATCTGTTCTCTGTTTTCGCCACAAGGTGGAGCTTCCCCTTGTGAGACGGGAGTTGAGTGAGTTCACTGTGTCTGTGCCAACTGAGGACTCTGTGTTGCTGCGGCTTTTGGCTGAAATTTTCTGCTTTCTTCAGCTTGCCCACGCATTTTCTTCAGGAAATGCAATCTTTCTAGTTATTATTATTATTATTATTATTCCGATGCCTTTTTTGGAACCTATCTCTTCCTACAGTTCTTAACCTAAAAATTTAATTCAAACGTTAAAAAATGGAACTTTCTCTCCGGTAAGTTGCTATTACTGTTGGTGGTGGTATCTGGAATAGGTTTGGAATTATTCAAGTTTATTCCGACTTTTTCTCTATGGAAAATGAATTGGATGAAGTTTGAAAAATCAGTAATGGTTTAACATTTTTAACTCGTTCATAATTCTTGCCAGAAAGCTCAAGTAATTTTTTTCATGTTCCCCTTACCTCGCAAAATATTTCCACAATTCAACTTTGTGATATCGTTTGTACTTTTCCAATAATTAATTTTTATCCACAATATTTTTTGAATGGCAGTCAATGAGAGAGCCGTTTGGAAAAGCTCCAACCCAGCCCTCTTTGAACTCTAACTACTCTTTCATAATTTGAGCTACAAATTTCATTCAACTTTTAAATGGCTCACAACAAGTGCTACTTTAAAGGTTGTAAACATCGTGTAGGTATTTGTCATAGTTTCCGAGATATCATTTTTTAAGTTTTATGGTGTTTTTCGACCGTCCAATGAGTGTGTATGGCATCGATCGTTTCAGCTTGAGCGGATGACGTCATCTGTTAGAGTGGGAGAGAGACGAAAAACCTTTCAGATTTTCGCTCTTTCCACACTCCTCCCAGCCGCAGTTTACACTCTACGCGCATGATTTTTTCCACAGTTGTAGACACATGTGTTCTGTCTCTCACAATGTGCTTGAAAAATGTGAGAGATTTACCGAAGTTGAATTAGCAGCGTCGAAGTGCGGCCACGTCTGTCTCTTTTCCCCATTAACTCCAATACAAAGATTTTCTGAGACAAGCGGACCGGACTCCTGTTTTTAACTCGCAAGTGTCGACGATATATTTGGTGTAGAAACGCCGAACTAACGCCGAATTGTTCAGGAAGTCCTTAGAGCGATGATGGTCGGTGTATTTTTCTGATAAGAGCTACCGTTTTGTCAGAATCAGTTCATATGTGAGACCAGCGCAGGGGCAGCAAATCGCTGTGTTTCTCCGTCTGAATGCCTGTGTGTCTGCTCCGCTGAGCTGCCTGTGCACCCGTTTCAGTGTGTGTGTGTGTGTGTGTGTGTGTGTGTGTGTGTGTGTGTGTGTGTGTGTGTGTATGGTCGTTCACTGTACGATACTTCGTGAAGTCGTTCATATTTTAGACGAACGTGAATTGAACGCGCTGATGCACGTTATTTTGAACTCGTTCATTCTGGTGTCTGTGAACTGCGCGCTGTTTCAGTTTAACTTCGTTCAATAGCGTGCCAGATTTCTATAGCGCCTGTCAGGCGAGAAGCTGGCAAAACCACAGCGTAAACGGGGCTTTATGTGTAGCGATAAACACACCCTATTTCTCAACACCAGCAATCAGCGTGGCACCGCCGCATGCGTCATGAAAACAGAATACGACAGCAGCACGGAGCCGACAGAGCAACAAGGACGCGTCGTATGATCATTTCAGCGAGTTTTATGACAAGGTCAGTGTTGTGCGTGAACGCGTACATAGAACGATAGTTCGTGCAGGCGTTCATATTTTAGACGAAGGTGAAATGGCCGCGCTGATGCAAGTTACTATGAAGTCGTTCATTCTGGTGTCTGTGAACTGCGCGCTGTTTCAGTTTAATTTCGATCTATAGCGTGCCAGATTTCTATAGCGCTTTCCAGGCGAGAAGCCGGCAAAAGCACAGCGTAAACTGGCCTTAATGTGAAGCGAAAAAAATACTTTATCTCTCAGCACCAGCCGCGTGCGTCACATGGGGTGAAAGCTGCAGCTGTTAGTAATGTGGACTGAATGGACAGCAGTATTTAAAGCAGCAATGAGGACATGTTGTCCCCTAAATGTTATTGTAAATCATAATTGGATAAGAATTCAAACGTGAAGATGAAATCTGACGCATAGTTACAGTGGTAAAACTGATCAAATAATTGCTGTCTGTGGTTCTATAGGCTGTGTCAATCATTTTGAAAAATAATAGCTCACAACAACATATGGAAAAAAATTATTATGAATTAATTCATTTGTACAACGGTGAACTTAGTTGAAAATGTTGAATTATGAATTATGAACTGAACTACTTCATTTTGAAACGTGTGAACAGAACTGTGCAGTAGTTCATGTAGACAGTGAACTTTCCCAACACTGGCTCCTTGTGTATAATGTCATAATGTCACTAGTATTAATTGTTTGACATTCCAGAAAGAGCAGATACTGTGTGTGGAGCGGACCAACCCGGACTCTTGAATTATTGTCTTTGGGGATTTTAACAAAGGTAATCTCACCCACGCACTCCCTAAATACACACCGCTTATTAAACGCCCGCCCAGAGAGGAGAATATTCTGGATCGCTATTACAGCACAATCAGAGATGTTTGTCAGGCCGTCGCCCGTTCTGCACTATGAAACCGTTTTACATATGAAATCGGCTTGTTTGACATCCAGACAATGATGACCGACTTGCGTGAAGCCAATCATTTATTACGGTGCAGAGCCGGTATGTCTTTTGAGGCGACGAGGCGCAGTGTTGCATTGATTTCATATGATGAACGCGCTGATGCACGTTACTATGAACTCGTTCATTCTGGTGTCTGTGAATGGCGCGCTCCAATACAAAGATTTTCTGAGAAAAGTGGACCGGAGTCCTGTCTTTTACTCGCAAGTGTCTACAAAATATTTGGTGTAAAAACATTGAAATCACACCCAATTGTTTAGGAACTTTTTAGAGCGATGATGGTCGGTGTATTGTCAGAATTAGCCCAAATGTGAAATCGGCGCAGAGGCAGCAAATCGCTGTGTTTCTTCGTCTGAACGCGTGTGCGTTTGTTGCGCGGCGCGCGCGCGTGCGTGTGCACTTATGTAGCACACTTTAAGTATTATGCTGTTTGCCAATCGTTCGGATTTGTACAATCGGTGTGTATTGCATGGATTTCTGCCGTTTAAAGCGCGTCACGTTATTCACGCCGTGGCTGACAGCCCTGTACATGTTCGCCTAAAATCTGTTTCAATTATTTGTATGTTCTCTATTTTTCAACTTTCATGAACCATTTTTAGTTAGCACGTAGAGAAATTTGTCTTCTGTCACACAGCGTGGCTTTCATTGTAATATGAGTTACGGTTTCGGAATAAATAGCTTTTGTCCGCAGACAGTGTCGGTCACAAGTGCCATAGACAGCCATATTCAAGTGGGCTGTGAAGCTCTCCTTGAAAACGGGGATGATGGGAGTTTTTAAATTGTGGTATTGTAAGAATTGTACATGATGTGCATTCATATGGTGGTAGTATAGAGGTTATCATGTTCGTCTGATGTGCCAGTGTTGTCGGTTTGAGGCTGGACGTAAACACTGTGCTTTTGTGAATTTGCTCGTGAAGGTACATACAGTATTTATTTATTTATTCATTTACACACGTTTATTTTAGGTGTCCTCGTGTCTTCGCTCCTTTGATTCGTAACGCGTATGATGTTTATCATTTTGTATTTGCATCGAATAGTGTAAAAAGGCTGTGATTCTGAAGACGTGTGTATAGGTCCCTCCCTCCTTCTTCAGGGCTGTGGCGCGTCACGTGAGCCTATACTTTCGTACAGCCGCGCTGTAGACTTGTTTGTTCGTAGTTTTGTGTTTGGAAATTTGTTTGAGCGACTACAGTGAATGCACGACGTGAGTATCATTTGTGTGTTGTGTTTATGACACACATTGTTTATTTTCATATGTGTGTTTCTCTGCTGCTGGACATTGGCGTTCTGGTGTTTAACGGCGTCACAGATACTGTGGTTCATGCAGTGGCTAAGGAGTCATTGTGTGTGTGGTTAGCTCACAATGGCGATTGCTTTCGCGATCGGTAGTTATTACCTTAGCGTTGGGCCGATATGTTGGTGTGTTCATTGCAGGCTTAGCTTAACCAACAGAAGTATTGGTTATGCACAGGAACATTGTTAATTTCCATATGTGTTTCTTTGTTGTTAGACATTTGCGTTCTGTAATTTTACGTCGTTAAAAATAATGTGGCTTCTGCAGTGGTTTACGAGTAATTGTGTGTGTGGTTAGTTAAACCATGCTAGTGGTTTTTCAATCGTTAGTGACTTGGTCAGCGAACAGCCGACGTGCGCGTGTTCATTGCATGCTTGGTTTAACCAGCAGAGTTATTATATCAGTTAACATGGTGTAATGGTTGAAACGTTTACATCGTGGTTGGTATGTCGATATAACTGTTCTATATGTGTAATGGAGGGTTGTGTTTTTGTTTTTGAAAGGAAAGTTCAGCATAACTAAACCCTGTTACTAGATGAAAGTGTTTGTCATTTCAGGTCAGACGTCACTGGTTGCGCTTGTGTGCCATCCAAAAATTTAGTGTCAGGTTGTGAGAAGCGAGTCGTTTATTACTGTGCAGACAAAGTCCGTGTTTTGAGGTGAGGAGCCGCAGTTTTGCATCGATTTCATATGTACAACGGTTTAAGTTGCGTAACGTGTGTTCTTAGTTTTTACCACAAGGTGGCGTTTCTTCTTTGTAAGCCGGTAGGTGTGTTAGTTCAATTTCTTTGTAAAAACAGGGGATTGTCTTTTGTTGGGGCTTTGGTTAATGACACTGAAGTGTGTGTAGGTGTGTGTACATGTCATACGTGTCGGAGTTGCAAATTATAAACATTGGTTTTATGTCATCGGTGGTCTGCATTGCTTGCCCACGTGACACCATAACGAGTTAAAGCTTGGTTTAGGCTTCGGCGTCGCGGCGACGCCGTACCTACGGCGTACACCCTACGCCGTCACTGAGCATTCGTAGTTCTGCGTCGACGGAACGCGTTGCTCCGCAATTCACCGCCAAGCCGCTAGGGGGGTGCGGCTGTGTCTTTGTATGGTTTCGGGGGCTCTTGCTGCCGCGAAGAGGAGTTGTAGAGGTGGTCGTACTTGCGTACCTCCTCGATAATTCTTTCTTCGGCTTGGTCCGGTTTTTCTTGTAGCTCTCACCACAGAAACTTTGAAAATGGCGGTGTTGTTGTGTTGCGACCATCGGGCTGCGACTGAACCGAAAATTACGTTCTGAACGGACCAATCACAGTCCTCGACGTTCACGTCACTACGCGTCGACGCGACGCGTAGTCAGGATTTTTTGGAGGTGCGCGTCAGGCTACGGCGTAGGGTCCGCGTAGGGGTCTGCGTCGACGGCGTAGGTACGGCGTCGCCGCGACGCAGAAGCCTAAACCAAGCTTTTTTAACTTGTAATGTAGAAATTTCGCACTTTATCGTTTCTTCTTACTGGTATTGCATTTACGTACTACTCGTTAGTTTTGACATTTCACTGTGAGTTGCAAATTTAACTTGTAGTTGAAAGTATGGTACGTAGGACTGGCATTGACAAATTGGTGAAACTACAACGCAGAATACAACTTTATAGGTCTTGCACGTTATTATGAGAGGTGTAAAAAAAACCATATCGTGTTATTATGAAAGTGTGGCAGGACAAATTAAACTGTAGTTGCCTGCCTTTTCAAGGGAATAAATGGAAGAGTTAGTTTTTGTTTGCTCAGTCTTTGACCTTACATTTATGTATTTACAAAGAAGAGACTGTATATTGTGAATTTGTGTGTTTTGGAGTAATATTGTTCTGAAATACATTAATAATGGAATTTTTGTTCACAGGTTTGCTGTTTGGAGAGATATTTATATGGCAAGTGTTGTGCACACTATAACTACAATTTCAGAAAATATGTGCTATTTTATCAAGATTGTTTTGTTTTAATGTTGTTTGTTTCTGTGTTTTAGGTAGCCATAATCTAGTCTGGACAGTTCTGGACTGCTGACTGCCACCTCCTGCTGTGGTTTCCAAGGCAGTATTTGAAGAAAATTTTCGCTGACAAAGAGTTGGAACATCTTTTGAAGAACTATTGAAAACTTGTTGAAATTGTGTTGCGAAAGACTTGCAAAGTCTTTTTAAACACTGTTGAAAACTTGTTGAAATCTTGTTGAATAACACTTGACAACTGTTTTGAAAGACTGTTGAAATTTTGTTGAAACCCTATTAAAACATCTTTTGAAAGACTGTTGAAATCTTGTTGAAACCCTGTTAAAAAATCTTTTGAAATACGGTTGAAACCTTGTTGAAATTCTGTTGAAACATCTTTTGAACTATGGTTGAAATCTTGTTGAAACCCTGTTGAAACATTTTTTGAACTACGGTTGAAACCTTGTTGAAACCCTGTTGAAACCTCTTTTGAACTACGGTTGAAACCTTGTTTGAACTACGGTTGAAACCTTGTTGAAACCCTGTTGAAACCTCTTTTGAACTACGGTTGAAACCCTGTTGAAACCTCTTTTGAACTACGGTTGAAACCTTGTTGAAACCCTGTTGAAACCTCTTTTGAACTACAATTGAAACCTTGTTGAAACCCTGTTGAAACCTCTTTTGCACTACGGTTGAAACCTTGTTGAAACCCTGTTGAAACATCTTTTGAACTACGGTTGAAACCTTGTTGAAACCCTGTTGAAACATCTTTTGAAATACGGTTGAAACCTTGTTGAAACCCTGTTGAAACATCTTTTGAACTACGGTTGAAACCTTGTTGAAACCCTGTTGAAACCATTTTTGAACTACGGTTGAAACCTTGTTGAAACCCTGTTGAAACCTCTTTTGAACTACGGTTGAAACCTTGTTGAAACCCTGTTGAAACCTCTTTTGAAATACGGTTGAAACCTTGTTGAAACCCTGTTGAAACATCTTTTGAAATACAGTTGAAACCTTGTTGAAACCCTGTTGAAACATCTTTTGAAATACGGTTGAAACCTTGTTGAAATTTGTTGAAATATCTTTTGAAATACGGTTGAAACCTTGTTGAAATTCTGTTTACCGTTCAACATTTTGAATTCTTCAAACTCTGTGAATTGTTGAAACTTGGTTAAACATTTAAAACTTTCAAACTGTTCTAATCTGTGTGCCAACTTCACATTACACAACTACACATTATTGATTTAGTACATTTTGCATATTTTTCTAAAGTGATACATCACTATCTCTTAAGCTAATATTAAAGCTATATTAAATATTGGTTTGTGAAAGGATTACAACTTTTTGTGGTGATTTGTTTTATTATATAGTACATTAACCTTAGTATTAGTGTGGAAAACATATACAATACAATAATTGTTTTGAACATATTTGTTGGAAGTTTCTTTGCACATTGAATTTGATTGTTATATTGTGGTTAACAAAATCTGTTTTACTTGCTTTGAAAATACAGTACTGGAAGACAAATTTTTGTTCTTCAGTGAAACATGCCAAAAAAAGGTAAGAGGTCTCAAGCTGCAAAAGTGCGATGGCAGAAGGTGTGTCTATCTGATTATGTGTCACCGAATCCACAGGCACAGTCTCTTGGTCCAGAGAGTGGCAGACAGGTAAAGGTGTCAGAATGTTCAGAGTATGTAAAAGAGGGATATGAGTCTCCTGATGTTGTTTCTGTGTCACAGCTGTCTTATGCTGATGCTGTAAAGAGTGGAAGTCACATTGATGTTCACAATGTACCAGGGCCATCTCACTTCCACACTGTATCTCAAGGGGGCAGGTCTGATGTTACACGTGTTTTAGCATCTCGCAGTCAAGCTTCCAGCAGATATTCCACCTTCTCCAGGAACAAGCAGTGTACATGCAATTCTCTAACTTTTCTTGCATTCCTCTATGAGAATGAAGACATGTCAAGAGCAGACCTGGATCTGGTGCTGGATAAAGGTAATGTGATGTATACACAGGTTGTAAGACAATTAGCTCTGGAGCAAAGGCATGCTAATAATTTTCTAAGCACTGATGAGCTCCCAGACAGAGTACCAGCACGCAGACATGTATACAATGTGACAAAGCAGTTTTCCAGGTATGGCACGTTCAGGGAAACTTCAAGTGAAGGTGGACACAGTTTACTGGACCTAGAGGCAGGACTTTGCTGTTTGTTGTCAGATGTGAAGTATGCACTCCTAATGATGACTACTTTATGTATTGCTGTATTCAGAGATAATTCAGGCAGATATGGTTTCTTTGACTCACATTCCAGAAGCCATGACGGTTTACCACAGAGAGCTGGCACAGCTGTAATGCTGACTTTCACATGTTTGGGTGACATGATAAACAGACTAATCCAATGTCACAATATCTTTGGCACATCAGCAAACTGTGTTTATGAGCTGACACCTGTGCTGTTTCACAGTGATGACATGCTTTGTCAGAATGACAATGTTTTACACACAGGCAATACTATTGAGACTTCTGTATCACTTGTGAGTGAGCACAAAGATCACATCATTTCCGGTGATATTCAGGCTGAACAGCACATGCAAAGTTCACCAAACATGATCTCTTTCCCCACACAGTATCCTACTAACAATAACTCACCTTTAACATTGACTTTCAACACACATGCAACTACAAGTGAATCTTCTGAAAAAGATCAGATGATGCAAAGCAACGTAACTGACATTATGGTGGAACATTCTACAGCAGACATAGCAAAAAAAGGTAAGACACATATGCCAGATCTGTCAAAATTAAACAAACAGCAAAGAAAGAAAGCTATGAGAAGGGCCAAACATTTGGAAAAGGGAAAGATTTCAACCAAAGACATAATAGACAGAAAAGAAACTGTAAAAATGAAGCATAGAAAGATGTATGCAACAAATAAAGTTTATCAAGAAAAGAAGAAATCTTACATGACTAGTCGTTACAGCAAAGACAAATTGTTCCAAGACAGGCAAAAATCTTACATTACTAACCGTTACAGCCAAGACACATTGTTTCGACTCAGACAAAAATCTTACATTACTGACAGTTACAGGCAAAATAAAGTATTCCAACAGAGGCAAAAGTCTTACATTACTGACCGTTACAAGCAAGATAAATCATTCCAACAGAGGCAGAAATCTTACATTACTGACCGTTATAAGCAACACAAATCATTCCAACAGAAGCAAAAATCTTACATTGCTGACCGTTACAGGCAAGATAAATCATTCCAACAGAGGCAGAAATCTTACATTACTGACCGTTATAAGCAAGATAAAGTGTTCCAAAAGAGGCAAAAGTCTTACATTACACACCGTTACAAGCAAGATACAGTATTCCAACAAAAGCAAAAGTCTTACACAACCAGACGCTACCAACAAGATACTGAGTTTCAGGAAAAGAAGAAGTCCTATATTACTAGTTGTTATAAACATGATTTGGCCTTCCAAAATAGACAGAAAGCTTACATTAAGAGTCGTTATGCAAACAATCCTGAGTTCAGACTGAAACAGATACAAATCATGAAACAACACCAGAAATACAAGTACAGGAAAAATGTTGTATTTAAATTGCTACATAACATGCAATGTGCTATGAAAATTAAGACAAAATACAGACAAATGAATATGTACAACACACACAATGTGCAAAGTGCCGACAGTGTAATTAGGCACGCTGTGTTGATGTTTCAGTCACAGATAAAAAATGGTCCCACTTATGTGTGTACTGTTTGTCATCGGGCTTTGTTTGCAAATCAAGTAAGACCCTGCATTAGAGATAATTACGTCAACAATTCACGTGTGGTTGAAGCTTTCTTGACAGGGAAATATGTTCATGTTTGTAACAAAGATTGTCAAGGTCCACAACGTTGCACAATACCTCATGAGAGAACAAAAGAGTGGATTTGTTACACATGCAATGACTACCTTAAGAGAGGAAGCATGCCCAGCCTTGCTGTAGCCAATAAGTTAGAGCTGGCAGAAATACCTCCTG
Source organism: Chaetodon auriga (assembly GCF_051107435.1). Lineage (NCBI taxonomy): Eukaryota > Metazoa > Chordata > Actinopteri > Chaetodontiformes > Chaetodontidae > Chaetodon > Chaetodon auriga. The sequence goes on along the minus strand of NC_135090.1, from coordinate 386,049 downwards.
AATTGTCTGATCTGAACATACTGGAAAGGCATCTCATAGCCAAATGCATTACCTTTGCTAAAATTGTTCCTCTTCCTAAAGGTCAACAAAGAGCAATACATGGCAATGTGGTATGTGTGCCATCAGAAGTGCAAGAGATTGCTGATGCTTTACCCAGACTTAGAAGTGAGTCTCAAGTGATGAGAGTGAAGTTGAAAAGAAGGTTGTGTTACAAAGGACATCAGGTTTTCCAGACAGTTAGTTGGCCTAAACTTATGAGATCCTTGCATAAGCTCAAAGATATCCATCCCCAGTACAATGATATAACGATACGAGATGAAGCTGCATTTTGTGATCCAACTATTGCTGATGAAGATAGTGATGATGATCACACAGAAGAAAATATGAAGAGTGATGAGTATGATGACAATGATTTGATGGAGATTGACAGGTGTGAGAGCAGAGCAATGTCAGAAGCACAAAAGGAACATGAAGATGAACAACATGATAATATGTCATGTAATAACCAATTGGAGGACCAGTCAGTTGCTACAGAGCAGGATAATGATGACTCCAGTGGTGGCATTGTCTTAGAATCATGCCTTCAGCCGTCAGACATTGCAGAGGACATATTAACTTTCAGTGAGGGAATTTATTGCCTGGCACCCTGTGAGGGGAAACGTCCTGTAAGCTTTTTTAAAACTCCAAAACTGGAGGCAATTGCTTTTCCTGTTCAATATCCCACTGGTGAAAATACACTTGATGATGACAGACCTATCCATTTATCACCCAGTAGTTATTTCAAAGCAAGGCTTTTCTGTGTTGATGATCGTTTTGCTAGAGATACAAATTATTTGTTTTTTGCACAATTTGTAACAGAAGTACACATAGCCACTTCCAGCATGAAAATACAGCTGCGCAAAGGAAAGCCTGTGACTCGAGATGGACGGAAAATAAACTCCAGAATGCTGCAAGACAAAGGTGAGGTTGAAAAACTAGTACGGAATAAAGATGCAGTCAGATTTATGGAACCACTGAGAGGCACACCTGCATACTGGGCAAAAACAACAAGAGATCTGTTTGCTATGATCAGGCAATTAGGAACTCCAACATTTTTCTGTACATTTAGTGCAGCAGAAATGAGATGGCCTGAAGTGATAGAGGCAATAAAGACTCAACAAGGTGAACATGTTAACTTTGAAGAACTTGACTGGGCAACAAAGTGTGAGATTCTACGAAGTAACCCTGTGACAACCATGCGCATGTTTGAACATCGGGTGAATGCACTATTCACACATCTGATCCTGTCTCCTGCACAACCCATTGGTAAGGTTGTTGACTACTTTTATCGCCTTGAATTCCAGGCTAGAGGCTCCGGACACATACACTGTTTGTTTTGGGTAGAAAAAGCACCTGTGTTTGAGGAGGACTCTGATAAGACTGTGTGTAATTTCATTGATAAGTACATAACAGCCCAGTTGCCTGACCCAAACACTCAGCCAGAACTGCACAGAAAGGTAAAAGAACTGCAGATGCACAGTAAAAACCACTCCAAATCATGTCATAAAAATAAGACGCCTGGTTGCCGATTTGGCTTTCCTAAGCCTTCTGCCAATCACACCATGGTCACACGACCTGAAGAAAATACTGACTCTGCACTATTGACAGCAGCAAAAGAGAAACTTAAACCAGTGACAGACTTGCTTAATGACCCTCAAACTCAGTTTGTGGACTTACCTGAGTTGCTGACTAGGTGTCATTTGAGTTATGAAGAGTATAAACACTGCCTTGAGTTAATGACCAGTTCCAGTGTTGTGATACTGAAGCGTGATCCAAAAGACTGCTGGATAAATGGATACAATCCATACCTTCTCGATGCTTGGGATGCCAATATTGATATTCAATACATTCTGAACCCATATTCATGCATAATGTACATAACATCCTACATCACTAAAGCAGAACATGGAATGAGTGAATACCTGAAAACACTGATTCAAAACACTGATACCAACAAGACTGATGATGAAGAAATGAAGCAAATCATGCAGGCCTATTCCAAAAAAAGAGAAGTAAGTGCTCAAGAGTGTGTAACTCGTGTATGCGGCATACACATGAAGAAATGCTCTCGTAAAGTCGTATTTATACCAACAGATGATAATGCACTGAAAATGAGCTATCCTATGTCATTGCTGGAAAACAAAACAGATGAGTCAGTAGATGTGTGGATGACAGGTTTAAGAGAAAAATACAGAGCCAGACCTGAAACACAGGACTTTGAAACTATGTGCTTGGCAGATTTTGCTTCAAGCTGCAGGATTGTCTATGGCAGGCAAAAAAATGGTAAAAATGTTGTGCCCCTTCTAAATGACATGGGATTTGTTCAAAGAAGAACAAAAGGACATGCCGTAATCAGATATCACCGCTACTCACAAGAAAAAAATCCTGAAGAATTTTACGGCACACTACTAAAACTTTACCTTCCACACCGTTCAGAGACACAGCTGAAAAGTCAGTGGTATCCAACATATGAGTCCTTCTTGACTTGTGCCTGTGTTCAGCTACCTGGGTCAGACGTAGTCCAACCTGTGCGCCAAATTGTGCAAGAAAACAGAGCCAAGTATGAGAAACACAATGAGGAGATTGACAAAGCCATTGAGGAATTTGAGCAGCATGGACCCCTGCGTGATGAATGGTGTCATCTTGCTCCTGAATCAGAACTAGTGAGGCTGGAGTGTATAGAAGAACTAGATAAAGTATGTTCAAATGAGCCAATTGAGCAGGAGGATGTCCCAGACTACAGTTTTCACTCTGAAGCTAGAACTACAACCATAGCTATGATGGAAGGCCCTCAAATAAATCCTGCAGTCTTACGCCAAATGTATCAAAACTTGAACCAGAAGCAAGCATCTGTGTTCTACAAAATTAGAGAATGGTGTATAAAGCATGTCTGTGGCCTAAATCCACCTCAGTTTTTCTATTACATAAATGGCGGTGCTGGTACTGGAAAGTCACACCTTATCAAGTGCATCTACTCAGAGGCATCCAAAATACTGTGTAAATTGTCAAGAAATAGTGAGGACAGAGATATATCAAAGCCCACCGTGCTGTTAACTGCATTCACTGGCACAGCAGCATTCAACATTTCAGGCCAAACACTACACTCTATACTCAAACTACCAAGAAGCCTAAAACCTCCCTTCCAAGGACTTGGCAATGCACTGGATGATGTAAGGGCAGAGCTTTCACATGCAGAAATTATTGTCATTGATGAAGTGTCAATGATATCCAAACAGCTTTTTGCCTATGTGGATGCAAGACTTAAACAAATCAAAGGAAATCAAAAGCCTTTTGGAGGAATGTCAGTTCTTGCTGTTGGAGATTTCTACCAGCTTCCACCAGTAGGACAAGCTAAACCCCTTTGTGTGTATGAGCCATGCCACCTTGACCTCTGGCAAGACCATTTTCAAATGATCACACTGACAGAAATCATGCGACAGAAAGATGATGTTGCCTTTGCTGAAATGCTGAACAGGATCCGAGTAAAACAGAAAGAAGACCTCTTATCTGAAGCTGACAGAACTTTGCTTTCGCAGACCATCACTACACCAGCACTTTGCCCAAATGATGTATTGCACATTTTCGCAACTAATAAACAAGTGCATGAACACAACACAGCAACATTAGCTCTGCTTCATTCTGATATTACAACTATTGATGCAGATGACTACAAAAAGGACCCACGAACAGGGAGAATGGCAAGACAAGCTAAACCTTATCAAGGAGCAAAAAAGGAATTGCCTGACACACTACAAATAGCAAAGGGTGCACGTGTTATGCTCATCAGGAATATTGATGTCAGTGATGGATTAGTTAATGGCACATTTGGTACAATTGCACAAATAGTGACCTGTACAAAAGATGGTGCTACACGTGTTAAGATGCTTGGACTTATTTTGGATAATGAAAATGCTGGACAAACACACCATAATACAGCTGTTGGAGGGTCTGCTAATATTGTGTACATAGAAAGAGTGGAGGAGAATATGACACAGAAAGGAGTGGTACGCAGACAGTTTCCTTTGAAGTTGGCTTTTGCATGTACAACACACAAAGTGCAAGGTATGACAACCTCATCTGCTGTAATTTCGCTGAAAAATATTTTTGAGCCTGGGATGGCTTATGTAGCTTTAAGCAGAGTGACTTCTCTTAGTGGAATGCACATCATTGACATGGATGAGAAGAAAATATATGCCAATCCTGAAATCACTGCAGCCCTAAAGATTATGAGACATGTTTGTTTTGATGACACAATGCCACTTCTGAACACTGTGCAAACAATAAACAATTCTGACACTCTTACAATTATCCATCACAACACAGAAGGACTTCCATCTCACATTAGTGATATTAGAACGCATCATGAGCTGTGCCTATCTGATGTTTTGTGTCTAACAGAAACTCACTTGCAAGGCTCTTTTGTACCTGACAGTCTGCATTTGGAAGGCTATACAATGTTCAAACGTAACAGACACATGTCGTACACAAACTATCCTCAGTTGAATAATAGAAACGGTGGTGGAGTTGCACTTTATGTGAAAAACCACATTCAAGCCTCTGAAAAGCACTACATCCAGAATGTAACTGACCTGGAGTTTTTGGTGGTAAAAATTGAAGGCCCAGTAAAAGCACTGATTGCTGTTGTGTACAGACCACCTGACTACTCTGTAGAATTATTCCTCTCAAACCTTGGTAGCTTGTTGGAGTCTTTGGAGATCATGGATTATCACCCAACCATTGTCTGTGGAGACTTTAATGAAGATCTCCTGTCCAACAAAAAGAAGCCAATATTTGAGTTCTTCCAAAACAGAAGATATACACAACTGATTACAAACGCCACCACAGAAAAGCAAACACTTCTGGACCACATTTTCATTTCACAACCACAGCACTGTCTCCATTCTGGTGTTTTACAGACCTATTACAGTTATCACAATCCCATCTTTTGTATTATAACCTGCAATATGTGTTAAACATCAGCGTATTTGTGTAGATTCTGATTAAATATTATTATGTATATTATAACAGACAATATAATGTGATATATTTAAAGAATGCCCACAAACAGCTTACACTATTTACATAGCATAATATCCTAAAAGTTCTCACAATAAGTAAAGTTTCATGCAATGTAGTTTTGTGAAACATATTATAATCTAGCCTTGGTTGAACCTTTGCACACTTGTAATACAATAGTCCACCAATGTCTACATTAATATCTTTAGGTATTACAATGGTAATTTTTGGAATATTGGCAAATACTTCATATCACAAAAATCTTTACAACATTAGCTACAATTTTACATAAGTACAGGTTAGCAAGTAATGTAATCGTTTCACTATTATATTGCTTTCTGATAAACTCTTGTATGATTTTTTGATCTGCTTGCTCTACTCCTTTGAACCTTCCAAGGCTGGCCAACCACAACCAGTTTCCACTTGCCTGTAAAAAGTTTGTATTTTATAGCCTACTATTACAATAATAACATACAAAATAACCTTTCACAAAGCACATTTTAACACAGATCACAGTTTATCTAGGCACAGTGGAAGAGGTCACAATTTTACAGGTATTTACATTACACAACCAATATTGTCAATACAGTCATTGCAAGGGAACTTTTTCTGCAGCAAACTGACACCAACTGGGCTTGCTACACCAGCCAATCTAAGGCTGGTGTAGCAAGCAGAGGGACTACAAGTCCTCTTTGCACAGAAAATTCTTCATTTGTTAGCCTTACAAAGCAACACAGCCATGCAGCTCTCCAGCAATTGAAGACGCCAGTTACTGTGAGAAAAAGACACTTAAAATCTGAGTACTTGTCGTCAATTTACTGAACCTCAACAACGTATAGGTAAGTGTTCCATGTTAATTACATGTCAAGAAGAAGAATTATTTAGAAGAACCAATTTTACAAAGCATAATGTCAGCACTTACCTGTTAAACAATTATTGCATTTTGTACTGCTTAATTTTTTCTTGCACCATTGTACCGTAAGTGTAGGCACAGTCACAGTGACAAATTTATAATATTATCTTTGCATCCATGTCTTATTTTTTATTTCTTAGGTATCCAGCACAATTCCATTCAACATGTCTCTCAGCTCAACAGACTACAACTCCACATTATTCTACTATGGACCTACACACCAAACTGAAACATCTGTGATTGCACATTCTGTCTCTTTGGACATGTGAGACGTCAGCTCCTGTGTTCTTCCTTGGTGCTGGTGGATAACATCAACTACACTGCATTTCACTTGGACTATTCCCTGCACTGAAACCACTTACAAACAGATAAAAGGTACTCTTTTCCATTTACCATGACCACAAAGTGTCACACTAAGTTTTATTATGATTTGGTTTTCTTTCCTGCCATTGACTCTTATCATAATGTCAGCACATACTGGTTAAACAAATATTGCATTTTGTACTGTTACATTTTTTCTTGTACTATTGTACAGTAAGTCCAGGTCATGATCACAATGACAAATTTATGTTATTATGTTTGCATTCATGTCTTATTTTGTATTTCTTACAAATCCAGCACAATCCAATTGAACATGTCTTTCAACTCAACACACTACAACTCCAAGTTATTCTATTGTGAACCTACATATCAAACTGAAACATCTGTGATTGCACATTCAGTTACCCTGGACATGTGAGACTTCACCTCTTCGGTTCTTCCTCACTGCTGGTGGACAACCTCAGCTACACTGAACCTTTCATCTGACTATTCCCTGCAGTGAAACCATTTCAAACAAATAAAAGGTACTCTTTTCCATTTACCATAACAACACCACACTCTGTGTTATTATTGTTTGGTTTTCTTTCCTACCATTGAGTCTTTATAATTGTTTTGTTTTCCTGTCCTTGTTTGCAGTAAAAGTGTAACCTGGTACTGCAACAACCTGACAACACATTTGAAGCAGATCGCCACTGATGCAACATATTTCAACAGCATGGCAATGTTAACATGCTGCAAAATTGTCCAAACTGTTTCGGTAAAATTGCCCAACTGTTTTGTCTCTGCTATTTTCTTTTTTTTTTAACAGAGTACTTTTTCTCTCCTTTGTACTCCAATGAAGTTGTAGTCATAGCAGTCAGTATTGTTGGTTTGTTTGCTTGCACAGTTGCAACTTTCTTTTTTTCCTACCCACTTGCCACATTGTAGAGATTGTAGTGTTTCCATGAACTGTTATTGTGGTATCATTATCTAAAATTTAGCTACTATCTAGTCTTATTTATATTATTCAAAGTCTTTTGGTTCATATTGTACTCATGGTGTGTTCTTCCAACCCGCTCACCACAACCTTATGAAACAATTTGTTTTCTTGGTATGATTTTGGGCTACTGATTGTATTTTTCCCAATTAATAAAATGTTAGTTTGATGTCAAACATGTCCACATATATTAATGATATGTAAATGACAATTATGCTTACAAATACTACACATAACTGCCAATGGCACACAATGTCTCATAAAAGTCACTAGCAAGCCTCAATGCAGACAATCTTTTCATTACTATTAAAAATGTGTTAGAAATTGCAAAATACAACTTACATGGTGTTCTCATACATTACTTAAAACCCACTGCAATAATAAAAACAATGCAATTTATGTCCTCCTGTCGGTCTACTGTGCCACACTTAATGTCCAATAGATGGCGTTAACCCGCAAATGTATTGCTTTGCCTACTGCCAATACCACTCTACGCAGAAGAAAACAACAACGCAAAAACACATTTTGGAAAACTTCTGAGAAGACGACATTTCGGTCATGGCAACTCCGACCAAACTTCAGAAACTGCAGGACGTGGAAGACAGTGACAACGTGGTCAGTGCTTATATTCACAGCGTCAGTCCTATCAAACTGTCGGCTAAAAACACCAAGTATTTTCTTTGCACGCTGCAAAACGCACGCGACGAATACCACAAAGGAGTCGTCTTCGCACCTGAAAAACACGAAAACTTTGAACAAGCGGCTGTTCACAAGACTGCAATGAAGCTCGCAAATGTGAAGAAAAATTTAAGTAAGTGCACATCAGCTTTTTACTTAATGCATGCCTTATTCATCTGTAATTACGCATAAAATTGAAAAGTCCGGTTATCACATTGAACATACATTAAAACATGTACATTGCTTTCACTTGCATACAACCACACTCTGTTCATTTGTGATACCGTTTTCATGAACACAACAAAAACGATTACTGACGAAAACCTCTCTATGCTACCGTACGTTGTTTACTGACAACGCTATGTATAACACTCCTCAATGATCGGGTTTCTCCCCACCACGACCTCCATTAACTTAACGACTGCTCAGCGTCAGGCTGCGAGTAGCTACAACTGCTCAGTAAACGGCAGTCACAAAATGGAGGAGGCCGCAGTGGCAGAGAAACCCAACCATTGCAAACTGCATGTAAACGGCATTTTCAGTCATCACCATACGGTAACATAACCCGCTGTTTCTTAGTGATCACATCCCTTGTGTGCATGTAAACTCACCACAACACAAAAATAACAAAAGCTATTGTCCAACAATGTGAACTGTTATAATAATACTTTTCAATCATATGACAATCCGTCATTATTCTTTCAAGTGGCTATAGACAATCTTAATGTAACAAATACATCTTATTCATATGCTATAATTTATAATATAACATTTCAATATGACTTACTTCACATGGACATTTATGAAACAAGTTAATTTACAATAACTATTACCATTTCATGCATATTTTTTAGCATTATTCCTATGATGTTAAATAAACATTTCCAAAGTATTGCCCCACACTCTACCCAATTTATGGTCATATAGAGCTAAACTTCCCATACTTTATCATTAATACAAAATCTGTTATTACTACCAATTACTTTTGCTTATGACATAGAAAATAATATTATTTACATATTCTGGACAAGTTGTGAAATACATTTAACTGTACCACTATAACATGGAAAAATTCATACATCAATATTTCTTTTCTTTTACAGGCTTCGGTGGACCACACACACAAAACGAGAACTATGACCTCCTTATCTACCGTCACAGTGCCCTCTCTGTGACACAGCTTGACTTCCCCAACAAGAAACCAGCAACACACCAAAAAGTCACCCTGAAAGAAGTTGGAACACTTCAGCCTTTCCAAAGCGTACGTTCTGTTCTGTATCCTCATAAGAATATCACTTACTAAACAATAAATGTTTAATATTACATCAGTTCTTTCACCATATGGATAACATGGTAAAATATACATTACATGACAAAACATAGTAAACTCTGAAAACAATTATACATCTTTGATTTACTACACTTGTAACATTTTGTAAGTCACACAAATATCTTTTTATTAAATGACTACATTTTCTACATTACACAAATGTTTTGTCATTTTATAAAAGTCCCATTCAGCGAAATATATTGCATTTGTACTAAACTGGTACACTAACCATAAAGTTACTAGAACCTAAACAGTTCATACATGCATATCATATTGTTACATAACAAAATCTAACAACATTCTAATAATACTGTTATCCACCTTTACAAATTTATTTCACAACAATCTTTTACTTATTTGCATAGCTTTACAAGTTTCAAACCAACTGACTGCAACAACTCAAAGCCACCATCTGCTGACTGCAGTTCCATACTTCAAGCAATACTATGCCGTTGCTGAACACATTCAAACTTAAGACAAGAATAACACAATCCTTATTATGAAAACTCATCACTACTTGAACATATTGTACATATGTCTGCCAAGTTCTACTAATGAACTTGTACAATCATGTAAAACTACATTATACATACCCATTCAACTCCTCTAGCATAACACATTTTACATGCATACTGTACTGTGCACCATAGTACACTATTAACAATTATCACAGTACTACATTGTATATAGTATAATCATAGCCTTTGCACCACACAAGTTACAACACATAAATATTAACACAGAACCACATATACATGATGTTAACACACCTTTTTATATGTATTATCATCTACTTCTGTTGCAGGTTGGTGAAATCCATGTTAGGATACTGACACAAAGCGACAACACGGAAATGGTACCAGTGTATGGCACAGAGATGGAAGTCCGTACAGCATATGTGGCAGACTCCACAAGCAAAATGAAGATCCTCTTGTATGACAACCACGTCAACAACATCAGCACTGGACAGTCATACAAAATAACAAATTTGGCAACCCGAAAATCAGACTTGCTGTACCTAACCACCACAAGAAGCACTACCATAACAACCATCAGCAGTGTCAGTGTGCCCACATCTGTGTCTAAACTCCCTGAACACCACAAACCTGTGTCTCTGCACACCATTCAAGGGGAAATCACACGCATCAAACTGGATGACAAAAGACGGTGCAAGCACTGTAACAGCAACCAAATGTCTTTCACCGCTACAAACAAATACCACAGATGTGAGAAATGCCACTTCATGCAAAAAAACTCCACTTATGTACAGACTGTGTCTGGCACGTTGGTTGTGCAATCTGATGATGGAGAAGAAACCCATGTCACTCTGCCGCCATCTGTGCTTGCAACTTATTTATCACCACTGGATAAGGAGCACTTCAAAGATACAGAAGATGTGGAATGTCACTTCATTGACAATGGACCATTTAAACTCATTATTACCCCATCAAACATTGCCACCTCATTGCACCAAGTGAACAACTCCTGCACAAACATTGCTCCGCACGAACCCACAAATAATACTGCACATGACAACACCACCTCTGAACCTCTTCCCACAACATCCATGTCCTGTGTGACACAACAATCACCAGAAATATCTGACATCTTCGAAGAAGAGCTTGCTGACCTTCTCAACAATGACACTGATTAAGACAACTGTCAATCATTGTTCCATATTGGCTGCAACAACTTAGACTTTATTGTGTGTGTTATTTTCATTTCTATACCAACATGCTGCATTTTCTCAAACATATTCAAATGTCACTATTTCAACTGTAACAAATCCTGGCCTGTTGTTTAACATGTTCTTTGGCACACTTTACAATTGCACATTATTAGCTTATTACACTCATTTAAACAAATAACTTTGGTTGACAAATTTCATTAAGACAATTCAGTATCACTTTGCTATTTTGTTCATTCTCATGCAGCATTATACTTATTTATGTTTACCGTTTTGATGTGCTTTACAGCTCAGACAGAAATACACATTCCACTGGACAAATGGTAGCTATTTGTAATGGCACATCTTGCGTTTACAATATTCAAATATGAACCCTAGTGTATATTTACTTGTAAGTATAATATAATTATTGTATAGTAAATATTTCCAAATGTTTGTATTGATATAACTTTTTCACGAACCTTTCAAATGTTTGCCTAAATTATGACAATGGAAATTTCAATAAATATGTTCCGTGATATTTCCCAAAACTGGCTCCTTGTGTATAATGTCATAATGTCACTAGTACTAATTGTTTGACATTCCAGAAAGAGCAGATACTGTGTGTGGAGCGGACCAACCCGGACTCTTGAGTTATTGTCTTTGGGGACTTGAACAAAGGTAATCTCACCCACGCACTCCCTAAATACACACCGTTTCTTAAACGCCCGTCCAGAGAGGAGAATATTCTGGATCGCTGTTACAGCACAATCAGAGATGTTTGTCAGGCCGTCGCACGTTCTGCACTATGAACCCATTGTGCATATGAAATCGGCTTGTCTGACATCCAGACAATGATGATCAACTTGCGTGAAGCCAATCATTTATTACGGTGCAGAGCCGGTATGTCGTTTGAGGCGACGAGGCGCAGTGTTGCATTGATTTCATATGTCCAACGGTCTAATCCTTGTCACATCTGTTCTCTCTTTTCGCCACAAGGTGGAGCTCCCCCTTTGTGAGACGGTAGTTGAGTGAGTTCACTGTGTCTGTGCCAACTGAGGACTCTGTGTTGCTGCGGCTTCTGGCTGAAATTTTCTGCTTTCTTCAGCTTGCCCACGCATTTTGTTCAGGAAATGCAATCTTTCTAGTTAGGGCCACGGGGCAGCCACGAGCACTACTGCCTACAGCAAAGCTGTAGACAGTAGTGCTCGGGGCGAAGCCCCGAGCACTATTGTTATCCTGCGTGTTTTTTCTTCTTCTTATTATTATTAGGGCCACGGGGCAAGCCACGAGCACTACTGCCTACAGCAAAGCTGTAGACAGTAGTGCTCGGGGCGAAGCCCCGAGCACTATTGTTATCCTGCGGGTTTTTTCTTATTATTAGGGCCACGGGGCAAGCCACGAGCACTACTGCCTACAGCAAAGCTGTAGACAGTAGTGCTCGGGGCGAAGCCCCGAGCACTATTGTTATCCTGCGGGTTTTTTCTTATTATTAGGGCCACGGGGCAAGCCACGAGCACTACTGCCTACAGCAAAGCTGTAGACAGTAGTGCTCGGGGCGAAGCCCCGAGCACTATTGTTATCCTGCGGGTTTTTTCTTATTATTAGGGCCACGGGGCAAGCCACGAGCACTACTGCCTACAGCAAAGCTGTAGACAGTAGTGCTCGGGGCGAAGCCCCGAGCACTATTGTTATCCTGCGTGTTTTTTCTTCTTCTTCTTATTATTAGGGCCACGGGGCAAGCCACGAGCACTACTGCCTACAGCAAAGCTGTAGACAGTAGTGCTCGGGGCGAAGCCCCGAGCACTATTGTTATACTGCGTGTTTTTTCTTCTTCTTCTTATTATTATTATTCTTCCTCTTCCGTGTCAAATTTCGGACCGCTACTCCTCCTACAGTTTTGGGAGCACCCACGCAAATGTTATATCAAAACGTGCGTCTCGATCGGGATCGGCGTGCTATTATTTTTCTCAAATTTATTGCAGTTTTTCGCGACGTAAGTCGCGAAAAACTGCGATAAATTTCCCATAAGAAATGAATGGGAGGCGGTAAAAATTGTCACACTTTTTCTACTGGCTACTGCTCCGGCATACTTTCACCTAGAGACTCCATTTAAACTTTAAATTGTAGACACAAGTCTTGTCTATTGCTGTATTAAGCCACGTTTTGATAACTCATGTAGTTTTTGAGTAATCCCTCATCAATGACCATGAGCGTTTTTGGGGAAATTCTCAGATTTCAATGGGTGTGTATTGCGCGGACAGTTAGAGGCTAGAGTGGGTGACATCATCGCTAGAGTGGGAGAGAGCCGATTAAAAACGACTAGGTTTTTGCTCTTTCCACGCTCCTCCCGGCCACAGTTTACACTCTACAGGCATGATTTTTTCCACAGTTGTAGACAAACTTGTCCTCTCTCTCACAATGTGCTCGAAAAATCTGTGAGATGAACAGAATTTGAATTAGCAGCCTCTAAGCGCGGCCACGTCTGTCTCTGCTCTCCATGCACTCCAATACAAAGATTTTCGGAGAGAGCAGAAAGGAGCCCTGTTTTCAACTCGCGACTGTGTCCACAAAATATTCTGTAGAAACACAAAATTACACCAAAACGTTCAGGAAGTCCTCAAGGCGCTCACGGTGTCTTTGTTTTTCTGATAGGAGCTTCCGTTCTCTCAGGAGAAGCCCAAATGTGAGAGGAGTGCAGAGGCAGAAAATCGCTCGTTTTCTCCGCTTTTCTGTCGCCCCTCTCTGTCTGCCCCTATCGTCATGGGCAACCAAGTCAAATTGCCATGACAACCACTGGGCCTCAGTGGCAGAGAGCCTAAAAAAAACTCCAGATTTTCTGTCTTTCCAGGCTCCTCCCGGCCACAGTTTACACACTACAGGCATGATTTTTTCCACAGTTGCAGACAAACTTGTCCTCTCTCTCACAATGTTCTGGAAAAATGTGTGAGACTTACAGAATTTGAATTAGCGGCCTCTAAGCCCGGCAACTTCTGTCTCTGTCTCTTTTTCTCTCTCTGAGTGCATGTGTGCCTGAGTGCTGAGAGGGGGCATGTGTGTGCGTGCGCAGCTGGGTCTCATAGAGCATGATTGGGAGGGGCTCTGAAGTTGCTGTGGCAACCTCTGAGGCTCAGTACCTCTGTGAGCACTTCTCTCTCATGCTCCCTCACACACAGAGAGACATAATGGGCATATAATGTAATGTATATGTACGCGGTCGGGCAGTAGACCCCGTGGCCCTTTCAAAATTTCCCGCAGGGAAATTGTCTAGTTATTCTTCCTCTTCCGTGTCAAATTTCGGACCGCTACTCCTCCTACAGTTTTGGGAGCACCCACGCAAATGTTATATCAAAACGTGCGTCTCGATCGGGATCGGCGTGCTATTATTTTTCTCTACAGAATACGCGTTTTTCGCGACGTAAGTCGCGAAAAACGCGTTTTCGTTTCCCATAAGAAATGAATGGGAGGAGCTCGAAAAACGAATTTTTTTTTTCCCTTTTTCTAATGGCTACTGCTCCGGCATACTTTCACCTAGAGACTCCATTTAAACTTTAAATTGTAGACACAAGTCTTGTCTATTGCTGTATTAAGCCACGTTTTGATAACTCATGTAGTTTTTGAATAATCCCTCATCAATGACCATGAGCGTTTTTGGAGAAATTCTCAGATTTCAATGGGTGTGTATTGCGTGGACAGTTAGAGGCTAGAGTGGGTGACATCATCGCTAGAGTGGGAGAGAGCCGATTAAAAACGACTAGGTTTTTGCTCTTTCCACGCTCCTCCCGGCCACAGTTTACGCTCTACAGGCGTGATTTTTTCCACAGTTGTAGACAAACTTGTCCTCTCTCTCACAATGTGCTCGAAAAATCTGTGAGACAAACAGAATTTGAATTAGCAGCCTCTAAGCGCGGCCACGTCTGTCTCTGCTCTCCATGCACTCCAATACAAAGATTTTCGGAGAGAAGCAGAAAGGAGCCCTGTTTTCAACTCGCGACTGTGTCCACAAAATATTCTGTAGAAACACAAAATTACACCAAAACGTTCAGGAAGTTCTCAAGGCGCTCACGGTGTCTTTGTTTTTCTGATAGGAGCTTCCGTTCTCTCAGGAGAAGCCCAAATGTGAGAGGAGTGCAGAGGCAGAAAATCGCTCGTTTTCTCCGCTTTTCTGTCGCCCCTCTCTGTCTGCCCCTATCGTCATGGGCAACCAAGCCAAATTGCCGTGACAACCACTGAGCCTCAGTGCTCAGAGTGGCAGAGAGCCGTTTTTTAACTCCAGATTTGTTGTCTTTCCACACTCCTCCCAGCCACAATTTAAGCTCTAGACGCATGATTTTTTCCACAGTTGTGGAGAAACTTGTCCTCTCTCACACAATGTGCTGGAAAAATGTGTGAGACTTACAGAATTTGAATAAGCAGCCTCTAAGCCCGGCCACTTCTGTCTCTGTCTCTTTTTCTCTCTCTGAGTGCATGTGTGCCTGAGTGCTGAGAGGGGGCGTGTGTGTGCGTGAGCAGCTGTGTCTCATAGAGCATGATTGGGAGGGGCTGTGGCAACCTCTGAGGCTCAGTACCTCTGTGAGCACTTCTCTCTCATGCTCCCACACAGACACAAACTCTCATATGGGCATATAATGTAATGTATATGTACGCGGTCGGGCAGTAGACCCCGTGGCCCTTTCAAAATTTCCCGCAGGGAAATTGTCTAGTTATTATTATTATTCTTCCTCTTCCGTGCTTTTTTCGATTCGCTACTCCTCCTACAGTTTTGGGAGCACCCACGCAAATGTTATATCAAAACGTGCGTCTCGATCGGGATCGGTGTGCTATTATTTTTGGGAAATTTATCGTAGTTTTTCGCGACGTAAGTCGCGAAAAACTGCGATAAATTTTCCATAAGAAATGAATGGGAGGCGGTAAAAATTGTCGCACTTTTTCTACTGGCTACTGCTCCGGCATACTTTCACCTAGAGACTCCATTTAAACTTTAAATTGTAGACACAAGTCTTGTCTATTGCTGTATTAAGCCACGTTTTGATAACTCGTGTAGTTTTTGAGTAATCCCTCATCAATGACCATGAGCGTTTTTGGAGAAATTCTCAGATTTCAATGGGTGTGTATTGCACGGACAGTTAGAGGCTAGAGTGGGTGACATCATCGCTAGAGTGTGAGAGAGCCGAAAAAAACGCCTAGATTTTTGCTCTTTCCACGCTCCTCCCGGCCACAGTTTACACTCTACAGGCGTGATTTTTTCCACAGTTGTAGACAAACTTGTCCTCTCTCTCACAATGTGCTCGAAAAATCTGTGAGAGTTACAGAATTTGAATTAGCAGCCTCTAAGCGCGGCCACGTCTGTCTCTGCTCTCCATGCACTCCAATACAAAGATTTTCGGAGAGAAGCAGAAAGGAGCCCCGTTTTCAACTCGCGACTGTGTCCACAATATTTGCTGTAGAAACACAAAATTACACCAAATCGTTCAGGAAGTCCTCAAGGCACCCACGGTGTTTTTGTTTTTCTGATAGGAGCTACCGTTCTCTCAGGAGAAGCCCAAACGTGAGAGGAGTGCAGAGGCAGAAAATCGCTCGTTTTCTCCGCTTTTCTGTCTGCCCCAGTCTGTCTGCCCCTGTCGTCAACGGCAACCGGCTTAAGTTGCCATGACAACCTCTGAGCCTAAGTAGTCAGAGTGGCAGAGAGCCTTTTTTTAACTCCAGATTTTCTGTCTTTCCACGCTCCTCCCGGCCACAGTTTACACACTACAGGCATGATTTTTTCCACAGTTGCAGACAAACTTGTCCTCTCTCTCACAATGTGCTGGAAAAATGTGTGAGACTTACAGAATTTGAATTAGAGGCCTCTAAGCCCGGCCATGTCTGTCTGTGTCTCTTTTTCTCTCTCTGAGTGCATGTGTGCCTGAGTGCTGAGAGGGGGCGTGTGTGTGCGTGCGCAGCTGGGTCTCATAGAGCATGATTGGGAGGGGCTCTGAAGTTGCTGTGGCAACCTCTGAGGCTCAGTACCTCTGTGAGCACTTCTCTCTCATGCTCCCACATGGAAATAAACAGACATACGGGCATATAATGTAATGTATATGTACGCGGTCGGGCAGTAGACCCCGTGGCCCTTTCAAAATTTCCCGCAGGGAAATTGTCTAGTTAGGGCCACGGGGCAAGCCACGAGCACTACTGCCTACAGCAAAGCTGTAGACAGTAGTGCTCGGGGCGAAGCCCCGAGCACTATTGTTATCCTGCGGGTTTTTTCTTATTATTATTATTATTATTCTTCCTCTTCCGTGCTTTTTTCGATTCGCTACTCCTCCTACAGTTTTGGGAGCACCCACGCAAAAGTTATATCAAAACGTGCGTCTTGATCGGGATCGCTATGCTATTATTTTTCTTAAATTTATCGCAGTTTTTCGCGACGTAAGTCGCGAAAAACTGCGATAAATTTCCCATAAGAAATGAATGGGAGGTGGTAAAAATTGTCGCACTTTTTCTACTGGCTACTGCTCCGGCATACTTTCACCTAGAGACTCCATTTAAACTTTAAATTGTAGACACAAGTCTTGTCTATTGGTGTATTAAGCCACGTTTTAATAACTCGTGTAGTTTTTGAGTAATCCCTCATCAATGACCATGAGCGTTTTTGGAGAAATTCTCAGATTTCAATGGGTGTGTATTGCGTGGACAGTTAGAGGCTAGAGTGGGTGACATCATCGCTAGAGTGGGAGAGAGCCGATTAAAAACGACTAGGTTTTTGCTCTTTCCACGCTCCTCCCGGCCACAGTTTACACTCTACAGGCATGATTTTTTCCACAGTTGTAGACAAACTTGTCCTCTCTCTCACAATGTGCTCGAAAAATCTGTGAGACTTACAGAATTTGAATTAGCAGCCTCTAAGCGCGGCCACGTCTGTCTCTGCTCTCCATGCACTCCAATACAAAGATTTTCGGAGAGAGCAGAAAGGAGCCCTGTTTTCGACTCGCGACTGTGTCCACAAAATATTCTGTAGAAACACAAAATTACACCAAAACGTTCAGGAAGTCCTCAAGGCGCTCACGGTGTCTTTGTTTTTCTGATAGGAGCTTCCGTTCTCTCAGGAGAAGCCCAAATGTGAGAGGAGTGCAGAGGCAGAAAATGGCTCGTTTTCTCCGCTTTTCTGTCGCCCCTCTCTGTCTGCCCCTATCGTCATGGGCAACCAAGCCAAATTGCCGTGACAACCACTGAGCCTCAGTGGCAGAGAGCCTTTTTTTAACTCCAGATTTTCTGTCTTTCCACGCTCCTCCCGGCCACAGTTTACACATTACAGGCATGATTTTTTCCACAGTTGCAGACAAACTTGTCCTCTCTCTCACAATGTGCTGGAAAAATGTGTGAGACTTACAGAATTTGAATTAGCGGCCTCTAAGCCCGGCCACTTCTGTCTCTCTCTCTTTTTCTCTCTCTGAGTGCATGTGTGCCTGAGTGCTGAGAGGGGGCGTGTGTGTGCGTGCGCAGCTGTGTCTCATAGAGCATGATTGGGAGGGGCTCTGAAGTTGCTGTGGCAACCTCTGAGGCTCAGTACCTCTGTGAGCACTTCTCTCTCATGCTCCCACATGGAAATAAACAGACATATGGGCATATAATGTAATGTATATGTACGCGGTCGGGCAGTAGACCCCGTGGCCCTTTCAAAATTTCCCGCAGGGAAATTGTCTAGTTATTATTATTATTATTATTCTTCCTCTTCCGGACGTTTTTCGATTCGCTACTCCTCCTACAGTTTTGGGAGCACCCACGCAAATGTTATATCAAAACGTGCGTCTCGATCGGGATCGCTATGCTATTATTTTTCTTAAATTTATCGCAGTTTTTCGCGACTTACGTCGCGAAAAACTGCGATAAATTTCCCATAAGAAATGAATGGGAGGCCGTAAAAATTGTCGCACTTTTTCTACTGGCTACTGCTCCGGCATACTTTCACCTAGAGACTCCATTTAAACTTTAAATTGTAGACACAAGTCTTGTCTATTGGTGTATTAAGCCACGTTTTGATAACTTGTGTAGTTTTTGAGTAATCCCTCATCAATGACCATGAGCGTTTTTGGAGAAATTCTCTGATTTCAATGGGTGTGTATTGCGTGGACAGTTAGAGGCTAGAGTGGGTGACATCATCGCTAGAGTGGGAGAGAGCTGATTAAAAATGTCTGGATTTTTGCTCTTTCCACGCTCCTCCCGGCCACAGTTTACACTCTACGGGCATGATTTTTTCCACAGTTGTAGACAAACTTGTCCTCTCTCTCACAATGTGCTCGAAAAATCTGTGAGACAAACAGAATTTGAATTAGCAGCCTCTAAGCGCGGCCACGTCTGTCTCTGCTCTCCATGCACTCCAATACAAAGATTTTCGGAGAGAAGCAGAAAGGAGCCCTGTTTTCAACTCGCGACTGTGTCCACAAAATATTCTGTAGAAACACAAAATTACACCAAAACGTTCAGGAAGTCCTCAAGGCGCTCACGGTGTCTTTGTTTTTCTGATAGGAGCTACCGTTCTCTCAGGAGAAGCCCAAATGTGAGAGGAGTGCAGAGGCAGAAAATGGCTCGTTTTCTCCGCTTTTCTGTCGCCCCTCTCTGTCTGCCCCTATCGTCATGGGCAACCAAGTCAAATTGCCGTGACAACCACTGAGCCTCAGTGGCAGAGAGCCTTTTTTTAACTCCAGATTTTCTGTCTTTCCAGGCTCCTCCCGGCCACAGTTTACACACTACAGGCATGATTTTTTCCACAGTTGTAGACAAACTAGTCCTCTCTCTCACAATGTGCTGGAAAAATGTGTGAGACTTACAGAATTTGAATTAGCAGCCTCTAAGCCCGGCCACTTCTGTCTCTGTCTCTTTTTCTCTCTCTGAGTGCATGTGTGCCTGAGTGCTGAGAGGGGGCGTGTGTGTGCGTGCGCAGCTGTGTCTCATAGAGCATGATTGGGAGGGGCTCTGAAGTTGCTGTGGCAACCTCTGAGGCTCAGTACCTCTGTGAGCACTTCTCTCTCATGCTCCCACACACAAATAAACAGACATATGGGCATATAATGTAATGTATATGTACGCGGTCGGGCAGTAGACCCCGTGGCCCTTTCAAAATTTCCCGCAGGGAAATTGTCTAGTTTATATTTATATTTCCTTACTCGTTTGTAAGGAAATATTGAACAGGAGTTTAAAACAATTTGTTTTCTTTCTGTTCTGAATGTGTTGTATACAGCTAGAAACACCAAGGGAATCGTTGCACGTTACAAAATGGCCCTGGACGCCTTCAACAGAGGAGGTTCCATGAAGGCAGCCTTTGACCTCATCGGCGCTGACCGAAACACTGTGGCCAGGACCGCACCAATTGTTGAACTGAGCTTGGCTGCTCCTACTGTCTTCGAAACTCTGGGATCCTGGAATGAACGCAAGGAGAAAATGTCATCGTTCGTTGCCTGATGCCGTGATGCTATGACTCCAGAGATCAAGGAAGAGATCAGTAGGATGAAAGTTGAGGGGCTTCTCCTTCCCATTGCCAGTTCCACCCCAGTGTAGGAAAGATGGTTTTCTGTGTTCACCCACATGGGTGGGGTTCATTGTCTGAGTGATGTTTTACAGGGTTGTTTTATAATGTAATGGTCACATGTTTACATACTGTACAGTATATATTTACAATTATATTTGATTATATATTTAACTATATAAAAAAGCTATATAAGCTATATAAAGGTGTTCCTTTGTTTGAAGCCCCCCTAGGGGTAGGGCGTTCCTCTGTTACATTTTTGTATTTTATCTCTTGTTGTAGTGGCTAGTTTGTTCAAGCACCCTGAATAAACTTGTAAAAATGTATTTGGCCTTTTTCTTACTTTCAATCTTTATATATACTTTAAGTTTCCATTCCGCTTTATCGTGTCTTGCTTAATAATCACTAAAGATGCAGCATATATCCTTATAAACGCATCCACATGCATCCCACTTTACTTACCCCCTACAATAAAGCCTTATGATGAATTATACATTATTATAAATGCACCCTTATGTATGTCACTTTACTTAACACATACAATGATGACTCATGATACCGCATAGATTATTATAGCATACTATGAGTCCTTACTACAATTGACTCAAGTTTGTGTATAGGTAATTATAATGTAATATAAACAGTCAGTGAAGAGTGTATTATAATGCACTCTGAGTGACCTCATGAAGCATAATATACATGTTCATGAGTATTCAAGAGCATCCATATAACTAGTCATTATGCATTATGAATGTAGTTATGAAGCATTATGAACGCCCCCATAGTGCTTTATGGTTGTGGGGGCTTCATACCTCATAAAGCATAATAGATGTGGTGTTCATGAGTATTCATGAGAATCCATTGTACAAGTCATTATAATTCATTATAAATATCATTATGATATGTTATGACCGTTGATATAATGCATCATGAAGCATTATGTGTGTTTATAAGTGTAGTTATGAGGCATTATGAATGCATTATAATGCACTATAAATGCTGTCATAATGCATTATAAGTATGGGCTTCATGGAAAGTGTGACCGAAAGTCCTTCTTGTATGCAAAGAAAGAGCAAAGCAGTCCAGAAATGTTTCAGATTAAATTAATAGCTTTTCAAATTCAAAAATCAACAGTAGGGGTTTACCGTGGTTTTCCTGTTGGTAAGACAGCTTCCCCCCAGAATCATTCCCTTGGGGATCAGGGCCAAATGCATGAAGAATCTTTGGTGCACTAGGCAGTTCAGCTGGTCTGCAATGACATAGCAAACCAAGTATTGTATCATCATTTTACATACCAATAGCAGAAGATTAAACTCAAATGAACAATTCAAACTTCTTACTTCTTTCATGGCTTAGCTTTTGGAAAGACATGTGCCACCTCATCTTCATCTTCATCTTCACCAGGGAAGAGGATGTTCTTTGGTCTAATTGAATACTTGATGCTATTAAAATTGAAAATGCACATAAATACAGGCATGTAAAAATAAAACATAACAACTTACATTCTTCGCCTTTTGGGTTTAATTGGAGAATCCTCCCCATCTGTCCCAAGGTCAGTGTGTTTAACAGCTTCTGGAAGCCTTAGCCTTGCCTCACTGTAATCATCTACAAAATAAGAAGTACTTAATTTATAATTTTTTGGTCAGAAAGATTCAGTTGTAGTCTAAAGGTGTGTCTATCTGGGAGAACAGACCACACATTATCCAGAATCCTATGAAATGCATTCAGTATTGTGAAATATTCCACCTGTTAAAGTCTTAATTTTGTATGTTGTTTTTCTTCTGAGCAATGTTCTTCCATCTTTGGGCAGAAAGGGATGGTGATATTTCAGGATGGAGAGCAGGGCTGATAAAGCCATCAGGGAAATGCCAAACTCAATGGCCCAGTCTGCCAGAGAAGCCCTTAAATCAGAGGTGCTCTCACTGCATGCATCTGTGTGATTCATGTCCATCTCATCAGAATCATCAAATCTATGTTCTGCCACCATAGTTAGACTAAGCTCACTTTCTTCTTCACTATCAGTGTGCATCTCTTCACACCCACCTGATGCCTCAATATTTAAGCCTACCTCCATGTTTCTATCATATTTTACATTTTCCTGCTCATTTTCTAATGATTCCATAAGTTTTTGTACCTTTTTCATTGCTCGTCTTCTCATATTGCTCCGCTCATTGTAAGCCCAGTTCCCTTCCATATCACTTACACTCCTGTTCTGCTTAAAGTGACAAGCCCAAACACAGCCCTGCAAGAAAGGAAAATTTAAGATTAATTGTAATAAAGAAATAACCGATAAATATTGTGATAAATATTGATTCTGTTTACAGTTGACATATTTTTATTTTTATTTTTTTTAAAAAGACTATATTAGATCAGTGGTTCTCAAACATTTTCATGTCAACAACCCCCACATTGATATGCATGTGGCAGTAGACCCCCATTTGAAAAGGTTTCGTGCCAGGGACCCCATGACGATTTGTGTTGTTAACGACTTTCAAAACAGTTCCACATTTTAAGATTTTTGCAAAAGATAGCAGATCTACAAGCTCACAAAGCATCCAGTGTGATGTGCTGTGAGCTTGAACATCTGCTGATTATTGATTATCCAAAGTATAAAATAGGGTTAAAGTGGATCAACTGATTTTGATGCTACAACTTTTGCTGTGGACCCCCTGACCCCACTTTGAGAACTGCTGCATTAGATTAGAGATGTCTGTACCATTTTTAATGATTTGCCATCATGATCATTAACCTTAAATGTTCTTTTTGTTCACACCAGCCTGCACAGCCCTGCAATATAAATAAAATAGATATAAAATACTAAGGTAACTTCAAAATGAACTAGTTAAGAAGCCACATATATGTTTTAAATATAAACCCAATTATGTTTTTTTTTTTTTTTTTTAACAGTTTACGCTAGCTACTTAGCCTCGTAGTTATAACTCGACATCCTGTGCAACTAGCCCATTGAATTAGCTTCACTCCTTTCCATAACCCGGTAACTAAACCAATATTGTTTTTACATATAAATATAGAGGCTATCTATGTCCCACAGACTATTACAACCCAAAATATGAAAAAGCCATAGCTCGCTCACTGTTCCGTTTGCAATTGTACATTGCACCGAGTGAGTGACGTTTTCCTTTAACAGACATGGGAAACTCGGAAAATTTAATTAAATAAACTCACCTCAACTTTGTTGTTCTCTTTCTGCTTCTTCTTCTTTCTTTTTTCCGTTCTCTTTCTGCTCTAAGCAGCGCATCCGGTTCTGTTCGCGCTCCATACAATAGGAAGTAGCTAGATCCAATGACAGCGTAGGAAACAGGGTCACATGTTGAGTGCTGGCCAATGGGAGTGAAGGACAAGATTGGTTGGTTGCTTAGTTGGTTGGTTGTCAGGTGGATGGCCATTCTGTAGTTTTATTGGCTTGTTGTCAGGGAGACGTCAGTGGACTGTCTTTTTAGAATAGTGAGAGATTTAATTTCTCAACACACAACAGCGAATTCTCCTGTAACTCAATGGGTGAGGCTAGGGCCATCTGTTTTAATTATTACTCATTCAATTCTGACAAATAAAGGTTTTCTGTCAGTGTTCTAGCACGTGATGTGGATGTGTTTATGAATCTGAATGCACTTAAGCTCTGAAAGAAATTGAATTAGAAGTGGGGTGGTGGTGTGTGAGACACCAGTAAAGGCAGAAAAACATGTTAAAGGTAAGACTTAGCAATTCTTTGTGGTTCACACTTAAGAGAACACATGCATGCCTGTTCATATGAGACAGATATGGGCAACATAAGCTCAACCACAATCGGCCCATCTGTGGCACGCCATCATATAAACAGTGCCATCATTGCCAGACCTGGCCCACATCCAACTGACATACCACTTGTCATGCCAGCAGTCAGCCAGCAGTGCTGGCTTAATGCCAGATCTGACCTGTCTGCTATGTGAGTATCTGTTGCCCTTTGTGCTATTGTTTACACGCAGCCTTATCATCATGTGTGATGTAAACATTGGCTCTTTGAATATTAACGGTGCGAGAGAGGATTTGAAGAGAGCTGCTCTCTTCTCTCTTCTACAGCGTAAAGGACTACATGTGGTTTTCCTTCAGGAGACCCACAGCACTCCTGATAACGAGTCAGACTGGAGGAGGGAGTGGAGAGGGGAGCTCTTCCTCAGCCACAGGAGCAGTAACAGTGGAGATGTTGGGATCCTCCTCTCTAGAGACTTTTTACCTGTTTCCTGTTCTGTGGAAGAGTTTGTTCCCGGCCAGATCTTAAAAGTCTGTGCTGTTTTTGAGAGTGTGAGGATGGTCTTTATAAATGTCTACGGTCCGTTGTCTTAGACAGACTGGTGTTTTTCGATGTTTCAAAGACTATTCTTACTACTGTGCCCCCCCTACAGGAGCTTAGTTTGGGAGTTGCTTTTTTTTACCCTCTTCTTCCCTCTTGTTTTTCCTCTTTCTCATCTAAGTAAACAGGGCGCTCTCCATGTGTGCGACCCGCAGTTCTCCCGCTCCTGTCTTCCACTGTTATGTGTCACTGTCTTTTTTGTATTTCTTGGACAGGATGTAACTGAAATGGAATTTCTCCTTCGGGGGACTAATAAAGGCATTCTGATTCTGATTCTGATTCTGATACCCGCAGCAGTGAGGAGTACCTGTTCCTGGAAGGTGATTTTAATTGCATGGAGAACCCTTAGTTAGACAGGAACCATCAGGAACCTCACACTGCTTCTAGGCGCGCCCTGTTGAAATTAATTAAAATGTTTGAACTCTGTGACATGTGGAGACATTTCCATCCTGCTCAGAGACAGTTCACCTGGGTTCACAGCAGAGATAACTGCCTGTCTCTAGCCAGACTGGACAGAGTGTACGTTTTTAAACATCACTCCAGTGTTTTTAAAGGTGTTTCCATCAGCCTGGTGGGTTTCTCTGACCACTCTCTGGTGCACTGTGTGCTGTCTGACGCTAAATGTAAGAGTGTACTGGCACTTTAAAACCCCTCTGTTAACTGACAACAGGTTTCAAAAGGCCTTTAAATCATTCTGGAGTAATTTCAGAGAAACGAAGGCTGATTTTAGCTCTTTACAGCAGTGGTGGGACGTAGGCAAAGCTCAGATCAAGCAGCTTCATCTGCAGTACACTCTCAATGTCACAAAGGACATGGCCCAGTCTATGAGAGCTCTGGAGAGAGACGCGGTGGAGCTTCAACACCTAGCAGACTCCACAGGAGGTCGAGAACATTTTCAAGTTCTCAAAGATAAAAAAAATCAGCTCTGTCTGACCTGCTGGGTATCTCTGCTCAGGGAGCTCTGGTCCGCTCATGTTTCCGGCAAATCGTGGAGATGGACGCTCCGTCTCACTTCTTCTTCAGTCTAGAGCGTAAAAATGGACAGAAGAGACTGATGCACGCTCTGTGGTCTGACACCGGACAGCTGCTGTATGACTCTTCTGAGATCTGTCAATGTGCAGCAGACTTCTACAAAGGACTTTATAAGGCTGAGCACCAGGAGGAGCCTGAGGTGGTCATGTCCTTCCTTGAGGGTCTGCCTCAGGTCTGTGAGGAGGACAATGTGGAGCTGGAGGCTCCAGTGTCTGCTCAGGAGCTGCAGGAGGCCCTGCAGAGCCTGCAGAATGGGAAGGCACCGGGGATAGATGGCCTCCCCGCTAATTTTTATAAGGCTTTCTGGCCAGTGCTGGGTGAGGATTGGTTGGTTGTCCTCAGAGACAGTCTGAGTAAGGGGCAACTGCCTCTGGGTTGCAGGAGAGCCGTCTTCACCCTGCTCCCAAAGAAAGGATGTGCTGGGGTGGGTGTGCTCTGTCAGGTGTAACCGGTCTGGTCTGACACTCAAGTTTGCAGCTCTGCGTTGTGTTGTGGGTGGTAAGGAAGGGGTCAAGGACAACCTCTGCCTTGCTGAACGGGGGGATTTATTCTCTGCGTTACGGTACGTGAGTCAAAAACACAGCCAGGACCCCGGATGCAGAGACAGGATAAAAACAGTTTATTGAAACACACAAAGTACAAAGCAAAACCAACGAAAATCTCCACTACGTGGGAAAAAGGCAAGGCAGGCTCAAAAACGACAACTGAGGATCTCGAAACTATCTCCTACAAAAAACTAAGGCAAACACAAAATCATCACTGCGGGGAATACTCGAAAAATATAAGAAACCAAACCTAGACAGGGAAAAACGGCTCGAAACAGAAAAATGACAAAAGCACTCGAAAACACACTGGAGCTGGAAGCGAGGAAGGAGGCTAGGCAGAACAGCGTGGCGAGGCATGTGTGCGCAGGGCTAGGAAAATCTTCCAGCACTGAGCAGGTGGATGGGCTGGCTGAAGTAGGCCGCGGCTGATCACCTGATGCCGCTCAGGTGTGTCTCCTGGATAGGGCACGGAGATCGGCCCCACCTCCTTCCACACTCCAGCGCTGCAGAGGAGGAGAGTGAGAGGAGAAAGGGAGAACGGGGGGGGGGGGGGAATACTGGCAGGAGACAAAACATGCACAGAACTCGAGACCACAACACTCTGCGCAAAACACATAAAAAATCATTACAGCAGCTTCTCATGACCAGCTTTCCACAGCTACACCTCTCCTCACAATGTCTGGAAAACGACTGAGGAGGGTAGCGTGAATTTAAAAATTAAAAATTAAAAAGTTAAAAATTTAAAAAGAGGGAGCGTAACTGAAAGGTCGAAGGTCACACAACAAAAATACATCACCACAAAATAAAAGCTCCCAAAAATAAATACAGAAACAAGCATAAACACACAAAAAAACCCAACAAAGTATGAACAAACATGAAACAGAATTTGGTGAAATATAAACCTATTACAATTATACATTCGCTACACAGGCATGTTATATTCTCTGGCCATAGACCCTCTTTTGCATAGGCTGAGATCACAGCTGTCTGGTTTCTCTTTTCCAGGTCTTAAAACACGGTTATATATGTCTGCATATGCTGATGATGTCACTATTTTTGTTACAAATCAGGAGGACATTTAGAGGTTATATCAAACTGTAATGGACTTTTGGAAATTCTCCTCAGCTAAGGTCAACTGGCCGAAAAGCGAGGCTTTAGCTGTGGGTGGCGAGCTGAGCAGGAAGCTGGTATTACCAGGAGGCCTGTTGTGGAAGAGAGGAGGACTCAAATACCTGGGAGTTCACCTCAGAGATGAATCCTTTCTTTCCAAGAACTGGGAGAACATTCCGGAAAAGGTCCAGGCCAAGCTGGACAAATGGAAATAGATTCTTCCAAAAATGTCTTTTAAAGGTCGTGTTCTGGTGATAAATAACCTTGTGTCCTCCAGTTTGTGGCATCGTTTGGCGTGTGTGGACCCTCCCCCGAACCTGCTGTCCAAGGTGCAGGCAGTCATGGTGGACTTTTGTCCGCCCGGAACCGCCTGCACTGGGTCCTGCAGAGTGTCCTCTTCCTGCCTAAAGATATAGGAGGCCATGGGCTGGTACACCTGGCAAGCAGAGGAGCTGCTTTCAGGCTCCAGTTCATCCAGAGAGTTGATCCATCCAGAGTTCATCCATCTGGACCGGCAGACCTGGTCTGGAGACCTGTGTCTAGAGCCATTCTGGAACACTGTGGTGGACTGGGACTAGCAGAGTCCCTGTTTTTAATGGACTTGAGTAGTTTTAGGCTGGACAATCTGCCATTTTTCTACAGAGGACTGTTCAAAGTGTGGAGTCTGTTTAAAAAAGACAGACAGACTCCCTGTGACTCTCTTTTGGCTTCTGAAGGAGCTGGTGGTCTACAGGACTCAGCTCAGGTGTGAAGCAGGACCCTCCCTGCTTTAGAGACTGTATGAGGCCAGGATTGTAACACTGGGCCAGGTGATGGACTTGTGCGGCCCCTCTCTGGACAATGCTGCAGATCTGGCCTCCTGTATCAGGGTCAGGTCTGCCAGGGTCATCAGCCACCTGCTGGGAGTCTGGAAACTGAGAGGTTTTTAGCTGCTGCACATGGTGCAGGACTGAAGACAGCCGATGACTCTGATCCCTTCCCTGATGTCAAAATGACTCGTGTGTTTGAGTGTGCTGAGGACTTCATGTTGAAGGTGAACAGTCAGTACACACTGAGGACCACAGCAGGTGAAAGTATTTATTATTTACTGGTTAAGGTGCTGAACCAGCGTAAACTGGCGGGTCGAGTGGACACTCCTTGTCAGGTCCTGCTGGGCTGCAAGTCTCCCAAGCTGAAGCGTGTTGTTTGTCACAGGAGACAAGTTTTTTGATCCTGAAAGACAGCACGAAGGAGCTCAACCTGACCTTCAGCTTTAAGGAGGAAGGCTTTAATTACATTGTGTTCGCTACCTCTGAAAATATGAAATGTTTTGGTTGCGGTGCTGAGGGACATTTGGTGCGGTCTTGCCCTGAGGCCAGGCTGACCGGGCTGTCGGTCCGGCGGCCGACTGGGCTGCAGAGTGCTCGGCCTCGGTTGATGGGCCGCGGCCTGGGTCAGACTCACTGGGTGAACAGAGGTCTGGTGAGAAAACAAAGGAGACACAGGCAGACATGCAGGACAGGGAGCAGAATGTGGACCAGTGTGAAACTGAGACTGGAAACACAGTAGAAAACCAAAGAAATGTCTAGACCAGTGAAAAACCAGAGTATAAGAAAGGGAACAGAATAAAGGATGCTGCAGTCAGATTGTTGACAGTGTGATCAGTGAGGTGCTGATGGAGGAAAACGTTTCTGACGTTCAGTCTGTCTAATAATCCTGGCTAAAGAAAGAACAGCAGTGATAAAGAACAGAATGGAGCTAAAAATAAGAGAGCGATGGAGGAGCTCTCTGACAATGAGGATGAATGTGAGTGGAAGCCCCCACAGGAGGACGAGACAGGAAAAAATAAAAAGATTCCTGGTCGAAACTGAAAGCCAAAGAGCAAATAAACCTGACACGGTTTTCCCAGATTAAGAGGTTTTGTCAGGTCTATGACTCAGCTTAGGAAAGAAAGTGATGCCCTCAGTGACCAAGAGGTTTACCAGCTGAAGAAAATGGTGACCAGAGTCCACATACAGCTGGTATGTGTGCTAGTTGCAGTGACAGTTTTTTCCCTCCTCATGTATGACCTAAATCTTGGTTCTTTAAACATCAATGGAGCCAGAAGTGTCCTGAAAAGAGCTTCTCTGTTCAAACTAATTGAAACTAAGAAATTAGATGTGGTTTTTGTGCAGTCTTTCTCAGCCACAAACTGTCCAACAGTGGTGGAGTCGGGCTACTCTTCTCAAGGGGCTTCACTTCCTGTTCTGTGGAGGTGGAGGAAATCATGTGTGGTCACATTTTAGAAGTCAAAGCACAGTATGAAAATGTCAAAATGTTTTTTGTTGTTGTTTATGTTCCAGTTCTGAGCATTGACAGAATTAGTTTTTTAAACGTCCTTTGTATTTTGACGACCTTCATGATTGCACTGATGAGTTCTTGTTTCTGTTGATTTAACTGCACAGAAAATGCTAAACTAGACAGGAATCACCTGGAGCCTCATCCTGCTTCATCTGCCAAACTCAAGCATCTCATTGAAACCTGCAAGCTGAAAGATGTTTGGAAAGGTTTTAACAGGACGAACTGGCAGTACACCTGGAGACACTCCAGAGACAACTCACTATCATTGGCCAGGCTTGATCGATTTTATTGTTTTAAACATCATTTTAACATTTTTAAATCATGTCAAATTGTTCCTGTTCGCTTCTTTGACCATTGTCTTGTTCAGTGCTCCTTTTATATCCAGAATGTGAAGGTACACAGCACATATTGACATTTTAATACTGGGCTTTTAGATGATAAATCTTTTAGAGAGGCTTTTGAGTATTTATGGGTTTTACACAGAGGAAACAAATCCTCCTTTCCCTCAGTGCAGCAGTGTTGGGATGTCGGAAAGACTTGGATAAACCAGTTTTGTCAGCAGTATACTTGCAATGTCACCAAGCACATTACCAGATCTCTTCAGGACCTGGAGACTGATGTAATGAAGTTACAGAGTCTAGTGGATTCTACGGGAAATTAAGGGCATATTGAAGCCCTTAAATCCAAAAGGGCTGCCTTAGCCAACCTGTTGGGCCTTACAGCACAGGGCACTCTGATCTGGTCACGGTTCATGAGTGCCTCTGAAATTGATGCCCCATCTGGTTTTTTTTTTGGTCTGGAGTGGAAGAATGGTCAGAGAAAGGTCATCCACTCTCTACGATCCGATGACTGATCCCCAGTGACAGAAACTCCGGAGCTACACAGATATGCCACCAATTTCTACAAAGAACTTTTTAAAAGAATTTGTAGAAGACGTGGAGCTGGCTGGAGAATTTTATGCTGGACTGCCTCAGGTGGAGGCTGACAGCAATGCAGTGTTGGACGCAGAGCTGTCCCTGAATGAACTGTACACTGCTCTCATTGGCCTGGCAAACGGCAAAGCACCTGGCATTGACGGACTACAGACAGAATTTTATAAGTCTTTCTGGTCAGTGATTGGTGAGGATCTGTTGGAGGTTTTTAGTGACAGTTTGAATGAAGGACAGCTGCCGCTGAGCTGCAGGAGGGCAGTGATTACCTTGTTGCCAAAAATGGTGATCTACAAGAGCTGAGGAACTGGAGACCTGTCTCTCTGCTGTCTGGAGATTATAAAATCCTCCCCAAGGCTCTGGCCTCCAGACTCAGAGGGGCGATGAGTGGAGTCATCAATGTTGACCAAACTTACTGTGTGCCCGGCAGGTTGAAAAGTGATAATATCATGCTCATTCGGCATGTTTTGGACATCTCTGGCTCATTGGGTATCGATGTTGGTCTTATTTCCATAGACCAAGAAAAGGCTTTTGACCGGGTTGAACACTAGTATCTGTGGCAGACGCTGAGTGCTTTTGGGTTCAGTTTAGGTTTTAGAGCCAAGATCCAGGTACTGTACCGTGATATTGTGAGTATACGGGGAAAAAAAAAAATAAAAAAAATATGGTGGCTTGACCTTTTAGTGTGCAGAGGGGGATACGGCAGGGCTGCTCTCTTTCTGGCATGTTGTACACAATCGCTGTTGAACCTCTTCTTCATAACCTCAGAAAGGAGCTTACTGGTGTTTACTTTCCAGGTTGTGCCTCAGCTGTTAAAATTTCAGCCTATGCTGACAATGTCATTGTGATTAGCAATAATCAGAAAGACATTGATGTTCTGGAGAATAATGTGGCACTTTTTAACAAAATCTCCTCTGCAAAGGTGAATTAGGGAAAAAGCGAAGCAGTGATGGGTGGAAAGAAGCAACTGGACAGTTTAGTTCTACCAGGAGGGCTGGCTTGGAAAAAAGGAGAGATAAAATACTTGGGAGTGTTTTTAGGTGAAGAATTGTTTTTAGAAAAGAACTGGGAAAATGTTTTAGAGAAAATTAAGGGTCGTCTAAAAAGGTGGAATTGGCTCTTGCCGAGCATGTCCTATAGAGGGAGGACGCTCATGATAAATAATCTGGTGTCCTCCTCTTTGTGACACAGAATTGGCTTGTGTGGATCCTCCTTCAAACCTGCTGTCTAAAATTCAATCTGTTTTAGTTGATTTCTTTTGGTAGAAACTGCATTGGTTTCCACAGGCTGTTCTGTTTCTTCCAAAAGAAGAAAGAGGACAAGGACTGCTACACCTGGCCAGCAGAGGAGCTGCTTTCCGCCTCCAGCACATCCAAAGACTCCTGTTTGGACCGAAAGACTTGGTGTGGCGACCACTGGCGTGGGTGCTCCTTAGACGGTTCGGCAATCTAGGACTGCATGATTCTCTTATCCTAATGGATTTAAAGACTGTGAAGGTCCAGACCTTGCCTCCTTTCTACCGTGGAGTCTTCGCAGGTTGGAGGATGTTGGAAATAGACAGAACCGCTGAGAATGACTCTTTACACTGGCTGCTGCAGGAGCTGGTGGTACACGGTGGATACTGGGACACTGCCTACTCTCTCTCTCTCAGCTGGCACCTTAATTAGTAAGCGGCGCTGCGAGAGTGGTGTACATATATATGCACTGGCACACACCTGTCACACATCTGCTCAAAGCCAGTGCAGTGACGTGGCTTGGTCGAGGTGAGGTGGCAGTGTGGGATACTTGTGTCTGCTTTTGGCACCTGCTTTGATATCAGGAGTCTGGCATTGCTTTAACAGTAAGCACGTTCCCCTCTTTGCTCGTCCGACCACCAGCATACACAGCTCATTCTTCCGTGTTGTGTGTCTGCAGCACGCTGCGTTGTTTGACTGGCGGCTAGTGGTGTCGCTCGCCCTCCACTTCGGACCAGCTCATCATGGTCGCGTTGTCCGTGAGGTAGGCCTGCTTTCTTTTATTGCCGCTGCTTCCTTTAAAATGGGTTTCAGTGCAAGCAATGACTGAGTTTCTGTTTGCTCCTAGCTGTCTGTGCAACGGTAGAGCTGCCCACATCGTGACTTCCATCCCCCCCCCCCGTTCTGACTCACTATCCGGCTCAGAGCCTCAGTGTGCGGCCCTGCTAAAGCTGGCCGCCACTCCCACAGAGCTGCTGTTTTGTTTTACTCGTGTTTGTATCTTTACACTGTTTTATTACACTGTTCCAGCCCTGCTGGCCGCTGCACCCACAGTAGGCCTGGTTTTACTCTTTTTGGCCACAGTCGGTTTTTTTTCTATGTGCACATTGTCCACTGTATAGTAATTTCTTTGTGTTTATTTTACACCCCTCTTTGGTTATGTAAATTGGGTATTCCTTTTTGTTTGTTTTACCAACATATTGTCTATTGCTGGATTTCTAATTGATTTTGTGTTTGTGTTGAACAGGAGCTGTGGGCACCCGGTGCATGGCAGCCCGATCCCCTGGTGGCGGTATTCCTTTGCAGTGAAGTGCACTCTGGGTGTCCTTATTTTCTCATGTGGTGATTAGAGTGGAGTCCCTTCCCCGCTGGCTGCCCTAGTAAGCCCCAGTCCAAGTTCCGTTTTGATGTATATGGTTTAGGTTTATTTTTTGGTTTATTCCAGCAATAGACAACTACACAGACTATGTGCACCTGTTTTTAAGAAAAAATAACAGTTAATTACCATTTTAATTTATTAAAATAAAATTTGTTAATTGTGGAATCACGTCTCTAGCCACTTATTGTGTTCCCAACCTGTGCGACCTTAGGTGTTGTTTGACTCCACATATTAAATCTATTTCCTGGGGCGAAATACCCCAGGTGGCGTTCTCCGCACACTCAAACCTACCGCCCTGCCACAAAAAGTAAATTGCAGTATCGTGTTGACACACCTTGGCGAGGTCACCTGGTCCTGGGAGACGACATCAAACCTGCTTGGAGGGTTTTAAAGAAGTCTCCGTTAACGAAGAAGGTGGCAGATCTACAG
Source organism: Chaetodon auriga (assembly GCF_051107435.1). Lineage (NCBI taxonomy): Eukaryota > Metazoa > Chordata > Actinopteri > Chaetodontiformes > Chaetodontidae > Chaetodon > Chaetodon auriga. The sequence goes on along the minus strand of NC_135090.1, from coordinate 352,280 downwards.
TGGAGAGTTCTACACGGGATAGTGGCAGTCAATGCTTTTCTGTGTGTCACTGATCCAAGTTTGAGTGTCAGATGTCCTTTTTGTCCCGACAGAGAGACGGTGTTCCACTGTTACTCAGAGTGTCTTCGCCTTGTGCCTCTGTTTGCATTGTTGGAGAGTCTGTTCAGAAAGTTGGGAGAAGGTTTCTTCAAGCAGAGTTTTATTCAGTGTTTCAAATACAAAAAGTTTGATGACACAAATGTCAGCTAATGAATTTCATCTTGGGGCAGTCAACGATGTCTATTTATGTCAGCAGGAAGAGGAAGATTGATGATTCAGTAGACGCTGATGTGAAGCTGCTGTTTACTAGGATGGTGAAAGCCAGAATGATGACTGAGTTTAACTATTACAGAGAAATGAAAGATGTGGATCAGTTCAGTGTGAAATGGACTCATGGTGATGTTTTGTGTTCGCTGAAAGAAAACTAGCTGATCTTCTCTAAGGAGATGATGTGACTTATTTTTTCTTTTAGGGTTATTTTTATTTATTTATTTTGTTATTTATTTATTTTTATTTGTTTTTATATATTTTGCTTATTAAATTATTTTTGTGTGTGTGTGTTTTTTTTAGGATGGTTGGATTTTTTTTTTTTTTTTGCAAATGTTTTGTTGGTGAAAACTGATAAAATAAAGTCAGTTTCAAAAATCAAATCAAATCTCTCTCTCTGATTGTATTTCTGTCTGTCTGGTCTCTGTAGATAAAAGAGCTTCTGTTGTGATTTGGCGCTATACAAATAAAATTGAATTGAATTGAATAATCTGCTGCCATCCACCAGGATGCTGAAGCTGAAGCGAGGGTGCATATTGCAGGAAGACAATGATCCCAAACACGCAGCCATGAAAACTCTCAGTTGGTTTCAAAGAAAGAAAATAAAGCTGCTAGAGTGGCCCAGTCAATCACCCAACTTATATCAGATTGAAAATCTATGGAAAGAACTGAAGATCAGAGTTCATAGAAGAAACCCCTGGAACCTTCAAGATTTAAAGAGAGTTTGTGTGAAAGAATGGGCCAACATCTGAGTAATGCTAGTTAAGACTAGTTTCTTCATACAGGAGGCGTCTTGAAGCTGTCATTACCAACAAAGGCTGTTCAACCAAGTATAAAATCATTTTCAGTTTGCGTGTTCAATACTTACGTGTGTCATTCCACTTTATTTCACATAACTTAATTTACAGACTTATTTGTTTTGATTTCTTTGTATTTGTGGATTACTTGGGTTGTTATTGACATCTGGTGAAAAATTGTCTCCAACTGTAAGACTGCCAAATGGCCAACAATTCCTAGCGGTCCCCTAACAGCTTGGTGGTGAATTGCGGAGCAATGCGTTCCCTCGACGCAGAACTATGAATGCTCAGTGACGGCATCGGGTGTACGCCGTAGGTACGGCGTTGCCGCGACGCAGAAGCATAAACCAGGCTTTACACTACCTCCTCTGTTTAGTGATGTTCTTCCCAGTTTGACATGGATGGCTTCTTTCACTCCTCTTTCAAACCATTGGTTTTCCCTGGCCAAAATATGAACATTATTGTCCTCATAGGAATGTCCCTTGATCTTGAGATGTAGGTCGTGGTGCTGGGCATGAACAAAATCCTTCTGAATATTTCAAATACTCCTGCAATGTTAGGGATGACAATGTTGTTATGTTTATGGTTCTTTTCTTCTCTTTCTGTGTCTTTTTGAGGTGTTGATGAAGGCCCAGTTTGGGTAGCCACTCATTCTGAGTGCTTCCCTGATGTGTTTCTTTCCTATTTGTCAAATTTGATGTATTTTGTCCTTTTTGATGTATTTGTGGACTATGAGGTTGTACTCTGAGGTTGTGTGGGATTTTAGTGTGTATGTATTTGTCAAATCTAACGTATTCTGTCTGGTTTAAAGTATTTGTGTTCTCTGAGGTTGTACGGAAAGTGGAAACAATTTTCCTTGCAGAGGAACAAAGAAATCTAAATGTAATCTAAATCTCCACTCACAATACTGCATCACTGGCTAAGGAAGTCCAGCAGTGCCTTTACTTCTGCTGTAAATTAAAGAGAGCGAGAGCACCGGCGTTCTTCGTGTGCTCTTTCTGCAGAGGTGCGTGTGTGGTATGGAAGCTGCACTGCCTCCAACTGTAAAACTCTGCAGTGCATAATGAATACAGCTGGAAACATAATTGGTGCCTCACTCTCTTCCCTCCTGAACATATACAACACCCGCCTTATCCGCAGTGGCGGAGCCATGAAATTTTCTGGGGGGTGGCCAGGATGGGCATGGTGGCACGGTGGCAAAACTGTCGCTTCACAGCAAGAAGGTCCCTGGTTCGATTCTTGCTGCGGGCACCGGGGGTGTGTCCTCCACCATGCCTTCGGTGCCTGCTGCTTGAGGAAAAAAAAAAGGGCCTTTCTGTGTGAGTGTCTGAGTTTGCATGTTCTCCCCGTGTTCACCTGGCAGTTAAAAAAAAAATATATATATATACCCCCACTAAAAACATGCAAGATGATCACCACCTGACTAATGGTGACAACGAGATGGGTCCCCGGGCGCCGGTCCCCTGGTCTGCTGCGGAGGAAGGACGACCAGGATGAGTGAAACGCGGAAGACAAATTTCATCTTCATGTGCATGATGTGTGACAATAAAGGGGAATGTCTCCCCTGGATTTTTCTTCTTCTTGTCTCCCCCCGATCATTTTGGGGTGGCAATATCTCACTGGAAAATATAGGGGTATTTAGGGCACCTAAACCACACACCTCCACAATATTTGGAATGCAGGTGATGGTGGAAAAGATCAAATAATATTCAGTGTATGTAACTTTTTCTTATTCTTGCAAGTAACAAAGATGCTTATGTAACCCAGGTGACAAATCTTGTTTATCATGGTATCGCTGTCCATCTCGTGGTACTTCTGTCTATCTTGCGGGATGGTCACCTGAGCCAGCTGGCCAATCGTTGGCGATCTTCTTGGCGACGTCATACGGTCACGTGGGTCGGCGCAGCCAATCGTGTGCAATTAATGTGCTGCTGTAGCTCAGTCCGAGTAGGAGCAGTGGGGAGGCTGCACATGAGATGAGCTACAGGTCGGTTCAAACTTATTTTCCGGCACTTTTTCCACTTGAACAATAGTTCTTTTAGGAGCCTTCTGCCGTGACCAAACCCGCGACCAAGCCATGAGGAACGAGTGTGTGTGAATTAATTGTTGCGTATGCTAGCGTTAGCTTAGCCAACGCCATTCATTTTTAATGACACGGTTAGTCTGGTTGTTTGACAGACAGCGTGCCTGGTTTCTCTAAGATTTCTAACTCATAAGTGACATATGTAAAGACAAGTGTCCTTGAATACTGACTGAATACTATGGAAATATATTGTTGTTATTGGTGCAATAGGGATTGTAAACCTGCTGTTTGCTAAATGATATTGTACATGTATTTATGACTCGTGATTAAATGTAGTAGTATTTATTTTTCTACTGTTACGATATGAATAGGATGAATATGAATGAATGAATGAATATGAATCTTAGGAAGCTAACCATAGTGCAACTAATGCTGTGGGTAAAGTATGTACACACTAGAATTTCTACTTATCAATGTACATTGTGATTTATATGAGCTGTGGTCCTGTTCTTCAGGCCAGGTTCCAGACTGATGGCGAGCTAAAAGGAGCAGGCCTAGAGCCTATGAACTGGCACATCGCCAAAGAGTCGCACTTCTCCTGCTGGACCGGTAGGGGGCTCTCTGTAGCCCACAATGATCATCTACTCGCTTTGCCCATTGCCACAACCCACATACATTTTCCCCTACACACACACTCTTTCACCAATATACCCCCTGGACTCAACTTCAAATCCAGATGTGGGTTTCAAGGAACTGCGGGTGGCTGGTGGGTTAAGATTGTGTTTACTCAGAACTTGGGATATCAGAGATTTGGAAGCGCGTGCGATTCTCGAGCTGTGCTGTCAGATCTGAAATTTCTTATTGTGCCTCATGATTATTTAATGTGCATAAGACATTGAACAAGCACTGCATTACCTTAATGGCCATTCTTATTCCGGGTTTCATATTAATTGATTGTTATGCACTGTATATACTTTCACTTTGTTGTTGTATGTCATTTACTATTTTTTCCACAATATATGGTACCATCCAAAAGCAACCTCAGTCTCTTGTCCACTCTCTCCTTGAGCGACACCTAGACTTCTGGTTACAACTCAATACTGTGTTAGACCACATATATGCCTATTTGGTACTTATATGGTACTTATGAGTCTTAGCATTATTATATGACTGCCACAGTTGCTACACTTACACTAAACAAATGTAGCACAATATACAGACAACTGTAACACGTACCGACAAAGATGCTAGTCAATTTCCCTGTTATTAAAATAATTCAAAAGTAATGTGACTTTAGTTGGATTTGACTAATGTGAAGATACATCGCTTTTTGCCTCATGTAACTTACTTAACAGTTAGGATGACTTCACCGATGCATAAAGAAGTTAGACAATGCTTGTACTTTTTGCTATCTTTTCCTGTTAGTTAGCCTGCTAGCGTCGAAACGCGAATCTCCCCACTGATATTATAGCTTACCTGTAATTATCTGTTGTTCGGTCGCATTTCGAGAGCTCCGCCAGCACTCAGTGGTGACTGGATGTGACTCTGGTCGCGCCTCAAAAAAACACGGGTGTGTACACAGGATGTGTGCGCATCTAAAGTGTCCCTTAGTGCCGTTGCAGTGCAGGAAAGGTTCCGCATGCCGGTGACAGCTCTGTAATGCGGTGGATGCATCGGGTTGGGGTCAGGCCAGGGTGGCCAATAGGGTGGCCAGGATTCAGCGTGAGGTGACCACAGCCACCCCCTGTCACCCCACGCCATCGCCATTACTCATCCGCAAAGCATTCAGCATTGTGGGCAACTCAATCCATCGCTCACACAGCCTCTTGAGCCTCTCAACATCTGGGAGAAGATACAGGAGTCTCCGTGTGAGCTCCACCAGAGTCGCGGCTTCAGCTACCAGGCTTTTAGGATACTGAACTTTCTCCCCTCTCTCCCACCTCTCCCCCCTATAGGCACCCCCCACCCCCTGCCTCTCCTCATTACACACACACCCAAATGAAACAAAGTATTCAAAGTATTTCAATCCCTCCATATGTCCTGCACATATGGTATAATCAACAATAAAGTTGGTTTTAATTTGGACTTTTTGACTTTGATCCTTTGGCCCATTTCTGGACTTATTTTTTTAATCATGGAAATATAACAATAACAATTAATATAATGAATTGTTCACATTTTAAAATTCAATCAAGACAATTCTGTGAAGTCAAACTTTCACGTTGCAGTTTTAATAAACACAGAACTGTTTTACAATACACTGACTCCCAATTGTTGATTGTATACCATTTGTATTCACTAAAGACCAAAGTTGCCTTGCCCTCAGAAGTAGTTAATTCCAGGCCTGCAACTAAACTTCTACTATGGCTTTTTCACCTGGGGTATCCTCCATAAAATATACCCCCACTAAAAACATGGAAGATCACCACCTGACCAATCGTGACGAAAAGAACTGGGTCCCTGAGTGCCACTGTCAGCTGGCAGCCCACTGCTCCTAGTCTGCTGCGGAGGAAGGACAGATGATGGATGGGTCAAAAGCAGAGAAATAATTTCACGAAACATGGCGTGTGCATGTTTATGCATGTAACGTGTTAAGTATGTTCCATCTTCTTCTTCCTCTTTATATAAAATGATAATGGCCACAGTCTTTTCAGTGATGTAGAGGCATTACAATCTTCAGCTTTCATTTTTCACTGAGTACATGTTGTCTATATATATGTGTGTGTATATATGTACATACATGGAGAAGTACAGAGAACAAAACACTGCTGGAATGCTACTACACCAGCAACCCCAGTGAGAGAGGGTATATGAAGAGGATGTGGGACCTATGGATGCTTTGAAACCCCACATCCATGAAGACTGCAAAGCAACTTGTGACCCAGTGCTCTAATATCCGTAAGAACAACCTACTGTCGCAATTAGAGACTGATGAGGTACAATGTGCCTCATCCATAGTACAAAGATGCTATGGCAAGGGGTAGCCAGAGACAAATGGCAATCATGAGGAGGCAACAAGGAGATCAGCCACAGCCAAATACCTTCAGAGGGTCAGAGTAAGAGTCAGCTGAATGGCAAGAACAAGATCCAGGCAATAAACACCTACGCCCTGCCAGTAATCAGATACCCTGCTGGTATAATATCCTGGCCACAGGAAGAAATACAAAACACTGATATCAAGACAAGGAATCTCCTTATGGAGGGTTTCACCCTAAGTCCAGCGTCCTGAGGCTATACACTAAGCGGAAGACAGGAGGCCGTGGACTAGTGAGTGTCAGAGCCTCTATCCAGGAGGAAACAGCAAGCTTCTGGGAGTTCATCAGGAAGATGGCCCCAAATGATGACCTACTGAGTGAATGCCTCGTGCAGCAGAAGCCCAGTAAGGAGGAGCCAGAAGGGTAGGCATGGACAGACAAGCCCCTGCATGGCATGTACCATCAACAGCTTGAGAAAGTGGCTGACATAGTGAAAACATACCAGTGGCTGGAACAGGCTGGACTGAAAGACAGCACAGAAGCACTGATCATGGCCACACAAGACCAAGCCTTGAACACAAGGTCAACAGAGGCCAGGATCTACCACAGCAGACAAGACCCGAGGTACAGGCTGTGCAAAGATGCCCCTGAGACAATCCAGCACATAACAGCGGGGTGTATGATGCTGGTTCCACGAATTCTAAGATTCTAGAATTTTCCCTTGGTAAGATAAAAGTTATTCACACAGCGTCTTAGGCCTTAAGAGAGCTCCTAAGGTGAAAAACTGTTAGGAGGAGGGAGGAGGACTTTTAAGAAGCCTAAGAGTGTCTTAAACAGACAAGATGCACGTACCAGCACTTCTGACACTCGTCGCTCGTGCATGAAAGGAGAGGGAATGAGGCATTGATCTGCTGGGCAATGCGCTCCCAAGTCTGCCTCTTCCCTTGGGCTGTGATCCCGGGACCCATTTTCCCTCTTAATACTGTTTTATTTTCATCCACGAGCTGTGCCAACAGCAGGCACCTCTCTTGTGTCCAATTTGGCTTTCTTGTTCTCTTTTTATCCATTTCGTTAGTTGTTTTGGTCATTCTGCCAAATCAAATCAAACTGCTTTTTATAAGGACGCCAGCAATCACAGGAATTGCTGACAGCTGAGTGTGCGTCCACCATTAATATCAAATACATTAAGTAGTAAAATTGCCAGCATGGACAGTAAACATAACAATATGCAAATCAATATAATCGGCATGTGAATGAGGTACGTTCAAACATTTTGAAGCTGTGTCACAATTAAGTTAATTTTGCTGAGTTTCATCATCATGACAAAATTAATGTCACGATTACACATTTCTTAATACAGTCCAAGTTACATGATCGGTTGATTTTACTGTCCATTCATTATTAGGAGCATGGAGCGCATTTTTTCTTTTTCTTTTCTATTTTTCCCCCTTTCGATAACAACCAATCACAGCTTTTTGAAGACTGCGTCATACCTAGCAACGGGGTCAACCACATCTCCTCACTAAGATAAAAGTTTCTGTACCCTCCTTGCTCAGAAATGCTCTCAGACACCTCCTGAATCACTCTTAAACTAAGATTCCTTGCTGGGAATTTTAAGGCTAAGTTAGGAGCTCTCTTAGAGGACTTTACGAAGTTTTGTGAATATGGGCCCAGGTGACTAGCATTGTACACAGGAACATCTGTACCGAGTATGGGCTGGAGGTCCCAGGCTCAAGGTAGAAGATGCCTCCAAAGGTGATCCAGAATGACCGAGCCAAGATCCTGTGGCACTTCCAGTTCCAGACAGACAAACTGGTGATGGCGAACCAACCAGACATAGTGGTGGTAGGCAAAGAACTGAAGACAGTCACAGTAGTGGATGTAGCGATCCCAAGTGACAGTAACATCAGGAAGAAAGAGCACGAGAAGCTGGAGAAATACCAGGGTCTCAAAGAGGAGTTGAAGATGTGGGGCACAAAGGCAAAAGTGGTCCCAGCACTGATCGGGGCACTCAGAGCGGTAACACCCAAGCTGGGAGAATGGCTCCAGCAGATACCAGGAAGAACATCTGAGGTCTCTGTCCAGAAGAGCACACCCCTGGGAACAGCCAAGATCCTGCACAGAACCCTAAAGCTCCCAGGCCTCTGGTAAAGGACTCAAGCTTAAAGGGGGCACAATACCACCCCAGGCGGGATGAGAAGGGGATTTTTTTTTCTTTTTTTTCTTTTTCGTCTCTCATCAGAAAATGAGGTATATAATCATCTGTCATTGCAAAGGATGAGTTCACCAAACTCATCACACCTAGTGACAACAAATCAGCCCTTCTTGTATGTTATCCTTCTTGTATGTTACGTTATATTGCACATCTACACAATATTTCTATTTAGTATCTCAGTGAAACTGAACTGTGAGACTGCGCCTTCAACACGTTCAGAGTAAAATAGCAAGTTGTCTTTATTTTCTAAGTCTGGACGACCAAGCTGAAAAATAGGCCTCAAACATCTGATGTCTCTTTGAAAAAATGAGACATACATCTTTACAGATCTTCAAATGCTATAATGATAATTCTTTCAGAAGCAAGTTTAGTCTATTGAAATTATGTCTATCCTAGCTCATGTATATTCTGAATCTCTTCATCAATATTCTGAAAAAAGGGTGCTGGAATAAGATGTTGTCCCTCTAAATTTATGTAAAACATACAGATATCTCAGAGACACAAGTTGCTGAAAGTAGACATGTCTCCAACATGTCTTCAGCATACTGACAGTTTCCTGTACAGTAGTGACCTATGCTCGCATGTAAAAGAACATTCAGAATTTGTATCTTTGAATGAGCCACTCAGGGAGAGACAAGATGTCTTGTTATAGAACAACTTCTCACATTCTTTCAGGGCAACAAGAGTCACTGATGGCTCCCACTTCAAAGAGTATCTTCTGCTCAGGACGTTCTCATGGAGGTGCTAACTCTTTCTTGATAGCCCATGGGAGTTAAGGACAATAAAACTGCCTGGATGGACAAATGCCATGTCTCAGAGGAATCTACAAACCAGATACTGCTGATAGGTTGTAAATTAGACATTCCTGAAGCAAACTGTGCTGTATGTCTGTGTGCCTTTTTCTTAACCTACCAAAGTAACTAAATCTCTATGTTTGATTTAACTGTGGATGTTTTTACATTACTAAGCCAACGATCTGTATAATAACAATGCTTTTCGAGTGTTTCTAACTTACAGGATGATAAAACTGTGATTTTAACTATCCCTAAAAGTTTCTCTGTGTTTCTACCGTGGAACCATAATGCCATCTAGGGGTTAATAGCGGTTAGGTTGAATGTGCTTAGCGGGAGACATTTATTAATAAGTAACCATAATAGCGATAATCATTTCGGCAAGTATAGTCTGCCCTTCTTTATTCCTTCGTCATATTAAGGTAGTTATATCCTTAGTCATCATGTTTATTAGGGTGAGTATTAGGAAATGTTATCATGTTCATTGTTGAATGTTGTCATTATAATTGTCATTATTATCCAAGGTGTGTGACACATGCTGTGAGCAATATTGAAATGCCATTGAAAATTGATCATTTAAAATAATATTCAATTGGCCACAGTGAGAAGCAAAAGAACCCCTCGTATGAATCATTAGTTAATTCTCACTCTATGAGGTGAAATCACGTTGCGCGTCCGCGAACCATGCCACATGTGTGATGGCCTATTGATTAGACACGCCTTGGAGTAATTATCTCTCTTCCATCTGTTTTCCGCAGAGTTTCTTTAAGTCTTTTGTCTTTTGTCTTTTTCAGTTATTTTTTGCTCCGTCGTTTTCTCAGTCTTTTTGTTGCTGCTCACAATACACAGAGTAGCTTGATTTAATTCTGCAGAAAACGTACTTTTCTAGTTTTCTTCTTGAAACTTTGATTTTTGCTCACCACGCCAAGCTGCATAATTAATATTTTTGTGGTTAAAATCTAGTCACATAATAATAATTTTGAAGACATTTTCGACCGGCCATCAAAGAGTTTCTTAATCTTATTATTAGTAGTCAAAAGCCTTGCCAAACGGTCGCCAACCAACTGTCCGCACTGAAGACCTGCAGCCAGCTACTGACCCGTTGGTTTGGGTTAAATAACCATCAGAAGCCGTTCCTCATCTGTAGCCAACACCGAAGATCCTCAGCTCCCGAGACATCCCTGTCCAACACTGGCTCTCAACCGTGCTTTGCTTGATTCGTCCGGCAGACCGCAGCGCAGATCAGAGCTGTGGCAATAATGCGGAGCCTCTTTGTGTCAGTTTGGAGCAGACATCTACGGGAGCGTCGCTGACAAAGTAGGCATGCTTAAGTGATTTTGAATAAGAGTTGGTCCGTGAGGTCAAGATATTGTCAATTTGTTTAAATTTTCTAAACCGTTCATTCAACAAATTAACTTTACATTTGCTTCCCCATTTTTCCCTTTAAAACCTACTTCTCACTATTGCCAAACTCATTTTGCCATTCTCTTGCCATAAGTTTCTCTTTGCAGTGTTTGTGTTACTCCATATCATCCATATAATCTGTCGTATTATCCATTATTCATATTCATTTCATTATTGTGTTTAATAAATAATCCTTTTCATGCAAGTTGTGGTCAGATGGTGTCCTTTCGAGCTGGGTATAAGCAATCCCTGTGCTGAGAATTGACGCCTTAGATTATCAGACTGATCTACTGTTGGTTCATTCGTTTTCACTACGATTACATTATTACATTATTACATTATTATTACATTATTGCATTACAAGACAAGATACATAAAATCCTTCTTAGCTGAGGAAAGTTGGTGCCCCCCCCCCCCATTTTAGTAACGAATGCAACATTAATTTCGAGGTTTAATAACTAATTCGCCTACATTCTATTCGAGTGTAGTCTTTAGGAGGAGAAGTTTTAAAGAAGACGTTCGGAAAAGTTTTAAAGAAGACTCAGGAACATCGTCTGAAATTTATTACAGTAGATTGTTTATTCTTGCCGCAAGGGAACATTTCACTACAGATAGGCCTGCAGAGTAAATGTTCAATAATACAGAGTTCATATGAGACTTTTATAATGCCAAATGGGTGGAGCCTTGCATTCTTGCCACTCTCATGGTGAAGACAATTCATTTTTTGTCATACAGGAGCAAACAGGTGAGATGGCCTTGAGGAGAGGAACTGAAATGTTCTAGTCCTCTCTGGTATTCACTCCCCATAATTTAAAGGCAATGCTCCCTAAACTCCATCAAATACCATGCCTTCAGTGCCTGCTGCTCGAGGAGGGCCTTTCTGTGTGGAGTTTGCATGTTCTCCCCGTGTTCACCTGGGGTATCCTCTGTAAAATATACCCCCACTAAAAACATGCAAGAAGATCACCACCTGACCAATGGTGACGCCGAAGATGGGTCCCCGGGTGCCGGTCTGGCTGCCCACCGCTCCTGGTCTGCCGCGGAGGAAGGACGACCAGGATGGGTTAAAGGCGGAAGTTAAATTTCACCTCATGTGCCATGTGCCGTCGTGCTCGCATGTGTGTGTGACAAATAAAGGGGAATGTCTCCCCCCGATTCTTCTTCTTCTTCTTCTTCTTCTTCTTCTTCTTCTTCTTCTTCTTCTTCTAAATGTACTACCAGGGGAGCAAACACACTGTACAAGGTCTACTTGATCATCAAGCTGGGCTTTAGGGCTAAACCACTTCCTCACCTGGGCCAGTCAGACAATATGTCGCCCCCAGAACTGTCAAAACCTGGCCCGAAGATTCCTCTGAACAGCTAAAGGACTGCTTTGAGTCAACCAACTGGGATGTTTTCGAACACCAAGATTTGGAGCAGTACACAACAGCTGTCCTGGGATACACCAAATACTGCATGAACAATGTCACTGTGGATAAGTGCATCCGTGTTTATCCAAACAAGAAGCCCTGGATGACAAAAGAAGTGCAGAGTCTGCTCAGGAAGAGGAACACCACCTTCAGGTCTGGTGATGGGGCACTATACAGTGCTGCCAGAGCCAATCTGAAGAGAGGCATCAGAGAGGCCAAGGCTGTCTACAGGGGGAGCATTGAGGACTGCTTCTAGAGCAACAACTCCCAGCCGGTGTGGCAGGGGGTCCAGCACATCACCAACTACAGATCCAGCAATACCTCGGCAGTTGTCAGTGACACCTCACTGGCGGAGGAGCTGAACCACTTCTTTGCCTGCTTCAAGGTGGAGTCACCGGACACAGCCACACTACATCCAACAGCCCACAGCAGCCACATCCTCACAGTGGAGGAGCATGAGATGAGGCACACGCTGAGGGCTGTGAACCTGAGGAAAGCTGCGGGACCCGGCGGCATCTTGGGTTGGGCTGCCATCCCTCCTTGCCTAAAGTCTCCCACTACTGTCCCACTCCCAAAAAAGACTACTATCAACAGCCTAAATGACTACCGTCCAGTAGCACTGACACCAAGTGCATCGAGAAACTGGTCTGGACACACATCATTTCAAATCTGCCACCCAGGTTTGACCCTCACCAGGTCGCCTACAGAACCAACAGGTCCACAGAGGACGCTATCAACACAGCTCTCCATGTTGCTCTGTCCCACCTGGAGCAGCAGGGGAGCTACACACGGCTGCTCTTTGTGGACTTCAGCTTGGCGTTCAATACCATCCTCCCCAAAATAGACTGGTGACAAAACTGTTAGACCTGGGAATATCCGACTCCATCTGCCTCTGGATCAAGGACTTCCTGTCTGACCGCTCCCAAAGGGTGAAAGTAGGCCCCCACTTCTCCTCAGCCCTCAGCCTGAGCATCGGCTCCCCTCAGGGCTGTGTGCTAAGCCCCCTACTTTACATCCTCTACACACATGACTGCACCCCTGCCCACCCCAGCAACGCCATCATCAAGTTTGCAGATGATCCGATGATACCACGGTGGTGGGGCTCATCTCTGGGGGGGGATGAGTCCACATACCGGGACAAGGTGGAGCAGCTGTCAGTGTGGTGCTCAGAAAACAACCTGGCCCTAAACACCACTAAGACCAAGGAGCTGGTCATAGATTTCAGAAGGAAAAATAAAACAGACACTCGGGTGGAGAGGGTGACAGACTTCCGGTTTCTGGGTGTCCACATAGAGGATGACCTAATCTGTAGCAGCAACACCGCGGCTACCATCAAGAAGGCACAACAGAGACTGTACTTCCTGAGAGTACTCAGGAAAAACCACCTCACTCAGAGACTGTTTGTGTCCTTCTATTGTTGCTCCATAGAGAGCATCCTTACATACTGCTTGTGTGTGTGGTTCCCCAGCTGCACAGCTGCAGACAGGAAAGCACTCCAGAGGGTCGTCACCACAGCCCAAAAAATCATTGGTTGCCCTCTCCCCACCCTGGAAGATCTGTACAGGTCACTCGCACTTTGAACTGCTGCCCTCGGGCAGACGCTTCAGGACACTGAAAGCATGGACAAACAGACTAAAAAACAGCTTCTATGCAAAAGCCATAGCTGCACTAAATACAGCAAACACGTGAACTTTTTATCTTCCTGTGCAATATTCAAAATTGTGCAATAACTGCAGATTGTGAAAATGTTGTATGTGTGGTATGGGGCTATTTATGTTCTCTTTGTTCTTTTTTGTTCTTTTATGTTCTCTTATGTTCTTTATAGTCTCAAATTATTTGTTATTTATTAGTGTGCACTTTAAAGTTTGCATTTTTTAATTTTGTTGTACTTGTACAATGTCATTAAAGACATTCTATTCTATTCTACACAGCACGGTCCTTCAAAAATTCTTTTGTGTCCATGAGGACTGGAATGCCCTAGTTTTGGCCTTTTTAGCAGCCGGCGTTGCCATTGTTGACAATATCTGTAATGCGCGGGTCTCTGGGAAGGTGGCTGGGACCGCGGCTACAGTGTTACGGGGATTGTGGGTGTTACGGGTCCCAGGAATGAGCACCGTGGTAACAAATATGAAACCTGTATCAGGTAGCTGTCATTCCAGATTGCCTGTGTGTTTTATTAAACACCTCAACATCATTAGCACAACATACAAAACATTTGTGCTCAATACACTCCAGTTGTTCCTTCACACTTGACTCAGTTCTCCTCCTCAGTTCATTAAGGTCAATCTGTCAGGGCTGTGGTCTCGGGCTATTGCGTCTCCCTGATGCTGTGTTTTTTCCCCCATCTCACTCTGCAGGTTGGAGTGGGAGAGAGAGGTGGGCCAAATCGCTTCAGGAGCGAGCTTCATGAGACACACCTGCACCCAATCAGTTAATCAGCTCGGCTTCTTAAATCACCTCTTGCTCACCTCCTGTGCTGGACTATTCCCTTTGTTCCTCGACACATGCAGCTCGCTGCCAGAAACTCTCTCGGCTTCGTCTTGCTCTCCCCGTCTCCAGTGCTCACTGATGTACTGTGCTTTCGCTGTGAATTTTTTCATACGCCTTTTGTTCTGCATCTCTGTCAGTGTTTTTCCCAGCAAGACTGGTGATTTTGAGTTCCTTAATATACAGTCATAGTTTTCCTTTTGCTGGTCGTCATTGTTTTGATGCTTTTCCCTGGTTCAGGTGATTTTCTGTTTTTTGCTCGCTTGTATGTGCTGTCCCTAGGTCAGGTGATTTTTGTTTTGTATTTTACTGAATAAATCCTGAGTTTTCTCTGTCTCCGCAACTGGGTCCTGGCCTTCCTTAACACGAACCGTAACACAATCACATACATCACATTCCCACAGCTTCAATAAAGCACTCACTCTGTCTGTACTTACTACTGTAGTATACACATTTGTTGGACTTATGTCAAATATCAACCTTTAGTAATTAAAGTGCATTTTTAATACAGTATACATCTGATTAAACACTGCTTTCAATGTCAGCATCTCTCAAAATATTGCAGACTGTCCCTTAAACTATGAAACTAAACTTCTGTAACAGGTACAGGATACTGAAATGTGTGAATTAGAAATGTTTGTTATGTGTTTTAACAATATATTTTGGCAGAAACAGACTGCCAATAGCGAACAGTATTCAAAATAAGCAATATCAATTTCCACAGTTCTCAATCACTAACTCGAACAAAGTGCACATTAATCATATAAACCTCATAAAGCAACGAGAGTTCAAATATATACAGTGTACGGGAGCCTTTATAAACACAATATCACCGTATATTGACTGATTAGACCAAATTCGCAGCAAGCACGATGACGCCACTAGGAGAAAACTCCGACAAAACAATAACTCCTTTTTTCCGTTTTATACATATCAAAATCACTCAAAACTTTTAACCAACAGTAACAAAGATAACGCATGACCTTATGAGGTAGAAAATAAGTGTTCTTTCGCCGTTTACCATCCTGTATCAGGTAGATAAAGCAGGCATAATGAGGACAGCGTGTATCTTCTCGCATTCCAGTTTGCCTCTGAGGAGACGGCGAGATGTACGTTCTCTAACAACTGGGGTGTACACAAAGGTTCCGCCTTACTGCTAACCAAACAAAACAAAGTTTTATCACTCCATGAGTGTAATGAAAATAGACTTCTCATTACTATTAAAATAAATGTACACACTAACAAAATTATTGTAAACAGAATTATTAATGTAATTATTCTTCTCAATTTTATCACAAAATGTGGTGACACTATTTTAGGTGCGCCACATGGGCAAGAGCTGTCACTCAAACCTAAGAAATCAGGCCACACATAAAACGAGAATCGTCATTACACTGAGAGGTTCCAGCGTGCCAGTGTTTATGCCGTGGTGTGCCACCCGTGGCACGAGTGCCAAAGGTTGCCGACCCTGGTATACAGCAACAGCCGCAAACAGAAAGGAGGGCTGCTGCAACTGCAATAAATACTAGGAAAGAAGAGACCAATGCGTTCCATCTCCCAACCAATTTTCCATCATTCTGGTAAAAGGATCATCTACACCTGAGTTCTCTGCTAGTTCTGCTGAGAGGGCCATTAAGCCCCGAATAGCTCCAGTGATGCTTCCTCAGGGGCAGTGTTATTTGGGATAAATGTACAACACATGTCACCAAACATTTTGCAGACACCTCTGCCAGGAGCATGTCTAGTGCCATTCTATTTTGCCATGCCATTAAGCTAGTTTTCTCTAATTGTTCTGCTGTGGCTTTAAATCCATCTCAGGTGCAGTTCACAAACTGTTGTTGGTTATAGTAAATATAACTTATCCAATCAACATTTTTGTTAATTGGAGCCCACCAAACGAATGTATTATAGCTTGTAGCTTTATATTCATCAGGTACTCCATGGGGTACACCTATTCTGTCAATGTACACATGTGAGTCAAATGAGCCTAATGAAGTGAGCATTTCCATCTTTGTAATTTGAATGTTTGTTTTTGTGTAACAAAATCAGCTAATGGCAATACATAAAATGGCATGACCAGTTGGATTACAGCACATCTCCCCTTCCAGTCATGAGGTTGAATTGATTTGAGCGTCCTTCCTCCACAGTACCACCATATGTCAGCACGAGAGGCGGTCTGTTTCATCAGCCACCCGTTCCGAATTCCTGCCCTGTTAACAGACAGGGTGACTTTGCACCATGACAGCTCTCCCACATCCTGCCCCGAGCCTTTACGTTCAATGCAGGTGTAATTACCTGCATATGGGCTGAAATAGGGTGGCTGGGTTACTGCAGTTGGGAGGAACAGAGGTGCAAGGTGGTACAGTCAGTCAGAGTGTCAGGGGAATTGAATAGTCTCGGGATACACTGGAATTCTGTGGGATCATTCTGATGACCTAGAGGAAATGGAACTGTGCCCAATCCGGGTCTAGCTGCTGCAGATGCTAACAATTTGTTTTATTCTGTAATATGGTCT
Source organism: Chaetodon auriga (assembly GCF_051107435.1). NCBI lineage: Eukaryota > Metazoa > Chordata > Actinopteri > Chaetodontiformes > Chaetodontidae > Chaetodon > Chaetodon auriga. The sequence continues at coordinate 335,358 of NC_135090.1, read as the reverse complement.
ATGAGTGGTGTTGGTCCTTTTGAGGCTTTCTCTGGTCTGTAACCCCAATCTTTAGGTCCAGAATCACAAATGACATAATGCCAAGAGACGCACCACTGGCCATGTGTGAACCCGGTGGTTTTGATCTCACACACATATTTCTTGCTCCACTGCTGGGACTTTTGTTGTGCCCCGCATCTTATGACAGAACAGAGATCAAATTTGGCTCCCTGTGTCTCATACGATACAATAAGGAGAACGATGATAAGGGTTAGAGAGAGTAGAAAACAGACAGTACCTCTGTGACCACAGAGTCATGGCTGTCTAAATGGATGCCATTCTCGTGGTCTATCCATGTTGGTGAGTCAATAGATAGATTATCAATAAGGCTACTGCCATTATTAAGAACAGAACGGTGACTATTGTGATCAATTGTCTTTTTCTTTCTTTGCTCTCACTCCATGCAATTAACGCTATTACGCCTGGCATTTCTCAAATTGGAACCTGGCAAAGATAGAGTCATATGAGAAGGATTCTTACCTACACCTATTCACCCTAATATCTCTGAGTGGTGTTGTTTTCTTCACTGAATCTTGCACCTATTGTCTATCACCCCCTGCGTCAGGAAGTACTATTGATGTCACTTACTCTTACATCAGACTTCCGCCACAGAGATGTTGTTTCACAGGTTCAGGTTACTCAGACTTTGACTCCATTAGTCACAACTGATGTACTTTCTTACAGTGTTAGAGATCAATCCAGGAGTTTCTCTCTGAGATCTTCACTGCTGTTGGTGTGGTCAGGAGGACTTGGAACGGTCCTTCTCACCTGAGGCTCGACCAGCTTTTCATCTTAATGACTTTGATGAACACCCAGTCTCCTGCACTCACAGTTGGTGCTGTTTGTTCACTTATATTAGTCAACATTTTTCGCATATAATCAGCTAGAGTTTCTTCTGCTGCTTCATCAGTTCGAGTGAATGGTTGTAATTGTGGAATGACGTAGGGTCTTCCATACATCATCACTCCCCAGGACACAGCCTCTGTCAACATGAGATAGTAGCACTCTCACACAGATAATAATATGAGGTCAATAGGAGGTGCTCACACAAAATGGGCATAATGTATAAGAATTTCTCTAACAGTACAATCTCCTCACCACCAGTTAGTTTTCTGATTTTCAACCTACTAGGGTAATATCTTGTAGGACTGAGAACTGGACCCTTTAAGTGGGGAGCTGGTCCATTACTTCCTGTACAGGGGTAACTCAAGAACTCGCAACTTAACAAGGCTAATATACCATAGTATCCTTAGAAGAAGCTAACACTAACGTTGTGCTGTTAGTTTCATGGTAGATGTGTTTACATTTTACATAAACTGAGAGGGACAACATCTTATCCTAGCACCTGCTACACAGATTATTGATAAAAAGATTCAAAATATACATAAATTAGGACAGACATGTACTTTGAACAGATTAAAAGTACTCCTGAAAGGGTTTTAAGTGCAAGAAGAATCTAAGACTCTGGATTATAATTTTGCAGATCACTTTTAAAGTTTATGGAGTATCTTGGGAACAGGCAGAAACAGATGTGTTTTAGTAAGAAGTAACTGTCAACTTGCAATATAAATACAAACTATGTTCTGCTTTGATTTCAGTTCACCTTTGAATGTTTTTTGTGTAGAAAATTGCTTCTCAAACCATGTGGACGTTCATAACAGCTTAATCTAAAAAAAATATGTTAATCAAGCTGTATTATCCTTCATTTTAACTTCACAACGTGATGTCAATTAGTTTATCTTATTGTAAGGTGTTTGCAATGAGTATAGGTGTACATCAGAAGTTAAAAAATAAATATTTCTTGTATTGTGCGCTGCCAAAATTTGAAAAGTATTGTACTGTATTGTTTCTTTGTGGCTGCATAGAGGAACACCTGTCTGACAACTGATGATCCTTCAAGCAGACATGATGACAACACCTGCTCAAAGTTGCAGTTTCCTGAACATCTTTCCATGTCTGTTTGAAACTGTCTTCAGTCGTCTGGACCGAATGATAGGTACATGCAAGCACAACTCATACTTCAGGCAATCTATCTTCCTTATGTGCACTGAATCTTAATCAAGACATCCTACATATGTGGAGGAAACTAGGACTCCTTATAGTTTCCACTATCACATCTTAATAAGTAGAATGTCAGAGCAACAGGTTGAAATGGATGAGTCTTAGCACTGAGCCATCATCAGCATTTGTTTCACCCCTCTTCCTTTCTAGATATGGCTTCCATACAGCAAATTTTCCTTCTGACGCTAAGATACTGCAATATTGACATTAAAATCACAACATCACTGTTTTGTGTGAAAGTGTTGTTAAGTGGCAAAAGATATTAATAATCAAATTTCCTGCTCAGAAACACTCAAATGTGGATGTTGAGGAAGAAAAACATAGTTTGTTTGATTTACATTGCAGTTATTGCATACACACTACAAATGTTCAATTTGTGCTTTTGATGCGCACATAGTGTGATTTTATTAAAATCACACAGACGTCACTATTTTTGGTGAAGCTGTTTTCATGTGCCAGAAGGTCTGAGAATCAAATTTCCAGCTCAGAAACACTCAAATATGGAAGTTACTGCAGAATTTAATTTTAGGCCACATTCACTGATTTAGTCTTGTTTTGACTGCTGCAGTAGCTTAAGAGTGTACATCATTGTCATCAGCTCAGAAACACTCAAACACTCAGTTCATCAAGAGTGAAAATTGAATGAAGGTGAACCCAAACATGGATTTCTGTTTCTTCTCAGTTCACCCTAACCTCTTCACTGTTAGGGGGGCACGTACTGTTTTAGGCTTATTTTGACTAAAGCTGCAGTTTCTTCCCAGAAGCACTTGAAATCATATATGGAATTGAAAATCATTAAAAATTGAAAAAACATAAAGGAATAACGTGGATTTCTTTTAGTTTCTTTGCAATCACTTTCTATCGACAGGAAATATTCATTTCAGGCCATTTCAGGCCTGTGCAACAAGGTATGTAAACAAGTGACATGTGCAGCAGGTAGCAAGTGGCAGTGCAGTAATATAAAAGTAAAAGTAAAATATATAGAGTCAATAAAATATAAAGTGTTTTGTGCAGTATGACATGGGCTGAGTTGTAATGTCCATCTTTGTTGTAGTCCCTTGGGTCCTGAGTGAGGGCCACAGTGTCAATGGGAGGGTCATGGGGATTGGAGGCGGGGCTGCTAGGGGACGGAGTTCAGCAGGGTAATAGTTCTGAGGAAGAAGCTGTTCCTGTGCCTGCTGGTGCGGGAACGTAGGCTCTTGAACCCCCTACTAGATGGTAAGGGGGCAAACAGTCCATGGTTGGGGTAGGAGCTGTCTCTGCTGATGCTGCGTGCTCTTCTGAGACACCGCTTGCACTGGAGGTCCTCGATGGCAGTTAGCTGGGTACCGATTATGTACTAGGCGGCATTAACCACCCGTTACAGGGCCTTCCGCTCAGAGGCTGTGCAGCTGCCATACCATACTGAGATGCAGTTGGTCAGGATGCTCTTGATGGTGCAGCAGTAGAAGTTAACTTCTTAACTCTTAACTTTGATGAGCCAGGTTAACTTTCTTCAATCTTCTCAGGAAGTAGAGGTGCTGTTGAGCTTTCTTTATCAGGACGGAGAAGGTGATGGTCCAGGAGAGGTCCCCGGAGATGTGGATGCCCAGGAACTTGAAGCTGGAGAAACGTTCAACCTCAGCCCCATCGATGTGAATGGGGGTGTGACTGCAGCCTTTAGTTTTCCTGTAGTCCACGATGAGGTCCTTGGTCTTCTTGGTGTTGAGAGTCAGGTTGTTGTCAGTGCACCACATTGCCAGTTCCTCAACCTCATCCCTGTAGGCTGACTCGTCATTGTTGTTGACCAGGCCTATCACCATGATGTCGTCTGCGAACTTGATGATGGAGTTGGAGTCATGCACAGGCACACAGTCGTGGATGAAGAGGGAGTAGAGGAGAGGACTCAGCACACAGCCCTGTGGAACACTGGTGTTCAGGGTCAGGGTGGCAGAGGTGTGTTTGTCTAAACTAAGAGACTGGGGTCTATTGGTCAGCAAGTCCAGGGTCCAGTTGCAGAGGAAGATGCTGATGCCGAGATCACTGAGTCTGTTGACCAGCTTGGAGGGGGTGACTGTGTTGAATGCTCAGCTGAAGTCGATGAACACCATCCTTGTGTAGGTGTTGTTGTCCAGGTGCGTCAAGGTGGAGTGCAGTGGAGATGGCACATGTGTTGTCCCTGTCGAAGCAAGTGTAGAAGTAGTTGAGCTTATCAGAAAGGGAGGCATTGCTGGTTGATGGGGCTGTCTTTTTTGGCTGAGTCTGTGATGGCCTGGATGCCCTGCCACATGCAGCGGGGGTCAGCATTGTTGTGGAAGTGCTACTCAATCTGTAGCTTGTGAGCTTGTTTAGCTTCCTGATGCCCCTCTTCAGGAGAGCTCTGGATGAGCTGTAGGCCACTGCATTGCCAGATCCAAAGGCAGCATCACATTCTTTTAGTAGGAGGCAGACCTTACTGTTCATCCAAAGCTTCTGGTTAGGGAAAGATCTTATCTATTTGTGGGGTGACGTTGTCAACACGTGTTAATGTAAGAACGGAGGAGGCACATGAGTCAATGTCCATGGATCCTGAGTCCAGTGTGGCCTGGGTGGCGAACATACTTTATGTGTTGGAACTGGTGCTGGAGTGTGGAGTCCGCTCCCTCTGGTCATACTTTAGCAGTCCTCCCTGACGATTTCACACCTCTGATGAGTGGTGTGTACTTGGGGAGTAGGAACAATGAGAGGTGATCAGACATATATAAACATGGTCCAGGGTTTTGTCTCCTCTGGTGGAGCAGGAGACACTCTGGTGAAATCTGGGGAGAACAGGTCTCAGGTTGGAGTGGTTGGAGTCTCCAGCAACAATAAAGGCTCCATCAGGGTGTGCAGTTTGTTGTTTGTGGCCTGCTGATAAAGACTGAGTGATATTATGTAGTAAAGAAGTGCCCATTGAAGGAAAAAAAAAAAATCTTTAAGCAGCCTAGCTGGGATGGTTTCTAAAAGACAGGTTGATGGTTTAGACACATTTGACGTGTCAAACTCAAGGCCCACATGCCAAATCCGACCAGCCATGTCATTTTATGTGGCCCACAAGAGTTTAAAGGGCATATGATTGTCTTAAAATTAAAATCTATGCTGCTTTACAGTGATCATAAACTACATCTCCCACAATGCATGTCTATTTTTTGACCCACGAACAGACAGCATCCTGCTGCTAGAGTGCAGTGTTTTCATATGGGCGTTTAACAAAAGCGGTTTTCTAATGAGTGATAGAGGTGAAAAAGATCTACAAATAATTCAAAAATGTCCAGGAAGAGAAAAACTGATGCAGAGGTAAGGCAATTTACTGAAAGATGGAAAAGCGACGTCAAGGAGAAAACTCAGTATGTCTTCTGTGTTACAAGACAGTGTCTGTGATGAAGGAATAATATTTGCGTCTGCATTTTGACACCAAACATTGAGGCAAGTATGATAAATTTAGCCTAGAAGAAAAACACCAAATTGTTCAAGAATTAAAAGGCAGACTGGAACTGGATGATATGATGACCACTTTATTCGGGTGCATGGCCTGAATCACTGCCAATTCCAGCAGTTTTTGAAGGAGGTGGGCTCGGAGCATGGAGATATGCCATACCATACAGAAGTAAGGTGGCTGAGTAGGTCCTCAAATGAGTGCCGCCCTCAAACGATTTTTTTGAGCTGAGGAAAGAAATAGATCTTTTCATGCAAGGCAAAGGAAAACCTTTGCCTCAACTGTCAGATCCGAACTGGCTGTGTGAGTTTGCTATGTTGTGTGACATAATGAAGGACGCAAACAAGGATGTAAACAAGGACACAAACAAGGACATAAACAAGAACGCAAACAAGTCATCAGGGACGCGAACAAGTCATCACTCAGATGTCCAACATGATAACAGTTTTTCAGTGTAAACAGCACGCAGTCTTTGCCATCTTTGCCAATCCTTTCACCACTGAAGCTGACAATGCGCCCCATGTCCTTCAGATGGAGTTAATAGAGCTTCAAAGCAGTAGTGGCCTGAGAGCGAAGTTCCAAGATGCTGCACTCGAGGACCGTCTACTGCCCCTGCTTTGATGCCACAGCTCCAACTTCATGCTGCCTGTGTTCTGTCCATGTTTGGGAGCACCTGTCTGTGCAAACAGATGTCTTCAATAATTAATCTAAACAAGACCAAGCACAGATCCCACATCACAGATGACAACCTCCACGCTGTTTAATGGATGGCTACAGCACAAGACCTAAAGCCAGAGACTGACAGACTGACCTTGGGAGAATGGTTCCAGACACCTGACCTTGCATTTTGTTATTTTCAGAACATGATAAATGGATGAGGAGGTGTGCGATATAGTGTCCTAGGGTGAGGAAGGATCTACTTGGTGTGTTCAAGGCCAAGTAGCATCACCTCATCAACTTCACCCAGAACTTGACCAATATAGTTGTGAACTGAGACAACCCCTTGTTACGCCCCAGCCTAGGGGAGCAGGGACGCAACATAAAACAGTGAAAAAACAAACTTTGTCTCCAAATCAACAAAAACCCCAGCCAAAAACCAGGTACAATGGTAAACCACCAATTTATTGTTATTAACAAAAAGAGACCTGATGTACAGGTAAGAAAGGGCCACAGCCAAAACAAAACAAAATAGTGCTAAATATATACAGTGTAACAAACTACAACCCAAAACCTGGAGAAGATCCAAAACCCACCACCAAAAACCACATTACCAACACTAACACTGCCACAATATACACCGGAGAAGTTCTTCAGTCAAAACGCCAGAAAACACACGAGCCACTGCTGTCAAGCCGAGTCCCCCGGTGAATGAAAAATCCCTGGTTTAAGACACGACACCACTTGTTGTACGGAGGAGGGCAGAGCCAGCACAGCTGCTAAAAAAGAGAAGAGCACACACTCACACACAAAAACATGGACTGGACAAAAGGACACCACAGGACCACACAGGAACAAACAAACAGAGCAATATGGCCAGGGCCATAACACCCCTATTGTTATTTCATGTTAATTACATATACTACTTTTTATGTGTAGCAATGTATTCAGTGTGTTTATAGGTGTATGTGTTCATGTGATGCCGACAACACCAAAAACTGCGGTATGTGATGGGGGTGATGAGAATAAAAAAAAAAAAAAATGATGAAGGGTTATTGTAAGACTTGTGTTGGTTCTTTTACATCAAGTGGTGAGCACTATGTTTTCAGCCAAGGAGGTACAACGACAAAACAAGCTGCGTTAGGGACAGGATTGTCCCTTTTTTTTATTTCGTCCGTCCCAGGCACAGACACCAATAGTTCTTTAAAACCACAAAATTAAAAAGAGGTGTCCTTAACACCGTCTCTAAAACGGGCCACAGAGTCTTCAGTGCACAGGTTAAAGTCGGTTAAAAAGACTAGCTAAAACACGCACAAGGCCCGATTTAAAACCGATTTAAAAACGAAACCCGCTGACGGTCGTCGTGCTCCTCGCCGTCGCCACGCCACTCTCCGTCTCCTCCTCTGGCTCACTCCGTAGGAGGGCGGACCTTCGGCCAGGATACCTGGACAAAACACAAAGAAACACACAGCGGCAGTGGGGGGGGGGGTACACGACACGGTGCAGCCGAGACGCCTTCCTTTCCCGTGCCAGAGTGTTACTGGGTCCCAAAGGATACTTATGCGCCAGGCAGAGCTCCTCGCTCTGCCGCTGCCGTAAGGTCACGTTGTAACACTCTGGACTTCGTCGGCTCGGCTGCTGTCACCACCTCCGTCACGGTCTCTGGTCCGCGGCCGCCGCGGGCATAGCCCTCTCAGGCGGTCTCCCCACTGCTCCCTGTGTCCGTTTCTTCTTGCGCTTCATATTTACCGCGCCGGTCTGCGCCGGTCTGCACCGTCTGACGCCTTTTTGACGCCTTTCTGACGCCTGCCTGACACCTTGCTCCACCTGCTCTTCTCTCGCTGCTCTTATTTGCGCCTGCGCCCAACGACGTCCCTCCTCCCCGGGTCCCGTTGGTCGCACACCGCTCCGTGCTCCAAGGCCATTGGCCAGTCTATCCCCAGCAATGCACCCCACAGGTGCAAGTCATCAATGTCTAATTACAAGGGGTGCTACGGACGGAAGTAAAACTCAAAATCACATCATGCTAAAATCATGCAATAAAACATAATAAAACCACCACTACAAACATGATAAAAGCATGCAAGAAAATAAATAAATAAAATGCAATAAAACAGAATGATTGCATAGTAAAAAATAAATAACTTAAAACTTCCGCCGTGCGACATTCACGCAGCCAAATGTTTACTCTAATCAAAACCATCTCTTATTAGTTGGATGTATGCCCTCTGCAAGGCTTTCTACAGCCATTTGTTTTGGTAAAATGCCAAATCTGTCACACAAGTTCTTAGCAGATCAAAACTATTTGTTACACCATAGTTCTGCCCCTCTCAACTGTGACAAACATGTTTAGAATGTTATAACTCTTAACTCTTTGTTTCACATGAAATGTTTGATCTTTGATTCATGGAGTAATGTGGGTTTCTTAACCTGATAAATTAAAGGGATATATGTTATATTATACAACAGTTAGTTCCAACCAAGTAATTTGATTGGACAAGAGACATTCCATGAGTGCTGATGCACAGCATGTCCCAATTCAGGGGCTGCATCCTTCGGAGGATGGATTTGAAGGCCGATTACGTCATAACGTTGCGCGAAGGCTGTCCCAATTCGTCCAAATTGGAAGGATCCTCCAAATGCAGCCGACAAATGCGTCCTCCTTTTCCCTGTATTTGGAGGATGCGTCGCTACTATCCTTCACGGCCTCCCATATCCCAAGATGCTTTGCGCACCGATTGTTTTTTTTTTTTTTTAATAATGGCGACCTGTTCATATGAGGAGCTCAGTTAACAGTTAGCCTTATTAAAACTCTTCACTTACAAATGTTACAAGCTCGCATGTCAACTAATATCTTATTTTGGGTGAATACTCGATTGTGATTGGCTGCAGGGTCTCCGTTAAAAAGAGTTGTAGGACAACTATAAAAACGTTCCGGTCAAATAGCCTGATTGTTCTAAATTATTGCGCTGGCTCAAACGCTAACCGTGGCAACAGAAACTCAGAACATACGTTATTTCACAGTTTATTTATCACAAGGGCAAGACAGTAGACAACATGAGTGATTTTATAGTTTCCTTTAACCACATTTAATGATCAGAGTGAATGGTGGATAATATTTCTTGCAATAAAAATGATTTAGGAAACTATCTGTGGACTTTGAGTCTTTGAAACAAAATCTGGCATCATCCTCTGGACACACACAAGCGGTAAGAGGTGCACTTGCCCTCTGAAATGATACTTTGTATCACGTAACATAACGTTAAGCAATCATGTCACTTCCCTCCACTGATTAGGTCTAATATAACAGTTGCGCCGACCGAGCTGCAGGTTCTGTGGCCAGAGCCGGTTACCTTGGCAACGCGTCACAACGAGCAATATTAAATAGTCCACTCAGTGGCCTCTTGTTAAAAACTTACGATGTTAACGGTAAAAAAAACAACATTAACGTATTAATAATTGATTTCATATTTATTTCTTTTGTAAGTGACCATGGTATAAGCGGGATAATGCCCTTCGAGGTGTCCATTATCAGAAATGAATGGACGACGCGGAGGCGTGAACCGTCCGACGCGAAGCTGTGAAGATATTCACATCAGGTAAATTTGTAAGTTGTATAATAGGCTACATTTCGCGCCTCTTACAAGCGATAGGAGCTGTACGGGCGCATCTCCGCACCCTGTACGTGTGTTTTTCCCGGGTTAGGAGAGAAGAAGTTATGACGTCGTGACGCAATCAGGACACGCTCCGAAGGCTAGACCGTCTCATTTACCGATAGTTGATGCGGCCGACGGAGGATCCTCCGCAGGACCCAGCCTCCAGAGACCGCGTAGGCTGGGTCCTCCGAAGGATGCAGCCCCTGAATTGGGACACACCTATAGAGTACAACAGCACTGGGACTTTTTACAGACATTATCACTCCGCTGTACAGGTGTTCTAATAACTGTTAATTAACGTTACATCAGTTGTTAACTGTCTTAGATTGTGGCAGACTTTGCACCGCAAGGATGGACATATTTCCACAAATAACATTTGATCTAAATTATGAATGGTCATCAGACTCAGAGGAGGATGAGGGGAAGGAAAGAGGCCTGTATACATCAGCACAAACCAGGTGTGCTGATATGACATCAGCCGACCTCGACAAATTAGAGAAGAGCAAAAATGAAGCTAACACTGAAGGCAGACAACCTGGGCTCTGAACTGCCTTCAGATTTGGCTGAATCTAAAAAATATCCAGGTCAACTTTCAGAAGAAGAAGAAGAAGAAGAATCGGAGGGAGACATTCCCCTTTATTTGTCACACAGTTAGTTAAGAAGACCGAACTGAACACAGCACTCAGAAAAATTTAACTATGCTCTACTCAATTTAATCTGTGTAACAATATTACACACAAAATATTGAGTAAATTTGAAAGCTGTGAAATCAGTTAGATTTACCTTATGAATTAAGTAAATGTAATTAAAAAATTTAAGCTGATCTGGATAACTACATTGAGTACCATGAAATCTAAAGTTTATTTTATATAATTAAAATTTTAAGTCTATCCAATAGTAACCCTAAGTTTGAACCACTCAAAAAATTGAGTAGATAACATTACAGTGTTAGGTAGATGTAACTGAAAATGGGATTATTATTTAACAACAAATCTGCTACATTTACTTGATGTTTTTCACAGAATGTAATTAATAATGGACTATCAAATATCAGAATAAATATGTTCTATTTACTTAATGTTATAAAATGTATTTTCTCTTTAATCTACTTTAGTACTTCAGGTCAATATATGAAACAAACAAACAAAAAAAAACAAAGGAATTCTACACGCCAACATTTTTCACTAAACATTTATTTGTCTACTTTGACAAATATAAAATATCAACTTTATCTCTGAACAGAGTCTGATTGAGATTTCTCAACTTGCATTATATAAACTCTGGGTATATTATCTACTGGTAGTTTGATTTTCAATATGAGCATATGAGCATCCGGCTGAAATGAATGCAGCATATGGCTGAAATGCACCAACAACAACATTTTGACAACATTAAGACTCCTATCTAAACATTAACCACAGTAAACTTCTATACTTCGGTCAGGCAAACCCTGCCAATGAAAAATTCCCTCAACCAGAGAACATCTTCCTGAACAGTAGCCAGCAACAACATACAGAGGTCATTCTTCAGACTTTGAACTGTGATCTATTCTCACCAGTGAGCATGACATTGTTCATGTGAGCATCCAGCTGAAATGAATGCAGCATATGGCTGAAATGCACCAAGAACGACATTTTCATGACATGACATGACATGACTCGATAATGCTTGAGAGGGTCCCCTTCTGAAGAATCCTCAAATGTGCAGAGCTTACATTGCCAACCCATGGGCCGCCACCTTAAAAAGGAGGATAAACAGTTACAATGTTTAAAAAAAAAAAAAAGACTGATTAAATGCTGTTTCATTTCATGTACATAGTTTTTGGATTAACATGTTTTTATCACACAGTTCTAATAAATGAATTAAAATGCACATTGATGTAAATTATATCTACAACTATAATTAATGGAAATCATGAAATAATTAATGATTTGAATGAATATTTTTATATGAAAACATGAATAAATAATTTTAATGAATAATTTTATATTTGTAATTTAGTTCAGATTTCAAAAATATGGGGAAAAAGATAGGTCTTTTTGCATATGAAAAACACGAAAGTCTTCTGTACATTATTAATAGATGCCATTTACCTCCTCTGTTATGTCTGTGTTCACCCTCTCTCCTTTAGCAGTTTTGGTGCTGCAGCAGTGTTGGTGCTGTAAAGGAGGCATTAACATTTTTAACATGCTTGACAAAATAATTCAACCTTTACTTGCTCTAGGTATCAAGTGTTTCCCCAAAAATATCATTAAAAAGTCTTGACAGCTGAGAACCCCAGCACCCCTCAAGAGGAGGCTGAAAACCTCTTCTATAATACTATAATCCCGGACAAATTTGGTACCAGTCCTTCCACCAACACAAGAGAGAGTGTGTGTGTTGCCTCGAAAGAGAAGGAGAACTCGGACGACTGAGTTTACATTAATAACCCCGATTGAAACTCTGATACAGTAAGGTAAATAACGCTAAACTTTCACAATGGAGACAGCAGGCAGTTGGAGCAGATCGAGGTCCAGCTGCAGTCACACATCAAAGGGAGTACAGTCACGGCGTGACCACTCTGCTGCTGCTCATCCTCCCACGGTGACTGTTGTGTTCACATTGACACAAACGCACTTTTAATTCAAACTAGACAATTTCCCCTGGGGAAATTTTGAAAGGGCCACGGGGTCTACTGCCCGACCGTGTACATATACATGATATGCCCATATGTCTGTTTATGTGTGTGGGAGCGCAAGAGAGGAGCGCTCACAGAGGTACTGAGCCTCAGAGGTTGCCATGGCAACTTGAGAGGCCCTCCCAATCATGCTCTATGAGACACAGCTGCGCACGCACACACACGCCCACTCTCAGCACTCAGGCACACATGCACTCAGAGAAGAAAAGAGCCATTTTCTGCCTCTGCGCTGGTCTCACGTTTGGGCTTCTGCTGACCAAACGGTAGCTCCTATCAGAAAAACACACACACCGTGAGCGCCTTGAGGACTTCCTGAACGATTTGGTGTAATTTTGTGTTTCTATGGCAAATATTGTGGACACAGTCGTGAGTTGAAAACAGGGCTCCTTTCTGCTTCTCTCAGAAAATCTTTGTATTTGAGTCAATGGGGAGCAGAGACAGAAGTGGTCGCGCTTAGAGGCTGCTAATTCAAATTCTGTAAGTCTCACAGATTTTTCGAGCAAATTGTGAGAGAGGGGACAAGTTTGTCTACAACTGTGGAAAAAATCATGCCTGTAGAGTGTAAACTGTGGCCAGGAGGAGCGTGGAAAGAGCAAAAACCTAGACATTTTTAATCGGCTCTCTCCCGCTCTAGCGATGATGTCACCCACTCTAGCTCAGTCCACGCAATACACACCCATTGAAATCTGAGAATTTCTCCAAAAACGCTCATGGTCATTGATCAGGGATTACTCAAAAACTACATGAGTTATCAAAACGTGGCTGAATACACCAATAGACAAGACTTGTGTCTACAATTTAAAGGTTAAATGGAGTCTCTAGGTGAAAGTATGCCAGAGCAGTAGCCAGTAGAAAAAGTTAAAGAATTTTTTCGTTTTTCGACCTCCTCCCATTCATTTCTTATGGGAAATTTATCCCAGTTTTTCGCGACGATCGAGACACACGTTTTGATATATCATTTGCGTGGGTGCTCCCAAAACTGTAGGAGGAGTAGCGAAGCGTGTGTTTATTAGCGATCGTTTTCTCTACCGGGGCAAAGGCGGAGCTCTGGCCGGCCGATGAGCTCTGCCCGCGCCTGCTGCCTCTGTGAGGAACGCCTGTAGCTCCGGAGCTCCGGCAGTACGTGGCTGTTCCCACAAGAGCTTCCCATCAGAGCGCATCGACGTCAACGCGACCTCATGTTAGAAAAACACTAAGTAAAACCGAGTAAAACACGGTGTCCAAATACACAGAGAGAGAGAGAGAGTGTGCGGTGAAAGCTTAACTTATACAGTCCGATGGTCCGTTACCTGTGAAACTGTGTTTTAACCGAATGAACCGTGTTTAAATTAACTTAGCTGAGCAATTTGGTGGCTAGAAAACCGTCAACAAACTTATCTTATGCACAACAGTATGGTGGCGACAGTATTTAAAAGAAAAAAACACCCAGCGTTATATGAGGGAAGACAGGGTCGCTATTGATTTAAAAAGTGCTCTACTTACCAACGTATAGTCCTACATATAAATTCACCTTGGTCGTCTGTGAGACCGTTGCTTGCCTCGTGTTGCTGCAAAATGCAGGATAGATTTCCCATGAATCCACCCTTTGCCCACGAATGGGGCACGTCGTGACGTTCTGCGCAACAAAACTTACTCATTTTCTTAAATTGTTGTTAGATATGAAGACTATTGAGTTAGAATGAGTAATAATTAAGGTTCTTGAAACTGATCAGTATAATTGCTCCATACTCAAATATTTTCACTTGTATTTACAGAAAATATTATGTATATATGAGAAATACAATTAGTTACTGAAACACTCATTTCTTTTTGTGAAATAAACTTAAATATAACATGTAAATTTAAGACAAAATTAGCTGTTGGATTTTTAAGCATTTGTTTTTGTATGTTCAACTCAAATAAGCACTTAAGTGATTTTCAGAGATTTTATTAAGGTAGTATACCTTTTTATTATTGTGATATTTACTAAGGCCCTGTGAGTGTTGAGGCAGTTTTATGGATCGACTCGGACAACTAAAGGGGAGCTCTATAGCATCAGCAGCTACCTTGGACTTCAGGCTGGATTAAATCGTTATATCAACGAACCTCCATTCATGGAACTTAATGCAGGACCCAGAGTTTATACCAGCTTACAATGGTTTCAAAGCAGTCATCGAAGAGAGAAGAAGGATAGGGAAGGCCAAAACAACACACCACCCCCCCGATCTCACCTGAAGACCAGCGCATCTTAAAATATTCTGTAGCTCTGAGTCCACACAATCCGAAAGGCTTACTGAACAAGGTCTGGTATGTTATTCAGTTGCACTTTGGACGCAGGGGCAAAGAGGGGAATCGGGGTCTCAAACCTGACTCATTCATCCTTAAATGTGACGACAATGGAGCGAAATATTTCACCATGACGTTCAACGAAGAAACAAAAAATCATAAAGACCCACTGGAGAGAGACAGAAAAAACCAGGGGGGCGCTATGGAGTGAGTAGCGGTAGCGTCGCTCGAAACATACCTAAAGAAAATTCTGCCTGATGCCCTGTAGGCCCTGTATCTGCAGCTGAGGAGGGTAACAGTGGCGACAGACAGCTTCTGGTATACTGCTGTTCCCCTGGGAGTAAACCAGCTGTCACAGATGTTACCCAGGATGTGCAAGGAGGCAGGGACACACACGTCTTAGCCTGAGAGCCACTGCCATACAGAAACTGTCCGATGTGGGACTCGAGGCCAGGGAAATCATGGCAGTGAGTGGGCATAGGTGAGATGCTTTATATAAACAGATACAAACTACGATGTCAATTTTGATTCATAGATCTGTGTCACAGAACATAAACACACCAGTGCTGATATTCAGCACAACAGCACTCCCTCTCATGTGATATTCCTTAAATAACACAGAGCAATGTGCTT
This sequence comes from Chaetodon auriga, assembly GCF_051107435.1. Lineage (NCBI taxonomy): Eukaryota > Metazoa > Chordata > Actinopteri > Chaetodontiformes > Chaetodontidae > Chaetodon > Chaetodon auriga. Next base: position 319,937 of record NC_135090.1, on the reverse strand, counting down.
ACAAGTATTTTTACATTTATGTAATGCATGTACAATACAAATGCATGTACAATATTTTTACACTTGAATAAATAATAATCAAAAGGAGAGACAATATGTTTATATAGTCTTGCAGTAATGCTGATGTGACCCAGGGTGACAATGAGTTTGATGGCCCTGGTTTAGAGGAAGAAGTTGGTGAAGTTAGTTGCTGAAGGTCGATGGTTAAAGCTGTCTAAACATATATCAGGTTTCACAGCTATTTCTAAGGGTTTCTGTGCTAGAATGTAAATTGGTACCAGTTGAGGGCAGAAGGTGATAAATGTTGTCTGTAATAATTTGAATCTTATCATTAAAGAAGCTCCTGAAATTGGTACTACTGAGCGCCATTGGAATACATTGTTTAATAGTTGAAAGGGGGTAAAAAGGGGTTGTTGTTATTGTCTTTAATTAGTGACAGGTAGTAGGCTGCCCTGGCGTTATTGTGGATGGCCTTCGTATATTTTTTAAGACTACTTTGGAGGAGGATTCACTACTAGGAAATGTAAGGTCTGTAGGTATCTCTTACAGGCATATATTAATATTGACACAACTTCCATAAGTGAGTTCTTCCTGTGTTCGGTTTATTAACTTGCCAGCGCGAACGACAAGCACATCCTGTAGCTCTCTGACTTCTTCTACACAATTGGGCTGAACAATGCCCTAGGCTAGTACAGTGACATCTTCAGGTTGCTACTGTGGTTAAAGAAATAGGCTTGCTGCTGCTTGGCTGCAGCCACTGAAAAAAGTGAAACTACTGTGTCATTCCTTTAAAGTGTATTTTTAAATTGGTCTAATGAAAAATTATGGCTTCATGTTTAAAACTGATATTTTCCGTTTGCTTCAAAGCAAATGTCACTACCTGTGGACAAAATAAAAAAAAAAACACTTCTGCTCAAATGGTATTTTCACTTCAAACCAAACGTTTTCCTGTCACGTGACCATGTGACGTCACACCAGGCCTCTCTTTTCGACCGTCGAAGTCCGCCATTGTTGTTTCCTCGCATCAAGTGCAGACGGCAAGAGTGAACTCTGTCCTGTGTGGAAACTCGTTAAAAAAAGGTAAGAATTCAAAACTGTGCTATTTTAGTGCAACACACGCTTTCTGTGTACATTTATGGTCAGTGGCAGAGTGAACAACTGACATTATCTTAAAGACTGGCTGTGAATTTTGTGCACTACGCAAATGCTAGCTTAACGAGGTCGGTTGCAGAAACATTAGCAACAACTAAACGTTTGTTCTAGTTGCCTGTGTTTAACAAGTGCGAAGTTAATGTTGTTGTTAATATTATTGTGAAGTCGCGTTATGAAAGAATATGCGTAAATGATTGTGATAAGGCTTGAATAAAGTCCAATAGAAATAGGAGCCGCGGTTTTTTTTTTTTTTTTTTAGGCGGGCTGCAGTCAGGTCAACATCACGCAGACACACGCTTAGTGCTGTACCTGCAGCAGAGTGAGAGTGGGTCTGCCTGGCCACGTTTTTTCTTTCCCCCATGTGGGCTGCACACACACACTGCTGTCTCTGCAGCAGAGTGGGGCAAAGACGGTGAAACTCCGGCGGTGGGTTAGAGGAATGTCAAGTAATTGTGATTTGCCACTGTCAATTAACACATCCTGTAGGTGTGTGAACGCAGGTAGCTCCAGCAGGAGGGGCTGGGGGGTGGGGGAGAGCGGAGAAAGAGTGTGATTTTGTGAGGGAGTTCATTGTAAGTTTACTGTTGTGTTCGGCGCTTCTTAATTGATTGCCATCATTGGTAAACAAACACACATGGCTTGGTGCTACAACCGAATTTCACAGCTGTGAGATGATTGGCTGTTTGCTTGTCAGGGAGCATTCAGGGATATGATTGGCTGTTTGAATGCTAGGCAGGGAGCCCATGTGGGACTATGTGTTACATGATTGGCTGATGAGCAGTTAGCCCCCCCCATAAATAAATATATAAATAATAAAATAGTGTGCAGAGTAAATAAATTGCAGACAATATTTTATTCATTCAGTGTGACCCAGTATCAAAGGATCCACAGAATATAATTCCATTCTCTCATCTGCCTGTATAATCCAGTATAGTACAATACCAGAATGCCTAAGGTCTAATAAATTGTAGTCTGCAATGCAATACTAACTGTCCCAATAAAAAACTAAATGTGAAATCTTTCATTTCTGTTACAGGTTTGCTCCTGAAAAGATTGCAGTTGGTAAGTCTGTAAATGAACAACTGTGGAAATTATTTTAATTAATGTTTAAGTGTCATTGACATTTTTTTATTTGTTATATTTCACTAATTGCAAACAGAAATAACTTCAGTTTCATCAGACAATAACAATAAAAAAGGAAAACAATTTCATACAGTTTTAAATAATGTTAAAATGTTAAAATGGAGGTAAAATGTTTAAGTTAAAAGATTGATTGCAGCTATTGTAGCAAGAAATAAATCATAGTTTTTTGTGTCTCATACACTGTTTATGCACTTATGCCAGCTGTTGAATTAGCTATAGTGGTGTCTGCAGATTTTCAGGATGGTGTGATTAATTCATAAGATTTCAATACAAGTTTTAAAATACTCTGAATTAATATAATGAAACAAATAACTAATAGCTTTTAGGGGTGTTGCTTTCGTTCTGAACAAGTAACTTGATAACAAACTACTAAACTACTACTTCGTTAGATTAAGTTCAAATGAACCATCTACCATGTGGCATTGTATCAATTTTATTAAGTGTTAAATGGGTAAGGTGGGTCTTCTTTTTCTTTTCTAGTCTTCCAATGAATGTGGAAATGCAAAGACTGTGGCGCCTGTGTTTGATCTGAGATCTGAGCTTCTTAAACATTACAAGCTTCTTAAACATTACAAGCTTAGGCACTTTTGACCCACTTGTCAAGATCTCATCAGTCATCATCACAAACTGAAACTGGCTTGACCACATTTAAATGTCTCTTATGCCACATCAGTGAACATCAGTGTTTCCCACAGGATTTTAGGAGACTGTGGTGGGAGGGTCTCTGACCCTCGGGGTTGGGTGTGTGTGTACGTTTTCAAGCCTGATGTATCTCTTTAGGGCATTTTGAGATCACTGAATGTAATATAAATTGCTGTATATGAACATAACAGGTTGGTATCATCCTTAAGAACATACAAAGGCATATCAGGAATATTTCAAATTTAATCTTGAAAAAAAAACCATGACACAAAGTCATTAATTCATTCACTCACTCATTCAATCAATTGTTCATTTGTTCATTCACTCACTCGTTCATTCATTTAGAGCATACAAAACTTAACATCAATCATGTGAACAATCTTCACTGTCAAACAAAACGATGAACAAAGAACACTTGCTGTCCATAACCTTGGCACATGTATGCTGCACCAATAGTCAGCTAAGACTCAGGCAGCTTGACACTGAGTGTCACACTATTGTGACACTACTGACACACTCTGCACCCTGCCATTGAACACTTAATTTTTCTTGGCTTTGTGAAAAACAGTTCCAGAGCTCTTCCAAAGTTGAACTCTTCAGGGCTTGGCCCATTTATTGAGACTCTCAGGCAGGCAGCAAGGTGTTCTCCTTGCAGTCTGTTCCGGAGGTCTGATTTGACCTATAAGATAACTACAATTAGTCAAAAGGAATGAAAGTAGGAGGTGCTTGACAATTATGCACACCTTATATGTACACCGAATTATGCACACCAAATATTATGCATATTTGGCACACCTCTCAGCACCGAGAGAGAGAGAGAGAGAGAGAGAGAGAGAGAGAGAGAGAGAGAGAGAGAGAGAGAGAGAGAGATCGCCAGACAGTGCAAGAGAGGTGGCATGTCCTCTTAATCTTCAGAAACGCTCTGATTCAGACTGTTTTCTCCCCGTTTTTTTTTTTTTTTTTTTTTTACACTTATATCTTTACAAATACAGCAGTAAGAGACCGACTTTCCCTTTTTGTTTTTTCGGCATCAGCCTTGCGATGGGCCCCCTCATAACCGTGGGCCCGGGGCAGCCGCACCCTCTGCCCCCCCGCTGGCTCCGCTACAGCTTTCAAGCCATAACCTCACCCTCCTTCACCGATAAGGCTGTGGCAGAGTCACTGACTCAGTGCTGTCGGATCCCTCTTTTCTTTTTCTTTCTCGCCGACGAGAGATATTAAATAATTAATTTCATGTTAATTTTTATAAACGGGTAGAGAGAGAGCACAAACGACAGAGGGATGAGAGAGAGAAATAGCGCGAGCGGGAGAGGGAGAAATAGCGGACAAGTAGCTAGCTACCGGGAAATCAGCACCAGGGATAGCGGAAAGTTAGACTCTGTTTGGTATGTTAGAAGTTGACTGGTGCAATGAGATCAGCAACATGGCCGACACTGCTCCGTTATCGAACTTGATACCTGCCCAAAAGAGAAGTTACACTTACCTCACACAATCTTGAAATGCCGTTCCGGCCTGCTGTCATGTATGAATCATAGACTGTATGGATGCGGTGTCGCCGGATCGCGCCAAATGCAGCAGACAGTAGGACCGTCTATGAACGCGACCTGTTGGCGCGTGCGTGTGTGTTTACGCGCGCGCTCTCGCTCGCGGGCTATAGAGTAGAGTAGGCTACAGCTGTGTAATCGGCTGACTGACGGATCTGGTTATTATTATTATTTTTTAGGTGGGGAGGAGGGTGGAAAGCGGGGGGGTGGGGGGTGGGGGGGGGGGGGGGGCGAGACTGTGGCGGGCCCAAACGAGACTGTGGAGGGCCGCCACAGTCTCCTTAATTGGTGGGAAACACTGTGAACATTCAACTTTAACAGACTATTTTCAACATATAGCTCAGCATCTGAAAAACGGTGAAACAGTTGATTGTGTGTTTAAGGGTTGTTCGTACAGAACAAATATTTATGGTTCATTTCGAACTCACAGAAGCAGAAATCATAAGAATTACACAGTAAGTGACTTAAAGCCTGAAATACTTGTGAAACAGGGGTCAAGCGGAGGTCTTTCAGTCGAAAGCCATGACAGTGTCCAGATTGATATTGAGCCCTCAGATGTAAATGGAGAGGACCTGGGTGATTCAAGTTTTGATGTAAATGATTTGGCACATAATGCAGATGATTTGGCACATAATGCAGAGCTCAAAGTTGCTTCACTCTTACTGAAGCTTGAACATATCTATCTTGTCTCCAGTGTTGCTGTTGATGAACTTTTACAAGAGTTTAACTATTTACTTGGCACTACTTCTGTACCCCATGTCCATCAAACCATATCTCAGCACTTACAGAATGAAAATTATCAAGTAGATGAGATTATTGTGCAAGAGCTAGCATCTACTATTTGCAAGTCGAATCCAATTACAGCAGCTTTTGGTAGTCGTGGCCCACTTTCCACTGCCTGGAAACGAAAGACATACTACAAAAAACATTTTAAAACTGTAGAACCCACAGAATTTGTTCTTGATTCCCAAAACAAAAAATCATTTCAATACATCTCTATACTAAAATCTTTACAGCAGATCCTAACTTGTCAAACTTTTTTAGATTTATCAATCAATTTGAAATCTCCCCATCAAATTCAGTCTGATAAAATTCAGTATAGATGCTTTTATGATGGTAGTAAGTATAAAGAAAATTTGCAGTTGTCAAAAGAGTGTGCTATTTCACTTATATTATACATTGATGACTTTGAAATCTGCAACCCCCTAGGTACTTCGAAAAAAAAACACAAAATCTGTGGGGTATATTGGACATTGGGGAACTTACCTGCTAGTTTTCACTCATCACTGTCTAATATATATTTAGCTGCACTTATTCGTAGTGAGGATGTTAAGTGCTATGGTTTTGAGAGGGTACTGAAGCCATTAATAGATGATCTCATTACCTTACAACAACTTGTGCCCCTCACCTATGCTGAGGGAACGCACATGAGAATTGGAGCCTGTTGAGATTTCTTCCTCTCTTGATTGGAGCCAGAGTTCCTTCAAACGAACCAGCATGGCAGGTCCTGTGTGATTTAAAGGACATAGTAGAACTTTGTGTTGCACCTCTTCATACTGAGGACTCCGTTTCTTATCTGGACTTCAAGATATCTGAACACAGGGCAGTATTCCAAGAGGTTTTCCCCCACAAAAGAATACGGCCCAAACTGCATTTTCTTGAGCACTATCCCCAGTTGATATGCCAGTTTGGCCCCCTTGTAGCCCTATGGACTATGAGATATGAAGCCAAACATAGCTTTTTCAAAAGAGTAATCCGTCATACGAACTGTTATAAAAATGTATTGTGTTCATTAGCCCAGAGGCACCAATTTCAGACTGCATATAATCTGCACATGTCTGAATTTGCTAACCCATCTTTGGAGGTTACTGACATTTCAACACTTTCCCTTGATGTTATCAATCAGGATATTGCACTAGCAGTCAAAGAGAAACACCCACATATGGACACTGTGAACCTTGCAAAAAATGTATCCTACAACGGCTATAACTACAGGACTGGAATGGTGGTAGCCCATGGGTCTCTGGCTGGACTTCCAGAGTTTTGTGAAATAGTTCATATGATTGTGCTACAAGAGACACTACTTTTCATCATCAAAAAATTGGATGCCTGGTACCTGGAGCATTATCGAGCTTATGACCTTGTCATATCTGCCAGTAAACAACTACAGCTTGTTGGGGTGCAAGAACTGACTGATCCCTACCCTCTGGCTCCTTACATGGTTGGCGGAAGGCGCATCATCTCTCTGAAGAGATACATACACGCATAAGGTTGTATATGAATGGGTGTAGGTTTGGAAAAGTAGAATTCTTTAAAAGTAGCTTTTGTTTTATCAGTCTGTTTTAATTTTCAGAAAAAATACATTCTCCAAGAATGTCCCGTTATTTTCAACAGAATTGTAAATTAGATCTGTGTTGTGGCCAATTATGTACTACAACAACTAATACTATTTTTTATTCTTGTTTTTACTAGATACTTTTGGGTGGATTGACACAATGGAGAAAAGGCCAGCTAAGATGAGGATTATCTTGAATCCTGATGACACCAGGAAGCTAATTCTGCCTGGTGGTATTCCAGACACAGTTGCAATGTTAGACTGCAGTACCAAGACAGAGACTTTGGAGATGCACTAGTGAACTTGACATCTACTGCTGAACTTGAAGATTTTGCAACTGTCAAGGTCATTCCACTAACTGATGATGACCAAACCATCCCTGTCTGTGATGATCTGGTGTCTACTGAAACTGATGACACAGAGATCCTGTCCTCACCCTCAAGCTCTGTCTCTACAAGAACCCAGATGTGGCCAAGGGAGTTTCCCATCCCAATATTCTCCTATGACACTGAGCTCCAGTTAGAGAAGGGAAATGCAGTGTATATCTCCTCCAAGACACCATTGACTCCAAGTCCTAAGACAATATCAGACATTCTGAGAAAGGTAGCCGAAGAGATTTACAAGTACAAACCGTACCCAACAGATGCTGACTTTAGTGATGTAGCTCAAGCGCTAATCAAGAAGCATCCATGCCTTTGGGAACCCGGTTCATACAATGGTTGCTACGGATGGAAACAGAGGCTGAAGACAAAAATGGGCAACTACCGTACTCAGCTGAAGGGCATTGGGTGTGCTGAATTACTTGCAAATTCGCTGAAATCCAAAGCTCCAGAGGATGCATTGCCTGCAAAAAAAGTCAAGAGACCTAGGAGAGGAGAAGCCAACCACATACCTGACATTCCAACTGGAGAGACCTCAGATAATTTGGAAGATGAAAGACTGTCACTTTTGACAGAAGTGAAGAAGCGAAACAATCGTGCAGTGATAAAGAACAAAATGGACAAGACCTTTTCACTGCGAAGACAGGAAATTGTGGCAAAGGAATCAGGAGTGGAGGAGGTGAAAGAGAGATGGCCTGCATTGTTTACAGTGGATGAGGTAATTAATTTTTTCAATCAATAGCAATAGGTCAGTTGTGGCCTGTAAATTAAATTATATTTATATCTCCTATTATATGAAACCTGTGAAAAAAAAAATAGCCAAAGCAGTCACAAAAATGTCACAAAAGATCTTACAGCACAGAGTTTTAATACAATATCTAATGTCATAACTTATGTGATGTTTTATTTTATAAAGATAAATGCTGAGTTCATGAGGATCACTACTGCTCCACTTCAACCACGATTCCTGGCCTCCTTGGACAAGCACCACAGCAAGCTGATTGAGATCATCAGGAACAAGGGAGGAGCTGTCAGGGAGAAGACCCGGGATGTGCTGAAAGTTCTTGATCAGGTGTGTACTTACTGTAATACTGCAAAACTCACCTTACATCACATTAATAGTAACATTGTAAATAGAAGCAATTGTGTTAATGTATCATATTGTCATCACATTTGATTGTGGAGTTAGATGTTGTAAGAAGCACAATGTGCATCTTGACGTTTGCACAAACCATTTGTTTGATTACTGGACAATTACTGTAAGTCTAAGTCTAAGTTGATGCATTTCCATGTTTGCATATTCAGCAACAGCATGATTTTTCATCATTTATGTTTGCACTTACCTAGAGCCTTGATGTAAGCCTAAGGAGAGAGTGTCTGCTGAAGTGCCTCATCCTTTACCTTGGGGAAGATGTGCAAAAACTCATCAAGGAGTTTCTGGTAAGAAGTTTTGCATTTATTCTATTAAGCTTTAGACAATTGTAACTGAAGTATGTATCAACAAATATTAGTCAAAAAAGTTTTAAGTTAAAATGAGTTATAAGGTCCAAAAGCGCCATCTGCTGGTCAGCAACAAGTGCTCTCAAATTGCACATCTGCTCCCCATGGAGTAATTAACAGATGAGTTACAGATGACTGAACACACAAGCCATTCATCATTATTTTTATCTATCACTGAAGAAATACGAGTATGGAATTTAATGAGATGCAACACAATAAACACATATATCAAAATATCTATAATCACAGGTAGGAACTATGAGTAACTGTCCGCTGAAAGTTTGCTTCAGATGCGAGAAAAAGTCTTTTGGTCTTCTGCTTTATGATTAAATCACTCCCTGCTACACAAAGGGGAGACAGACTTGTGTGCATACATACAGAGTAGCTTTTTATACAATGTGAATGTCTTGTCTTTTGTCAGGTTGGTGAGAAGGATGATGCTGAAAGCGAGCTTCAACAGTGCACAATGGCTGTGTTTGTCGTCAGAGAGGAGGAGGATCCGTTACAGCCACCACGTGACGTAGGCATCATCATTGAAGGTGTGGAGGTGCTTAATGAACTGCCATCAGTTGCACATGGTTGTGCCCTCTTGTTTGGCCTCATATATGCTCTAAACTTGAGCTATCCAGGTGAGCTCAAACACACTTTCGATGCACTGCAGAAAATATTCATGGAGATAGAGCCAAAGAAAATGACACGCAGAGTGTGCAGTCTCAGTGTCAAGCTCTAAATATGGGGTCCGGTATATGTTCTGTGTTTATTTGTTATGTCCCTCCACCTCTTATTGTCCCATGCTGTAAATATCCAAAATAACACCGTCTGTGAGTGCGCACCATTTGGCACAGTCGCATTTATATTTCGTTTGCTTCATAAACGTCCCAGTGATGGTGGACTGTCGGGAAGACGTTGACAGCCCCTCTGCCTCTTTTCCTAACTGGGAAAACTGCAGCGGGTGGTTGTGTTTGACGTGAAGGTGCATTTTTGTCATGTTGCTGCGTTTAGCATAAACTGTTTTGAAACAATGGCGACAAACCGGCTCATTTATGTTCTGTGGTTCACCGCGGTCATCTGGCCCAAATCCAAAGTGTTCCGACACGTCAGCTGTTAATTTCGGTTTAAAAACCAACTCCATTGTTATTTATTCCTCCAAATCTCTCCCTCTACTCCTCGGGGCTCTCATGCTGCACTTTGAGGTGCGTCAGGTGCTCCGCCTCCCCACACAAAGACAGAGTGAGTGACAGGAGGGTTCACTCCTCATTACGCTAAGGAACCCGAGAGGAGTCAGTTGAGACGGATGCAGCGAAGTTAACGCATTAAAAAACAGTCTCGGGTAAAATATATGTATATATTAATAAATTTATATGCGATCGGCTTTTCTGATCGGCACTTTGAGAGCCCACCGATCAACCTGTTTAGTGTCCATATCGGCCGATAATGATCGGCGGCCGATCGATCGGAGCATCCCTACTGTTGAGTCTAAAGTTAATGGCTGTTCCCTTGCATCTCATGTTTTAAAGAAGAGTACAACCAGTTACACATGTTAAGATGTGCATGTAAATTGATGGTTTTATATGGTTTAAAAAGTAACATGTTGAAAAGACCAAATTTTAATATATTTTACACACACAAGTTTTGTTTTTATGTGTAAAACGCATACTTTTATGTGTTTTTTTTTTATGTGTAAAACGCTGCCGATTGCGAGTTTGAAGTCATCAAAATAAATGGTCTTTTGAAGAGAATTTTCCTGTTTTGTTTTGTTTTTTTTTTTTCAGTTATCTCTTAAGTTAATCAGTTCAGTAAATTCTACTCCTATATTATAGGGAATTAAATTTTGTTTATGGTGATATATCAGTTTTTAAAAGGCAAAAAATATCATTGTATATCTAAGTAAGTAATACTTTGGCTTGTGACGAAAGAAAATGTATTGATTATGGTATGATTAAAAAAATACTTTGGGCTGAATCAGAAGTTTAACTTGAGAAAAATTTAAAAAAAATTGCGTGTAACAGAATTACAGCAATTAAATCAGTTTAATCCAAAGTAAAATTTATAATTGGATGTAATGGTAAATATTAGGTTTTCCCAAATTAAAAAAATTGCATGTAACAGAATTACAGCAATTCAATTAGTTTAATCCAAAGTAAAAATTATAATTGGATGTAATGGTAAATATTAGGTTTTCCCAAATTAAAAAAATAAGTTGTTAAAGAGTAAAAAAAATAGTTTATGTTCTTTTAATGAATAATGTTTTTACTTTGCTTGAAAGCAAATTTTTTGCTTTGTCTTAAAATAAAAAAATTATTTACATTAAATCAAAATTTACGTGTTCTACCAAATCATAAATTTAATTTGTGAAAAACTACTAAATTTAGGTGTAACAAATTACAGTAATTTTTTTAAGTTGATCCAAAGTCTCACTTTTTTCAGTGGCGTCAGCCTGTCTGATCACATCCTTGTGGGGCCAGTTAGGTCTCAGATTGTCCTGCAGGATGGGCAAGGTGGTCCTAATTTTCCTGCCCATCAGCAGTTCTGCTGGACTGACTCCTGTTGAAGAGGTGGGTGTGGCTCTTTATGCCATCAGGACCAGAAGGGGGTCCTCCTGTCTCAGTATAGACTTTGCTATCTGAACTGCCTTCTCTGCTTGTCCACTCTGAGGGTAGTGAGGGCTGGATGTGATATGAGTGAAATTATATTACCCACTAAATTCCCTCATCTCTGCTAAAGCTAGCTAGCCCATTATCACTCACTATCACTCTGGGGATGCAGAAATGTGCAACAGTGGCTTTCAGCTTATCTACAACCTGGTTGGTAGTAGTTGTAGGCAGATTCAAAATTTCCAGATACCTGGAGTAATAGTCAAATACTACTAAGTAGTGTTGCTTCTTAAATTCACACAGATCTATACCAACTTTCTGCCATGGCCTGGATTGGAGCTCACTGGGCATTAACGGCTTCTTCCTCTGTGCGTTTTTGTTTTCTCTGTAAAATGCACACTGCTGTACTGTTCTTACTATCTTGTCAGCTATTCTAGGCCACCATACTGATTGGTTAGCTCTTTTCCTGCACTTTACTAGGCCTTGATGCCTGCCATGAATTCTCTTTAAGATGTCTTCCCTCTTTACTGTTGTAATAACGATGCGTTTGCCTCTAATGACTAAACCATCGACCTCAAATAGTTCTCCTGTCACTTGATAGAAGTCTTTGACTGCCTCCGGCACTTTACCTACAAAATAAGGCCACCCACTCCTAATGAACCCTATGACCATCAGGAGCTGCCTGCCATTTGCTGTGTGCTGTTTCAGCTCTACCATCTGGTGTGGTGTGGCTGGGACCTAGCTCATGACAGCCTCAATGTGTGCTGCCACCTCCTCATGGCAGACTCCATCCCCCTGACATCGCTCTGGGCTCCTAGATAGTGCATCTGCTAACGGTTTGCCTGGTGCATGCTCTGCTGTGGCATTGAAACGTGTGAGTCTCAGCAGTAGGCTCTGGCACCTGATCGAGACACTGTCTTAGTCCTTACTGTTCATGAGAGGTACCAATGGTTTGTGATCAGTAACAAACTTAAAGCTGTTGAGTCCATATAGATATTTGTCAAAACGTTCACAGGCCCACACACTGGCAAGGCACTCCTTCTCTATCTGCACGTACCTTTTTTCCACGTCGCTTAATCATCTGTTGCTCCTCAGTCTCATCTGTTGCTCCTCAGTTGCATGAATTAAGATATTGTCCATGAAAATCTCAACCCCTTGCAAGCTGGCCAGAGTCTCCACTGTTTTCCTCTGGAGAATTTCCAGTGCGGATGTTATTCTGAAGGGAAGACAGCGGAAGGCATATCTCCCAAACGGAGTTATGAATGTAGTGAGCATCCTGCTCTCTTCATGCAAGGGAATTTGGTAAAATCCACTTACTGCATCTAATGATGTGAAAACTTTTGAACCAGCAAGCCTTGGCATTATTTCCTCCACTGTGGGTAGGACATACTTCTCCCGTCTCACCGCATTATTCAGTTTCCTGAGGTCTGCACAGAGGTGGACCTCCCTCTTGTTGGGTTTAAGTGCTGGCACCATAGCAGCGCACCATTTGGCTGTGTTACTTTTTCAATTATGTCCTCATCCTTTATGCATTGCTATTCCTTTTTCACCAGCGGTATCAGTGGCAGGGGTATCCGCCTGCATGTCGGCTGGGCATCATCACGCAGGGCTATTCCGACTGGCTCAGTTTTCAATAGCCCGCTCGATCTAAACACACCACTGACTAGGGATGTATATCGTTAGGATTTTATCGATACCGATACCGATCCCGATACTCCTTATCGGTACCGATACTTATCGATACTCTTATCGATACTACAACATGTAATTTTGTGTAAAAAATAAAGACGTTACAAGATGTTAAAAGATTCAACCTTTTTTTAATTACCACAAGGTAATAATAAAGCTTCACAGAACAGTGTCAGAACAACATCTTGTTCAAACCAGACTGTAAACAGACAGAGCCATACATGGTAATATACTGGAGCCTGTACAAGGCATACATACAGTATATATTAATGACTACAAACTTAACAAACTTACAACAAACTTACCGTGACTTGACGTCGCAGAAACGAAGCCGGGTGCCGCTGGCGCTGACACGGTGATGCAGTCTTTAGCGTTAGCCGTCGTCGGGCTGCTAACTTGACTAGCTTTCTTATAGCAATCGAACACGCCGCACTGCTTTAGCTTCATGTTATGAGCGCGCTCCAAGTGTTTGGTCATATTGCTAGTGTTGCCCCCCTTGGACGCAACCTCTCTCTCACAGAGACTGCATCGAGCCACGTTATCATTAACTTTGACAAAGTACGCCCAAACTTTTGAGCGCTTGACCCTCACCGACATGATGGCTCAGCCTGAGCTCACGAGGTGCTGCGTCTCCACCTGTAGACGGCGGCAGTGACGTAATTACGCGACGGCTGGGTAGACGCAGATAAAAATCTCCAAAACAAAGTTAAAAAAAAAAAAAAAAAAAAGGACCGATAAGAGTACCGTTAGGCAAGAATCTTAACGGTACCCTGGTACCGACCCAATTACGGACCGGTACCGAAAAGTACCGGTCCACGGTATACATCCCTACCACTGACCTCATCCATCCTCTTTACTAGACCCATTTTCACTGCTCCTCACAGCCTAACAAGCAGCTTGTTCCATTTATCACATACACCTTAAAAGAAAACTTTTTCTCCTTAAAGCTGGTGGTACCCTGGAACATGCCTGTACAATTGAAATCGCCCCCTGGGCTTATAAAGTATATGTCTGAAGACCCTTACTTTATTTTAGGACTCGTCTTTTCAAATGTCCCTTGATCGATAATAGTAGCGTCAGCTCCTGTGTCTATTTTGAGGGTTACTACCACATTGTTTTTAAGTCTACAGTCCATGTATTTTCTTTATCCTCCCTATCCACTGCTCCAAGGAAGTATGTCTGTTCAGGCTGTTCACTTGTGACTTCTCTGACTTTTTTAGAATGACATTTACATTCCCAATGTCAATTCTTGTGACATTTATTGCACTTACTTTTAAATGCAGGGCAATGTTTTTGATCAGAGTGTTGTGGCTTACCACACTTCCCACACTCCTCCATTGTGGTGACTCCTTGGCTGCTGTTCTCACGTCTCATGTTCTCCTATCTCCTGTTCTATACTGTTCATCTTTCCACTTGACAGCATTAATGTTGGCCAACTGAGTGTCCGGTCTGTTGGCTTGAAGATTTACCTGTCCCGTTACCATCTCTGCCTGTGCATACATTCAATCACTTGCACAAGTGTCAGGTCTGCTTTGAGCTGGAACTGGCGGGAAAGCTCTTTGTCTCCTATTCCTACCACAAGGCGATCCCTTATATGTTCATCCCTTGTGGCTCTGAACTGACAGTGTTCTGCCAATTTATACAATGTCCTAATGTACATCTCTGCCATTTGTACGGATTGCTGACACCGTTGGTATAAACATGCACGCTCATGTATGATGTTGTGTCGTGGAATAAAGTACTTGTCGAACTTTTTCAGGACCACATCAAAGTCTTTCTTATCATCGTCCTCTTCAAACTCAAATTAAGTGAATATCTTTTCAGCTTTAATGCCCATTGTGTAGATAAGTGCACACTCCAGTCATCCTATTGGGCTCTCAAACTTAAACTCGCTCGGCGGGTTTAACTTCGCCATGACTTTCGTACCGACACACAGTCTATTCTGATACCATGTAATGTCTGTAGGTATCTCTTACAGGTGTGGCGATACCAGTTGAACTGCGAGTGGCAGATCTAGAGAGTCTATATAACAGCAACAACGACACTTTAGGACTTGCACCTAAAGAGTATACTCGTTTTAACTTTAATTTCCCTGAGAGGGTTTCTCAAGACAACCCATGCACAGGTAAGTACACAAAAATGAAAACAGACACGATGTAAGGACATTTGACAACCTTTATTTATTAGTCACAGTAAAATAATTGCGTTATGAGATTATGTTTCCATTAAAAAAAAAAAAATTACATACTTCCTTTTATTTCTAATGAATATAGGCTAGGAAGAGAGAAAAACGACAACTAGGCAGAGATCCCTTCACACTCAAATAATCACACACAAAAAAGAAACAAAACAAAATATCTATATACAAATCAACTGTTAACTCAAATCAAAACAAAAGAAAAAAAAAACAAAAAACATGCACCCATGCATGAATTTGGCAGGTCATCGCCTATGACTGCTGCAATAAACCCCCATCTAACGAGTCTCAGTCTGATTGTACACTTGAACTACTATACTACGTTAAGAGAGTGTCTAAATGACGAAGGCAGAGCGGCTACTCAGCTACTATTAACGAGGCAAAAGAAAAGAGAAAGGACAAAGGGGCAAGAGAGGCGAGAGACAAGAGAGGCAAGACAGGGCAAACAAGCAAAAAAAAAAAAGGCAAGCTTTAAAAGAAACAAAGTCAGTTGTTAGTGACAATACATAAGCACTAGCAAATAAATTTAGCACTAAGCAGCACTGTTTACCTGTGTTGTTAGCTGTAGCCTGCACACATCAATACTCTAGCCATTAGCAGCTATGGTGGCAGCAGCGGCTAACCGGAAGGGGACACACACACGCACGGCATCTGGGCCCAACACGCCAACCTGGAGAACAAACACACGGCACATACCACACCAGGATACCACAGCTTGGCGGAACTGCATTCCGGCCAGCACTCGCTTTGGAAGAGGAGAGAGGGTGACTAACCAAACAGCGGGGGTATATTGACAGGTCTGCATTAGTGGCCAATGACGCGGCTACACTACAGGTGCCGGTAATGGGTGTGCCAAACACCTGCCGCGATCACCCTGTCTGCTACAAAATAAACATAGACTGAGGGACACATAAGAGAAATGTAATATATCGACAATATAGACAACCATCCGGTTACACAGGCATATATTAATACTGACACGACTTCCACAAGTGAGTTCTTCCTGTGTTCAGTGCATTAACTTGCCAGCGTGAACGACAACCACATCCTGTATCTCTTTGGCTTTTTCTACACAATTGGGCAGAACAATGCCCTAGGCTAGTATAGTGACATCTTCAGGTTGCTACGTGTCATTACAAGAATGACTGTACAATTTCAGGTAAATCTATCCAATAGTTGTTAAGACATGCCACCAAAAGCCAAAAATGCAACCTGCTGGTGGTGCTGGTGTCAGGGGATCAACAAAGTCAGCAGAATTCTTCCTCTGAAGACCATAAATGTCTACATGGTAGTACAGATGGCTAAAAAAAAAATCCTTAAGCAAAGACACATTTATAAGTAACCGTGAATGTACGCATCTGCTTTTCTTAATAACTAGTAGATGGTATGTGTCAAGACTACAACTGGCGCTGTGTTGAAACATTTCCTGCTTTACCGGTGCAGTCATCCTCCCTCTTCACTGAGGAAATCTACACAAACAAGCACATGCTTATACACATACACACACAGAGGTGTCAAGCAGCAAAGGTAGCTAATCTCACTAATCTCAGTAACCAGTGGCAACACAGGTTTAAACTATCTACTACTCTAAAGTGAGGACATGACATGAGATCTAGAGGTTGCATGGGAGAAGAAAATGTTTGCTCTGTGTAACTGCAATGGAAGGCATAAATTGGACTATATATTTTAAATTGGAACAAGTTGAACACATCTGTACCTGTACACAAATAAACATATACAAATATATACAAATATACACATTTTTAGCATTTTAATTTAATGCATGACTTAACCTCTATTTGACAGCTGTTTTACTATGGTTTGTGGTAGTTAGTTTAGTACATTATTTGGAACATCTTACAGTATATGGTGTATGAGAGAAAATGTCAGTAGCAATAGACAGATAATCCTAACTTTATTATTTAATCATATTAATCAATATCTATAATATTAATGACTACATTCCAAACAGATAAAATCCACTCACCTGTCAGGGACCACATTTTATAGGAAGCTAAAAAAGGTTAACTATTGAAGACAAGGGCTGAATACTTTCGGATGCTTATGTTGTAATTTGAGGTTCTGTCAAAGTTAAGTATATTAAACACATCATGCTCTCAAACATAAATGTGATATGTGTGTTAAGAACCTTCTGATGAACTAAAAAGGTAAGTAACTTTTTTTTCTCCAAAATGGCCTCTGTGTGAATAGCTACTGTAAAATTTTAGTATTTTGTAAATGGTTTCATACTGGGATTTGGCAAAGAGCAAATAATAGTGTATATGAAGCATTCACAGACAGCTGAAAAGTGTGTGTGTGTGTGTGTGTGTGTGTGTGTGTGTGTGTGTGTGTGTGTGAGGGGGCGGTAATGATTCAGAAGTCAGATTTCTCACAGGAACAGCCACTTCACTAGAAGCAGAAGCACATTGCAGTTGGCCAGTGAGGAAAGATTTTTAGCTTTTTCTCTTCGGTAGGGATCTGAGAGATTCACAGAGAAGCATTAATATTGGATATTTTATTTTCTGACTTGCCGACTGCTATTTCAATCCACCATTGTGAGAAAATACAACTGTCATAATGTCCAGAGTTGCCAATCTGTCGAAGCTGCGGCAAGAAAGGATGAGGGAAATCAACTTGCGGGTGAGTTGGCACTGTGTTCATGATTGACATTAACATTAAAGACAATAATATCAGGCAATGGCATCTAACTTACTGCAGATTCTGACAAGCAAAACAGCCATCATTTTTGTGTAAAATTGTGCATGATTGATTAGAGGACAGAGTTAATCTACTGGCTAATCATTACTATTGCAGAAAAGTAGAGATTACTACAAAGACATACTGTTATTTTTTCTTTGTTTTTCTGTTTTTTCCACTTCCCCCTCTTTCATTATCACTGAGTCACCCCCTGTTTTTGCGCTGTCAGCCATAAAACATTTCCTCTTTACTACAGGAGCACAGGCCTCTCAGGCCATGGGCCCTCACATAAATGCATTGGTTGCGCATCTTTTTAAATCTAGATATACGGGATAAGTAAGATACATGTGTTTGTGAATGTAGGTGGTGGTGTATGTAGTTTGCTTGTACACAGTGTGCTTGCTCACTGGATATTTAACTATAGCAACTGTTGCCATAGAAATGGCAGTGGGTATGTGTGTGTGATATTATTGCTTTCTTAGAATGGTGTAGGCCTAAAAAATGTGAATAATTATATATATATATAAACACTCAGGGCTAGATTCAGTATGGCTTTTGTAGCAGTCTTACAGTCATTGATGTGAGGCATTTTTTTTTTTATATATTTGCACATACAAGAGGGTTACACAAAAGTAGGTGGAGACATGTTAACACTGACTGATTGTGAAATCTGTTGGATTCACTAAGGTCACACAATTTGCTGTTCTTGTAAGTCATCAGCTACACACTATCCACTGGCTGCACTCTTGAGTTTTTTGTGACCCTGACACAGCTCTGTTATTTTCTCTGTCTTTAGTCCACCCTAGCTTGTCATTTCTCCTGGAGTTGATTTCAGTGATAACCATTTGACTTATATTGAAATGCAAAGGCCTGATCATCAGCATTGACCCATTCAAACAAACATTCATGCAAGGTGCCACCTCACATGCTCATCAGGAGCAATCACCATTCACACACACTCACATACCAATGGCGCAGGACAGGGAGTAATTTGAGGTTCAGTACCTTGCCCAATGATACTTTGACATGTGGTCCAAACATCATTACATGTTCTGAACAGATGTTTTTTTGAGTTTGTACATGTTGCCCATGTCACAACTGTCTTGAAATGTGTAGCTGGAGTCAAATGCACAATATGCACATATATGCAAAAATCAATGTGGTTATCAGGTTCCACTAAGGTGAGCAAAAGGCATTTCAGCTAGTTTACCTTCATCAGGTTTGAATGAAACTGGGTGTGTATATTCAGGACATAGTGGAGGATGTCTCCAGTGAGTTTAATGATGCCTGGTCAACGGCATCTTGAGATGATGAGCAAATATGCGATAGATGTGATGCACCACGAAAATTTGGCAAGTCAAATTTTGATCAATACATGCCCCCACATCATGCTTACTAAAGTGGGAAGTTACTTGAACCTCAACAGAAACATATCTTGTTTTTATGCATTCACCTCTAGGAGGACAAGAGCCTTTTTCTCTTAAAGCAACAGTAACATACACAAATCTTCCAACTGAAAGCTTACATAGTGTTGCCTTTTTTTTAATATCACGCTTATATCAAAAGAAAGAGCTCAGCCTGTACCAGCTCTATATGGAAAGTGTCCTGAGACAACTTTTGTTGAGATTTGGCGCTATACAAATAAAACTGAATTGATTTGAATTGAATCTCAATTTACATACGTAGACAATCAAACAAATACAGACTACACTTATTTATCAAGCTAAAACATAGTCTATATAACTTAGGCTCCCACATACCGGTCCCCAGTTGGGCTTACATGTTACCTTTACAACATATAGAGCCAAAGATATTGAAGTCCTTCTGTATAAGCACTGGATTTATCATTTACCTTAACAATTACACCAATTACACTGGGACAAAAGATGTTACCAGCACATAGTGCCAGTGGCGGCTGATGAATTTTTGTCTTGGGGGGGCGCACTTGATTTACCAAACCAAAAAGCGGAGTTGGCAACGCCGGACCACAAGAATTAATGTATATTATGTTTACAAATAGACAATTAAATGCAGGTGAATGTTACCAGTAAGTGAATTTGAATTTATCTCCCCAGTGTTTGATATGTTTGGCTCCAGATAAGATATAATTGGTACACACAAACCCTTAAAATCTCCTTTTCCATCATTAAACAAACCAAGAATGTATAAATATATTTCTTACTTCAAAAGTAAAAAGGGAAACAATTCATTTTCACAACTTCCAAGAGTACCAAGTGCTTCTTCTGTCCAGCTAATTGTTTGGAACAACACATTTATATTTACATACTCAAATAAAAAAAGAAAAAAGAAAAAACAGCAAATACATACACATGAAACCAACAAACACTGGACATTTTGTTTAAAAAAAACAATCAAACCATCAGGCTTAAAGCCCAAAGTGCTTCTGTTAGCTAACATTTATATTAACAACCTTAAATGACAATGAAAACACAGCAAATCCTCATATTTAAGACTATCAAAGCAACAAAAAATTGTCACTTTGTATAAAGAAAATAACTGAAACCATTAGGCTTTAGGTCAAAAGTGCTTGATCACGCTTGATCAGTTCCCTTGGTTTGGAAAAGCAGGCAAGGGAAGCAAAATAAAGCACCTGCCTCACTGCATCCAGTTATCCAAGACATCTTCTCATACCAGCTCTGTGAAAAAGAGCGAGTATATCTCCTCCCTCTGTCTTCGGACTGCTGTCTAATTAAGACGTCCGGCCGGTCAGGTCCAAGCTCCTTCACTCTCAGTTTCTCCTACAGTGTTCTCCTCTCGAACAGCGTTGTTTTCAGTGACTTCACTGAATTTTCTCTCTTCATTTTCTCCTTTTTCGACTAGCTAATGATCTTGTTTGCTAATTACTCTGACACTCTGCGCTCAACGTCACTTGCTTGGCGGTTTTAATTACAGGCTCGTGGGTGAACAAACTGCTCGCTCTCTGCTGCCACCCCATGGCCGGTGGTGTGTGTAGCGATCAGAGGGAGAGCGGGGCGCAGTCACACTACGCCCCACTGTCTCATATCTCTTGTATTGAGGAGGAACGAACTGTGCATGTCAAAGTTATAACGGGAGTCAATGGGGAAAGATGTGTGCGCCCCTGGCCGGATACATATCAGCTATTAGTAACTGTAGACAACGTAGGACATTTCTAATGTGACTATTTAGTGCAGATTTTACATTTTACTAACTCACTTCAGACTATATTATTCTTTTTGCCTTTTTAAAACATAGAATATACTTGTAAAAGTCATTTTAAAAAACGTTTTATTAAAGGAAGGGCTGTGTGATTCTACATGATGTGAGAAAGAGGGGGCGACGCCCTAGCACCCTCTATCGGCCAGCCGCCCCTGCATAGTGCCTAGATAGAGGACAGCGTTAGCACTACCTCATTCAGCTTCCTTGGGGAAAATCAATCTTTGTGATAGGCCTATCCAGTGTGATGGTCTTGATCTGGACCTGACATACCAACCCAAACTTGTCTTGGACTATCTGGATGAGACTGGTGTTGAGTTGTCCACAATCAGTGGCAAGCCTGCAAGAAGAATGAGACCCCTTGTGGTGCTCTTGTAATAGAAATTCTCTTGTGCATTGCTTCCAGACTGTGTCCTCCATATACTGGATCTGTTTCTACCTCCTACGTGCATAGAGATCCTGCTTATCAATCAGCTCTTTAGGTAGAAATGGCCTGCTTTTGAGAACCAAGAGATGATTAGGCGTAAGAGCCTCTAGATCCTTTCTATCACTATAAGTCTCGGTTACAGACCAACTGTTGATGATGACCTCTGGCTTACATAACAGGGTGTGTAGGCACTCCTCATCCGGTGTCTGCAGGTTCAGGGTGGTGCTCAGGATCTTCCTTGAAGACATAATCAATCTCTCCCAAGCATCTCTGTGGTGGGAGCCAGTGGGAGGATTAAACATCCTTTGAATACCACTCTGATGTGAAATTTCTCTGTTCCACAATTTAATGGCTATCTTCTGCTCATACACAGTCAGTATTCAATGAAGACACTATCTCCAAGTGTATTACATGGACTGCCAAGAATGTATAAATGACACCATAGCTTTTCACCTCACATCTTACTTTTCAGTCCACTCCAGTGTTGGTGAACAGAAACTCTTATCAGTTAGACAGGACATTACTTCCCTGAGAGCTACTCATTATCCAGCTGCTTTTTTACTGTCATTTGGTGGACACCGCCTCACATTAAACACCCGACCGGCAACACAGGCACCGTGGACATGGTACTACGAGGTGGAATGCACACCCCACCTCCAGCAGAGGGGGCAGAAGAGTGACAGTCCGGCTGTCTTACTACGATCTACAGTATCTAGTAAGTGCTGTTAACTTGAGCAAACATGTTGTATTTTGAGATGACCATTTATTGAAATGGACTCAGTTAAGGCTAATTCGCCAAACAACTAGTGAATTGGCTAATTTCATGCATGGGACAAATAACATTGTCATTTTATATGATGAGGTGACTCCACCATATTGGCTTTCATGACATAAATTTGCTTAATGTTAACTAATCTGCAGGGAACATTAGAAATACACAGTAATAAAATCCAAGCATTACTGTCTCAAAATTGTGATATGATGTGATATATTAATCTGTAAGTTCACTCAAGAACTAAAGTTCATTTTTCCCTACCCAGAGTGAATTCAATTCTACATTTTTGATGTGATTTGTTGTGATTCTACTGTTCAAATGTTTAAGCATCCAAAGTTAACAGCTGAGAAAGGTTGTTTATACACCTTTTAATGTTTTTTTCAAAATAAATGTCAAAACGTGGGTCTCCAACATGTAAATCAGGTGCTGCCAATAGTGATGTAATTTTTTTTAAGTAGGTCATTCATTCACTAGAGCTGGTAACTGTCAAAGAGAAAGGTTGTAACCCTCTGTTTAAATAATAGGAATTAAAACTTGAAGAAAGTTTTAGGGCAAGGCATTATGTACCTTGACTTTAATGTTTTTACGTGTTTTTAAGCTAAAACTTCTTAAGTGAAATAAAACAGAAAAATAATGTTTTGGTATTTTCATTTCCTGTACACATTTGAAGATATTAATTGGGCCAACTGGGCAAAGAAATTAATATTACAAATAATCTGGAATTAAATCAATTTGTAATTAAATGGAATTAACTTAAAATATTAAGTGTAATTATTATGCAAAACAATTGATATTGTAAATTATTTTAAGTTAAATCAACTTGGCATTTAGTGAGTTGTACTTAAAATAGTAATTCTAGCCCCTTCAAGAATTTAAATTAAATGAACTCAAGTGTTAATCTCACATTACTTAAATTTTTTAAAGCAACCACTTTCCCCAAGTAAATTCAGTTTATCTGGTCTGAGAGTGTAGGTGTAGGTGTATCAAATCACATTTTTTTTTTAAATATAAAATTACATAAAAATAAAACCAAGGATATAGCCTATTGTCATATTTCTCTAATTTCCCACATCCTGCACGTGTTTGCATTTCTTCCTGGTTTTTCATCCTTTGTTAGTGTTAGTACAGTGTGTACCACATTGTTTGTACGATGTCAGGCAGGATGGCTAAATGGCTGTGGCTCAGGAAGTTGAGCCATCCTCCACTCATCAGAAGGTCGGTGGTTCGATGCTGGCCTCGGCAGTCTATGTGTCAAAGTATCCTTGGGTAAGATACTGAAACCCGAATTGCTCTCTATGCTGTGCCACTGGTGTGTGAGAGTATGTGAATGGATAATGGTCATAATGAGCCAGTGGCTTAACCACTGAATGTGTGTCAATCGGTGAATGCAGAGTTGTGTTGTAAAAGCGCTTTGAGTGGTTGTCAGACAAGAGAAGCACTATATATAAAATACAGTCCATTTACCATTTTAAACTTCAGCTACCCAGGGTGCTCTACTGCCCATTAGGAATCTGGGTTGCTGGACCATTTTTATCCTCACAGCTACTTACAGCTGTCTTCAAAGTGGAACACCTAACACACATGGCAAATGCACACATATAGTACACACATGAAAAAAAGCAATACATTTTATTAGAAATTATTATTCAAACACACATTACACAGAATGTGGCATGTTACAATCATAGTGAGGTGGAGTGGATGTAAAATTAAAAAAAAAAAAAGAAAGATGCACTTTCAATAAGGTGACTTTATATATACTGTATATAGAAAGAGTCTTGGGAGAGAGTTCCACAAGGAGGTTACAGAAATGGAAAGAGCCCTGTCACCCCAGCTCTGGTGCTTGGTTCTGGAGGGTGGTGACAGAACAGAGGCAGCAAAAGGGAGTATGCCAATGAAAAGGGTCAGGTAGGGAGGTCAGAGAGGCCCAGGTTATGGAGACATTCAAATGCGTTAGAAGGACTTTGAACCAATCCTTAAGCCATAGGAGCTTTTTAGGACAACAGTGATGTGGTTAGGAGTCAAGAGGCAAATATCAGGGTGAACTGGAGTTTATTGAACACTACTGCAGACATTATATCTGGATGTGATGAGGCAATGACGAGGACAGGGATAGGGAGAGATGGATAGTATTTCCAAATGGAGAAAAGCACACACACTTTTCTGCACCTTTATTTTATGTTCATCATATCTAAATAAAACATTTCTCAAAGAGTACTCTGAGGCTGCCAATTTGAGGTAAAGGGGGCACAAAGAAGCTGTCTATTCTGCAGTAGTGATTCTGTTCTTTGTTTGTGCTATGTTATGTTTTATACTATATTTCATTTTGAGAAATCCACATTGAAGACATTCAAATCATTTGAGAAGACATTATAGTATTGTTGGCAGAAAGGGGAGATAGTGTTCAATTCAATTCAATTCAGTATTCCTTTATTTGTCCTGCGAGGGGAAATTCCAGATTACAGTAGCATCAGTAGAGCAGATTAACATAAGAAGTGCATGCAAATTAGAAACAACATCAGAATATATACAAAAGAGTGAGAATTTTTAAATGAAAATAAAAAGAAAGAAATTGTGAAAAAAATGTAAGAAATTGTAGATAGTATTTACAGACTGTTATGTACATGTTTTATTGCACAGCTTATTGCACATACTATTGCACTGATTACTTGGAACAGTTTTTATTGTACAGTCTGACAGCTGCAGGGAGGAATGACCTGCGATAACGCTCTTTCACACACTTCGGATGTAGCATCCTGTCACTGATGGAGCTCCTCAGTGCAGTGAGTGTGTGTTGGAGGGGATGGGAGTCATTGTCTGTCATGGAGGACAGCTTGGCTGTCATCCTCCTCCACCCCACCTCTTCCACCAGTTCCAGAGGGCATCCCAGGACAGAGCTGGCCTTCCTGATGAGTTTGTCCAGCCTCTTCCTGTCAGCTGTTGTGATGCTGCTCCCCCAGCAGACTACACCATAGAAAATGGCAGAGGCCACAACAGAGTCATAGAAGGTCTTCAGGAGTGCCCCACACACCCCAAAAGACATCAGCCTCCTGAGCAAATAGAGTCTGCTCTGTTCTTTTTTGTAAAGTGCAATGGTGTTATGAGTCCAGTCCAATTTGTTGTTCAGATGAACACCCAGGTACTTCTAAGATGTCACCATCTCAATGTCCCTTCCCTGGATGTTCACTGGTGATGGTGAAGAGTACGGTCGCCGAAGAAAGTCCACAACCAGCTCATTGGTTTTATCCGCATTAATCAGGAGGTGGTTCTGCTGGCACCAGTCCACAAAATCCTGGATGAGTCTTCTGTATGACCTGTCGTCCTCATCTGTGATGAGGCTGACAATGGCAGAGTCGTCAGAGAACTTCTGCAGATGGGTGACAGGTGGGAAAAGTTAGCTGTGTAGAGGGTGAAGAGGATCAGTGCACTGTTCCCTGGGGGACCCCCACACTGCAGAGGACAGTCCCTGACACACAATCCCGTGTCCTCACATACTGTGGGCGGTTGGAAAGGTAGTCCACTATCCAGCATGTGAGGTGTTGGTTCACTCCCGAAAGTTCCAGCTTGTTTCTCAGGATGGCTGGCCTGATGGTGTTGAAAGCACTGCTAAGGTCCAGGAAAAGGACCCAAACAGACCTCCCAGGCGATTCCAGGTGAGATACAGCTCGATGGAAGAGGAAGATGAGGGCATCGTCCACTCCGATGCCAGGCTGATACGGGAACTGCAGTGGGTCCATGAACGAGCTCACCAGGGGGCGCAGGTGGGCAAGGACCAGCCGCTCTAGGGCCTTCATGAGGTGGGATGTTAGGGCCACCGGCCTGTAGCAGCTAGGGTCCTTGGGATGTGGGGTCTTTGGCACAGGTACCACGCAGAACATCTTCCAGAGGCGTGGCACCCTTCCCAGTCTCAGGCTCAGGTTTAACAGATGTCCAATCATCCCGCTCAGCTGATCAGAGCAGGATCTGAGGAGCCTGGGACTGCGGCCATCCGGTCCTGCAGCCTTCCTGGTCTTTAACCTCCTGAGCTGATTCCTCACCTGGAGAGGTGTGAGGGACAACTTGGAGCAGGGGGGCTGAGTGTCTTGTGAAGTGGATGGGGGGCTGGGAGGAGCAGTGGGGGGTGGCGTTGATTGCGGTGAGCTGAATACTGTGTGTGGGGGGGGGGGTCAGTGGGATATTCGGGCAGGGTGCTGGCAGATCAAAAGAGGTCTGCTGCAGTGCTGGTGCAGCTGGGGGAGGGGCAGATGTTTCTTCAAACCTACAGAAGTAGGTGTTCAGCTCATCTGCCCACTTTGGATCCCCAGCCGTCTGGGATTTTGGCTCCTGGTGACCTGAGATGGATTTCAGGCCTCTCCAGACTCCCCTGGTGTTGTTCTCCTGCAGCTGTTCCTCCATTCTCTTTCTGTATCTGCCCTTCCCTTCCCTGATATTCCTTCTTAGCTCCCTCTGAACAGTTTTCAGCTCCTCTTTGTTTCCTGACTTGAAGGCCCTCTTCTTCTCCTTTAAGAGAGCCTTAATGTCAGGATTAATCCAGGGTTTGTTGTTAGAGTGACACCGTACAGTCCTGGTGGGTACAGTGTTCTCCACACAGAAATTTATGTAGTCCGTGATGCTGTCTGTCAGACTGTCAATGTCCTTCTCATGAGAGTCACTGAATATATCCCACACTGTTGTATCGAAGCAGTCCTTCAGAGCCTCTTCAGCCTCATCAGACCACCTCTTCACTGTGCAGGACACAGCTGGTTGCCTGTTAACAAGGGACCTGTATACAGGCAGGAGATGAACCAGATTGTGATCAGCTCTTCCTAGAGGGGGTAGGGTTAGGGTGGTTGGTAGAATAAGTCCGGTGTTTTGTTCTCTGGTGGCACATGTGACATACTGGATGAATTTGGGCAGAGAGGAGGACAGAGAGGCATGATTGAAATCCCCAGAGATCAGTAAGAGGGCCTGCGGTTTCTGAGTCTGCAGCCTGCTGATCACAGAGTTGATGATGTCACGGGCTGCGTCGGCGTTTGCAGAGGGAGGAATATACACAGCCACCACTATGACATGCGAGAACTCCCGCAGCAGATAGTATGGCCTCAAACTACCAGCCAACAGCTCAATGTCCGGGCAGCAGTGCTGCTCTTTCATAGTGATGTGCCTGGAGTTACACCATCTATCATTCACAAACACTGCCAGCCCTCCTCCTTTCCTCTTACCGCTCTTCTCTGTCCGGTCTGCCCGTATGAGTGAGAATCCCTCCAGCGCTACAGTCGCGTCTGTGTGCTGTGTTCCCAGCCATGTGTCAGTAAACAATAGCATACTGCACCGCCGGAATTCCTGATAATCAACACCACTAGCTTGTCCATCTTGTTGGAGAGAGATCTTACGTTCCCCATGATGACGGACGGGAGAGTCGGTCTATAAGCTCTCCTCCTGTCGCGGCATTCGATCCCAGCGCGGCACCCCCGTATCCTCCTCCTTAACTCGCGGGGGACATCAGGTCGCTCCTCCAGCCGCACAGCTGTGTTACGTAGGGCCAGCAGCTGATCCCTACTGTAAACAATGGGGGCCATTGTCTCACGGACCCACAGACGCAGAGAAAGTTGTAAAAAGTGGTGAAAAGTAGCACCAGAGTTACCGTGCTTGATGTCTCTAATGCACCAGAGAATTACAAACAAGTAGAACTAAAATGGAATAAAAAAGATGCACAAGAAAACAGTAAAGTAGAAGAAAAACTAGAGAAGTTGCTGTAACAGGCTGCCGCTTGTACGGCGCCGCCGTCTAGGTGTGATATATAGTATAGTATACTGTATGAGTTCTCAAGAATGTCTGAGCAAAAGCCAAGTTTTAATCACTATAAGGTTGAGTGGATTGTGGACAGAACTAGGGTGTGTATTTATCAAGCATCTCAGATTAGAAAATCAGCCCAAATGATGAAAAATTCCCCTGTGTTTGCGAGGTCTTTGCAGATGACTTAATCCTTTGTCAGTGTGGTGTATCATTTATGATGTGTGGCAGGGTGTGTTTTTATCTATAATAGCTGTGTGCTGCTTTTGTATTGTTTTGTTTTGTACAGGTTAAGTTTTTCATTAAAATGATATGTTGTCTGAAAATGGCCATTTGAGAAGTTAAGGCAGATTAAATATTTTCTACAAGACACAAGGTCACAAATTCATGGAAAAAGTGGCCGCTTTTGTTACACCCCTTAAAAGGGATAAAATAATCACGAGAGTGATAAGTATGGTTTTTCCTCAATAAGTCTTTTACTGGGATGGATTCACATAAAAATAACAACTTCCAAAAAATACATCTACAGGTAAGAGAGGTTGGCAGTACACACCTTATTAGAACATCAATAATATTTACAACATTTACCTGAAATTATTCTCACTCTTGTCCCTAGTCTCACAAATTACCAGAATTACACTAAAGTGCATTAACAATTTACCAAAACAAAACAAAACAAAACAATAAAACCCACATAACATGTGTACCTGTGGATTCACAGTATCAACACTAGGAGGCATATACGCTTGACAGGATGACACGCTGCTTTGTTTCAGCACAAAATACTCTCCACAAAACTTTGGTTTGGGGACACCAGCAGCCAAGAACTTCGATGGTATGGTCTGGGATTCCTTGTCTGGAAGTGCTGGAAGTGGTGGAAGTGGCTCTTTTGCGGAAGGGCTGACTGGAATGTACAACCCCAATGTCAAAAAGGTTGGGACAAATGTAAATAAAAATAGAATTGTGTGTTTCACGAAGTGCTGAACCTCACCCCATCCTTACTTTGGAATGACTGAGCCTTTTGAGGATGCCCTTTTCTATGGTACTGTCATCTGTTATCTTTTAATTAACCAGTTTACTTGTGTAATGTTTCAAACAGATGTTTTTTGCATTTCACATTTGCATTTTCCATTCTTTTGTTGACTTTTCACAGAAGTTGGTGGTGATGGTGGTGGAACTGGGTGGATCTTGTGGAGTAGCATGCAGGGCTGATGTCTGGTTTATATGTATTTGATTGTTTTCAAAAGGGCTCAGACATGACTTTAAATGGAGGAGGAAAATGGGGTGAGAGGCTGAGTTGGTTACTACTGCTTTGTATGAGGTTAAAATCGGAGGGTGTCTGGGGAGTGGATGGAAATGTGATGCCTTGATGACTCACAGTTGGATGAGGTAGCAGTGAATTCTAGGCATCTTATTTTTATTTTTATTTTTTAATTTTTTGTTACTTTTTATTGCTGTATACATTCTGTGTTTGTCTGTATATTTACTTGCTACTGCAACAAAATAATCTCCCAAACTGGGATCAATAAAGAAGCAGTCTGAAGTCATCACAAGAAATCAAAGAATGAACTGTAAATGGTAAATAGAAAATGGACTGTATTTATATTGTAATTTTCTAGTCTGGCGACCACTCTAAGCACTTTTACAACACAAGTCTGCATTCGCCCATTCACACAATGGTGGCTAGGCCACCTGTTTATTACAAGCAATTTGGGGTTCAGTACCTTACCCAAGGATACTTGGACATTTTTGACTGATGAGGCCGGAGATCAAACCACTGATTTTCAGATTAGTAGACAACTGCTCTACCTGCTAAGCCTCAGCCACCCCAGAATGCTAGCAGGAACAGAACAGATTCCAGGGTTGAATCAATGGAAGTGGATAAGTATTGTGCATAGAGGATATGGAAACAAAGGATGAGGAGATCTGGTGACAGAGATGTATTGAACTGGGATTGAGCTCAGTCTGTGGATGAATTCCATGATGTATAGTGATTGCGAACAACCTTTATTTATGATATATCTGTTGTCTCAATGAACAAGGATAACTGTTTTCACTCATGCCCCCAAAGACGGGTGGCATTGACTACAGGGTACAGTTTACATTTACTAATGTAGTAGCCTTCAACCCCCATTCCCCTTTGGGATGAGTTCTGTGGTAATCATAAAAAAAGGAAATGCCATTTCAAGATGAAACTTGTATCACAGTCTTAACTCCATTTTACAGGCATCATCCAAAGCAATGTAATCATGAAGGGATTGTACAATGGCAGACAGTAACAGTAAGTAGTAGATGAAGATCAACCTTGAGGAATGATGCAAATGATGAAATTGAGATGTGCCGGCAGGGAAAGAAGCTGGCACTTGGTACATCAGAGGGTAAGAAGGTAGTAGAGATGTTGGTACCAGCGATGTCAGCCATAGCCAACCAGATGCCCATGCCAGCGAGACAATGATTGATGTATTGTTTTTCCAGTAAAATTTAGATAATTTAATCTAGAGATTTGAAGTGGTTGTGCTGTTAGGTTGTAATCACTGTGAATAGATCCTTTATTTTTGGAAATATTGTCATTTTAGTTGTGGCTACTCTGCCCATAATGGATTGTGAAAGGTGCAGTGAAGTTAAGTCCAAACAGCTCTGACAGCCTGGGGGTTACTTTAATGCCTTCATGTGAGATGTGACTTGTGCATATAAGGATAGACGTAGTGTGGGCTGCCACATCCCAGCTGTTACTATGTAGCATAAGGCCGCAAGATTTATTCCAGTTCATGGAGTCGCCAGAAATTTTAGAGAATGCTTCATTGAGTTTAATTGAATCTTGTAGCGATGAATGAGGGTTTTGTAAGGAAAGTAATATATCATCTGCACAGAGATTAATTTTATGATGTAATGGCTGCAACTAACAGTTCAATGAAAATAGTGAACAGGGAGGGAGAGAGTGGGCATCCTTGCTGTGTACCTCTGTGCAATGCCAAGCTTTGTGGGGTGTGTTCATTGGTGGTAACAGTGGCTGAAGGTGAGGTGTACAGAATTTTGAACCAGTTAATAAATGATTCCCCAAAGCCAAATCTTTGCAATGTGGTTATGAGGAATGACCAATTTACTCTGTCAAAGGCTTGTTCTGTATCTAAGGTGGCTATGATGGTTACTGCTTGTTGTAATGATGAATAATCCATTGAATTAAAAAGTCTGCACAAGTCTGTTTGATCTTGGTGAATTATGGATAACTATTTCCATTCTATGAACTAGTGCTTTGGTGATGATTTCTATATCCACATTAAGAGAGAAATGGAGCGGTAACTAGATGGTAAAGTTGGGTCTATGTTAGGTGTGAGGAGGAGGGAAATTGTTGCTGTGTTCATGTTTGCTGGTAGTCTTGAATTTTGCATTATTTCAATTATCACTGTTGAAGAGCGGCACGAGAATGGACAAGTCTTTTTAGAACTCAACAGGGAAGACATCGGGTCCTGGTAGTTTGTTGTTGGGCAAAGGACTGAGTGCAGTGGAGAGTTCATCCTATGTTATTGGTGAATCAAGTAAGTATATTCAACACCATCGTCCCAACTCTGCTTCAGGAGAAGCTCTCCCAGCTGAGCGTGCCTGACTCCACCTGCAGGTGGATCACAGACTTCCTGTCTGACA
The DNA here is from genome assembly GCF_051107435.1 of Chaetodon auriga. Lineage (NCBI taxonomy): Eukaryota > Metazoa > Chordata > Actinopteri > Chaetodontiformes > Chaetodontidae > Chaetodon > Chaetodon auriga. Next base: position 288,253 of record NC_135090.1, on the reverse strand, counting down.
GGAAACAGTGCGTGAAGCTGGGGAAACACCTCTCCGACGCTAAGACCATCAGCACCGGATCCCCCCAGGGCTGTGTTCTTTCTCCTCTGCTCTTCTCCCTGTACACGAACAGCTGCACCTCCAGTCACCAGTCTGTCAAGCTTCTGAAGTTTGCGGACGACACCACCCTCATCGGACTCATCTCTGATGGCGACGAGTCCGCCTACAGGTGGGAGGTTGACCATCTGGTGACCTGGTGCAATCAGAACAACCTGGAGCTAAATGCTCTAAAGACAGTGGAGATGGTTGTGGACTACAGGAAGAACTCAGCCTCACCCGCCCCCATCACCCTCTGTGACTCCACTATTGACACTGTGGAGTCTTTCCGCTTCCTGGGAACTATCATCTCCCAGGACCTCAAGTGGGAGCCAAACATCAGCTCCCTCATCAGGAAAGCACAGCAGAGGATGTACTTCCTACGGCAGCTGAAGAAATTCAGCCTGCCAAAGACAATGATGGTGCACTTCTACACAGCCATCATCGAGTCCATCCTCACCTCCTCCATCACCATCTGGTACGCTGCTGCCACCGCCAAGGACAAGGGCAGACTGCAGCGTGTCATTCGGTCTGCAGAGAAGGTGATTGGCTGCAATCTTCCATCTCTTCAGGACCTGTACGCCTCCAGGACCCTGAGGCGTGCAGAAAAGATTGTGGCTGATCCCTCTCACCCCGGACACAAACTCTTTGAGCCACTCCCCTCTGGCAGGAGGCTGCGGTCCATCAGGACCAAAACCTCACGCCACAAGAACAGTTTTTTCCCGTCTGCTGTCAGCCTTACCAACAAGGCCCGGAACCCCCCCGACACTCTTCACATTCCACTTCGGACTCATTCTGTCACATTGACTGATATAAATATAACTCTATGCGTTACATTAACGCTCAACTTGGACTTCTTTCTGAAAAACAGTACTGTGTTTCCGGTAAATAGCAACAACAAAAACAGACTTGTGTATATATATTTAAATTGTTATATTTTATGCTCTTATTTTAGTAGATGTGTCATGCACCAATTTCACCAGAAAAAATTCCTCGTATGTGTAAAAGCGTACTTGGCAATAAAGCTTTTTCTGATTCTGATTCTGATTCTGATTCTGATATTGGTATGTTCTTTACTAAGTTGTGGTAAATCAAGAAATGCCCATAATGTTACGAAATGAACTGATGTCTTCTTGACTGATTTTATCTATCTCTTTGAGTGAATGCGTGGGCTTCAGCAATGAGATTGTTGCTTTTTCTTTATTTTGTTGAATTTGATTTGCCAAGATCATTCAACAGAATTTTTATTATGGTGAAAATTTTGAGTTTTGAGTTTTGTTATTTATAATTTCATTTATTTATTTGTTTGTTCTGGGTTTCCGTTGTCAGGTTCCTTTCATTGTTTTCAATATGTTTGATTTTTTTCCAGTTCAGCTTCCTATTCTTCTTCTTTCAGAAGGCAACTAGATTTTCTCTCATGCTATGCACTTGTAAGCCCAGAATGGGTTATTTAAGTGCTTTTGTTGCTTTGTTGTCAGCAGTGACAGAGAAGAGCTGGGTGGTGTGGTGTGTTGACAGATTTCTGTAGTGATTTGTTTTCCGTGATGAGAGTGTTTATTTGCAACTGACTGTATTCCAGGCTTTGGTGCAGTGCCTGAAATTTTCTGTGCAGTAATTCAATGGGTGCTGGCGTCAAGTCCAGAAAGTTTATTTTCAATGAGATTACTATGTTGCTTACCTCTGTGCAGCATGGTGGTTACCAGGGTGTGGATGGTGTTGTGCGAGGGCTGGAGAGTGAACTTGGATGGAGTCTCTAGCTATTTGGAGTGAAGCTGTTTTTGCTTGTTTTAATGTTATTTTTACAGTCCGTGTTCATGATAGAGATTCTGTTGAAACAATCATCATTGTATTCTTCCAGATGTCCAGAATGTTTGATTGCATTGTACTGTATTCTGGATTTTTGAATATAAAAAGGGTGACAATAGATGAGGAAAGAATGAAAAGAAAAAAGTTTCAGAAATTCAATTTTCTTTTTATAGCGCCAGATCACAGCAGAAGTTGTCTCAGGACACTTTCTATATAGAGCTAGTATAGACCAATCTCTTTTATCTACACAGACCCAACAACACCCTCATGAGCAAGCACTTGGCAACAATGGCGAGGAAAAACTTCCTTTTAACAAATAGAAACCTCAGGCATCAGGCTTTGGGTGTGCTGCCATCTACCTCAACCAAGTTGCTTAGAGAGAGTGAGAGTGAGAGAGAGCGAGAGCGAGAGACAGACAAAGAGAGACAGACAGGTTCCAAATAGGAACCGGTTCCTAACGTCCGGTTCTGGAACCATTAAGAAGATGTTTGAATTTCGATTCTTTTTTCAGTTCCTAAATGCCCACACTAGTTTGTTTATTACTCCGCCCGGCGTGCTCCCGCTCCGCTAGTAAGGAGAACATCACTCGTCGGAACATGGACCGCAAAAAACGCCGCTCAAATGCCTGGCTTCATTTTAATTTGAAAAAGGATGGATTGGCACACCTGTTAAAAACTTATTACTGCCAAAGGAGGATGCACAACAAACATGATGAAACACGCAGTCCTACACTGATGGTATAATAATTAACAAGTGTGCTGTGTTAACTTGTTGCGTCGCTCTCCTGCTCCCGTCGCATCCTCCACTTTGGACAGTCAACCATCAGCCAGCAAGTCCTCGTTGCAAACAGAATCAGGTACATGAATATTATGGTTGTCTTATTCTTAACAGAGCTAGCTAAAGTTATAGACTACCAAGTGCTAAAACTGTGTCAAATCTGTTCATAGTTGTTGAACGCACGCAGAGTGATGCTAAGTCGTTTTCTTCAACCAGCAAAGAAACGATGTGACACCCCATTCACTGTGGTAGCAAGGGGAAAGCTGTCAGTGGAGCACGTAGAAGAGTGCCACAGAAAAGTAACAGCTTATGTGGTCAAAAGGCTGCATCCCCTTTCAGGTATCGAATCACCCACATTTAGGTAAGCAAATAAGAATAACGTTCAGCTAACTAACTTAGCTGGTAGCTACTTCTTATCTACCTCTGACCTAACGTTACAGTAACAGTTCAGATTTAACTTTATTGACAGATTTGTCTTTGGCACAGTGCTTGTTTCATTTAAAAACATCACAACATATGGACATGTGTTAAAGTGTTTGTGTGTATTTATTGCACATTGCTCTTATGCTCTGTTTAAAAGTTAAATGCTAAGTTAAATGTAGTAAAGATATCTTGTGTTTGTTTTTGTGTTTTCAGGGATATAGTGCATTCAATAAACCCAAAGTACACCCTCCCACAAGGGACTACTTAACTATACATTGATCCCATCTTGGTACCAGGTTGAAAAATCAAATATAATCTCAGAGCTTAGTGAGGTCAACTATATCGCTCTTACTTGTGACGGCTGGACCAGCCTTATGCAAGACCACTACCTAACTGTCACAGTGCACTATTTAGTGGAAGGCAGCATGAGGCAGAAAGTTCTCGCAACAAAAGCTGTGTACACAGCCCAAATAGGAATTGTCGTGGCAGAGGAAATCGGTGACATCCTGAAAGAATTTGGCGTGTTTGATAAAGTAGTATCCATTACTGTGGATAATGCGGCCAATATGGACGTAGCTATCAAATGGCTGCAGTTTGTGAAGCTCGGCTGCTTCGCTCATTCACTCAACCTAGCAGCACAAACTCTGTCCTCCAGCAGCTTAGAGGCTCAGTGGACTGCAAAGATTTGGACCATCATCATCTGGATGAAGAGGTCATCGATGGCAAAGGTGGTTCTACGGGAGAAGCAGGATGTCCTAAGTAAGAATCAATGTCTGAGTTTAACTGGATACCACAAGGATCAAATTAAAACAATTCCTCTCTTTTAGTAGTGCACTGCACAATGTACATTTTGCAAGTATTATCATTGGTAAAACAATGCAACATTACATAAATCTGTCTAATTACACAGTAGAAAAGTTGCATGTCATATTGATGTCAACTCTCTATGTATTTGTGATTTTCTTGTTCGTGTCAGAGCTTCCTCAACATTCACTAATTCTCGATGTGAGAACAAGGTGGAATTCTTTATACCTAATGCTGGAGAGATTCCTTGAACAATACCCTGCAATACAAGCAGCCAGCTTGGACCAACGCCTGAGAAAGAATATGGAGAGGGACAGGTAGTGATAGAAAAATGGATAGAATATAAGAATAAAATTAGACAGCAGTGAACTGAAGTGATAGTCTTAGCCACCAGTACAGAGACCTGTCAGTCTATAATAGAGTACGTGCTAATGGAGGTATGCACCTCTTACATATAGTATAAACAAAGTAATAATGATTATTGTGTGGATGATGTAAAATGCAAATTGAATATAAATATATAAACAAGTTAACAAGGTGCATAAGGTACTAAGAAAGAAGTTAGCACACTGGTTTGCTGTATTATGTAGTGAAATTAATTGAAACTCACTTGTCAAATAGCACTGCTTTTGTTTAAAGAGCCAAAAAAAAAAAAAAAAAAAAAAATCAATATATGAACTAAGAAAATGTATTCTTTCGCACACAGGCTTGATCGGCTGACAGACGGTGATTTCACCAAGGCAGAAGACTTCTTCAGGCTGATGCGAGTTCTTTACATCTGCACATTCTGTGTTTTCACCAAAAAAGCCCAACAGCCGGACAGATCCTTCCAATCATCCAAAAGCTTGAGAAACACTTCACTGCTGTAAATGGAGACACAGCATGTGTAGCCGACTTGAAGAAAAAGGTCTGGGGAAATCTGTCTATCCGATACAAGGTAATGACTGAGGCTATCAAATGAATGAAGATTAAAAATACATTAAATACTTCTGTTCCTGTTGCTTGATGCAATAGAATTTTTGTTTTTATTGTTTTAAAGAATGATGACATCAGGTTCTTCTCGGAAGAAGCCACTGCCTAAGATCCCCACTTCAAGAATAAGATGGACAACAACACTGCAGTCTGGGAACGGATCAAGGGGAAGTTGCTGGCAAACTCTGAGCAGGTGAAATGTCATTCATACACAAATACATTTACTGTCTCCCTCAGTCCTTAACATTTTAATTTGTATTTTACATCATCCACACAGTAATCATTAACACTGTAGTGTTTATACTTTTTTAATCACCTTACTTCAACAACCCTAATGTTAATCACTTAAGTGCATGCCTTTATTAGCACATATTCTATTATAGACTGTGACTGCGAGGAGCTTTTTGCTGAGGAGGATGCCATGAAGAGGACCTCACAGGAGAGGTTGATGTCCATGGAAGAACTTGCTGAAAAGGAGATCCAGACGTACAGGGAAACGCCAGAAACCATCACATCGTCTGACCCTGCTGCCTGGTTCTGGACCCAGAAACAACCTTATCCTTTACTGTCATGTCTAGCCTTCTCATATTTATGTGTCCAGGCCTCCTCAACGCCTAGTGAACGTGTGTTCTCCACTGCAGGAAGCACAATCTGTGCGGAATGGTCATGCTTACTGCCTGAGAAGGCAGACATGATAACCTTCCTCAACAAGAACTGTTTTTGATTTAATTTGTCACATGACTGCTCCAGGGTTTGAGTTTGTTTTATTTTGTTTCATATCTCAGCATCGACCTGGGCTACAGCTCTTTCTTTTTTAGACTGCTGCCAACTTGTGGTGTTATTTCAGCAAATTTCAGTTTCACAGTTACAGTTAGGGAACCTCCCTTGTAATTGAATATATCAATGTATTAAGGTAACTGGCAATGTGAATAAATAAAAATCGCCTGTGTAAAGGCTTTTTCAAATGAAAAAATTCTCCTGTCAAATAAGCTGTGACCTGTTGACCTGCACCTCAAAGAATCGGAATCAAGAATTGTTTAGAACAGGAATCAAAATTGAGAATCAGAATCAGAATCGTTAAAATCCAAAGATGCCCAATATATGTAGTACATATAAATATATGTAGTACATATAGCATAGTATATACAAATATGATATATGTAGGTGTGATATATGTACGTGTTGGAAACAGACACTGTAGGTACGTAATACAGCACTATGGATGTAATAATAATGGAAGTATGACTAATAGTTGTGGCAGTTGTAGTGGATGTCAGGCAGGGCCATGGCGGGAGATGTAGCTATAATCCACAATCCAGATTCAGCCACTATACATGGGAACCTGCAAGATGACAAAGCACAAAGACTCAGGGGAAGAAGCTAAGTTCATAACATGCCTTGGTAGGACATGAAACCATGCAGATGGAGAGGGAGAGAAGAAAAGAGGAGCTCAGTGTATCTTTGGAGGTCCTATAGCAGCACTAGGAGCTGGTCTAAGGCAAGCCTGAGCCAACCCTAACTATAAGATTTGTCAAAAAGGAAAGTTTTAAACCTATTCTTAAATGTAGAGACAGTGTCTGCCTCCCGGACAAAGACTGGAAGATGGTTCCACAGGAGAGGACCTTGATAGCTAAAGGCTCTGGCTCCCATTCTGCTTTTGGAAAATTTAGGAACCATAAGTTAAGCTGCATTCTGGGAACACATTGCTCTTGTGGGGTAATAAGGTTTTTCTGCATCATTTTGAGACAGGATGTGCCTGATTTTTGCAATGTTACATAGATGAAAAAGGCAGTCAGAAATTTCCTTTACTTGGGACTTAAAGGACATATCCTGATCAAAGATCCCAGACTCCCAGATTCTTTACAGTGGTGCTGGAGGCCAGCGCAATGCCACCCATAACTTCTATATCATCACAAAGTGAGTTTCTAAGGTGTTTAGGGCCTAGTACTATAACTACAGTTTTGTCCGAGTTTAGCGACAGAAAATTGCAAGTCATCCAGCTCTTTGTGACCTGAAGAAATGCTTGTAGCTGAGTTAACTGATTGGTTTCTTCTGGCCTCATTGATAAATATACCTGGGTATCATCTGCATAGCAATGAAAATTTATTGAGTGTGTCCTGATAATGTTCCTGAAAGGAAGCATATATAAGGTGAATAGAATTGGTCCAAGCACAGAACCCTGTGATCTCCGTAGCTGGCTTTAGCAAGCACAGAGCAGTCATCATTAACGTGTACAAACTGAGAGCGATCAGAAAAGTAGGATTTAAAACAGCTTAGTGCATTCCCTTAATGCCAATTAAGTGTTCCAGTCTTTGCAATAGAATACCATGGTCAATGGTGTGGAATGCAACACTAAGATCTAATAAGACTAGTCCAGAGACGAGTCCTTTGGCTGATGCAATTCTACATCTGCTTTGCTTTGCCATAGTGTGTGTGATCATTCCATCCATTATGGAGCAGCTAGTGAAAGGTCTGGGGAAAATCTTTGACACTGCTTCCATCAAAAATCATCAGTAAGCTCAAAGACTGGCTCATGAAGATGGACAAATCAGGACTACTAGGAAGATTCAAGTCCTAGGTCTACCAACATGCCTTCCTGTTGCCCCTGCTGGAATATGAGGTCCCTATGTCAACTGTAAAGGCAGTGGAGAGGAAGATCAGTAGCTACCTCCGGAGAAGGCTTGGTCTTCACTGGAGCCCAAGCAGTAAAGCACAATATGGCAACAGTAACATCTTGCATCTTTCTTACAATGGTCTGAAAGAGTTATGGTGTCACAGATGAGACACTTTTGTACAGAGCCTTGGGGGACCCCAAAGTAGAAGCAGCTGGCACTTAAGTCAGGATGGGCAAGAAATGGACAATCCTGATCAAAGATAACTAACTGAAAGATAACAGATTCCTTATGGTGTTGCTGAAGGCCAAGGCAATGCCATCATGCATGTCCATCAGATTAAGTAAGTTTCTAGGTGTTTAGAGCCTAATACTATAACTTCAGTTTTTGCCAAGTTTAGTAGTAGAAAATGTAGGTCATCCAGGTTGTTATGTGCTTAAGATATGTTTGAATTCTAGTTAACTGACAAGTTTCCTCTGGCTTAATTGGATATATATATTACTGGGTATTATCTGCATGGCAATGAAAATGAACAGCATTGATCTGAGCAGTGAATCATGTGAAACTCTGTGACTAACTTCGGCATGCATAGAGGAATCATCATTTACATGTGCAATGTGGAATCTAGTAAAAAACAAAAAAAGACAAGTGAAAAACTTCTATAATTAAGAATGTAAATGTTATCATTGAAGAAACCTGCAAAGTCATTACAACTGAGTGCTATAGGAATACACGGCTCAGTAGAGTTGTAATTCTCTGCAGGCCTGGCTGCAGTGCTGAAAAGAAACCTGGGGTTGTTCTTGTTTTCCTGTATTAACGATGAGTAATAGGTTGGCCTGTCATTGTGGAGAGTCGTCCAATATGTTTTAGACTACCTTGCCTTCCATACACAATTTCCTTTTAAGTTTCTGTGATGCTTGCTTTAATTTTTAATTTGTGGGTCAATGATGCAGACTTTGCAAAAAGGCTGAGAGGAAACTGTCCAAATGATTTATTTAACAAAAATAAAGGCAAACAAAATCCAACTATGTTCAAAACTCCAAAAACAAGAAAGCTACAGGGAAACGGGACACAGATCAAAAACCACAGATACCAGGGATTGGACAAGGAATCACTTACAGGAATCACAAGGAACAAGGAAAGCCACATATAAGGGATGATGCCACAAAGACAAAGAGAAACACACTGTCTTAAATAGACAGGGAAGGAGACTAATCAGACATAGGTGAACATGTGCGTTGAGGAATGTAATAAAAAAAATCTTAAATTAAGCCTATTGTTACATATTCTTCATGACACAGCAAGGTTACAGTGAAAAAAAAATTCAATATTATAATCTGATCCAATCCATATGATTTACTAATACAGACCTGATAGTCCATATTTAATTATCCTTAATGTGCTATTGCAGTGGTGGAGTTTTATTGGGTTTTCATGTGTAACTCCTCCTCTGTTTACTTTTTCATTTAATTAATTTACAGTGCATCCATCCATCCATCCATTTTCACCCGCTTTATCCGGGGCTGGGTCGCGGGGGCAGCGGTCTGAGCAGGGACGCCCAAACTTCCCTCTCCCTGGACACTTCCTCCAGCTCATCTGGGGGGACTCCGAGGCGTTCCCAGGCCAGCCAAGTGACATAGTCACTCCAGCGTGTCCTGGGCCTTCCTCGGGGCCTCCTCCCGGTGGGGCATGTCTGGAACACCTCCCTAGGGAGGCGTCCAGGGGGCATCCAGTAGAGATGCCCGAGCCACCTCAGCTGACTCCTCTCGATGTGGAGGAGCAGCAACTCTACTCTGAGCTCCTCTGGGGTGACAGAGCTTCTCACCCTATCTCTAAGGGAGTGCCCTGCCACCCTGCAGAGGAAACTCATTTCAGCCGCTTGTATCCGGGACCTTGTTCTTTCGGTCATGACCCAAAGTTCATGACCATAGGTGAGGGTAGGAACGTAGATCGACCGGTAAATCGAGAGCTTCGTCTTTCGGCTCAGCTCCTTCTTCACCATGACGGACCGATACAGCAACCGCATTACTGCTGCCGCTGCACCGATCCACCTGTCAGTCTCACGCTCCATTCTTCCTTCACTTGTGAACAAGATCCCAAGATACTTAAACTCCTCCACTTGAGGCCGGATCTCTCCTCCAACCCGGAGGGAGCAAACCCTTTACAGTGCATTTGGAAAGTATTCACACCCCTTCACTTTCCCCACATTTTGTTATGTTACAGCCTTTTTTCAAAAATTGATCAAATTCCTTTTTTTGTCTCAATCTACACACAATACCACATAATGACAAAGTAAGAAAGGGTTTTGTTTGTTTGTTTGTTTGTTTGTTTTTTAAATTTATTAAAATAAAAAGCTGAAATATCACATGTACATAAGTATTCACACATATTTAGGTTATTTCTCCCATTCTTCTCTGCAGGTCCTCTCAAGCTCTGTCGGGTTAGATGGGGATCATTGCTGCTCAGATATTGTCAGGTCTTTCCAGAGATGTTCAGTCCTCTGGCTGGGCCACTCAAGGACATTCACAGTCTTGTCCTGAAGCCACTTCTTCGTTGTCTTGGCTGTGTGCTTAGGGTCGTTGTCCTGTTGGAAGGTAAACCTTCACCCCAGTCTGAGGTCCTGAGCACTCTGGAACAGGTTTTTTATCAAGGATCTCTCTGTACTTTGCTCTGTTCATCTTTCCCTTGATCCTGACTAGTCTCCCAGTTCCTGCCACTGAAAAACATCCCCACAGCATGATGCTGCCACCACCATGCCTCAGTGTAGGGATGGTGTTAGCCAGGTGATGAGAGGCGCCTGATATCCTCCAGATGTGACGTTTGGCATTCGGGCAAGAGTTCAATCTTGGTTTCATCGGACCAGAGAATCTTGTTTCCCATGATCTGAGAGTCTTTTAGGTGCCTTGTGGCAAACTCCAAGTGGGCTGTCATGTGCCTATTACTGAGGAGAGGCTTCCGTCTGGCCATTCTACCATAAAGGCCTGATCGGTGGAGTGCTGCAGAGATGGTTGTCCTTTTGGTATGTTCTCTCGTCTCCACAGAGGAACGATGGAGTGACCATCAGGTTTTTTGGTCACCTTCCTGACCAAGGCCTCTCTCCCCCAATCGCCTACTTTGGGCGGCCAGCTCTTGGAAGAGTCCTGGTGGTTCCAGCCTTCTTCCATTTACAAATGATGGAGACCACTGCTCGTCAGGACCTTCAAAATAAAATTTTTTGTACCTTTCCCCATATCTGTCCATCGATGCAATCCTGTTTTGGAGTTTTACAGACAATTCCTTTAACTCCATGGCTTGGTTTTTGCTCTGATATGCACTGTCAACAGTGGGACCTTCTATAGACAGGTGGGTGCCTTTCCAAATCATGTCCAATCAATTGAATCTACTACAGGTGGACTCCAATCAAGTTGTAGAAACATCTCAAGGATTATCAGTGGAAACAGGATGCACCTGAGCTCAATTTTGAGTGTCATAGCAAAGGGTGTGAATACTTATGTGCATGCAATATTTCATTTTTTTTTATTATTTTTAATAAATTTAAAAAAAAAAATCTACAAAAAAACTTTTTCACTTTGTCATAATGGGGCATTATGCAAATGCAACTGCTTACCATGATAAGACTTCAGACTTTAGACATTAGATTTTAGACTGCTTCTTTTTTGATCCCAATTTGGGAAATTATATTGTTGCAGTAGCAATTAAACATACAGACAAACATAGAATGCATACAAGAATTGTATGTGAGAATTATAACGTATAATACATATTATATAATATTATAATAATATAATAAACAAACAGTATAACTAAGTATATAAACAAGTATTTACAGTGACAAATTGTGCAGTTTCAGATGATAAATAAATGTAAATCGTATGTGCAATGTTGCAGTAGTGCAGATAATATTTAAAATATTGGGGTTTGTGAAGTTGGTGGAGTAACTGTTTAGGTTGCTATTGTACACTGGGATGGCTCGTGGCAGGAATGATTTCCTGAAGCAGTCCTTGTGACAGCGGAGCTGGAGCAGTCTATTGGAGAAGGAGGTCCGCTGTCTGTCCATGAGGTGGTGAAGAGGATGTTCAGGGTTATCCATGATGGATAACAGTCTGTCCAGTGTCCTCCTCTCCACTACCTCCTCAAAAGTGTCTAGTTTGCAGCCAACAACGGATCCGGCCTTCCTTATCAGTTTATTCAGTCTGTTGGTGTCGCCGGCTCCGATGCTGTTCCCCCAGCACACTGCAGCAAAGTAGAGTGCACTGGCAACAACAGACTGGTAAAAGAACTCCAACATCTTGCTGCACACGTTGAATGATCATAATTTTTACTTTGCAATTGAGTATAAGCACTAAGAGTAAACAGCAATGTCACATTTTCTCATAACCATTCTCCTTTCCAAAAGTCAGTGTAGGGATCTTGATAAATCACTCTCAAGTCCTGCTCTCAGCAGTATTTTTAGTCATGGCTTTATTTTACAAATCCCACAAATGAGTCTGAGAAACTTGATATCTGTAAGCCCAGACCTAGCCATGAAGTCTGCAGGTGTGTCAGTTTTTCTGCACTGTGGTCAAGCATTCAGCATTTCCAGATATCAGAGGCAGCTAAACAATAAAAGATCAACACTTGAAAGACAGACCCATTGAATACATTTTTGGCATTACACTCAACAAAGTCTGTGGTTCCACAGACGTGATTGAGCTCTCCAACCTCTGTGCCATCTTCCTGGATTCCACCCTGAGGGGAAGGTCCCTAGTGATAAGCCACAACCTCTGGCTCTCATGGTACACCGGTGCCTGAGTGCGATGAAAATTGGCAGCATAGTGACCCACAGCGCGGAGAAATAAGGCTCTGGCTTTGGACCAGGTGTGCGGATGAAAGTCTGGATGGAGGGGCAGGAGACATCCTTCTCCAGCATTCGGAAGAGTGGGGCTGGAACCCATAGGTGCACTGAAAGGGAGACAGACCTGTGGCTGAGCTGGTCAGTGTGTTGTGGGTGTACTCTACCCACAGGATCTGCTGCGACCAAGAGGAGGGATTCTGGCAGACCATACAGCGGAGACCATCTCCTGGTTCTTCCGCTCGGTCTGGCCGTTGGACTGTGGGTGAAACCTGGAGGATAGACTGGCTGTGGCCCGCAGCAGGCCACAGAACTCCCTTCAGAAAACCAATGAAAACTGGGGGCCTTGATCAGACACCAAGTTAACCGGTGGTCTATCACCGATTGCTCCCCCTGATGCAGGTTCAGATGAGCCCTTCCCATCAGGTGATCAAAGGCATATGCTACCTTGGCTTACTTGGAGGCAAATGTGTGGGGCTCCTGAGTGAAGGGCAGCTTAAGTGATTGGGCAGGTGGGTGTGGCTGAGTAGTGAAGGGATACTGGCTGAACAGCTGCACAGATGAGAGAGACAATGGCAGTGGGTAAAGAGCTGGCAGTTTGTGACAGATGCTTGACATTTCAGAGATACAGCATTTCTGTAATCCTTGTATATTAGCAAGGTATTTCATATATACTACTTTTGTTGTCAGGTTTTGTGTCTTGATTACGTGATTAAGTGGGGTTCTGCAGCAAAAGCGTCAGTAGCCTTTCATTAATTTCCACCATTTTCTCCTCTGCTTCAGAAACCCTTATGCCTCTTAAAAGTCATCCTCCCTATTCCTAACAGTCACCTAAGGAGCTTTCGTAAGGACTAAGACACTTTGTGAATAATTTTTATCTTTACCAAGATCTAGTCTTAACAGTAAGGAGAAATTCTTAGAAAACGTCATTGAATTTCTTGGAGTGTTGTCACAAAGAGCAAATCTTTATGAATGTGGCCCCTGATCTGTATCTAAATTTGGAACACATGAAACTGTTAGGAAAAGAAAGGAAAAGGAAATTTGGATTTTTGTCCACTTGTGTATGCAGTCTGAATGTAGCCTTATTCTTCTTCTCAATCTTACTCATTATTGCAGCTACCTGTGCTCTCCATGGCAGAGCAGCATTATCATTCAAAAGAAATGCAAGATGCTGCTTATCAGTTGAATGGATCAATGTTAGATAAGCTTCTAAAGAGACAATGAATGATGCAGTCAGGAATCACTGACTTAATCATAAAGCATATAGTGCACAATTCAAGCTTCATGCAGGTTTTTTAATAAGACTGCAATCTGCCACAGCAGACCTTTAATTATTTGAATTACTCACTTAGGAGATAGTGGATGTGAAGTTGAACAGTGACAAATTTTATTGCCTCACAGCAAATATTTAAGAACGCTAGCACAGTGTATAAAAATAAAACACAACAAAACCCTTTCAAAATAATAAACAAAATAAAAGTGCAAATAAGAGTGTCCCTGCTTTTGGGTAAAAGCAGAGTTCAGTTCCTTGTGAAATTCTCTTTGGAGAAAATAAGATCAGAGTCCCCTTTAACTTGTGTGTGCACACTGCTCTTGGGTAGGTTTTTATAGTGTGTTGTGTCTTATCTATATCTGAGTGAATGGAGTGAATTGGTGGTCTGAAGTGTGCTGAGGCTAAACCCACGGCTGGCCACACCGTGTGTGCATATACGTGGGTGTAACAGAGGTGCATATACCATTTTTCCTTTAATCATCATAGGTACAGGTTCTGTTAAGGGTGTCACTTGTTTCTTGCCAGAGAAGCCAATGGTTTTGATTGATAATGGTAACAGGGGAAGGTAAGAGTTTTCACTTCCAATGCAGGAATATGATGGCTGGCAGTATCCTTCTCCGCCTTGACTCCTCTGGGCACCCCTGCTGTTGATATTCAACAGCTGACCAGGGATTTTCTGGACAGTCCCTCTGTCTGTGGCCTAGCTGCCCACAGCTGAAGCACCTTCAGTGGTTTGGATGGCACATATGGCTGTCTGCCATAAGGGGCACCTGGCTTGAGCTGGTGGGCTGTTGTCTTTGGTTCCATAGATAGCACCTGTGGAACTGTGATTTGTGGAATCCTCCTCTGTGCTAAAACTTGCACAGAAATTTGGTTTCTGGGAACTGTTTACATAGTTCTGCCCATATCTCATTTCTGTACAAGCCAAATGGCATCTCATGTATCTGGTTTCTGGTGTTTGTGTGTGGCTCCTCAGAGTTATACTGTGGGTGCTTCTTGTAGCTCCTTTTGTTAAGCAACCTTTCCTTGGTGGTGTGACTGAACAGATGCCTGTGCCATGTTTCGTGTGTCTTGTTCTTCTTCACGTTCACAGGGGAATGACAGGTCCCCAGCAGACCTGGGCCCATATTCACAAAGCTTCTTAGAGTCCTCTAAGAGAGCTCCTAACTTAGCCTTAAAATTCCTAGCAAGGAATCTTAGCCTAAGAGTGATTCAGGAAGTGTCTGAGAGCAACTCTGAGCAAGGAGGGTACAGAAACTTTTATCTTAGTGAGGAGGTGAATTAATATCAATATTGAATTGAAAAAAAAAATATTTGGAATTTCCCCTCGCGGGACTAATAAAGGAATATTGAAAGGTGTGGTTGACCCCGTTGCTAGGTATGACGCAGTCTTCTAAAAGCTGTGATTGGTTGTTACAGAGAGGGAAAAAGATTTAAAAAAAAAAAAAAAAGAAAAAGAAAAAATGCACTCCACGCTTCTAGTAATGAATGGACAGTAAAATCAACCAATCATATAACTTGAACTGTATTAAGAAATGTGTAATCATGACATTAATTTTATGTCATGATGATGAAACTCAGCAAAATTAAATTAATTGTGACACAACTTCAAAATGTTTGAACGCACCATATTCACATGCCGATTATATTGATTTGCTTATTGTTATGTATACTGTCCATGCTGGTAATTTTACTTAATGTATTTGATATTAATGGTGGACGCAGACTCAGCTGTCAGCAATTCCTGTGATTGCTGGCGTCCTTATAAAAAGCAGTTTGATTTGGCAGAATGACCAAAACAACGAACGAAATGGATAAAAAGAGAACAAGACAGCCAAACTTGACACAAGAGCAGTGCCTGCTGTTGGCACAGCTCGTGGATGAAAATAAAACAGCATTAAGAGGGAAATTGGGTCCCGGGATCACAGCCCAAGGGAAGAGGCAGACTTGGGAGCGCATTGCCCAGCAGATCAATGGGTTGTTCCCTCTCTTTTTATGCACGAGCAACAAGTGTGAGAAGCGCTGGTACGTACATCTTGTCTGTTTAAGTCACTCTTAGGCTTTTAAAAGTCCTCCTCCCTCCTCCTAAAAGTTCTTCACCTTAGGAGCTCTCTTAAGGCCTAAGATGCTTTGTGAATAACTAATAACTGTGAATGAGGGAAAATTCTAAGAAAAATCTTAGAATTCGAGGAATTGTAAGATTTTTCTAAGAATGACATCACGTGGAGCTTTAGCCTTAGGATGCTTTGTGAATACGGGCCCTGGTTAGCTGGCTGGCACATTCTTCCGAATTGTCTGGATCTGCCTGCTCGGAATGGGTTCTTTTCTCCTTGATATGGTGTGTGTGTGTTTTCCTGATCTATGCTATTATTCTTCATGTAGTGAATGCTGCCCTGTACCTCTTTTTTGGAGAAATTTCCACAGGTCTTTATTTGCATTTCTTTTCTTAATTTTGGCTCCCACTTTGCACTTCTGTGGACTGTAGCGATATCTAGCTACAGTCTGCCGTTCCTCTATTCCCTTTTCCCAGCGAGGATGTAATCTAACCCGAATTTGGGATGCCAATACCAGCCCAATGGTGTTTACAATTCCACAGCTCCTAACAACAGCTTTTACTATATCCCTGGCAATTCTATTTGTGTTTGATACACCCTTATCTGTCACAATTTAAGATTGATCAGTTCAGAATGTGGGCTAGCACCCCAAGTCTCTACTTTTATGCACCGTCAGCCAACACAAAAGCCTTACCTCTCCCGCTCACGGCACATCTGTTTTGTGTTCTCATCATGGTTTGTCTTCTTAACATTGAGCAGCTCACATCTATTAAGATATATTACTTACAGTTCACTTCAGGTATCTAACCAATGGACTTTCTAAAGTCCTCCCCATAGCGTAACCCAGTACAGCTTTACTTTTCCCTTTGGTCAAAATTCTCTTTTTTCCCTATCCTCTGTATAACCTTACTTTCACACTCACCCATCCTGCTCCCCACGAGCTGTATTGTGTCTCCAATAATCCCAGAGGGACTGTTGAAATCTGAGCTAATGCCCATTCTGCTATATTGCGTATGCATCACCAAATAACTGAATTTTATAAATGAGCTTCAGTAGATTTATTCACAGTTGTGTGGGCTTTACACACACACAGACAATAGCAGCCTCATCTCACTTACAATCAATCTTTATAGCAGCAGCATGTTTATGAATGTAATTTTCATTACCCAAGCTGTTTTCTCTGTCAACTTTAAGTATGCAAACCAACACATACATCAGCATTTTCTTTTATTAAAGCAATTGTGTTATGGTCTCTCCACCATCGCCAGTGTTTCTACTGTTTACCCCTCTCTTACGTTTCTTGTTGATCAAGTTTGTTCTCTCTCTGCACGTGGCACTCTGTTTTCCTTCTGCTGCCAATCAATTCAATTCAATTCAATTCAATATTCCTTTATTAGTCCTGCAAGGGGAAATTCCAAATTACAGCAGCATCAATAAAGTAAGTAATTTAACAAGTGCATGCAAAGTGAAAACAGTAGTATGTACAAAAGAGTGGGAATTTTAAATAAAAAATAAAAAGAGACGTCATCCTAAAGAAAATTTTATAAAATTGTACTAGTATTTACTGATTGTTCTGTACATGTTCTATTGCACAGCTTATTGCACAGATTATTTCACTGATTACTTGGAGCAGTTTTTGTTGTGTAGTCTGACAGCAGCAGGGAGGAATGACCTGCGATACTGCTCCTTCACACACTTAGTGTAGGAGCGAAGTCTACTACTTAGCCACTGAGATGACTTGACCCAGAGCGTGGTTGACGCGCTGCGCAGTTGAATACCGTGCGTCGATGAAGTTGATGAATAAGAGTCCGGACATTTCTTCTGGGTGCGATGTGATAGAATATTTATTGTACCATGCAAATTCCATAAACCGAGTATCAAACATAACTCGAAAACGCCGGCATCTACCGCCACAGCGGTCAAAAACCTTTTTGCCCTTCCGGGTCAAACACCTGCCAACGATAGTGAACTGCACACCTATATGCTTTGATGCCCAGGTAACTTACAGCGACACCACAGCGACAAAATGAGGAATTGCAATACATCTCCACGCACAACATATTTGGCTGCTACACTTAGGATGTAGCATCCTGTCACTGATGGAGCTCCTCAGTGCAGTGAGTGTGTGTTGGAGGGGATGGGAGTCATTGTCTGTCATGGAGGACAGCTTGGCTGTCATCCTCCTCTCCCCCACCTCTTCCACCAGTTCCAGAGGGCATCCCAGGACAGAGCTGGCCTTCCTGATGAGTTTGTCCAGCCTCTTCCTGTCAGCTGTTGTGATGCTGCTCCCCCAGCAGACTACACCATAGAAAATGGCAGAGGCCACAACAGAGTCATAGAAGGTCTTCAGGAGTGCCCCACGCACCCCAGAGGACCTCAGCCTCCTGAGCAGATAGAGTCTGCTCTGTCCTTTTTTGAAAAGTGCAGTGCTGTTATGAGTCCAGTCCAATTTGTTGTTCAGATGAACACCCAGGTACTTATAAGATGTCACCTTCTCAATGTCCCTTCCCTGGATGGGACACTGGTGATGGTGAAGAGTACGGGCGTCGACGGAAGTCCACAACCAGCTCATTGGTTTTACCCGCATTAATCAGGAGGTGGTTCTGCTGGCACCAGTCCACAAAATCCTGGATGAGTCTTCTGTATGACCTGTCGTCCTCATCTGTGATGAAGCCAACAATGGCAGAGTCATCAGAGAACTTCTGCAGGTGGCAGGTGGGTGACAGGTGGGAAAAGTCAGCAGCATAGAGGGTGAAGAGGAACAGTGCCAGCACCTTTCCCTGGGGGGCCCCTACACTGCAGAGGACAGTCCCTGACACACAGTCCCTTGTCCTCACATACTGTGGGCGGTTTGAAAGGTAGTCCACTATCCAGCATGTGAGGTGTTGGTCCACCCCCGAAAGCTCCAGCTTGTTTCTCAGGATGGCTGGCCTGATGGTGTTGAAAGCACTGCTGAGGTCCAGTAAAAGGACCCGAACAGACCTCCCAGGCGATTCCAGGTGAGATAGAGCTCAATGGAGGAGGAAGATGAGGGCATTGTCCACTCCAATGCCAGGCTGGTACGCGAACTGCAGCGGGTCCATGGATGAGCTCACCAGGGGGTGCAGGTGGGCAAGGACCAGCCATTCCAGGGCCTTCATGATGTGTGATGTCAGGGCCACTGGCCTGTAGCAGCTAGGGTCCTTGGGATGTGTTATGATTCCAAGGAATCAGAGCAATTACTGGACCAAAGATGCGGACAATCAATCAATCAACAACGGTTTATTACCGAGGGCACAAGAAATATAACAACAAATAATCAGCCAAAAACACAACAATCACTACTCCGTGGCGAGCGGGTAGGAAATAACATTTTACTAAGAAACAAAACAAAATACGAGGGAACAACAAACAAAAACTGTCACAACCAAAACACCTCGGAATAACTAAAACACAAGATCAGCCCAACAAAACAAAAACTCACTACTCTGTGGCGAGGGGGTAGAGAGACTAGACCAGTACTAGAAATAGACTAAACGAACTAACAATGCAAGTACTACCAGAAAACAAGGAAACAAGACTAGCAGATACAGAGACTATCACACAGGACAAGAGCAAAGGAAATGGCTGGAAAGTCGTGGCATGCAAGCACAGACAATCTGGCAGCATGCCCATGCCCATGCATGTAAGTGGGGTACTAGGGCAGGAAGCTGGCAGCTGGATCCACAGCTGCCTGGGAGTTTGGCTCCTGGTGGCCTGAGATGGCTTTCAGGCCTCTCCAGACTCCCCTGGTGTTGTTCTCCTGCAGCTGTTCCTCCATTCTCTTCCTGTATCTGTCCTTCCCCTCCCTGATATTCCTTCTTAGCTCCCTCTGAACAGTTTTCAGCTCCTCTTTGTTTCCTGACTTGAAGGCCCTCTTCTTCTCCTTTAAAAGAGCCGTAATGTTACAATCTACCTGCTCTACACTCTCTAAAGTCTTTTCTATATCATTTGGTTAACCAATGTGGTACTAACACTACAGTAAGACCTAAGCTGTCTTCAGAATTTTTCTTGTGTTTACCTGAATCCTGATTATTACAGTGTTTGCCTGAGCCTCAGGCACAGCTCAGCACTCTCCACCTACCCCACTCCACCTTAAACTCTGGCCTTGCTCTCTAAACCCCATCTCACCAACTTCTTGATAAACAGCATTTAAACTTTTGCAAGTGTCTTGTCCGAGTCCTGTTGTTTGGTCCAAAATTAACATAACCTCACGAATTACAGCCTCTGAGAGTACTGCTATCCCAAGAGCACATCAGATATAAAATCACGTAGAGTCCCTTGGGCTAAGTAAAAGCCAGTTATCTAAAGCACAGTAAAACAAGGTGTACTTAACTGCTAAGCAGAGAAGTAGGTAGTTGAGGAGCAGCATGATTTGTGGGGTGTTAGTCCAGAGAGGCATTGAGAGTGAATCATCGGGCAGGTCATTCAAAGGTCAAAGGTCAGTGTGCAGGTGCCATGCTCAAATTCTGCTTTCCCCTTTTAGACTGCAACACCATCTGATGTGAACATTTCTCTGTTTCTTTTGCAGAATAAAGAGCGAGAGCGCATGAGGGAGCGTGAAAAGGCGGCAAGGGAGAGGGAGGCACGATACAGCAATGGTCACCTCTTCACCTCATTGACAGTGTCAGGAACCACACTCTGTTCAGCATGCAGCAAAAGTATTACTGCCAAAGAGGCACTCAGTTGCCCTAGTAAGTAAAACATTTACTGCCATTCGGCATCCTGAAACAATCACTCATATAAATAATGAGTCTTACCAGAATAACATGGGTGAAATATGATTGTCCTTTAAGATTTTTTTGACATGTTCAGTTTGATTTGGCTTTGTCAACAAGAAAAAGCAATGGAATTTCAATGTAACCCACATATATATTCAATCTTTTGTATTACACACAGTTAAAGCACGCACAATTCTTGCTGACACAGTCTATTCCTCCTCAAGCAAAACATACTCGCACTAGCAGAAGGAAAATTAATTTGAATAAACAAACAAGAAAAGTTTGATACAAAAAACTGTGTGACAAGGCATCCTCCACAGTTGTGGAGTCTTAAAAATCCAACCAAACAAATAAAATATAATCTGCAACGAAGCAGTTAAGAGGCAGAGGAAAAATATCTCCATCTTCCTTCAATGAAAAACATGTTCCCAACAGAAAAATGTACTAATTTCACCAGATACATGGACTCATTGTCAGATGATTTTCCCTCTGTGCTTATTTCCAGTAAATGTGGCTTTCAGCTGTCACCACAATTAGCTCAGTGTTCTGCACCTTAACTGCCAAAATAGCCCATGTCTCCCATAGACTGCCAGAGGCTGGTTTTCCTTACATCCGTGCCATGTCTTTTTAAAGCATGGACTTAGCTTGTGAGTAAGATAAGATAAGATAAGATAAGATAAGATAGGACCTTATTGATCTCATACTGGGGAAATTTAGTCACAGCCAATAAGTTACAAAAAGCACAGTGGCATAAAGAGGTCAAAATAAAAATATAGAAGTATACACGATACAGAATAGAAAAAACAACTATGTATATGTACATTTGTACAGATTATGAAAAAAAAAAAAAAATGTAAATGCCAAAGAATTCTACTGCCATAAAAATGTACTGCAGTTGCCAATATGGATAATAAATAGTGTTATTGCCCAGTTGAGAGAAATATACAACTTAGAAATTTAGAAATTGCACCAGGTGAAACTGATAAATGTGAGTAGATATTAGCATTAGAGTATATATTAGCCTTGATAACAGTATTGCAAATCAAAAACAGGTTTATGATGTGGAATTGAGAAAGACAGCTTCAACACAGAGCTACATTACATGATGCTGGAGTTAAACAGTCTGACAGCTGTTGGGATGAAGGACCTGCGGTAGCATTCTTTCTTACTCAGTGGATGCAGCAGTCTGTTACTGAAGGAGCTGCTTAAGCCCCCCATTGTCTCATGCAGGGTGTGGGATGGGTTACATTATATTCTACTTTCACCCACCTCCTCGATGGTGTCCAGAGTAGGGCTGGGTGATAAAACGGTAACGATATGTCTCACGATAGACACGTAATCAATATCAATAAAAAATGCGTTCGATAAATAGCTAAAGACATGCTCCCGCTGAGACTGTGGAGAAGCCAGGTTATAAAAATCTCTTACACGTGCTTGACCTCAATGTTATACCTGGCCGAAAGTACTTTTCTAAGGCTGCCATTTGTTTTCTATGTTACAGATGTAAAGTCTACCTCAGTTTATTTTAATTTCTCCTATGTTTATGAAACATTGCACATATTTTAAAACACTTCATTCACCAGAAGATTAATCAGCTTGTGAATGTCCTGGCACTAACCCTGCAGAAAAAAAGTTCTCAGGTTTCTTTATGTTTACATTTTTATAATTTGCACTATTTTGTTAGACTTTATTAAGCATTTGTTACGTATTCTTTATTTTTGCACCTTAATGTTAAGATATAATTGTTAAGTGTTCATTGTGATTTTAGACTTTTATTGACATTTATTATGTGAGTGTTTTCCATGGTTGTGTTGACATTTCCGTTCCTTTCTGCCTTGATAGCTGAGGGGATTATAAACAGAGGAAGGTTAAATTTAAAATAAAAATGTTTCAATTTAATGTATTTATCTCCTGGTCCTTATTTTAAATAGGTCACAAAAAAATATCAATAATTATCGATATCGACTGATATAAAACACTTATATCGTGATACAGTTTTCAGCCATATCGCCCAGCCATATCACTGGTGTAGTCTGTGGTACATTACTTCGGAAATCAATTACCATCTCTTTTGTCTTGCTCACTTTATGTGCAGATGGTTCAGTCCACACCGGTCGACGAAGCTGGTAACAACCTCCCTGTAATCCCATTCGTTACCCTGTAATACATGTCCAGCAATGGCTGTATCATCAGAGAACTTCTGGATGTGGTAGCTATCAGTGTTGTGTCTGAAGTCTGATGTGTAATGGGTGAAGAGGAAAGGGGAGAGCACTGTCCCCTGTGGAGCCCCTGTGCTGCAAACTACCACATCTTACACACGGTTGCGAAGCCTGACATACTGTGGTCTGTTGGTGAGGTAGTCGATGGTCCACGCAGCCAGGTGGCAGTCTATGCCTGCTCCTTCGAGCTTCCCCCTGAGTAGCGATGGTTCGATCGTGTTGAAAGCACTGGAAAACTTGAAGAGCATGACCCTCACTGTGCCTCCAGTATGCTCCAGATGGGAAAGAGATTGGAGCAGGTAGGTCACTTCGTCCTCCACACCGATGCTTGGGCCACACACGAGGTTTTCCAAAGGGCTGGCACTCTCTCCAGGCTGAGGCTCATGTTGAAGATGTGCAGGAGGACCCTGCAGAGCTGATTTGCACAGTCCCCAAGCAGTCTGGAGCTGATGCCATCCGGGCCTGTAGCCTTCCTCGTCTTCATCCTCCTGAGCTCTGGGGCACTTTACATACTGTGTGAAAGTGGGAAGAGTGGAGAACAGGGAAGTGTGATTGAAGTCTCCAGAGATGAGAAGGAGGGCCTGGGGGTGCTGTGTCTGGAGCTGTGAGACTACTGTGTGCAGAAGCTCGCATGCTGTTGCGGCATCGGCCGACGGGGGGGGATGTACACAGTTATTGCAATATCACAAACATGCAAGAACTCCCTCCGGAGGTAATATGGCCAAATGCTAATGGCTAAAAGCTCAATGTCTCTGGTGCAGCGCTGTTCTTTTACTCTGATGTGTCCTGGGTTACACCACCTGTTGTTTTCAAACATCACTATGCCCCCACCTTTCCTCTTGCCGCTCCCCTTCGCTTTCCTGTCCGCTCTTAGCAGTTGAAAATTGTCCAGCGTAACGCGCGAGTCCGGTGTGATGTCCATTAACCAACTTTCAGTGAAACATATGAGGCTACACTCCCAGTACTCCCTCTGCAGTCTGGTTTGCACCGTTAGCTCTTCCATCTTATTTGGGAGAGATCTCACGTTTCCCATAATAACAGATGGTATGGATGTTTTGTACCATCTTTTCTTGTCCCGCCACTTCACCCCAGTTCTGCATCCCCTTCTCCTTCTCCTTATTTCCTTGGGGATCTCCTGTCTTTCCACTGGGAGTACGCTCATGTTGCTCAGTACAATCAGCTGTTCCAGTGTGTAGACAATGGACCCGAAATTCAGTGTACCTCCTGAAGTTGAGGAAAGTAATCCTCAAAGTAGAAAACAAATCCTTAGTCTCACCAGTTGTACATCCATACGTATGCATGATCGACCAAGATTAGTGATGGAAAAAACACGACAAAGACACAAAAACACACCAATACGAAGGAATACGGATGGAGCTACTGTAACAAGCTGCCATTTGTGTGGCGCCGTCTTGGAGTCTGTCAAGTAACATCCCAATCACAAAAAAACATAACCAAAGGATGACAGACATACTTTAATACACTATTAAAATTATGCACTCAGGATGGAATTGGTTTACAGGGGTTACACCTAATAGTGGTTGTCTTATGTTTTGATAATCTGGCATGTAAATAACCTTTGTTTAGTTTATTATGGCGGTGCTGCATAGGCCCCCATTTCAGCCTGAGCCTTCTAAGGTTGAACACCATAGTGTGTTTTAAGATAGATTAACCACATTTCAAGCATCTTGTTTACCAGGTGAGTTACTCCATCCTACACTGTAAGGTAGTGCCCCTCATTTCTTAACAACAGTACCTGGCCCTTCCCACTAAGATACTAGCTTTGCAGAGAATTTCTCACCGCCCTTGGAGTGATGGTGTGACCTGACCCAGACTGAGTCACCCCGCTGAATGTGTGCTGCTTTCCTACAGGAATTATAGTTCTTAGCTAATCTGGCCTGGTGCACCCACACTCTCCGTTTACTCTCCGTTTTGATAACTGGTAGTTAGCCTTTGTACTACCCCCCAGGTCTTGCACAGGTTGGTCAGGAGGAAGATGGTAAACTACGCTCCTCTGTCAGAAATGAAGTACTACGACACACCCCAGCAAGTAGTAGAATTTGCTCTCTGGGGATATTGAGGAAACCAACTGTTTTGTCTCTCAAAGGGAACTTTCCCCCCCACTTGGACTAGTAGTCAACCAGCACATGTCTCCCCTGGTGACATGATTTTTGTGCTCTGCATTTGTCCTGATGGCTTGGTGTTGTCTGCCTTGTACTGCTGACAAGTTGCACAGGACTTGGTGTGTTCCCACACATGTTGCAGACATTAGGCCACGAGGTAACTTCCATAACCTGCAGCAGAGTCTTCACCTGGCCAAGATGGTAAATAGTATGTATGTATTTTATTATTTATTTATTTATTATATAGAACTTTTCTAGTCTGACAACCACTCAAAGCACTTTTATAATGCAAGTCTGCAATCACCCTTTCACACACATTCCTATGATGGCTAGGCCACCTGCTGATTACAAGCTTTTAAACATTTGCACACTCTCAGACACTGATGGCATGACATTGGGGGTAATTTGGGATTCAGTATCCTCCCCAGGATACTTCGGCATGTAGACTGTTGTGGCCACGACCTTCTGATAAGTGGACAACCTTCTGATAAGTGGATGACTGCTTTACCTCCTGAGCCACAGCTGCCCCAAGATGATCCGCCAAGGGACTATCATAAAAGTATGAATGCATCTCAGGAAAAAAGACACTAAGGAACAACCACCTGGCACTCTTCCCTTTGGTCTCCTAAGGGAACTCTTCAGTACAACACCCCTTGGTGAATGTCAAGGCCAATGAGGTTGTGGGGAGCTGGGGACTACAAACTACTCTGCCTAAGGTCAAAATCCTTGTGGTTCTTCTCGTACATTTCATGTCAAGGTGGTTGAGCAAATCAGAGTCAGGATCAGTCAGAACTGGTGGATTCTTCAATCTTCAACCTCAACACCTCAGCTGTAGACTATATGGCAAGGAAATTCCTGCTTAGAGAAGTGGCACTTTTTCATGTTGAGGCTGAGGTTGGCTCCCTGTAGCCTCTGAAAGACAGCTGCCCAGTCCCAAAGATGCTGTTCACAGGAGTGAGAATACACAATAATATCATCTGTATGGACAAAACATATTTTCCCCCTCAACTCTGCCACTTTCTCCTTTAGATGAAGATTTTTTAGCTTATGTGGCAGCTCTACAGTCTTCATATAGAGTGGGAGATGGGCAGAGTTGCAAAAAAGAAAAACAAGGAGTACTCAAGTAGAAGTAAAAGTTCAGCCAGGTCTTCAGAGTATGAAGCTCTTGCTGAAAAAGTATTCTCTCAGCCAAATCAAAGCCATTTTTATACACACGTACACAAACATATACGTACTTACAAACACACACATTTGATTTTATGTTTTATGTCTTTATTTTTTCCCAGCATGCAATGTCACGATCCACAACCGCTGTCGAGACACTTTGCCAAACTGTGCCAAAATGAAACAGAGGGTAAGACAAAGGCTACACCACAAATCATTGCAATTATTGAAAGATGTTTTCAATATATACAGGCTTTTTTCTCTATCATTATTAATGATGAGTATTATTTCCACACATACATTTTAGAGAGAATGTTGTTTCAAAATGATCTAAACAGTGAATTAAGTAACACTTCGATGTAATGATGAACTTTAAGGTACTGACAGTATTCAACAGTCAGCATTTTTTTCACACTGTGCAGTTTTGGGCTATCTGAAACAAAAATTTAATATCATGATCCTCAATCACAAATCTTAGGACTAGGCAGGGTTGTTGCCTCTCTCAGCCCTTTGTTGCCCTATACGCTGATGATGTGACACTAACAATCTTAGATAGCCAGTCCTCCCTCCCTCCCTAAATTTCCCAGAGAGCTAACAGGTGAACAAGTGCAAATCTTTGCACTGTTACATGAAAATCCCCATAATACATCTGAGAAGATGCAAGCAGAATGTCAAGGACAATGTGTTGTATCAAGGTGGAGGCTTGTGTGTTGCTGTTTCTTATTTGTGTATTTGTGGTAACATATTCTGAAAGTTGTAAATAAGATTTTTAAAAAGTGATCTTTCAGTATTTTTAAAAAAGTTGAATCCTTTTGTACATGGTACAAGCTAATTTGTGTCCTTTATTAACACAGCAGCAGAAGATGACCCCAATGCGAAATAATTCAGCCTTGCAGAATGTCACGCTGCGCACGAAAAGTGAGAATTTTTGTGACACACATAAAGTTTTTTTAATTTGTTCTCCTAGCTCTTCTTTTGTTAATCATACTTTTTCAGTTCTTCTTCCTTCTCTGCTGGTTATTCACCTCTGTCTCAAAATGTTTTTCTATTATTATTCTCTTCTTCCTCCTCTGCATCATATTTTTATTCCATAGCTCCAGGAATGCGTGAGCGTCCAAGTTCAGCCATCTACCCGTCTGACAGCTTCCGACAGTCCCTGCTAGGATCCCGTCGTGGTCGGTCCAGCCTATCCCTCTCCAAGAGTGTCTCCACCAACAACATTGCAGGGTGAGCCTCATTTTTACCGATCAGCAGCTATAACAAAATGTAAACCACAGTTGTTAACCATAACTAAGCCACATGTCTCTTAGAAGCCCTACCCAGGGGCAAGGTATGGTCTAGCCTAGCCATTCTGTATTCTGTCTATTAAACAAGGACAATAATTGTGTATCCCAGCACATCTGTTTTCATTTGTCACATACTGTAGTTTTGATTTTGACCACAAAAAACTGGACTGGTGCTGATCTTGATCCTAGAAATTGGTCCAGTACATCCTTAGATTCATTCTCTTCTGTACAGAGGTTTATCTTTAGCAATATATCTTTCATTCAACTGACTGATTACTATATTGAAGACATACCTCTGATCATACATGTACAGTATCCTGGTTATTAGTCTTATCCTCATTTGGATCATATTATGTTATGATGTTTGAATGAAATAATTAAGCTGGATGCTCATATCCCTGTATACATGGCTCATGAAACATGGGTCAAACACTGACATGAGATGATTGTCCATGATGCCCATCAAAAATGAATCACTTGCTCCATGGTTCACAAGCTAGCCTTCCACTAAATTTCATTTAGACCTGTAGAGTATTTTTAAAACCAGTGAACATCATTTTCATTTTATATTATTTTAGTTAGGTCTGTACCTAATTTTTCCTTCTCCCTCAAGATGGTCAGAAAATCAAATATGCAATGCCAAAATACATGAAATGCTGAGGAGTCATTCCACCTTGTATATTCATGCTACACCTGCTGAAGTGGAGCAGAATAACAAACAGGAAGCTCTGCTGGGTCACTTATCACTGCCTGCATCATCTCTGTTTGGGGCTGCTGCACCAGCTCCCTGAGCTTCTGCAGTTTGTTTTATTATTGTAAGACCAATAGTTACAACACATTAAAACCAATGTGTGCGTGCGTGCGTGCGTGCGTGCGTGCGTGCGTGCGTGCGTGCGTGCGTGCGTGCGTGCGTGCGTGCGTGCGTGCGTGCGTGCGTGTGTGTGCGCACGCATGCATCTGTTTGTGTTTTAGGCCCCTGAATGATGACTCTCCCCTGGGGCTGCGCAGGATCCTGTCCCAGTCCACAGACTCTCTCAGCTTCAGGACCAGAGCTATGTCAGTGGAGTCTCTCACTGATGATGGTATCAGAATATTCCAGCTATACATTGTAGTAAAATAACGTAATGTTAGTTTGTAAACAATCTTTGGATTCACTTTATCCCAGTGTCACAAATATAGTTGTTACACTATAAGTTATTTGCTTTAAGGCAGAGTGGATTACACAAACTAACTTGATCATTCTTTCAAAAGTATCAAGTAAAGTATCATGTGTCAAACTGATCATAGCAATTTATTTATTACACAATCACCCAATATCAGTTTGATCAAATAGGTGATTTTAATAAAGTTTATTTTGAGATATAGCAACATCATTGTGACATGCATGCACAGACCTGCACAAACCAGAAAAAAAAAGCAAAATGACAGAGAGCTCATGGGGCGATCAACAGGAGGACTGAACACCATGGATGATTTTCCCAGAAAGAGTAAATGTATCCACTTTAAAGTGCAACACATTGTTTTACCTTTTGTTTCACAAGTTATGCAAAAGTTCCTGAAGCTTGAGCATAAACCATGATACATGATTAGCTGGATTAAACAGGCAGCAGTACATGTAATAGAAAGTTAGGTGAGATGGGTGTGTCAAATGTATTTCCCAAGAATAAGTAGTATAAAATGAAAATACTCAAGAACAATAACCTGTACTTAAGTACAGTACTTCAGTAAATATTACATTCCACCACCGGTGCCTGTAGCCCTGCCAACTCAGCCGTTAAGCAAACATGTTCACCGAGAAAGAGCATTTTTGATGTATAACCAAATGCATTTTTCTTCTTTCAACAAAATAAAACATTTTTTTCACTGCAAGCAAGGATGATTAATTGTGTTTCAGCTTGACTTAAAGCTTGACATGCTGACTGGCTATTTTTACAACCAGCTTCTTTTTAATAAAGGCACAAGACAAAGATCAAGTTGTCTTGTCTGGTAGTTAAGTAAAGAGCTACAAAAAACATTGTCAGTCTGTGATCTTTTACGCTGATGGAATTTTCTTGTTTAGGAGATATCTTCTATACATCAATGTTGGAGGAGATGGAGTTCGAGGGCCAGGACTTTAAGGCAGACTCATGGAGCATGGCGGTGGACAGCAGTTACTTGCAGACACACCGCAAAAATGTCATCAAGAGGCAGGATGTCATCTATGGTAAGAACATCATCCATTTTTAGCAGTAGTTTATTGACCCTTATTTTTCTCTCCCATGGTACAGACATTCAATTTGTTCTCATTAAACTATTACTATGCTATACAGTACTATTTACTGTACTGCTAGCTATGATGCAAATTTTATTTAAAAGAATACCATAAGCATTTCTTCTTTCTCTTTTATGTGTGTGTGTGTGTGTGTGTGTGTGTGTGTGTTGTGTATGTATACCCATGTATTACTCACATTGTGGGGACATAAATCTGTTTACACAATGGGAACTCGCCATACTTGTTGGGGACAAAATGCAAGTCCCCATAATGTAAATCATAAACTTTTAGGGTGAAAATTTGGTTTAAAGCTAGGTTTAGACAAAAGCACAGTACTCTTGGATCTTGGATTGAATATATTACTAAAACCCTTTTGTTAAAAATCAAAATCAAGACATCCTTGAAAAAGTAATGGAAATTCTTAAAAATAATCCTTTAAAAAAAAAAAAAGTAGTATGTTTAAAGATGCAAGGTGGATTTCGACAATGGTGCAGGTTGGCAGTGGGAACGTTGTATATTTATCAAAGCCCCCCATCTCTCCAGGGTCTCTGCAGTACTTTCTGCGGTTGTAAAAGGTTAAAATGGGTTAGTGAGGGCTCCGGCTGTGGACAGAGGGTGATGGGAATCCTCTTGTGAGAAGAAATATTTTAATAAGAAATAATAAAAAATAAAAATTAGGTTAATAGTAAAATAATTAAATAATAATAACTGAATAAATAACTGCATAAAATATTAATAAAATCCAAAATTTTGGAGAGTAAAATCATATTTTGATAAGATCCAGGGTTAGGGTAAGGTTTGGGGTTAGGCAAGGGATGTTTATGGTTGGGATAACACGCTAGGAAATTAATGTAAATCTATGTAATGTCCCTAAAAGTGATGCAAACCTGACATGTGGGTGTGGGTGTGGGTGTGTGTGTTCATGTTGGTATGTATCCTTCTTAGAGCTCATTCAGACAGAGTTGCACCACATGCGGACGCTGCATATTATGGAAAGGGTGTTCCGACAGGGCATGCTGGAGGAGCTTCAGCTGGACCCCAGCAGTGTGCATGCCATTTTTCCCTGCTTGGACCAACTGACCAGGATACATTCCCATTTCCTGGCACAACTTCTCCTGCGGCGCAATAACAGTCTGCAGTCTGGATCCAGCTGCAACTTCACCATTCACCAGCTGGGAGACATACTGCTAGAGCAGGTGACTGCAATGCATTCTCATTTTCACCTCAAGAAATGCCCCATTCAGACACAGCATTGGCACAGAACTGGAACTATTGTAATTTTGTCTCATTCTATGGTTTAGAAGGAGTCTACAACTATATAAAAAAAACTAGTGTTTTATCAGTAATAACTCAGAGGCTAACCTGTGACAGTGTCATGAATATACAGAACATCAGTCGAAAATGAAGGCATGCTCAGAAACCATGGTAAGACTTAAAATGAAGGTATGCATATTAACTAGTTGCTCACTAGCAACTATTTTATCTGTATCAGTCACTATAAAGAATTTAGTAATGCCTCAATAAGCAGTAATTCTGAGTTTGTTGAAGGAAAACCTAGTTCACTTAGTTTGGCATAGTAGTTGTGGAATGTGATATAACAGGTCTGAAACACTGCCACTCAAAACAGCTTATGTGTCTGTTCTTCTGCCAGTTCTCAGGCCAGTGTGCGGATGACATGCGGAAGACTTATGCTGAATTCTGTAGTCGCCACTTGAAGGCCGTAAAATTGTACAAGGAACTGCTGGCCAGAGACAAGCGGTTCCAGTGCTTCATACGGGTGAGACCAAACAATAAATGTAAAACATATTAAAATACATAGCATGTAGGGCATTAGAAATCATAAAGATGACATATAATGTTTATAATTATATATTATAAATCAGATGACATATATTTATATCAATACTATAACATATGTATTATTTTATGTTGCCTCATCTTTATTCATTTATTAACTATCCACAGCCCCACCAATAAATAATTAAGTCCAGTTATCAGTGTCTCTGGAAAAAAAAAAAAAATTTTAATGGCACCATTTATTCAATAGTTGGCCATGTTTGGAATAAATATGTTACTGTTTCTCTTTTGCTTCTATCCTCTATCTGCTCTGTTTTACTGGATCTTGTCACTGTTTTGACAGAGGTAGAACTTAGCCTTTACCTCATTTCGGTGTGGTGATGTTCAAGCATTGTTTTCACACGCTCAGACCTTTCTCAAGGTGTTTTTACAAGGGTCCATACCACCTCTGCTTCTGTCATACAATAACTGGAAATTACTCTCCAAAGGAATTATTTGCTCTCGGAAGCCTTACTGTGGAAGTGATATGGTGTATCACCCCTGTCTGGCTGTTGGATTGGGGTTGAAGCCAGAAGACAAAATGAATTTTGGGAGGTGAATTGGTGAGAATGATTGCATTACCAGGAGCCTCTGCAGGAAAAAGAGCCTACTCTGTCCCTTTTTATAGAGAGCTGTAGAGTTCCTGGTCCAGTCTAGTTTGCTGTGGGAAGCCAGGTATTTGTTCTCTTGCACAATCTCCACCATCTTGCCGCTAATGGAAATTGGAGTAGTGGGAGTCCTGGATCTCCTGAAGTCCACCTCCAGCTCCTTTGTTTTGTTTATCACAAAAGTCCACAAAAACTGTTAACCACCATTTGATACTCCATCACATCCTCCCCCTTGGTGCATCCAACAACTGCAGAGTCATCACAGAGCTTCTGTAGATGGCAGATAAAGGAGAAATCAGCACAAACCTGAATCTCCAAAACAGTGCTCAGATAGTTCGGTTGCAGACGGCAGAGTGGTGAGTGCTTAAAGAGAGTGGCATGGCAGAGCCAGTTTGGCGGGGGCTGCACCTGGACAGCAAGCAGATAGACTTCCGAATGGATAAATTCCAAGATCTGTAGAAGGCCAGAGGTAATGGATGAGAACTGTTTGCCAGTGGATGGTCTTGTGGGTAGAATCAGAATCAGCTGATTTCATACCTAACAGATGGTACTCAAAATACTCAGTGTTGCAGGCAGGTATATGTGGCGGGAAGCTTGTTGTTGGGAGGTTGGTGTGGGAGTCATGTCAAAGCTGAAGGCAGGAAACACAGAGGGATGCTGCAGGGTAGAAGAGAATAGCAGACTCTGGGATCACAGGAAGAACTAACAAGGGGAAGAAATACATTTTAAATCTTTCTTTTTATTGAAGTACAATGGGCAAATGTAAAAGATTTAAACATCTCGCTATTGTTACTTTTCTTCTTATTTTTCAGGTTGATTTGACCACTAACAGTGGTCTTTTGTATCCTTAAATGCAAAAAAAAAAAAAAGATTACAAAATGACACAGAAATTACAGCCAGAGTAATTTTGTCTGTATGTGTGTCTGTCTGTCTGTGGCCAGCGGGTGAGTCGAGGACCCTTGCTACGTTGCCATGGTGTTCAGGAATGCATCTTGTTGGTGACTCAGCGGATATCCAAGTATCCTGTCCTTATCCAACGAATTCTGGACAACACCACCGGTGAATCTCCCAAGTCATGGAACATCCAGATAATACTTACATGTCTACATACAACAAAGTAAAACTAGGAAGCAAGAGGCCTGTGCACAGAGAAGATGACAAAAAAAAATCACTTAGCATATCCAAAACCTTGCATTTGACAGCTTTTAGTAGCACATTTGTGGAATATTCAGATCGTTGCACTCTGCATCAACCAGACAACAATCCTGTTTTCCAACATGGATAAGCCATTTGGTCAGCCATTTTCCTCCTGTTACACTATAACTGGTACCATTTGTTTTAAAAAAAAAAAAGGTATGACACTGTAATCTCTCAGAACCTTTATCCTGTTTTTGCCAAAATGATCATGATCACACACTCGACCTTTATTTTCTACTTATCTTTCCAAAGCATGCGCACATAGTACTGTTGCACCTAATATAGTTTAACAGAAGTTAGAGTTTAGTTTTGTCACAATTTTATATATGATCAACTCTCACAATCCAAAATCTCTCCAAAAGCTAATAGTAGATTCTTAAGAGAGACGTTTTGGTCTGTCTATAAACAGATTAATTAATGACTGACTGGTGTCTACATTGTGTCTTTTGCCTTATGTTCTAGTAATTCCAGAATAATCTTATCTGTTTGTTTCTCAAACAGATGATGAAGAGGAAGCTTCTTCTCTGGCCCAGGCTCTTTTGATGATCAGAGAACTTCTTAGCTCAATAGACCAACAGGTACCAAAGCACTGGGGGAGTATCAGATTTACCGTAACATAAAATAGTTGTGGTTATTAGCACCTTTCTTTTCCTTTTGAGATCCTTATGACATTCTGTGACATTGTAATACATTGTATTTACTCTTTCCTTAATTGCAAGACATGACATGACATGACATGACAACACAAGAAAACAATAGAGAATTAACAAAAGTTTAGTCAAAGAACAAGATGATGCTAGTTAGGGCCACGGGGCAAGCCTCGAGCACTACTGCCTACAGCAAAGCTGTAGACAGTAGTGCTAGGGACGAAGCCCCGAGCACTATTGTTATCCTGCGTGTTTTTTCTTATTAGGGCCACGGGGCAGGCCACGAGCACTATTGTTATCCTGTGTGTTTTTTCTTATTATTAGGGCCACGGGGCAAGCCACGAGCACTATTGTTATCCTGCGTGTTTTTTCTTATTATTAGTGATACAGTGCTGAGCTCTGAACACAGCAGGGGCGAAGCCTCTGAATTTGAATTAGCAGCCTCTAAGCACGGCCACATCTGTCTCTGCTCCCCATTCACTCCAATACAAAGATTTTCTGAGAGAAGCAGAAAGGAGCCCCGTTTTCAACTCGCGACTGTGTCCACAATATTTGCCGTAGAAACACAAAATTACACCAAATCGTTCAGGAAGTCCTCAAGGTGCTCACGGTGTGTCTGTTTTTCTGATAGGAGCTACCGTTCTCTCAGGAGAAGCCCAAATGTGAGAGCAGTGCAGAGGCAGAAAATGGCTCCTTTTCTCCGCGTTTCTGTCTGCCCCTGTCGTCAATGGCAACCAGCTCAAGTTGCCATGACAACCTCTGAGCCTCAGTATTCAGAGTGGCAGATTTGTTGTCTTTCCACACTCCTCCCAGCCACAATTTACTCTCTAGACCCATGATTTTTTCCACACTTGTAGACAAACTTGTTCTCTCTCTCACAATGTGCTCAAAAAATCTGTGAGACTTACAGAATTTGAATTAGCAGCCTCTAAGCATGGCCACGTCTGTCTCTGCTCCCCTTTGACTCCAATACAAAGATTTTCTGAGAGAAGCAGAAAGGAGCCCTGTTTTCAACTTTCAAAAATTTCAAAACTTTCAAAATTTCTCCAGGGGAAATTGTCTAGTTGTTCAATGCTGTATTGATTTGATGTTGGCCAATGTGTGTGTATGTGTGTTTGTGCACACTGTCTGACTGGAAAGAAGTACCGCTCAAAGGATCTCAAATATTTTACTTAAAGGTCCACATGTGATTTTTATTACAAAATAATATTTAATCAATTAATTAATGTCACATCTCTCTTGATTTGGCCAGCGTGAAAAAGATGCAGAGAAGGCTCAGACAGAACACGCTCTCCAGCGATTAATGTCACCATGAGCACAATGTCAATAATAGGGGAATAAGCCACATTAAAATCACATAGGATTACCGTGAATGTCACTGCTACACACTGCTACACTACATGTTCACTGTCACTAACCTCTGCTTAATCAATTAAAAATTAATTTCAAAGTAGAAAATGTTACAATTCATAATGTATTGTAGCCTAGTCTTAGCACAAGGTAGGGCAGGAGTCCTCACCTGCATTTGTTCAAGGGCCAAAATTTTTCTGTGAGGGCAGGATTCTTAAAAAAAAAAAAAGAAAGAAAAGAAAAAGAATAGAAGCCTGAATAGCCTATTATTGTTTAATAATTTAATCTTCTTACAAAAGTAAAGTTATTTGTATCAGTCTATATCAGTGTGAACAAACCTCTGCCAAGGAGGCAGTCAGTGCTCAACACAAAACCCACAGATCAACTATAGCTGTATCCCAATTCACAGGCTGCATCCTTCGGAGGACCCAGCCTACGCAGTTTCTGGAGGCTGGGTCCTTTGGAGGCTCCTCCGTCGGCCGCATCAATTATTAGTAAATGGGACCGTCTAGCCTTCGGAGCATTTCCTGATTGCATCACAACGTCATAACTTCTTCGCTCCTAACCCGGGAAAAACACACATACGGGGTGCAGAGATGCGCCCATACAGCTCCTATCGCTTGTAAGAGGAGCGAAATGTAGTCTATTATACAATTTACAAATTCACCTGATGTGAATATCTTCACAGTTACAATAAGATATTAGTTGACATGCGAGCTTGTAACATTTGTAAGTGAAGGGTTTTAATAAGGCTAACAGTTAAGCTGAGCAAAAAAGCTGAGCCCAGACACCCTGTGGAGGAAACTCATTTTGGCCGCCTGTATTCGTGATCTTGTTCTCTCCCCAACCCGGAGTTGACCATTCGCCCTTTTCTGGCTGAGGACACTGGCCTCAGACTTGGAGCAGATTCTCATCCCAGTCGCTTCAAACTCGGCTGCCAACTGCTGGAGGTCATGGTTTGATGACGCCAAGAGGACCACATCATCCGCAAAAAGCAGAGATAAGATCCTCAAGTCACCAAACCCATCACCTTCCACCACTCAGCTATGCTTAGAAATTCCGGTGAAAAGGGGCAGCCTTGGCAGAGCACAACCCTCACCAGGAACAGGTCCGACTTACTAATAGCTACATGGAACAGACTCACACCCTGTTGGTACAGGGAGTACAGGGGGCCACCCTATACTCCCAGAGCATCCCCCACAGGATGGCCCTGGGAACACAGTCATAAGCCTTCTCCAGATCCACAAAACACAAGTGGACCAGTTTGGCAAACTCCCATGCTCCCTCCAGCACCCTAGTGAGGGTATAAAGCTGGTCCACGCTTCTACGCCCGGGGCGAAAACTGCCCAAGTTTTTGCCTCAGCGACCACCACAGCCACACACCACTTGGCTGTCTAGTAGCAGTCAGCTGCCTCTGGAGGCCCAAAGGTCAACCATGCCCTGTAGGCCTCCTTCTTCATCTTCAGCCTGATGGCTCTTCTCACCCTTGGTGTCCACCAGCGGGTTTGGACGTTGCCGCCTCGGCTAGCTCCGGAAACCTCGTGGCTGCAGCTCGCGACATCTGCTTCAACAATGGCAGAGTGGAACAAGGCTCATTCGGACTCAATGTCCCCTACGGCCTCCGGAACATGGTTAAAGTTCTGCCGGAGGTGGGAGTTGAAGACCAATTCGACAGGTTCTTCCACCAGGCGTTCCCAGCAGACCCTCACTACTCATTTGGGCCTACCAGGTCTGCGCTGTGTCTTCTCCTGCCATCTGATCCAACTCACCACCAGGTGGTGATCAGTTGACAGCTCTGCTTCTCTCTTCACCCGAGTATCCAAAACACATGGCCGCAGGTGAGATGATACAATTATGAAGTCGATCATCGACCTACGACCTAGGGTTTCCTGCTGCCAAGTGCACCGATGGACATCTTTATTTTTGAACATCGTGTTAGTTATCGACAAACTGCAACTTGCACAGAAGTCCAATAACTGAACACTGCTTGGGTTCAGATCAGGCAGGCCGTTCCTCCCAGTCAGGCCCCTCAAGGTCACGCTGTCATTGCACACATGAGTGTTGAAGTCCCCCAGCAGGACAATGGAGTCCCCAGTCAGGGCATTATTCAACACCCATCCCAAGGACTCCAAAAAGGGAGTGTACTCTGAACTGCTGTTTGGCACGTAAGCACAAACAACTGTCAAGACCCATTCCCTGACCCAAAGGCGCAGGAAAACAACCCTTTTGTCAACTGGGGTAAAACCCAATGTAATGAGGATCTCAGCTCTATTGACACTGTTTATACAATTGTGTTTGTAATGGGTGTGTGTTCCAAACATGTGGTTTATGTTGGTAATTGTCATTTTTCTCGGGGAGCTTATAGTTGTAACCATTACTGAGGTGGCTGGTACATTTTTTGATGCCAGCTGTATTGAACTAATTGTTGTTTTTGAGGTCTTGTGTCCTGTATTGAATATTATGAAGGGGTTGACTTGTTAGCTGCTATACACTAAACAGCTGGTGATAACATGATATGCAATGTGTTGATTGTAATAATATTACTGGACTCTTGTTAGCAACATGTTATGTTACTTCGTTACTGCAGAGAGGTAATGGTAATGTAACACATTACTCTTGTAATGAGTTACCCCCAACACTGAAGGTTGAGGGGAAAGAAGGTGGTGAAGGGAAGGCATGGGGAAAAATATATATTAATGCTAATACTACTTTTGTCAGCGCCAACAATGACAATAATAATAATAATAATAATAATAATAATAATAATAATAATACCACCAATACCACTACTGGTAATGTTACCATTACTGCTCCTCCTACTCATAATAATAAAATCAAGAAGAGTGCTGTCAGCATGTCTGGCCTGGGCCATTGGTGCTAAAGCACGATCAGATCACATTGTAGAGAGTCAGCTTGGTCAACAACGAAGTTGGAGTATACACCTGCTCATTAGCCTTGACTGTTGAAATAGTAGCTCCACTATCAACCAGAATATCAACTGTGGTTCCATTAACTTCAACTGACATAGTAGGATCTTGTGAAGGATTATTAGAAAGCCGAATTGTAGCTGCTTGTAATTTAGGATGTTGTTGAGCTGATCCATTTTCCTCATGGCTCCCCTAAGCTTGATAAGCCTGATTGTGTGTGTTGAATTTCATGCAGCTGCGGAGGGGGTGGTAGTAACCCTGGATGAGCACCATATGTGATGGGATCTGGGAAAACCAGTCACATGTCAAAATTTTACCTTTTGGAGATTTTAATATCACTTAGAAGCTTATTTCAAGCTGTTTTCAAATCTGTTTTCATAATCTTTTTATCTGGTTTGTATCAAGTGTTATGATCAGTCAAAGTCAGCTGATCAGTAAGATTTTTTGGAGCAGAATTTAAAGTCAAGGATTCTAAAGCAGAACACGACCAGCTACCTCAAACTCTCTCCGTCTCTGAAGCTTCGACATCTCTTTCTGTGAGAAAGAGAGATGCTATCTCATAGCATCTGACTGAGGTGTCAAAGTAATGTTTTGATGATCAGGGTGACCAGATGACCCGCTTTTCCATTACTTTTCTGACTCTTGGCATAATGTCCATTGAGCACCATATGTAAAGGATACTAGCTGCTTCACATCTGGTACTAGGCAGTTGTAAACTTGTGTGAGCCATATAAGGTACTCCTCTGGATTGCCAATTGGATTTGGGGCTTTGCGTACCATGTCCATACTCTCTGATGGGGTCCATGGTTTACACACAGCCATGTCTCCTATCATGATTTTTGTAGCTGGAGCTGGCTCTGACCCTCTTGTTTTTCTGTCTATGAATCTAGTCACTATTGGGGTGCTCTTCATTTGTTTCGGTGGCGTGCTGCTCTTTTGTCTTCCACGAACTAACATTGCTCCTTTCTCTGTGTCTGTGTGTGTGTGTGTGTTCAGTAACTGCATGTGATGACATTGCTCCCATTGCCGAGTCAGTTAGTGTTCTACAGCAGCTGCAGCATGTATAAGAAAATTATTATCTGTTAGCCTTCTGTCTATCCCTGATTCACTTCAGGCAGCAGAGAAGCTACAAATCTACCCAGGCTGGAGGAGCAGCACCAGCCCCTCGTCCTACAGCAGCACCAGGTGACATCCACCCTGAGGAGGATCAACACCCGCAAAGCTACAGGACCGGATAAGGTGTCAGGCCAGACTCTGAGAACATGCGCTGACCAGCTAGCAGGAGTGTTCCTGGACATTTTCAATCTGTCCCTGCAGCTGTCCATGGTTCCTGAGTGCCTCAAGTCCTCCACCATCATACCGGTGCCTAAGAAGACGTCTGCCACCTGCCTGAACGATTACCAGCCTGTTGCCCTAACCCCGGTAATCATGAAGTGCTTTGAACGGATTCTTCTCAGGTACATCAGAGACTTCATCCCCTCGGACCTAGACAGCCTTCAGTTTGCCTACAGAGGGAATCGGTCTACAGAGGATGCTGTCTCCATCACCCTGCACACAGCCCTGACCCATCTGCAGCAGCCCAACACCTATGTCAGGATGCTATTTGTTGACTTCAGCTCAGCTTTTAACACCGTCATCCCAGACAAGCTGGTGCTGAAGCTACACGCGGTGGGTCTGCCTGCGTCACTGTGCCACTGGATTGGAGACTTTCTCACCAACAGGCCTCAGGTGGTGAGAATAGGGAACACAACATCATCCCCTCTGGTCCTCAGCACGGGCACGCCACAGGGTTGTGTGCTCAGCCCAGCCCTCTTCACCCTGTTCACACATGACTGTGCTGCCATCCACCCCATGAACACAGTCGTGAAGTTCGCGGACGACACTACAGTAGTGGGTCTCATCTCAGACAACAGCGAGACCCACTACAGAGAGGAGATTCACCAGCTCACCCAGTGGTGTTCAGCCAACAACCTGGTTCTGAACACAGGGAAGACCAAGGAGGTCATTGTGGACTTTAGGAGGTCCAGGAAGACGGATCACGCCCCCCTCCTCATGGACGGAGAAGTGGTGGAGCGTGTGGACAACATCAAGTTCCTGGGCCTCCACATCACATCTGACCTCTCCTGGTCTATGAACACCTCCCGCCTGGTGAAGAAAGCACAACAAAGGCTTTTCTTCCTCAGGAAACTGAAACGGGCTGGACTTTCCTCTCGGCTGCTCGTGAACTTTTACAGGGCCACAATCGAGAGTATCCTCTGCCTCAGTGTGATAGTGTGGTATGGCAGCTGCACGGCACAGGAGAGGAAACAACTGGCACGGGTGGTAAAAACTGCACAAGGCATCGTGGGCTGCCCCCTTCCTGACCTGGACTCTATATATGCAGGCCGGGTCAAGAAGAGGGCAAGATCTATCGCCATGGACCCCAGCCACCCGGGCCACAGACTGTTTGTACCGCTTCCATCAGGAAAGCGGTACAGGACTATACGAACAACCACCAATAGACTGAGGGACAGCTTCTTCCCCAGAGCTGTCAGGGCTATCACCCCCTGCAGCACCTCACACACACCTCACCACCCCGCAGCAACACCCACACACTCACACACCCCCCCCCCCCCCCCCCCCCCCCCCGCAGTCACACACGCACATCTACACACACACACACCCCTTCCCCCGCCGCCTCACACCCCCCCCCCCAACTGCCAAATACACATTCCCCCCCACATAGCCACACACAGTCACTCCCACCAATTGGAGGGAGAGACTGTGAGGACACTTCTTTTGCACACTCGCCCCTTCTGTGTACTTAACATTTAAGTATACACACAGCACCATTGCATTTTATGTATATTGTATATACGTTTTAAATGCTGACTTTTTATGTCCTTTGAGTTTATCTTATTCGTGAATTTATGTTATCTGTGAGTTTATTTTATTGTGAGTTTATTTTATTGTGAGTTTATTTTATCTAGATGTGTTTTATCTTATTTTATTTTATCTTATTTTATTATTGCAACGAAAATTTCATTGACATGGCTATGCTCAATGACAATAAAAGCAATCTTGAATCTTGAATCTTGAATCTAAGTAATTTGGGATACAGCGAAGTCGTATAATTTGTGTCACTATTCACATTCCTGGAGCACATATCATTCCTACCTGATTGAATTGGAACTGGTAGATGAGCCACATTCAGTACTGTCAACAAGCTGTCTGACGTGGGTTTGCCTTGATGCCTCGCCCAACCATACCTCATTGACTTCACACTTGCAGCAAGGTCATTCTGGTGTCATTCTTTAATTTTTTTCATTTCTGCAGCTCTAGTTTGTAATGTGACCTCTAACAAAGGCACGTGACAAGGAGTGAAACAAGCAGCGCATTTGTCTATGGTCTCTTTTCAACTCTTCTGGTATAGAAACATCACAGCGCTTTTCATTCACTCTCACATTCATACCTCTCTGTCCCTGCCTTGTGCGATCCTATCATCCATCATTAATTCAGCCAGTTGCAGCTTGCGTTCCTCAAAAGAACCTTCATACGGCCATTCACCCTTTGTCCATTCACACATGAGTGCAGTGAAAGGCATTGCATAGCGCCATTTTCTCTGTCTTCCTACTACTCTAGCAGCTGATCTTGGAGAGAACATAGTCTTGTGTGAACATGTCTCATTTTGTGAGTTATCTTGTATTTGCCTACCAGTAGACTGTTCTCTTGGATTCAAATGTTTTCCTGAATTACCATGTTTTGCCCGATATTTCAAGGATTCGTTTCTAGCCTTGGCTGTGGACTGATGATTACCCATTATACAACTTTCACTTAATTTATCAATGGCATTTTCCAACAACAAACAACAATATGTCAACAAACACTTCTGCAGCATCTAAATCTCCATTGTGCTTAAATTTGTTTTAGCGTCGTATCAGTGGTACAAT
Source organism: Chaetodon auriga (assembly GCF_051107435.1). Taxonomy (NCBI): domain Eukaryota; kingdom Metazoa; phylum Chordata; class Actinopteri; order Chaetodontiformes; family Chaetodontidae; genus Chaetodon; species Chaetodon auriga. Next base: position 246,350 of record NC_135090.1, on the reverse strand, counting down.
TTCTGAAGTTTATCTGGATGAAGCTCTATAACAACTCTTCATCTGGTGTCTCTTTTTTTTCTTCTGTGGTTCTCAGACACAACTGAACTTTCTCTCTCTCTTTATATGTATAGATACAGATTCACCACATCTCTTCATCACTTTGAAGCAAGCATTACTCAGCCGCCCCAGAATGTCTTCCCATGGATGTAATCTCACTGTGGGTCTTATCTGCCAACAGGGCACAATGCAGAGTTGCCCCAGAGACCACCATATTCACAAATCTTGATTCACTGTTACCAACTGACCACTGACATTAACATTTTCAATTCAAGAACCTTCTTCAAAGCTTGTAATACCTCTTAGAAATTTAAAACCACATTAACTCCAGTCACATCAGCTCACTTAATCTTTACGATTCAAAACCTTTTAGCACTTTTGATTAAACATCTACTTTGAGGTTTGCATGGCACATTCGCCCCAAACAGCACTCCCAGACAAATTAGCCAGGTGTCCGGCTGAACTCACAGTCCAGCTGATACTGCCCAGACACTAATTTCTGACCTTGTAAAGGCCGGTTCATAGATTATTTCGAATCAAAATACAGTTTCTTTTTGATCTTGTCAAACACAGACATGGCAAGGCAAAGCAAAGAACTTTAATTTGTACTTACCAGTCTTGTTATGTTGAGATCCTGTTTGTGATGCCAAAATTCTTGTGAGCTGGAGGAAGGAGTTCACCAGGAGACTTCAGATGTATTTATTGCAGGCTTGATGCATCAAGGAGAAGCTGATGTGCAACACAATGTCCACAAGTGAACCAAGGTAGTGCCACACCAAATTCTGAAGATGTCTCTCTAAAGGGGTGTATTAATACCCCCAATGTCACATGTTTTCCTTTCTACTGCTTGAACTATTCCCTATTATGGATATTCTATACCACCTTCTACATTTTTGGTACTCTATTGGATAGTCAAAACCAAACAATAGCTCCTACCATGCCTATGCCCTGACATCCAACCCTCTAACTGAGGACACTTTGACCTAATTCCTTTAAAATGTGAACTCAAGCAATCCTCCTAGAATTGGCCTGGTCTATGTCTCTTCAGTTTATCTATAAGACCTTAGCTACCTCCGTAGTAAGAGGGGGGACACTTCCTATCTGCTGTCTGCTAGAATAGTCTATAAATATTATGTTAATGTGTCTCTGTCTGAGGTCTCTGTGTCGTCCAAGCTTGAGACCTTTGGGCACCTAACTATACAGAAGGCCTCTGACAGAAAATTCCCTCACAATCATTTTATTATTATTAGTGGTGAGTAAACCACACAGAACTTGAACTCAAGCACTGAACTCTGCATTTTAAACACAGAATTTACATTATAAGCACATAACTGCAGGTGGTAGGTAACGTGAAATAATATATATTATTCACAAAGTTCAGCATTATATAATGGGGATTCATATATGTATATGTCAAATTTAATGTATTCTGTCCAGTTTGATGTATTTGTGTACTCTGGGGTTGTATAGAAGGTGGAAATGATTTTCCTTGCAGAAGGACACATAAGTCTAAATATAATCTAAATATTAAACAGTAAATTCTTGAAAATACAGGTTTATGTTTAAGGTGATGAATTCTCCTACTATAATCCATTTAAACTGAATCAACTTAGTGAGGTTCATTCATGCTCATTAATGCTGTCTTTTGGACTCCAAATGATGACTTTTATCCTGGTTGGTAGATGGAGGACTTGGAGAAAACACAGCGGCTGCAAGAGATCCATGCCAAGCTGGACCTGCGGGCTGAAACAAGAGTAAGGGATGGGGGACTATTCAAGCCTGGAGAGTTGCTCCGCCGGAGACTTGTCCATGAAGGGACCCTGTTATGGAAAACCCCAGGAACCCGGCTCAAAGGTAGGGCACCTGTTTCTTGACAACCTTATCCACACCTGTCAACCCTCCCGTTTTCCCCGGGATTCTTCTGTATGCCACCGTTCTTTCCTACTGTCATTCTATTTAGGTATTTCCTATATTTCTAAGCTTTCGAGAAAAAAAAGAAGTTGACAGAAGGCATAGCTACCTATTTGAGGTTGATCTGATACCCCCATCCCTACCAACATGGGGAAGGAGGAGGAGAAGGAATGTAGTGTATCACGCAGAGGGAAAAGTGATGCATCTGGCAAGCAGGGGCGTTGGCTGGACTGCTAACCATCAGGGGCTGAGCCCAGATTCTTCTGAATCAAAAAACTTTCAGAAATATATCTCTCAATAAATTGTTTCAATGCATTTTTTCTTGCATGTGAGGGGCTACACATTGCTTAAAAATATGAAAACTGGAGAGGGAAAGGTTTGGATTTGATTTACCATATAACCTGCATTCACTGTCAGAAAATTCTGCATTTGAATTTCTAAAGTTTCAATTTACTTTTGTTTTTAGTCTGAGCTGCTCTGAAATTCAAACTAAAAGTTAAATTATTATATTGTTCATACTGCTGTTGTAAAATATTTGGTGACACTGAAAATTGGAATTAAAAATTACATTTAATATTTTATTAAGATGGACATGATATGTTTGCATAACAGTAAGTGCTCAAAAACAGACAAACATCACATTACAACATAAACAGTTAAATCCTGTTTAACTCAGTAAATGTCCAAAGAACAGCTCCACTGAACACAGCACATCATTCAGACACCACGTGCCTTTAAACTCGTCTAAGTTTTATGTCAGACTTTCAACATCCAACAGAAGATCAGCCTGACATCAGTGTCCATAAAACTCTCCAGTCTGTTTCTCCTACTGATATAAATGGCCATTTTGGCCTGACTTATCAGGAAGTTTAACAGCTGACATTTAGAATTATTCTTTTTACTGTACGTGTGACACAGAATGAATGTGAGCAGAGCAGAGAGACGTGCACACTCTAGGAAACAATGAAACACGGTTTCTCCCTGAGCATAGAAAGGACAATCAGACCCAACATCTGGATTAATCACTGACACAATTATTAACAGGAAGCACAGTGTGCAGAAGCCTCCACAGTAAATCTCCCACCATCCTAGTTAATGGTGACTCCACACTTTAAACAGTCCTTGGTAGAAAAACGGTAGATTATACAGCCTAAATCCACTCAGGTCTATTAAAAATAGCGATTCTGCTAGTCCCAGTCCACCACAGTGCTCCAGAATGGCTTGAGACACAGGTCTCCAGACCAGGTCTGCAGGTCCAGACAGCAGTCTCTGAGTGAACTGGAGCCTGAAAGCAGATCCTCTGCTCGTCAGGTATACCAGCCCGTGGCCTCCTTCATCCTTAGGCAGGAAGAGGATGCTCTGCGGGACCCAGTGCAGGCGGTCCCAGAAGAAGTCCACCATGACTGCATGCACCTTGGACAGCAGGTTCGGGGAAGGGTCCACACACGCCAAACGATGCCAAAACATGGAGAACACAAGGTTATTAATCATTAAGACATTTTGGGAAGAATCCATCCATTGGGAAGAATCCATCCATTGGGAAGAATCCATTTCCATTTGTCCAGCTTGGCCTGGACCTTTTCCAGAACGTCCTCCCAGTTCTTGGAAAGAAAAGATTCATCTCCGAGATAAACTCCCAGATATTTCAGTCCTTCTCTCTTCCAAACCAGGCCTCCTGGTAACACCAGCTTCCTGCTCAGCCACCACCCACAGCTAAAGCCTCGCTTTTCAGCCAGTTGAACTTAGCTGAGGAGATTTTATCAAAGACAATAGCAGTTTGATAAAGTACATTAATGTCCTCCTGCTTTTTAACAAAAACAATGACATCATCAGCATACGCAGACATAAACAACAGTTTTTTAAGACCTGGAAAAGAGAAACCAGATAGCTGTGACCTCAGTCTGTGTAAAAGAGGCTCTATGGCCAGAGAATATAACATACCTGACAGAGAGTGCTCCTGTCTGATGCCCCTCAGGACTTTAAAGGGAGCACGTAAAGCACCATTAACCTTCAGCACACTTTCAATGTTACGGTACAAGACCCTGATCTTGGCTATAAAACCAAAGCTCAACCCAAAAACTTGCAAAGTCTGCCACAAGTACTGGTGTTCGACCCGGTCAAAAGCCTTTTTTTGGTCCAGAGAAATCAGACCAAGCTCACAGCTCAATGAACCAGAGAGGTCAAAACGTCATGAATTAGAGTGATGTTGTCAGTTATCAGTCTGCCAGGTATGCAGAACATCTGGTCCCTGTGAATGGCCTGCTCCATCACTTCAGCCTCATTGCCAACACCTTTGACAACAGTTTATAATCCATACACAGTAAGGACACGGCCCTCCAGTTCTTGATGTCCTGCAGGTCTCTTTTCTATGGGAGCAGGGTGAGGACAGCTCTCCTACAACTCAGAGGCAGTTGCCCCTTACTCAGACTGTCTCTGAGGACACACAATAAATCTTCACCCAGCACGGGCCAGAAAGCCTTATAAAAATCAGCAGGGAGGCCATCTATCTGCGGAGCCGTCCCATTCTGCAGGCTCCGCCTCCTGCAGCTCCTGAGCAGGCACCAGAGCCTCCAGCTCCACGTTGTCCTCCTCACAGACCTGATGCAGACCCTCGAAGAAGGACATGACCACCTCAAGCTCCTCCTGGAGCCCAGCATTATAAAGTCCTCTGTAGAAGTCCACCACACACTGACGGATCTCAGCAGAGTCATGCAGCAGCTGTCCGGTGTCAGACTTTAGAGAGTGCATCAGTCTCTTCTGTCCATTTTTACCCCCTAACGTCCATTTCAACGATGTGCTGGAAACGTGAGTGGACCATAGTACACTGAGCAGAGATACCCAGCAGGTCAGACAGAGCTGATTTTTTATCTTTGAGAACTTGAAAATGTTCTCGATCTCCTGTGGAGTCTGCTAGATGTTGAAGCTCCACCACTTCTCTCTCCAGAGCTCTCATAGACCAGGCCATGTCCTTTGTGACATTGAGAGTGTACTGTAGACAAAGCTGCTTGATCTGAGCTTTGCCTACATCCCACCACTGCTGTAAAGAGCTAAAATCAGACTGTGTTTCTCTGAAATGACTCCAGAAAGATTTAAAGGCCTTTTGAAACCTGTTATCAGCTAACAGAGTGGTGTTAAAGTGCCAGTGCCACTCTTACAGTTGACAACTTTAATCGAAAGCACACACTGCGCCAGAGAGTGGTCAGAGAGACCCATCGGGCTGACAGAAACACCTTTAAAAATGCTGAAGTGATGTTTAAAACAGTACACTCTGTCCAGTCTGGCTAGAGACAGCCAGTTATCTCTGCTGTGAAACCAGGTGAACTGTCTCTGAGCAGGATAGAAACATCTCCACACATCACAGAGTTCAAATGTTTCAACCAGTTTCAACAGGGCACGTCTAGCAGCAGAGTGAGGTTCCTAATCATTCCTGTCCAACTGAGAGTTCTCCGTGCAATTAAAGTTGCCTCCCAGAAACAGGTACTCATCATTGCTGCAGTTAGTAAGAACAGTCTTTAACACATCAACATTATGGCGCTTTGTTAAGTGGCAGCCTGTTGCAGTAGCTCCGACGTTTTCATTCGTCTTTTGTTCATTTAGTGTGTTTTTCTAAGTTTCTTTCAATTTCTGTTTTCTTACTGCGTTTTTGGCAACTGTGTCGTGACTTTCACGCAGTTTTACACATTTTTGGTGGCCACTTTGGAGCAGAGGGCCATACAGAGGGGAGTGGGGGCATTGTCTACACACGCGAGCAGCTGATCGCGCTGTGTAAACCCACGCTGCTGCCTGGAGAAAGGATTGCAGCCCTGTACAAGCTGAAAAAACGACGTTGGGGCTGCAGAGCCAGAGCCAAATGGAGGGTGAAGGCACAGAGAAACAGACCATTCTTTCTGCTGATCATCATGGGGAATGTGAGGTCCTTTGGAAATAAAACGGACGAGCTCGTTGTGCTGGTCAGGACTCAATGGGAATACTGACAATGCAGCCTAATGACTTCCACAGAGTCGTGGTTGCATTCAGACGTCCCAAACCGGAGTGTGGAGGTACCCAGCTTCAGCTGTGTGCTGGCAGACAGAAGGATTGCGCTGTTTGTGAATGAGAAGTGGTGTAATCCCGGACATGTTACCGTTAAGGAGCGTTTCTGTAGCCCGGACATTGAGGTGCTAGCTGTGGGGATACAGCCTTATTATTTGCCTCAGGAGTCCACGTCTGCCATTGTGATCACTGTCTTCACAGGGAAGCAACGCGTGATGTCATCCACTCCACAAATGCAGCAACCAAATGCATTTATAGTCATTACTGGAGACTTTAACCACAATACTTTGGACAAAACTTTGCCAACTTTCAACCAGTTTATCAACTGTCCCACCAGAAACAACACCACACTGGACTTACTGTATGCTAATGCGAAGGATGCATACAGTGCCACTGCCCTTCCCCCCCAGGCAGAGCTGATCACAGCCTGGTGTTGTTAACACCTTGGTATGTCCCTATTGTCCAGAGGCAGCCTGTGTCCATGGGAACAGTGAGGGGGTGGACTCAGGAGGCTAATGAGTCACTGCAAGACTGCTTTGAGACAATGTTGTAAATCAAATTCAGCTGTCCGAGAAAAATGCTCAAAAAGAAGCTGCAGGAGTTGAAGTCCGAGAAGCAACTTTATTGTCGACAACAAAGGGGAAAAAAACACTCAGAGACACACAAGGTGTAACTCCAATGAAGTTCTCCAACTTACAAGGGTCAGTGCTTTGCCTTTTATACAGTTCTGCTCAAGGTCACCCCCCGCCCATGGGGCATCTTCTCTTTTTTCTATGATTCTTCTATTTTTTTTACACCATTACGTTATCTTTTGACCGCTGCTTAGCCTGGGCTTGCAGGTACTTTTTTATTTTCTTTCTATTCTCTTGAAATTACACCATTAGCTTCTGATTGTCGTGGGCTCTATTTTTTAAAAAGTATTTACCAAATCACAATTTATTATCATAGTTGCACATAAAGTATAATCACACTACTTCTAAGTGCACTTGGAGATTATATTAACCACAGTAAAGTATATTGAATCAACAGATGCTCAAATATGGATTGAATACAGTAAGGTTATATAAGGACACACAGGGTTATGTAAAGTCACAAACAATACCGGCTAAAACCGGCTGAGACCAGCTAATACTGCTGCAAAGACACCTGCAAAACCATGGAAAACACCGAAGATCCATGATACAGGAGCCCTGCCCTTGTGATCTCTTGATTTCTGCTGCGCAGTGCCAGCCTTGCACAGCATCACCATCTTGACTTATATGTGCCTCTTCTCCATTTCTCCATTGCTCTTGTACTTTTAAGTAAATGAACTATTACACTTTTGCTACCACACTTGCTACTAAAAACTACCATTGATTATAGTGTCTGACACAATTCTTCACATATCTGTTGGAAAAATTATACTACAACAACAGACTGGAATGTGTTGTGTGAGCCACATGGGGAGGACATCAACTTGGACTATATGCTGCTTTCCCAACAACAAGCCCTGGATTACCAGTGAACTAAAAAGTTTGCTGAACAAGACAAACTTTCAAGCCAAGGACAAAATAGATCTGAGGGGTGTACAACATGAGCTGAGGAAGAAGTTGAGGCAGAGCAGAGATGCCTACAGGAGGAAGCTGGAGGCCAAACTCCAGCAGAACAGAGTGAAGGATGTGTGGACAGCAATGGGGCTCAAGGCAAAAGACAGACCAGCAGCCGGTAGCCTTGAGAAGGCCAATGAGCTAAACTGCTTTTTCAACAGATTTAGCTCACATCCAGGAGTGGCCCTTCAGTCCCCTGCCCCTTTACACCTCCCCACTGTCCACAACGGCCTCCACAACCCCCCTCTGCCCAAGCTCTCTCCCTCCAACCCTCTACCCTCCCTGGTGATACCTCCCTTGGACTCAACTCCCATATCCCCCACCATCCCCCACAGTACCCCCTCCACTAGCACCATCCCCTACCTGACTGCAGGCCAGGTAAGAAGACAGCTGGAGAACTGGAGCCTGAAAGCAGATCCTCTGCTCACCAGGTATACCAGCCTGTGACCTCCTTCATCCTTATAGAGGAAGAAGACACTCTGAGGGACCCAGTGCAACCTGTCCCCCCCAAAAAATCCACTAAAATTCTCTGAATTTGTAATAGAGAATAGAGAAGAGAAGCTGGGGGATTAACACAGACCAACCGATACCACAGAGCATAAGAAACCAGATTATTAATTACCAGAACACGGCCTCTGTAAGAAATTTGACCTTTTCTAAAACACCATCCCAGTTTTTCTGTAAAAACATGTTGTTGCCCAGAACGACTCCCAAGTATTCTAGCCCCCCCCTTCTTCCAGACTAATCCTATGATTAGGCTATGAAACCTGGGCTGAACCCAAAAGCAGCCAGAGTTTGCCAGAGATACTGGTGCTCAACCCCATCAAAAGCCTTTTCCTGGTCTATTGAAAGAAGAAGAAGAAGAAACGTACTTTATTTTATCACATATACTACATGCACAGGACATGCACACGCCATGCTTTGTGAATTTTTTTTTTTTGTTGCAGCAGCAGGTTAAACATACACATAAACATAAAATTTATACAATAAACAAGGATAAGGATGAGAGTAAAACTAATAGAAAAACAATGTTCTCAAAAAATATAGCTAAGTATATAGACATAGAATAGCAGCAATTCTTAAAATATAACTAATTACTAAACATAGAATAATAGCAATTGTTAAAAATATAACTACCATATTTACTGGACTATAAGTCGCTCCAGAGCACAAGTCGCATCAGTCAAAAAATGCATCATGAAGAGGAAAGCCCAGGGCTCTCAAGTCTCACGCATTGGGCGCGAGACACACGCATTTCAACCCATTAACACTCTCACAGACAACAGACATTCAACAGATACATCTGGCTGAATAGGTGTCTGGTATGTTAACATAAAACATTAACAGATAATTAGCTACACAATAACATAAAAATAATATACCTGGGAGGCGGAATACGCTAAATTAATATAACAAGCCAGCGAGTCCAACAAGCAAGTTCACCAAGCTCCCGATCTCATTCCACGTCACTGAATCCATTGAAATCATCATCCTCGGTGTCCCTCCTGAACAACTCCGCCAACTCCAAAGGAAGATGAAGCGCCGTCTCTTCTTCTGCGAGGATGTCGTCAGACTCAGCATCAGTTCCAGTTACTCTGGCCTTTCTGAATCCCAACAGGATGGTTTTGGTTGTCACTGAAGTCCATGCTTTGTCGATCCATCCAAGGACTTGCTGGAAAGTTGCATGGCGCATCCTCCCGGTTGCCGTGAAGCTGTGCTCTCCATCCACTATCCACTCCTCCCACAGGCGACACAAGGCTGCCTTAAAGTTCCGGTTCACAGAGGTGTCGAGTGGCTGGAGTACTTTGGTTAAGCCTCCAGGGATGATGGCAGGTATGGAGTTGCAAGCTTTTATTTTATTTTATTTTTGAATTGTGGCGTTATGTGCACTCGCATACTGTCCATCACAAGCAGGACTTTGCGTGTGTTAAAGAAGCCATCAGGACGCTTAGTGTAGCACTTTGTAAGCCAAAGGTTCATCATTTCTTGATTCATCCACCCTTTCTCATTCACGCCCACGACAAGTTTGGAGGGGAGGGATTCGTGTTTTGCCATGGTTTTCCATTTGAAAATGACCATCAGTGGCAATTTCGATCCATCTCCAAAACATACCAGCACCACTGTGAAGTGTGATTTCTCATGCCCAGTTGTCACTATATTCACACTTTTCTGCCCTTTCTCTGGACACTTCGGTCCATGGGGATGTCAAACGTGAGGGGGACCTCATCCCTGTTGATAATATGATCGGTGACACATTGTGTTCAGTTACCTGCTTTTCAACAAACTCACGGAAACTGTCGACCTTAGACTGGAAGTCTGCTGGCAGTTTCTGACACACCAATTTCCATGCTCTGATGGAGAGACGGTTGTGTTGCATGAAGCGGTAACACCAAGAAGGCCCACCAGCAAAGTCATTAAAATACATCTCCTTGGCAACTGCTTGGGTGTGGAGACGTAACTGCACCGTTGACAAGCCTCTCCCGTCAGCACGCTGTTCAAGCACCCATCTGTGGACTTGTTTCTCCAGCTCTGGCCATTGTGCCTTAAGCCTGTGATTAGCTTTCTTTGTTTTTTTCATTGCAGTAAGAGAAACCTCTGCTTTCGCCAGTCCCTCACTCCAAACTTTCGTACTGCTGCACGATTACCATTTTCAGCTGCATATTTTACTACCTGCAGTTTGTAACCTGCAGTATAGGATGTTCTTTTTGTGGGCATTTTGTTCGTGTTCAGTCTTTCTCAGTTGTCTTCTCAGTTGTGCAGAAGTGGTACAGGTGCAGCATATAGTTGTCACAAGCCTAGAGCGCCCTCAAGCAGCTGTAGACGGTAATCCATGTCAGTCAGGACAGTTTGGCGTAGTGCATCAAAAAAATGTGACCTCACCTGACTATAAGTCGCAGGACCAGCCAAACTATGAAAAAAATTGCAACTTATAGTTCGGAAAATACGGTAAGTATATAGTTATAGAATATGTATTATAATATGTAGTACATATTATATAATATTATAATAACATAATAAAAATTCCATATAACTAAGTATATGTAGGGGAATCAGGTCACTAAACCCTTGGACCTAATGTTTGCACTTGTTAATATAAAAAGGAGCACCAACTTTTCCTCAGCTCGAAGAAGAGAAGGTTTTTATTTATTTTTTTCTTTGAATGTTGATGTAAAGCTGCAGTAGGTAAGATCGAGAAGAGAGCAGACTTAGCCTGAAAATTTGAACCAACACAAGTTCACGTCAGTCCCCCCCCCCTCCGCTGCACTCATGACCTGCCTCCAAGCCCCTCCTCCCTGCGGTGTCTGTGTGGCTGCTGTGACAACCAGTAACATTAGCCTTAGCATCAGAAACAAGCTAACTCTGCCCAGCCGCTTCATCACAGTCACTAACATACCATACACACTGCAGAGTGTTACTGTAACAATTATCATATTAGCTTTGTGGTTATTTGTTGTCTCAGCCGTATATGCTGTTGTTGGCCGCAGCGGTATGGGCAGTTTCTCCTTGGCGGGTGGCTGTTCCTCCACCATAGCTTTCTCACAGACCTGTTTGACTGAGCGGCAACCAGCAGCATGAGAAGAGGGAGGGAGCGGTTAGCAGCGTGTGAGCAGTGATTGACAGATGTCAGACACTCCCTCAGATGCTCCTCTGGCTCTGATTGGTTGTTTTGTGTCAGCTGCGGTGGATTCTTGCAAATCGCAGTAGGAGCAGTAGGTGGGACCAATGGAGCCGTTTTTTTTTTTTTTTTCACAGATTACATTTTTCATGTACTGCTGTCTGGGCATAGGGAGAGTTTTAGCAAATATGTCAAAAAATTACTTTTATACAAGTTTCCTACTGCAGCTTTAATAATAATTAACGAATTACTGGGAGACCAGTCTCATCATCTGAAGTGCAAGCTCTTGATACAGGGATCATCTATTTCCAGCTCAAAGTAAGAGTAGACAAAAGATTAAAATAACATGCCAATAGGCAGGCAAAAGACAACCGACGAGCAAAAAGTAAAGAAAAACTAAAAATAAAATGTGTTACGATTCCGAGGAATCAGAGCGATACTGGACCAGAGGTGCGGACAATCAGCAGGAGACAAGGAGCCGTAAAACAAAAACGGTTTATTACCGAGGGCACAAGAAATACAACAACACAAAATCAGCCAAATAACACAACAATCACTATGGCGAGCGGGTAGGAAGAAATAACTCCTGACTAAGAAACAAAACAAAAATACAAGGGAACTACAAACTAAAGCTGTCACTACCAAAACACCTCGGAATAATGAGAACTGTCACAGTCCAGCATAGCACTGACCTGTGCTGCAGCTCTTCAGCCACGCCCCATACCTGCCTATCTGCACACTTAGCCAATGAGAGTCATCAGGAGGGTATTTAAGCCACACTGTCATTCTTCCCAGTTGACAGATTGTCTTTGCACCATGCCAGACTCTCCAGCGTTCTTGTCCAGACTGATCTCCAGTGTCCGACCTCGCCTGTTCCCGACTACTCCTTCTGTCCTAGCCCTGTGTCTGCGGGTGTGGAGATCTTACCACCTCGGTGGTTTCAAAGAGCATTTTCCTCCTCCGAGAGTGGTTTCAACCACACCGAAATCTGTCCGTGATTTTCGCGTTCGATCCGCTCTCTTCACAGTAACTCCCTCTGAGCTGGCTCTCTGCTCAGTACGGCACATTGTTGCTCCGGTTGTCCGTTTCCCCGTATTCGCTGTAAATCGGCCAGTACTGCAATTGGGTCCTCCATTAGCCTGTTACAGTACAATCTGGCCAGACATGGACCCAGCACAACCAGTCCCTCCTGGAAGCTGCTTAGATTGGTTAGAGAGCACAATCCAGCGGCACGAGGCCATGATGGCAGCCACGTCTGCGTCCCATGAGCGGACTATGGGGGTCCTCGCTGCGCAGATTCAGCGGCTGGTGGAAGCACACGAGTGACCGGTGACAACGGGGGCGTCGGCGCGCGCCGATGCTGCCGCTGCAGCTGCTGCAGCTGCTGCAGCTGCTGCTGTACCTGTCGGTCCTGAGCCCAGAGTTAACCCTCCTGAGCGTTCTGACGGGGATCCCGAGACGTGCAACGCCTTTATCACCAGTTGCTCAATCTTCTTCTCGCTGCAGCCTCAGATTTTGTTGCCGAACGGACCTGAGTAGCATTCGCTGTGAATCAGCTGACCGGGAGGGCGCGTCTATGGGGGACAGCGGAGTGGGAGCAGAACACACCTGCCTGCGGATCTTTCCAAGCCTTCGCTGACAAGCTCTGTAAAGTGTTTGGCCGAGGGTCCCGCTCCGCTGGCGCAGCTCGCACGCTCCTGAGTTTGCGCCAGGGCGCGCAATCCATCGCCAACTACTCCATTGACTTCCGCACTCAAGGTCGCCTGAGTGACTGGAATCTGGCTGCCTTATGGGACGCTTTCCTTCACGGGTTAGCAGAGTATATAAAGGATGAGCTCATTTCCTACGACCTGCCGGCGACTCTTGATGGCGTCATCGAACTGGCGGCCCGGATCGACAACAGAGTTCAGGCTCATCGCCGGAAGAGAGGCCAGACCACCGCGACGCACCACAGCCCTCCACGCTACGGGGGAGAGTCTGCCGGCTCCGCCCCCACCTCTGCTGTCGTCACTTCGCCGTCCCTTCCTGCTGAGGCTCCGGAGCCTATGCAACTGGGGCGTACCCATCTGCACGCTGAGGAGAGACAGTGCCATCGCCAGGGAAACCTCTGCCAGTAGGGGAGGCAGGACATTTCGTAGCCAGATGCCCAGCAAAAGAAAGGGCTCACCAGTAGAGGGGGTAGTACTGGTGAGCCGCACCTCCGCGCTGAGGCTGGATGTACTCCAGTGGGGCCACGCCTCAAATTTGTCTTGTCACCCAGGAGCTCACAGGACATGTGAGGTGGTCCATCGGAGATTTTGGTAGCCTACACTGGAGGAGGACACTCGGCAGTACGTCCAGGCATGCGCTGTCTGCAATCAGAGCAAACCTTCGCATCAGGCACATGCTGGCCACCTCCATCCTCTCCCTGTTCCCCATCGACCCTGGTCCCACATCTCTTTGGACTTTGTCACCAGATTGCCCCCCTCCAGTGGCAACACAGTAGTGCTGACGGTGGTGGACAGGTTCAGCAAGATGGCGCACTTCATCCCCTTGGCCAAGCTCCCTTCAGCCAAGGAGACCGCTGAGCTGATGCTGCACCACGTCTTCCGCCTACATGGTCTCCCCAGGGATGTGGTGTTAGACCGGGGCCCCCAGTTCACCTCCATTTTCTGGAGGGAGTTCTGCAACCAGTTGGGAGCAATGGCCAGCCTCTCCTCCGGGTTCCACCCCCAAACCAACAGCCAATCAGAGCGCATCAACCAGGAGATGGAGGTGGCTCTTCGTTGTGTGGCATCCCGCAACCCTTCGTCATGGTCCCAAAAGCTTCTATGGGTGGAGTATGCGCACAACTCCCTGGTTAGTTCGGCCACCGGGATGTCCCCTTTCCAGTGTGTCTACGGCTATCGGCCTCCGTTGTTCCCCAGTGAAGAACAGGAGGCCTGCTGCCCCTCGGCCCAGTCATTCGTCCAGCACTGCAAACGTATCTGGTCCCAGGCTCGCAATGCCCTGCTACGAGCTGTAGAGCGCTACTCTACCCAACGCCAACCGCCGTCGCTCCCCTGCACCAGAGTACCAGGTGAGGCAGAAGGTCTGGCTGTCCACCAAGGACCTACCCCTCCAGGTTGAGTCTCGCAAGCTGGTACCACGATTCATCAGACCTTTTTCCATCCAACCGGTCATCAAACCCACTGCAGTAAGACTCAACCTACCCCGGTCCATGCGCATCCACCCCACGTTCCATGTCTCTCGTCTGAGACCCTGTAAGAACAGCCCCTTGGCCCCTGCTACGCCTGCTCCACCACCACCGCGCATCATCAAAGGCGGTCCAGCTTACAGTCAAGAGACTACTGCGCTCTCGCCTACGAGGCCGAGGAATCCATTACCTGATTGACTGGGAGGGATACGGTCCAGAAGAAAGGCACTGGGTACCCGCCCGGCACATCCTGGACCCGACCTCATCAAGGACTTCCACCAATGCCACCCTGATCAACCCGCCATTGCCGGGATCCGGAGGAGAGGCAGAAGAGCGCAGTCCCCAGAACCATCAGACAGTGGAGAAGCAGACCTGGTGAACCCCTCTCCACCCAATCCCCTCCCCACCCACCATCTACTCGAGGAGGACAACAGGATGGTGTCTGAGGAGTTCTGAGCCCCCCAGCCTGGACCGTGTTTGGGATGTCAGGAGCCGTCCCTTGAGGGGGGGGGTTCTGTCACAGTCCAGCATAGCACTTACCTGTGCTGCAGCTCTTCAGCCACGCCCCATACCTGCCTATCTGCACACTTAGCCAATGAGAGTCATCAGGAGGGTATTTAAGCCACGCTGTCATTCTTCCCAGTTGCCAGATTGTCTTTGCGCCATGCCAGACTCTCCAGCGTTCTTGTCCAGTCTGATCTCCGGTGTCTGACCTCGCCTGTTCCTGACTACTCCTTCTGTCCTAGCCCTGTGTCTGCGGGTGTGCATGGCATGAAAGCGCAGACAATCTGGTAGCATGCCCATGCTGCCAGGGTGCTTAAGTCAGACAGGCAATCAGTGGAGATATGGCTCAGGTGCGACGATGAGTGACAGCACCGCCAGGCCACACCTCCTCTGCAGACACGGAGAGAGAGAAAAACGTTAATACAAGCAATGCAAAATGACCAGAGAACACAGATCATAACAAAATGAGTAAAGAACAAGTAAAGACTAGTCTCGAACAAAGAAGTGAGACGACGGAGAGACAAAGAAGACGTCCAAGAAGATGTGTAACAAAGATGAAAGTGAAGTGGAAGTCAAACAAAGAAGTGAGCGCTTGTGGTTGAGCGCAGGGCATATAATTTTGGTGCTCCGGGGCGTGTCTTGTGATGTACAGACCTTCGCGCATGTAGAATGATTTACAGGTGAATGCTGTCATTTCATCTTATAGAGAGAAAACATTAACTAATGATTGTGTGTGATGGACTCATCTGTTTCTCACTATGGTCAATCACATATATTTTAAAT
The DNA here is from genome assembly GCF_051107435.1 of Chaetodon auriga. Lineage (NCBI taxonomy): Eukaryota > Metazoa > Chordata > Actinopteri > Chaetodontiformes > Chaetodontidae > Chaetodon > Chaetodon auriga. Next base: position 230,704 of record NC_135090.1, on the reverse strand, counting down.
GATCAATTTTTCAATGACATTTCAACATTGTTCACAACATGCGTCTGTCACAAACCGGGCCGCACGGCCATGACAAAAGAGGGAGACATACACAAAAAGCCAATTAAACAAAGTATTTATTTAAAGAAAGATAACATAAAGAAAGGCAACCTAATCTAATCATGGCATGGTGGTCTGTAAGATCAGGGGTGTAAGTGGGTGCATGCGTGTGGGAGTATGTGTGCGTGTTGTGAGGTGGAATAAAGAATCAACAAGATCAAACAAAACCCAGGAGCTGTTGCAGGCAGGCGAGAGAGAAAGCAACTGAGCTCCAGGAGAGTGTTGTAGGCCCACAGCCCCCAAGAACCCAGGTGGTGCCAATGCCACTGACGACCCTGCTGATGTCAGAGGAGAGAGAGAGAAAGCAAGCACACAGGGAGAGTCGTCACAGCGTCAGACACCTTTTGATGAATAATGACAGCATTCTTCAATACTCATACTAACATATATGATAACTAATAGCATAACTAAATAATTGAACAAAGAAACAAGGAAAGGCAGATTATATTTGGTGAATTAAGCATTACTAATTCTAACTGTCTCATGTCACGTATCTGAAACCTAACCCCTTCTAGTCTCTAAATGGCAGTATGCCTCTGTGGTAGAAACCGGATAAAAAAAAAAAAAAAAAGAAATAATTATGAGAGCTAAGATCATAGTTTTGTCATTTTACAAGCTAGAAACCCAAGGAAAAACATTGATACCATGCAAATTATGAGTTTAGTGCTGTAGTAACATCCAAAGTTGAATCAAACATATAGATTGCATTATCCTGATGTGATAGAAAAGAATGCATACAGTCACACAAAACAGTTTGCTACAGGAATGTCAGATTTATAACTTGTCAATGTTAACTGATTCTTGGGGTCTCTCTCAGGAATGCAAACTGTCCATTCAGACATTTTTAACGCCTGCATCTGGTGTGGAGCTGTAAAAAAAAAAAATTGCATCTCCATGAGAACAGTTTAACTGATCCTTTGTAGTTGATTACCTTTTGTTCCAGCTCCCCTGAAAGAATGAGGAGAGGGGCTCCAAGCCAAACATCCCGTCTCTCTCTGAATTAGCACCTTCTGTAAACAGTCAGAATGATAATTAATTCTTTGCAGCTGGAACTGCAAGGGACAAGGGTCAGTTAAAGGTCTTGTTTTCCTACATACAAATGTGAACAGCAGTTCTTAAGAAAGCGAGCCAGGGCTATAAACTATATACCAGAAAAAATACATGCAAGTTGCAAATGATAAATAAATGTAAACAGTAAACAGTATTGTGCAAAACTGCAGTAGTGCAAATAATATGTAACATTGAAATATTGGGGTTTGTGAGGTTGGTAGAGATGAACTGTTTAAATTACTGTTGTATAGTGTGATGCTCGTGGCAGGAATGATTTCCTGAAGCGGTCCTTGTGACAGCGGAGCTGGAGCAGTCTATAGGTGGTTTGCGGGTGACGTCATGTAGAACGTCACGACTGCAGATGGGGGGCAGGAAGTGTTTTGCTGGCAGGATAACAACAGGAAAATGCCCAAGTTTTGCGCTGTCTACGGCTGTACAAACCGGTCAAACCGGGAAAATCAAAAGAGTTACTTTCGAGTTCCAAAAGTTGTAACCCACAAAGGGGAGAAATTTAAAAAACTAACCGAAAAACGGCGGCAGACCTGGTTAAAAAACCTCTGTCTGAAGTCAGGGGGAGCAGAGTCGATCAACGCCCGTGTCTGCAGTGACCACTTCGTGAAAGGTAAGGCTACAGTAATTAAACTACTTACATAGCTGGCTAAAACTGTCAAAAATACAGAGCAGGGTACTATAATATTATTAGAAACACAGCTAACGTTACATCTGTGATTACCCTGCCGTGTTTGTTCTGCAGTATCTCCAACGTCTTTGTTTTTAGCATTGCTAGCTAATGTTAGCTGTCACGGCCAGCGGTTCTCAAACTGACGTCCTTGATCTGATGAATTGCTATACTTCAGCATTCGTTCATTTACAAGAAGCCATCAGAATTACAGAATGTAGAGAAATGATTGATTGCTTCATAGTTGTTCTGTTATCTGTTTATGTATAATACAGTATTAGAAGTCTGGACAGAATCATCTAACAATAACAAATATTGTCAGATTTCTGATTGAGATGGCCCTATTTTTAACTTAATATGAAAACGGATTGGAAATTTTGTCATAGACTGTAACAACATGATGTAAACTACAGTGAACCCTCTTTACTCTCAGTATAGGGTGTTAATCACATTTATTTTATTTAGGCTGCCCAAGTGCACAGATATAAACTCTCCAGACTGGTCTCCTACGCTTCATCTTGGCTACCAGAGAGATAAACCAGTGACAGAGGCATCACGTCAACGTGAGGAAAGATTGAGGGCCAGAAAAGCTGATGAGACCAACACTGACACAGAAGAGACCTGCACCGACACCACAGAGGCATTGCTGGACCTCAATGAGGGCACACAGAGCCCAGAATCAGAACACTTACAAGGTAAATGAAATATAATGCATAGAGCTTTCATGTAGCCATGTTAAATTAACTATTTTGATAAATATGTATACTATGCCCATGTATTTGTTTATCTCAGAATTTATCCTAAATTATTACCACCACTTTGATGAATACAATTGGTAAATTACACAACTAACCTATCTTTCTTCCTCTCATCCCCTTGGCCAAATATATTCTATGTAGATGTAGGATGCCAGACTGACCTGACCATGAATGACCTGCAGAAGATGCAGGATGTTCTGAATCACTCAACAGAGGAGCTGACTGACCTCAGGAAAAAAGCACTGGATGCAGAATTTAATCCAGAGGCTTTTCAGAACAATGAAAAGACAAAATTTTACACAGGATTGCCCAATGTCTTAGTTTTAATGCAAGTGTTTAGATTATGTGAGCCATACATCACCTCTAGTGGTCTGTCTGCACTTTCCAAATTTGAACAGCTCATTTTGGTCTTAATTCGGTTGAGACTTAATCTTCCACTGCAAGATTTGGCTTTCAGATTCAAGATTTCATGTTCCACTGCTTCTCGGATTTGGCACAAAATGATTGACATACTTCATGCGAGAACAGAGTTTCTAATAGAGTGGCCGGAGCGAGAGGTGTTGCAAGCTACCATGCCAATGTCATTTAGGCAAGCATTTGGATGCAAGGTTGCAGTAATTGTGGACTGTTTCGAAGTGTTCATAGGAAGGCCTTCTAATTTACTGGCAAGAGCACAAACCTGGTCCAATTATAAACACCACAACACTGTCAAATTTCTCATTGGCATTGCACCTCAAGGATATGTCACATACATCTCTCGTGCTTGGGGAGGGAGAGTGAGTGACAAGCAGTTAACTGAAGAGAGTGGTCTGCTGAAGAATTTGTTGCCTGGGGACATTGTTCTGGCAGACCGTGGCTTTAACATAGGTGAAATTGTCGGATTTTACTGTGCTTCATTGCATATGCCTGCGTTCACAAAAGGGAAGAGCCAACTATCTGCATATGAGGTTGAACAAACAAGAAAACTGGCTAATGTGCGTATTCATGTGGAAAGAGTCATAGGATTAGTGCGAAGAAAGTACCAAATTCTGCAGAGTAGGGCAATGCCCATTCAACATATGACTGCAAAAGCAGGAGATTCACTGGCACTAATTGATAAGATTGGGGTTATTTGCTGTGCATTAACTAACCTTTCTGTCTCTGTTGTCCCACTGGAGTAAGCAATAGATATTCTATTCATCCAAAGTAAATCAGAAAAAACACACTTGTACATATTGACAGAATTGACAGAAAGCCACAGTCCCACCATCATTGAGCAATCCTGGAGAAATACCATCTTCTCAACTTTGACAACTTCAGAACTTTCAAAAGCGCTTAATAAGTGCAAACATTAGTCTAACGCCGTGTTCCCACCGAATGTGATGAAAGCGATTTAATCGCGCATCAAATGAAATTGCGTCGCGCTACACGCTCCAGTTTTGATGCTGGTCCAATATGCAAAAAAACGCCTTGTCGCGGCATCGCGTTGCGCAACGAGCCCGCCCAAACAGCAACATTTCTTCCGCCATTCATTCTCTCGTCGACCATGGCTGAGATAACCACCATCGCTAACCACCATAGTCCATACACCTCGCTCACGCTCACCCAGGCCTGGTCTGTCTTGTTCCTGACCCTGTAGAGGGGACAGGAACTGTCACACAGCTCTGGGTGAGCGGTGACGGCAACAATTAGCTGCTCCTCCATTGTTTCTGCCGGTTTGGTTTGCGCCTGGGAACACCAGGACGTCCGTACGTCAGCATGTCGATGACGATCTCAACGCTGATAGGCTGTCGCGGTGCGTCTTGACGCGAATTCGCCGCAAAAGTTCAATTATTTCAACTCGAGCAATGAAGTGATGCCGCGATGGGGCGACGCGATGGGAGCAATTTTCGCGGCCAACGCGTCCATCGCACAGCGCAATCGCGTCCAGCGCATCGCCCAGCGCGATGACACCTCAAATCGCGTCTTTGCATTGACTTTGTATGTAATCTTGTCACACGTTTGGTGGGAACACGGGGTAAAACCCCAAACATCAGCCTCATTTCTGATGGTGTCAAAGGAAGATTTTTCTTTAAAAAAAAAAAAAAAAGTGCAAACATTAGTCTAATTCTGTTGTTGTCAAAGGTGGGTTTCACTCTTTAAAAAAAAGAATGATGTATGTATATATGTATATATGTATTTGTCAACATCAATGACAAGAGTGCTTCTATGAAGCTCGTTTTTGTTGGTTAATGTTGATGAGTGATTTTGTATATATTCTATTAATCAAACTGCTGTAGTTATGTTTTAACCCTCCTGTTGTCGTCACATCAAGGAAAGGACAGAGGTGAAGTTAGAAAGGAAAAAAGGATGGAGGAAAGAAGCATTTGTCACTTACTATGAAATTCCAAGAAAGTTTTTTAATGTTTCACTTTGATACTTTTACTTGAGTAAAATACTTTTTACACAAGCATCTGTTCTTCCAGTAAAGAATGTGTGTACTTTTGACACCTTTGTATATTGTACATGTGTTTTTATATGTATGTCTACTTATATATTGGCATTAAAAATATTTATACTTTGTTTGAAAACTGTCATAATATCCCCAAAACATCCTGATGTGCTTCCAGTGAAAGATGACAGACAATATTGAATTACCACCCTGCCATACTTGTAATTCATAACAGTTATTTAAATTGACATCACAAGGTGGCCTTGGTATATTTCAGAAACTCATTTATTTTAATTGTGATAGGTAAGATTTTACAGTCACATTTTACAGTCATATTCTATGAAAACCTATGGACATACATCTATAGACATGAGAACATATAAACATTTGATTGATATATATTACACTGAAAAAAAATAATACAGTAATAAATTTAAGATTTAAGATTCCCTTACAAGTCCTACAACACAGAGCTGCAAATCAATGAATCGATCGACAGAAAATTAATCACCAACTATTTTGTTACTCAATTAATCCTTCCTGCAGCACCAAATCACACAAAAAACCCCACTTGAAATATGACCTGATACTCACTTTGTAAATTTCTGTCCCAACACTTCAGGAAGGACACAGCATCTGAAGAACTCTTCAACTTTGGGAATGATGCTGTCCCAGAGTTCAGCATCAGGCAAAATCCTCTCCACAAAGATGTCATGTTTGTTCCACACTACAAAGTCACAATAATCAGCACCTGAAATGTGAAGCTGAGCTTGTACTTTGTAGTAGGACGCATGGTTCTTGTCCAGTTTTTACGTCATCCCCATTGTTGACGAGACAGAAACCCTCATCTCCAGCACACAGGCGTAGATCTACCTCATCCTGTTTGCTGTGTGGGCACTAAAAGTTCACAAAAGAAAAGAGTCACTTCATCTGCATGGCATTCCCTGTTCAAATTTCCAGCTCAAAGATATGTTAGTTTCTCTTATGTACATGCACCAAAAAATGCTAGTTTTATGTTTTACAACATGTATGAGAACTTCAACTTTGCATAGCATTAAAGTTACTTTTCTCACAAATCCCAATGCCATTAGTCATAGGTCACAATGCAAATATACCTGCTCTATTGTGTCATTGAGTTGTCACAACATGAATGATAAATGTACAATGGTGTATTACAACCAGGCATGAAGAAAATCTTTTTTTATCATGATGAGATTTCATAATATAATTTTTTTTCATCATGCCTGGCCCTAATACAACTTTCTATAAATGGGTAGTACATGTTCATACTGAAGAAATAACTGGTACCTTTATCTCACAAATCCCAGGTCCATGACATGCGCATGTCACAACTCCATCTGGTGAGGCTCCCATGTATGGCCACGTTGGATTCAGCCAAAGTCCACTGTCCATACAGGAGAAACCCTCATGGTCCATGCTTAACAAACCCTCATATTGTTTTCTGGCTGTTGCCTCATATTTGCATCCATACCTGTAACACACAACAGTAATAACAGAAAGAGAGAGAATTGTACAGACAAAATTAGTTCCTGATTTTTTTTAAATTCCAGTGCACTGGTTTACATCAACGTATTCCTGATCTCAAAGCTTAAACATACTTCTAGTCAGCCCTAACATTTGTGTCATACTGTCAGTTGTGGGTGTCCTTACCTAGCCCTCATATTTCCCTAATAAATACCTTGTTGCAGCTGTAGAGAACTTGTGTGCCTCTGGATAGCATATGGACTTGACCAAGGACTTTGATGGTTGTGAGAGACTAGTCTGCAGAACCTGCTTCAGTTCAGAGGCTGTTACTCTTCCTGCTCTTTGGCTGAACCAGAGTTTTGATGAGCTTTGATTTCTGGTCTCCTCCTCTGCTGCCTGGACCTGGGCCTGAGTAAGCTCTTCCAGTCTGAAATCTGTGCATGCTTTCTGCAACTCTGTTGGAGGTAGCTGCAGTGTTTCTGGGGTCCTATATGCAGTTAGTGGTTTAGGTAACGTGCAAACAGACTTTGGGACAAATTCTTTGTAATATGGGGCCCTGGACATCAGCGCTGCACTTCTTGGGGAGTTTGTGTGCAAAGCTTTGAAAAACTGAATGTAAGTCTCAGATCCTCGCTCCACTCTTGGACACTGGACTATGGGACTCTCTGTTTGTTGCTCACCTGCAGAGGTGGAAAGAGTACTGACAAATTTCAATACTTAAGTGAAAATTATTTAAAGTACAAGTAAAATTACTACTCCAGGAAATTACTCTATTTCTCTATTATCTCTAGTTTGTTTTTAAAGTAGTCCATTTAAAGTATCAATCAATCTTTATTTGTATAGTGCCAAATCACAATATACATCGTCTCAAGGCACTTTACAGGATAAGGTAGAGACGTTACAGAAAGAAAGAAACCCAACAGTTCCCACACTGAGCAAGCACAAGGCGACAATGGAGAGGAGAAACTCCCTTTTAACAGGAAGAAACCTCCAGCAGAACCAGGCTCAGAGCAGGCGGCCATCTGCCTCAACCGGTTGGGGTGAAAAGGCAGCAACGCGGGGAGAAGAGGGAGAGAGAAAGGAGAAAGTGGGGATGTGGGGGAGAGAGAGAGAGACCAGGGATAACTGGAAACACTGTCGTCATCAGGCATTGTCAGACTCGAGTACTCAAGTAAAAGTACATTTATCCTACTTCAAAAATGTTTGTACAATTATTTAACCTTATTACATTTCACAGCACATGTTAGCTAAGCTATCTCCTGTCTTTAACTGTCTCATCTTTCATACTGACCAGCTCATTCAGTAATCTACACCTCTGCTCACCTGTCTTCCCTGCAATGGCATCATCTAGTTTTTGTTTTTTTGATTTTGCTGATGAAAAGTCTATCTTCACAACTGGAGCAGCATGAATCTGAAAGTGTGAGAGTCAAGGAGAACAGAAGCGCTCCAAATGAAATCAGCTCACACTGAGAAAAAAAACTACATGTCATGTGCATTTGATTACCTTTTTGACATTTGATGGCATTATCCACTTGCACTTTTCCATAGTACAAGATTCACTTGCTTTCATTTTAACTCCTGCTTCAATGGCAAACAGAACTGCCCCAACATGTGAGCAGGACTCTGACAATCTGTTGGTAAAAAGGACAGAGAAAGGGAATTGTGCATTTACAGATAAGGTCTGTTTTTCATAGTGACATGCACAGTAACACAAAGAGCTGACAGACTGCTTTATTTACGGGGTTTACAGGGAGAACCTAATTTTACATACATAAGCTGTGCTTCTCTGCTTTCTGAACTTACTCTTAAACACCAGGCTATCCATGACATGATATATCACACATTGCCTGTTTACCACGTAAACTATAGTCAGTATAAGCTAATATCTCACTGGAAACAAACTAGTATTCTTTAGATCAGATGACTCATGATAGTTCTGCTGTCACATTTTCATGTTCACTACTGAACATTTGACTAAAGCAAGGGGAAAGGTGGCTTAATTCTGAATGTTTACATGTTGATGTGATCATTTATTATGACTTACCCAGCCATACAATCACAATGTGCTGTGACAACTTCTCCGTTGTCTTTAGCCACGACCCACGTTTTCAAAGGTGTCTCATTAGACCTCTGAGAATGGTTGACCTAGCAACATTAGGTAGAAAGTAGTATTGACAATTAGCCAGTTAGCTTGTAGCCTAACGTTAGTGGTGCATTAATGTAACTTTACATTAGTGATGAAACAGCAATGTAAAGAGTGAATCACATTTACTCACCCGGGCAAAAACAAGACGGCAGTCATTCAGAGCCGGTTTGGATCCGAGGTCGCTGACCCAACCACACACGAAGTAGTTATACGCCTCCAGACTCTTGTACGCCTTCATTTGGCTAGCGGTGTAGTTGGAGGTCTGGAGGACGAGGTAATTCGTGATATCGACGGCCTCCACACCAGGCAAATCCGATAACACGTACAAAAAATCACTTTTCCTCAGTGCATATGGATCATATCCGATATGCTTTTCTATTTTTTCATAATACCTGCTACGTGCAGGCTCAACCAACGCTTTTGAATACTCGCTCTCCATCATTTCCAATCACCGTTCTCCACTTCCTGCCCCCCATCTGAACCTCGCGCGTCATCGGAATCACGTGACTGCAAACAACCTATTAGAGAAGGAGGTCTGCTGTCTGTCTGGTGAAGGGGATATTCAGGGTTATCCATGATGGATAACAATCTGCCCAGTGTCGTCCTCTCCACCACACCCTTAAAGGTGTCTAATTTGCAGCCAATAATGGAGCCAACTTTCCTGATCAGTTTGTTCAGTCTGTTGGTTACTCATCCCCTTCTTGTAAACAGTGTTGATGTTAGTTTTCCAGTTCAGTCTGTTGTCGAGGTGCACTATTTGTAATCTTCCACCATTGTGACATTCTCACTCAAAATACACAGTGGTTGTGTGGTCATCCTGTTCCTTCTGAAATCAATAACCATCTCCTTGGTCTTGGCCACGTTAAGCAGTAGGTCCCTTCTACCAGACCATTCCACAAAATCATCCACCACTGCTCTGTATTCCTCCTCTTGTCCATCCTTTAGACACTCACTCACACTCACCACCATTCTGTAAAAACTTCTGTAGGCACAATGAGGAGTTGTACTGGAAGTCTGAGATGTACAAGGTGATGAGACAAGGAGACAAAACAGTCCCCGGTGGCGCTCCTGTACTACTCTGTCTGAGACCACAGTCTCAGACAGAACAATGCCCAGTCGAACAAACTGTGGTTTGTCTGTCAGGTAGTCAGTAATCCGGGAGATAGTGGGCACATCGACTCCCATCACTCGCAGCTTCTCACCCAGGAGCAGCTCAATGATATTAAATGCACTGGATAACTCAAAGAAAGTGATCCTCACAGTGCTGCCACTAAAATCTAGGTGGGAGTGAGCACGCAGCAGCAGGTATATGATGCCGTCGTCCACCCCTAGATGGGGCTGGTAGGCGAACTGTAGAGGGTACAGTGATGATTTCACCTGTGGTCTAAGTTGGGCCAGGACCAGCCTCTCCAGCACCTTCATCATGAGTGTAGGGAATGTAAGGGCAACAGGTTAGTAGACATTAGGGCCAGATGGAGACTTCTTCTTCAGAACAGGAATCACGCAGGACGTCTTCCACAGTACCGGGACTCTCTACAGGCTCAGGCTTTAGGTTGAAGAGGTGTCCCAGGATCACGGACAGCTGGCTGGCAAAAGTCCTCAGGACTCTGGAACTAATGCCATCAGGGCCAGCAGCCTTGCCCAGGTGCAGCATCTTCAGCTGTCTTCTTACCTGGCCCGCAGTCAGGCAGGGGTTGGTGCAAGTGGAGGGGGTGCTGTGGGAGTTGAGTCCAAGGGAGGGATCATCAGGGGGGTTGAGAGTTAGAGTCAGAAAGCTTGGACAGAGGGGGGTTGTGGAGGCCATCGTCGACAGTGGGGAGGTGTAAGGGGGCTGGGGAATGCGAGGCCACTCCTAGCTGTGAGCTAAACCTGTTGAAATAGTGGTTTAGCTCATTGGCCCTCTCGAGGCTGCCAATTTCTGGCCTGTCTCTTGCCTTGAACCCCACGATCACTTTTATTCCTGTCCACATGTCCTTCACTCTGTTCTGCTGGAGTTTGACCTCCAGCTTCCTCCTGTAGGCATCTCTGCTCTGCCTCAGCTTCTCCCTCAGCTCATGTTGTACACTCCTCAGTTTTTTGTTCCCCGACCTAAAAGCTTGTTTCTTCCTATTGATCAGACTTAGCAGTTCACTGGTGATCCAGGGCTTGTTGTTGGAAAAGCAGTGTACAGTCCACATTGTGGACAGTGGCAGTATGGTCTGTTCACAGAATTTGATGTACTCTGTGATACACTCTGTCAGACTGTTGACGTCCTCCCCAGTACCGTGACTCATTAGCCTGCTGAGTCCACCTCCTCACTGTCCTCATGGACACAGGCTGCCTCTGGACAATAGGGACATACTGAGGTGTTAACAACACCGGGCAGTGATCAGCTCTGCCCCGGGGGGAAGGGCAGTGGCACTGTATGTGTCTTTTTCATTAGCATACAGTAAATCCAGTGTTGTGTTGTCTCTGGTGGGCCAGTTAATAAATTGGTGGAATGTTGGCAGTTTTTGGCAGAGTTTTGTCCAAAGAGTTGTGATTAAAGTCAGTGACTACAAACACGTTTGGTTGCTGCATTCATAGCTCTGCTATGGTGGAGTGGATGGCGTCACACGCTGCTTCCTCGTCAGCCTTCAGAGGGATGTAAACAGTTATCATGATGGCAGATGTGGACTCCCGAGGCAAACAATAAGGCCACATCCCCACAGCTAGCAGCTCAATGTCCGGGCTACAGAACGCTCCTTAACAGTAACATGTCTGGGATTACACCATTACACCATTGTTTAACAGATGGCGCCGCGTGAGTGGCGGCTTGTTACAGCAGCTCTGTCTGTTTTCCTTTGTATTAGTGTGTTTTTGTGTCTGCTAGCCCGGTTCTTTTGTTGGAAGTCTAAGAACGGTCCGAAGCAATCTTCAGTTCACAGTCAAAGTATTTATTGAGGTCACATATAAAGCAATGCAGTGCTGGTCTCAGAATGACAGAGTTCCCGCAGGATCTCTGCCAGAATGAGCACAGATTTCAGGCAAAAGTTCACATTTATCTTCTTGGGTTTGACCAAACCCCGTATAATAATCAGATATATGTTGCAGAATGTAATTGGCCGGTTCCCAAGTAGTGGACGTACCATGCTTTGTTCATGCCTTATCCTTGACATGTAATAAACAATCTGTGTGTGTGTGTTGTTTAGGTGCGTATCTAAATGCAACAGATGTCAGTAACAGACAAGAGAGGAGAAAGTGTCATCTGGCCTTCTGTTGTCAAAACAGGCTCTCTCTCCAGTCATGTTATTTTACAACTCTAGGCTATGAAGGACATTTGTTCCAGAACATACAAGTGCAATCAAGATCATGGGATGAGCACACATGAGATCATTTTAAAGGACCAAATTGTTACATGTCTATGTCGTGTTTTTTCGATCACTAGTCTCAGACGATCATGCATACGTATGGATGTACAACTGGTGAGACTAGGGATTTGTTTTTTCTACTTTGTGGATTACTTTCCTCACCTTTAGGAGATCCACTGAGCTTCAAGTCCATTGTCTACACTCGGGAACAGCTCATCGCGCTGAACAACACGAGCGTACTCCCAGTGGAAAGGCAGTGGGACGTGTTGTGCAGTCCACATGGGGAGGACATTGACAGTTTAACAACTTGCATTATGTACTACATTAACTTCTGTGTGGAAAACACTGTGCCTACAAAGAAGTTGTGGTGTCTGAGCCTTGTCTGCCTCAGTTTCGCGCTGACCCAGTTGATTAAATATTATTTTGTTATTGCCAATCGTTCTGGACCTCTAAACTTGAATAAAAATCAAATGTATGAAAAATTTGAGAACCCCTGGTATACAGGATATTGCTGCATGGCTCAGGAACAATTCATAAAACACTTGTCAGTCAACACAGATCATGTGCAAATGATTGCGCTCTGTTTTTATTTATTTTGTTTCATTTTACGCAGTATGCCAACTTTTTTGGAACCAGTGTTGTGAAGACATCGAATACTTGCCTTTTTTTAATTATGCCATGAGCAACCACTGTCTTATTTTATACTGCACATTGATAGCACTGATTTTATACTGCACCTTGTGCCAGTAGTTTTCCACACATCAGGGCACAGTAAGTCAGTTACCTTGCTGACAACTTTCAGGTGTGCAGCCTTTATCTCAGTGAGACTGACCCCCTTGCAAAAAGTTCAAATAAAAAAAAAAATTGCCAGAGTTGGTGGCTGTCATTTTGTAGTGGCATTTTTTCATGATCGTAATCAGTGCTAACCTCTTTGACAAATACTGCATATTGTATTTACTGTAGTAAAAAAATTAAAGGTACTCTGTATTTTGACAGCTTTTAACGTTAAGCAACAGTAAGATAAGAGAAGACAAGATATGACTTTATAGACCCCACACCGGGGAAATTTAGTCATTACAGCCAGCAAGTATTACAAAGAGCAAGCACAGTGGCATAAAGAGGTCAAAATAAAAATATAAAAGTATACAAGATACAGAATAGTACTAATAAGTACTGTTGCTTGTAGTGAGAAAACTAAGCACTGACATGCCATGTATTGTATTGCACTTGAGAAACACTATTGCACCTGAGAAACTACAATTTCACTAGAGAAATACTAGGTCTATGTATTTGTTTATGTATACAGTTTATACAAATACAGTTGGCAATATGGATAATAAATAGTGTTATTGCACAGTTGAGAGAAATATACAACTGCGCCAGGTGAAATGGATAAATATGAGCTTATATTAGCATTAATAACAGTAGTGCAAAACAAAAGTGAGTTTATGATGTAGAATTGAGAAAGACAGCATCAACACAGTGGTAGCAAAAGTTGGGTTTGTCACAGTATATTGAGTCTCTTACCTGCTGCCATTTTCCTTCATCTGTTTATATGCTCAGTCAGTACTTTCCCACTGTCTCGCTCCCCTGCCAGGGAGTGCCACCTGCCCACTCATCTGATCACACACCTGTGATTCATTCCCAATCAGTCTAGTATTTAAGCTGTTCTCCCACACTCACTCAGTGCCAGACTGTTGTTTGTTTCCACGCAAGACTCTTCAGCAATTATAATTGGACTGATTTCTAGTTACCAGACCTGCCTGCCTTTGATGAGTTCTGTTCTCCTGTTCCCTGGTGAATATCTGAGCCTTTTGTCTCAGTCTTGCCCTGCACCTCCTGGATCTTTTTTCGTCTGTGATTGATTGGTGTGTGCTTCACCAAACACGGACAGAGACTTTGAACTTGAAATTAAAATGGTACAAGCGATGTACCCATGTTCTGGTGGTACAGCTATTGGGTCCTAAATATACCGTTACAAGGTTTGCATTATCAATACCAAAATATAAATTCATCGAATGCCTGTTGATGAATAAATATCAATAAAAAATTCATTCATTCATCTATCTTCTATACCCGCGTATCCCTTCTTTGGGGTTGTGGGGGGCTGGAGCCTATCCCAGCTGGCAATGGGCGAGAGGCGGGGTACACCCTGAACCGGTCGCCAGCTGATTGCAGGGCAACATAGACAGACAAACAACCATTCACACTCACACTCACACCTATGGACAATTTAGAGTCACCAATCAACCTTATTTTATGAGCATGTTTTTGGTCTGTGGGAGGAAGCCGGAGTGCCCGGAGAAAACCCACGCATGCACGGGAAGAACATGCAAACTTCACACAGAAAGGCCCTGCCCGACCCGGGGATCGAACCAGCGACCTCCTTGCTGTGAGGCACGCGCACTACCTGCTGCGCCACCGTGCCGCCCTCAATAAAAAATTATAAGTATCAAAAACGGGGTTTAAATAATAAAAGAATTTAGTAAAAATCTTGAGATTTGTAACTAAGTAACATCTCCTCAGGCATGGAATACATAACATTGTCAGAGCTTTCAAATGTATGTAACAGCTTTGGCAATAATCATTCCGTCATCCATTTCTGTCATGTACTGGCATTCTTGTAAAAGTCTTGGAACCAGTTAGTCTTGGCCCCATGGAAAGATTCTCGTAGACTGCTGTTTTTCAAGCCTGACATTTTCTAACATTATGTGACACTGTATTTCATGACTGATTGACAGATTACTCTGTCTGCTGCCTTTCTGTGGTCCTGACAGTCACGAGACACTTTACGCTTGTTCGAAATTTAATTCCTTCTTGACAGTGAGCAAGCAGAAACCTCCTACACTGTAAAAAAAAAAATCTTAAAAAAACGGTAATTTTCCGGCAGCTAGGGCGCCAAAAAAATACAGTGAAATAACAAGAAATTACTTTCTCATAAAAATACAGTTTTTTTCCATAATTAAAATACAGTTTGTAGTTGTAATTTTAACAAGATTTTGCCTTATTTTCAGTTTTTTTTAACGTTTAATTAGAAACATTTTCACATTTTAAAACAATTAAATTACCTAGAAATATGGTAAGTAAATGCTGTATTACGAATAATAATGCTTAAATTTTCAGAAATGTGCTGTTATTAGTTGGTTTTAATGACATTATTTTATGGAAAGAGGTTGTATAATAATTTGTGTTTGATGTAATATAACAGTATATGACACAAAAAATAATGTGATTCATCTTTCAAAACATGTCAAAAAACTGTTGAAAAACTAGATATTGGGTTTAAAATTGCAACAATTTACTGTTAATTTTAGATCATATCAAATGTATATTTAGTTATTTTACGTTGTTTTTAACATTTAATTACAAACATTTTAGGTTTTAAAACAATGAAATTACCCAAAAAGATGGTAAATTCACATTGTAATATGAATAATAATGCTTAAATTTACAGAAATGTGCTGTTATTAGTTGGTTTTAATGGCATTATTTTATGTAAAAAGGCTGTATAATACTTTATATTAGATGTAATATGACAGTATACAACAATAATTTGATTAATCTTTCAAAACATGTCAAAAAGACATATTGGGTGTACAATTGCAAAAGTTTACTGTTTATTGTAAATGTAGTTTTTAGTTTTCTTTTACATTGATTTCCTGAATATTTAAAAGGACTTGCATCTTAAAAAAAATTCTCTGTTGTATTCAAATGAGACTAAGCTGAACAAGAACAGCTACAATTTCCCATTTTCAGTATTTTTATTAACTGTAACAGGTAACCATTATTACAGCAATATTCAAAAATCAATTGGCTGGCTGGCTCTGAAACAAAAAAAAAAATCAACTGAATTGGAAATGAAAGAAAAAAGTAAAAAAAAAAAAAAAAAAAGTTGAGTTACCAATTCACAGTATTATTTCTATCCAAGTCATCCATAACCTGGTCAAGTAACCATACATCCAAAACTTTGATGACAAACTTAGTCAAACCTCACTGTAAATGAATCTATACTCTATCCAAGGCATCCATAAGTTGGTCAAGTAATTATACATCCACAACACTGATAACAAAGCTACATAACAAATAGCTTACATGAAACCTCACTGGACATTAATCCATAACAGTCTGTAACTTGGACAAAGTATCCATAACTTGTGAGCACTTTTTATTCCCTCCACTCGTAGTCTGCAATTTTGGTGATGAGTGTGAGAACCTTTGGACTGACTGCAAGTTGTTTTTTGGTGGCGTTCCGCTCCACTTTTGATCCCTTGTCTGGATTTATCTTGAAGAGGCACCTGTGAAATGAAAAAAAAACAACAACTTTAGTAACTGTGGACTGTACTCTAATGTAATGTTTTCATACATTTGCAAAAAGGTTACACAACAGTTTAGACAGAGCTTGCTTGTGAAAGAGTATTTGGACATACAGGGAACTGTGGAACAGTGATGTAATGAAAAGATTAACATGTGAGTACTGTGTATGTGTATTGTGCATGAATGTGTATGAATGTTTGAAGGTGGTCGGAAGGACTGTTTGGTGCGAAATGGCAGCCACACTTCCCTCAGTTTGCACCAGGGCAGCTGTGGCTACAAACATAGCTTACCACCACTGGTAAGAATGTGTATGAATGAATGATGGTTTCTGTAAAGCGCTTTGGGTGCCTTGAAAAGCACTATACAAATCCAAGCCATTATTATTATTATTATTATTATTAGTAGTAGTAGTAGTATAAATACTAATTCAGGGAGAAGAACGTAACTTCGGTCAAGAGGATCTGCTACTCAAAGGTTTCTTGGGTATTTGAGTTTTGTTTTGTCATTATTTCATAAATAAGGATTAACAAGCACCTGTTTCTGTAACTTGACATGAGCATGAATCAAGGATAAATAAGAGACACAGTCAGTCTGAAAATCTGAAAAACAAAAATGAACTCTCAGGTAAAGTTCGGACCATTTTCATCCAGTAGGGGGCATCTTCACTCATTTTTTTAGTCATAACTCTCCCTTGTGATAGAAAATGACTTCATTTTTTTTATAAATTCCTGAAATTTTATTATAAAAAAATTCAAAGAGGTCAATAATACATTGTTCTACTCCATGTATGGGTCGATCTTTCATAACTCAATCAGAAAAAGAAAACAAGGTTGTTTTTCTCTTACAATAAAATCAGAACATTAAAATGAAGTTTTCGATTTTATTATTTTGTTATTGTGATATTTTGATAAATTCAGGAAATGCTTGGAGACTTGTGGAAGTGCAGGTGCTTTACTTTCAGCCTACATGCACAGCAGAGAAGCCTGACTGGAGATCAACCTGCCGACTGCCTGCAGACTGCAAGCACTCATGGCAGGAGACAGATCTACCAGACCGGACAGGACCCAGCACCATCTTCAGTAATGTCCCTTCAGCCTCAGAGATTAATAACGTTATCCAACAGCTGAGCAGAACAGTAAACTAACTTCAGCCCACAGAAATATCCACAACACAGGTCCATCTCGGCAGCTCCATGCTGCTTCTCTCTGCAACCCAACTCCACCTCCTAGTGGGGCCTCCTCAGTGGCAGTGCTGGCTCCTGTCCGGTCTGAGTGATCACCTCAGCAAGGCAAAAGTTTTTAGAGCAGTTGTTTTTACTGTGTTAATTGTTTTTCTTTTTTGTTTATCTATCAATCTACTAATCCTGTGATTCCCAGACTGTGGGCAGGTGAGCCACCATAATCATTTTCAAAATAGTATGATTTTTGTTGAATTAAAGAAAAGGATTAAATACATTATACGTATATAGGACTGGGTGATAAAACGATCTTCAATCGGGATCGCAATAAATTATTGGCTACAATTTCATCGATATCACATGGCAGAAATAAATAGCGGCCTGTCACTCTGCCATCTGTTGCTGCACCGACTGTATATAAAAGAGGGCTGCGCATAGGAAAAACCGCCTCCTGTTGTGAGCGTGTATAGTTGAGCTGCAGCTAAAGCTAAAGGGAGGAAGAGTAAAAGTTTGAAAAGAGTGAGGAAATGGGTGCAAGTGGTGCTAATGGCAAATAAAGTGACGTGAACATGTGGAGCGGTTCATGAAATAAGTCCGGCCTGGTCAGGTCGCCTGTCTTGGGTCATCATGTGTTTGAAGCCTTGCATCAGAGACCCAGCAAATTTTTTTATCAATTTTTTATGTTATTACGGAAGCCCTGAAAGGCAAGGTGGAAAAAAAAAATAAAACGGGCAATGTTTAAGTTTATCTTGTACGTACGAGATACTAACTCATACGTACGAGGTAGTATCTCGTACGTACGAGATAACTCGCAATTATTTTTTTTTTTCACCTTGCCTCTCAGGGCCACTGGCTCAGTTATTTTGGAGGAAAAAAAAAAAAAATCTGAAACGAGAGGTTTAACCTTCTCAGTTACTTTAACTACAAATATCTGCTGTAAACCACAATGGGACTGAGAGATTTCTCCATAAAATATTTATATCACATAATTTTATATAGAATTATGAATGAAAGCTCCATGTGACAACACGTAGCTGTTCCGCCACTGACAGTATGCCACGTCATCCAGACTGACCATGCAGCAAATGGGCCGCAGGCGGAAGTCGAACCTGCGACCATTGCAGAGAACTGACGGCCTCAGTACATGGGGCGCACACCCTACCAACTGAGCTATAGGGGTGCCCTGACCATCTTTATTTTGAATAAAATGTAATAATAGAATGTTAGTTTCTGGAGAGGGAAAAAAACAATGTAAATCAAACCATACTGTGGATTAGTGAACTGTCCAACCCTTAGTGAACATGAAAGTGAATCATCTTCCCAAACTGAAGCCATTCTCTGGTTTCTTCAGGATTCAGTCAGGATGCTCCATGAACTGGCAGCATCA
This sequence comes from Chaetodon auriga, assembly GCF_051107435.1. Lineage (NCBI taxonomy): Eukaryota > Metazoa > Chordata > Actinopteri > Chaetodontiformes > Chaetodontidae > Chaetodon > Chaetodon auriga. The sequence continues at coordinate 211,870 of NC_135090.1, read as the reverse complement.
GCATGCTGCGTTAGTGACTTTGGAGCTTCCTGCTACTTTCAGGTCAGTCCTGAATGTTTTATCTTTATCATTAAGATTAAAAAAAAGTACACTGAAATCACATTATTAGGCCTCTGAATTGTTAATGAGGGCAGAGGTGGGCTGCAAAAAATTTTGAGATTTTTAAGTGGGCCCTGAGTTGCCAAAGTTTGGGAACCCTGTACTAATCATTTCAGCACTTGAGCAGTGCTCAGTTTTACAGTATGTGCATTATATATCTTATTTTGATGTATTAAATTGACTAGTGGTGTCTTACCTCTGTAAGAACTCCAAAGTTGATGCTTGGGCTGCTGGGTAAGATATGTTCATACAGTAGTACGAACCAAACATCAGCAAAAGAGCATCACTGAAGATTCTGATGTGGCCATTCACAATGGTCTGGTCAACAGACAGCATGAAATTCTCTGCTGCCAAAGTCGAGTTTCCTGTTGTGTACAGGGACAAGAGAAGGACAAGAGAAAATTAAAATTAAATTATCATGTTACCACTGAGTCCAGTACAACAATAACAATCAAAGTAATAGTAGTAATAGTTTTCTGGTTTTTTTGGTTTTAATTTATTGTGGTGGAGAAAGACAAATATTCATACCGCACACAACAATACATGGTGTACTTGGAAGTCCAGCACAGTCCACTTCAGAGGGCAGGGTTGTTTGATCCACTTTGTAGAACATCTGTTCTTCTTCTTCATTGAAGTACTTGAGGAGCAGTGGAAGAAACACTGCAACATTCACATCTGCAACATTTTTGCTTGATGTTTCCATTTCCCTGAAGATGGTCTCCATCTTCCCTGTCTTGTCACCTGATTTAAGAAATGAAACAACTCTGGCACATTTATTGGCTATGTTTTTGTCTTCCATGTCCACACCTGTAAGCTCTTTAAAATGAGTCTTCATGCCAGTTGTCTCAAAAAGATATGGCCATTCCTTTGTCAAGTCAGAAGTCTCAGTCCCACTGATAATGTCTTTTCTCTGAGTGAAGAAAGTGGCTCTCATCATATTCTCAATGGCTTTGCTGTCACAGCATCTTTCTCTCCACATTTTCTTTAACTCTTCTTGTGCATGTTTCTGAGATTCAGGGGTTTCATCAGGTGGCAGCCGTGTTGGTTGCCAGTTTATACACCCGTAAGTGTCTAGTCTTCTTTTCTGAGTTGGCGTATCCTCTCCTTCACTGCTGCTAATACTTTGTCTCTTTAAGGAAAGTGAAGTGTTTCCTCTCTTCAGGTTATCCACTCTGCTGACCATCTGTTTGGTGAGTGAGTCATACCCACTGCCTACAACTTCACCTTCAATGATATCAGTAAATGCCACAGGGTAGGCCTTTGTCATCTTCCTAGCTATCTCACTGATATGTTTCTTCCCAGGTGTTGGGCACACGGTTAAGATTTCACTGACAGTGAGCCGTATGATTTCAAGTCTCTCACTTTTTGTTGGCCGCTTTCCTGTTTCCAGCTTTCTGATGATCTCAGATGGAATCTTCTGCCAAGGAGTTTGAAATTTGAAATGCCAGCTGTTGTCAGACAGTTGACGAGGTGTGATATCCATACTTGAACTACTTGTTGACCGTGGTGAACTCGCAGTTTCTGAGCTGTAACCACCTGGAGAGAACACAAAGAACATTAGCTGTTATTAAATAATAGGTGGGTTTTCATGGAGCCTTTTTCCTCTTTCGGGATGTTGGTTCCAGCTAAAACAATATAGAAATGACTTGGGTCATTTCTCCTCTTTTTTTAGCAGTGTTCGGACCGAGACTTGCTAGTGCTGCTGGTGAGATGCGCTGAGTCCAGGCTTCAACACCCATGGTTCTGGTCGAATTTTAATTTTCAGACCCATAAAGAACTTGTAAATGCACAGTGATGTTTACATTTTGCAGATAGAACAGAACCAGACAACATTTAGTTTCATTGTTTACATGACAAAATTTTCATTTCTTTCGGTTTAAGAAAATGTTTATTCCACCTCTCTGGGCTTGTCTATTTTGATTGAGCTGATTGTAATCAGATTATTTGGCGGCGGCGGGGGGGGGGGGGGGGGGGGGGGGGGGTGCGCGAGCGGAGCGCCATGTAGAAGGAGAGCAGCGGTATGTGGGAGGAGAGCGGAGCAGCCGAAGACAGCCATCCTGTTAGATCACTTATAATTAAGAGGGGAAACTGCCTGCCACGTAAATCGGACAGTAAAGTAACACACTTTTTATTTTAATAAAACAGCTGAAACAGTTGTCTATACAGTGTGATATTTTTCCTCATACATCCTTCCTCAAATCACTCGCAATTAAAAGAGCAAAAAAAAAGGAGGAATGCCGCGGAATTAAATTGTCCCGTTAATAGGCTAAACATTTTTCTTATAATGGCAGTGCACACTTCAATGAAGGAACCATTAACATTTCGGCCTAAATAAACAATAAAATATTGGCTTACAGTGATGTTGGTACGCGTCGTGGTCGCACCCCAGGGACGCACCTCATTTTTCCCATGAAAAACGATACATTGTGAACAACAACTTGTGTTTAAAATCACAGTAACTAGCAAAAGAAACCTTGCTGTCAGCGGACCTGACGAGCACTGTTTCAACCCTTACTTGAGTACATTTGTGAAGAAGAAATACTACTTTTACTCCGTTACATTGGGCTAAATTCCACTCGTTACTTTGATTTTTATCCATCTTATCCAAGGCACGATCTGTTTGTTTTATTTCGTGAGCAGGCTGCGTACAGCTTGACCTGTGCTGTGGAAATGCCGAGTTCAGCTTTTGATCTGTCGCTGTCTGACTCAGCAGCCTCATGGAAGTGATATTTTACTTTTCCACATATTTTAAACAACGAAATACCTTAAATCAAGTCATTTGGTGTTTTTAAAGTCATGATATTGAGCTGAAACAGATTCTCAGCAGCAGTGCAATTACAGCCCAAAAGCAGCGCAAGCTCGAGTATCCGCGCAGTGACAAGGCGCTCTGATGCCGCCAACGACAGTGCGCCCGAGCTGTGAGCAACCGGGGTGGGGGTAGGGGGGGTGGTAATCCAAGTAGGTGAAATGGCACCCAAGCCGAGCGAGCACTCGAGTACTCGGATATCAGCTACAGCCCTAAATTTTACACAATGTATAATGTAACATGCATAATTTTAACTCAAACATCTAGATCTTTCCACAAATAGTCAGTGGATAGCATTTTAACCCCAGCAAGTAGTTAGTAGTCCTGATACTGATTGCAGTAATGGAAATGGGAGGAAATGAAAACAACTAAGCAGAGCAACGGTGGAAATATTACCTGCGTGGTCACATGGGTGAGTTCATGAGTTTTCTTTATCAGCATCGGGCTGAAAATTTTCATTTTTTCACTTACTGTTGACTGGGAGACCTGACTGTTTTTGTTGTGTGTGGTTTTTCTTTTGTTAGGTTGGAGCTTTTACTGAGTCTGAGAACATTTACGAGTGATCCAGTTTACGAGCCAGGACCAGGATAAAGGTGCAAGAAGATCCAGCCTTTTCCAACACCACAGCAGTCACGCTATAGATGACACCGTTGCTTTGGGACAGACAAGCTTGCAAGCTCTCAACATAACACACCACAAAGGGTAGCAAAGAAAATACACACCAGACTGACTATACATGGGAACTAAATGAACAACATATTCTTGTTAGGGATGCACATTTTGGATTTTTTTTATGACCGTTAACCGACGCCCTTTAACGATTAATAACCGTTAACCGATAAGATTTAAATGCCCTTCCATGCTGCCATTCCGACATTCCGTCATTCCGACATGCTGCCATTCTGACATACCACCATTTAGACATATCACCATCCCGAAATACGCTATTCCGACACACAAACGTCCCACCATTCCGACAAGGCTTTCCATGTAAGGAAAGGTTGGAATCCGCTGTCCGGTGCTGAACTGCAGATTTACAATGACGGCAAATAGTTAGATTACTCATCTAAAATGTAAAAAAAAAAAAAAAAAAAAGCTACAAGCTTTAGATATAATTAACAGTACTGTAGGCTTCAATCGTCTGCTATTGCTTTTTAAATTATGTCGAGAGCGAGCGCGCTGGTGATTTCTTTAATTGTGTGTTCTGCTTCATTTCCAAAATAAAGTTTGAGCTTCTGAAATCTGATTTTTAAACAGTTCTGATGGAGCTCAATGTTTATCTGGATGATGCGGCTTCATTCCGAACAATTTTACTGTAAACCTGGATGACCCGCGACGTGTCTGGACATAAAAAAATAATATTCAATGTAATGTGTGTTTTGTGCGTGATTGCATACAAGGATACACACCCTCCCCTACTGTACAACACGAAGGAGACTGGAATTAGTCAGTGACTTCAGGTGTCATCTGCAGAGCCGTCATTGATATCTGTAATATTAATGTTGCATATGATGCCAGCGTGCATGGAGACACACGGGCTCAGTGGAGAGCTGCGCTCCAGCTGGCTGCTGTGACAGGTCACTGACACTGTGTTTCTGCTTACAGTCATCGATATAGTGACATGTACTGTAATTGTCATGTAGCTCTCTGTTGTGAGCCACGAACTTAGTACTTGCAAGTCGCGTTTTGCTCTCTTCATCTTCGCTGTAAAGTGGGCTGTGATGGAAAGCACGTGATGGCATGTGTTGCACCTGTCAACACGCCCCCATGAGTTGATTGAATTACGTAGCTTAAAAACAAAATTGACCGTTAGTATTAATCGGTTAGAGTTACTGTTATCGGTTAACGGTTAAACGGTTAACCATGTGCATCCCTAATTCTTGTTGGGGGAACTATTGTTACTGGTGGATACAAAAGTCATTTTTTTCTGTACATTGTAATAAAATATCCTGTGTTCATCCCTGATTAGTTGTGTGTGATTTGCTACCGAATCAGAATCTAGAAAAGATAGACCCAACTTATGATACTGATTTATAAGCACACTGTCAATTCACTGCTGGTGATTGCACTATATTACAGTAAGTTACAGGTAGATTATATAATTTTTCAGTCCATCTAACCCAAAAGAGTGATTCTGTGCAATAGATGCATATACTCACCAGAAAGGGCCATCTCGTCAGACTGTGTTACTGGACTTGTACTGGTACTGGCTCTGCTGAACTGTTGGTTGCTCTGGTTGCTTGGAGGACTGTCCAAGACATCTTGCTGGCCTTAATAAAGGACAGATAGTAGTAATATTTAAACCATACAGACATCACATTGCTCAATCTGGGTATATTAATACCCAACATAATTATATACTCATTAGCCAATTGATATATTTCAAAGTGTTCCTTTCTCAATATAATGCAGTACAGTACACCACCACTAACACCCACTATGAAATCAATGATGAACAAAGTATAGTTTATAGTTATCACCTTTTTGAAAACATCAACAAAAATGTAGAGAAGATTCTTTGAAGTATAATTCATAGTAGAACTGCTGTATTGGACTGCATTAATTTGAATAGGTGTACCTAATAAGTATATTTTGACTATGTACATTTTTCTAATGTGAAAGTTTATTATGTACAAATTGAAACATACTTTTCTTTTTGAGCAGTGACAGAAGTTTCCTGGCTTCAACTGGTCTCAGGACAGAAAGGAGGTCACTCTCCTGCAGGTAGCTCAGGTCCTCCAGGTCCTCAACTCCTAAACTTTGCAGATGCTCCAGCAAAGGCTCAGGGTCTCTCAGTTTAGGAAGACTTGCTTTGATGAAAGACAGGAGCAGATTCTCTGTATCCATGACTAGGAGGACTAGAAGGGATGAAAAATACTGTTCTTCAAGCATTACTGTCAGATTTTAATCTCTCAAACTCCAGATTACTCTGAGTCAACAATGCTATGCTTAAGTGAAATTACCCTTGTCCCACAAAGCTTGTACACAGGCAAAGGATAATAATCTAGTTTCTGCTCAGGCTTCCAACATTTCATGCTCTGCCTTGCTTGTTTCACTTCATACAATGCAAACGCTGGCATATAGGACACGTCATGAGGTGTCACGATAAAGTACACATGCTGGTCCTGCGTCACAAGCAAGAGCTCAATCTGTCCGAATTCAAGTGCCTCACCTTGGTTTAAACACAGAAAGAGTCCCTTTTTGTACTGAGTGCCTTTCCACTGCACCTCGGTAGCTGACTCAACATTGGGTTCTTTGACTAAGGTTTCTCCTACTGCAGAGCGCACTGCTTCGCTGTACAGTTCAGCATGGAAAGGAGTGGAGTTCTTAACCACCAATGAGGGTGCAAAAAAGGAGCCAGAATGTAGGTATGCCTGCAGTAGCTGATGGTTCTTTGCAAGTGTGTGACATACATTTTTGAAGTTTTGTGTCCTTCGCACACATCTTTTGAAATATGAATGTTTGCTCTCGAACCTCATTGTCCACAGCCGAATGAGTGGACCAAACTTTAGTATTAAGGCAGGGTAGTGGGTGAGGTAATGATGCTTTGGTTTTAGTTTTTGTGAAGGAAAAAATTCTTTCCTTCCTTCCAGATAATCACCAATCAAAACACTGAGCAACGCAACCTGGGGTACTGATATAGTAGGGGCACAAATCAGTTCCACTAGCTCTTTCAGCTGGACAGTCAGTTGCCATACAGGATCCTCTGTGTCTGTGATCTTTTCACCAATGATAATGGGGAGAAGTCTCAGCAAAGACCAGTTTTCTGTTGCCTGGCCACCTAATTTCACACCCTTTTCTGAAACTTCAGCTGGTTTAGAGCTACCATCAGATCCCTGGTAACTAAACTGTTTGATCCTTCGATTAAGCTGTGAATATGTGAAGAATTTCTTCACCTTGACAAAATGGTTCAGGTAAATGGCAAGGTCAGATGCCACGACACCCTCAAAGAGATCATGGCCAATACAGGGTGGGAGGCCTGGCTGGCAAACATGAAAAAATGTCAGTGAATTAAAGACAGAGTTACATTTCACGCCTCTGACTATACTTGCATCACCATTTTGCAGTTCTTGAACAGTGTCATTGTACTCTTGTACTGTACGGATTGGAGCATGGTGTTCCAAATTGTCTAGCTCACTTCTGGTTACATGACAATATCGGCAGAAATGTTCAGATGTACTGAAATTTTCTGTGAATCCACCAATGTTATGTGACCCTAAATTGTCACCGGCAATGCAAAAGACAGTTGCCTTAACAATGTTTCCAGAGATATTCAGTCCATTTGTCTCCAGTTCTCCAAGATCGGTTATCAATTGAGAGAACACTTTCTCATGGCCAAAATATTTGAAATCAACTTCTCGGCACAAAAGCAAAAGCTGCAAGTTGTCGATAGTGGATCGATGAAAAGGTTCAAAATTTGCTAGAGTGAAGTAGACTCCAAGCATCTTATGTTTTTTCTTTGCAGAACCAAGGGGATTAACCACCTCAAAAGCATCTTGATAAAGTATCACTTTTAATGTGAGACCTGACTCAGCAAAAAGAGGATTGGATTTAAATACCGATCCATCACACACATCATTTAAAATATGAGGTGTACTTTCATTCTCAGATGTAGAACCCTGTTCCAGCACATCAGTATGTTTTAGCAGAGTTGTCAATGTATGCTTTATGGGAACATACTGAGCATATTGCTCCTTTCTATTTTCATCAAACCCCAAAAAAATGGGTTGTGGATGCACATATGGAAAATTCTCCTCAAAATACCGTTTTCTGTTGTAGTCTGTGGAAAGGGAGGAGCTGCAGGATCCATGAATATCTACATCATCTAGGGTCTTCAAAACATCTTCAATTTCAGTCTCAGATAGTTCAGTTTTTGTTTGAAGAGATGCTTTCAGTTGACTTTTCGTGTACTGCAGGCACATTCCATTAAGACTATTCAGTTCTTCTACGATCAACTGGATTGTAGAGGAAGGGATAAGTTGTTTCGCCTGTAGTTTCATATAAAACATGCACAGATTTCTCATGTACAAACTTTTCATTTGTGCAAGGTCTGGGACATCTGCCTCAGGCTCATCATCAGCTGCCCCTTCATCTGCCTGGCTTTCAGCAACAGAGGACTGAGACTCATTAGGAACTGAAGGAGGGCAGTATGCACCAGAGACATGCAGAGCTGTGGGGTTTTTGTGCTTCCTAGATAGGTGGGCTGTGAAAGATGATGTCACTGAAAAAGTTTTATCACAATCTTTAAAGGGGCAATGCACTACCTCTCTTCTTGAAATGTGAGATTTTAGGTGACAGAGAAGGTCTTTAAGGTCGATCAACTGTTTCTGACAATGTGGAAGTTGACATAGAAAGGGTGCCTGCAAAGTTTGAGACTGTGACACGGTAGATGACCGCCGATGATGGCGGTAAACATGACATTTAAAAGCATTGTAATTTCTGAACCGAAACTTACAACTTTCCATACAACACGCATACTGATAATGTGGCTCATTTTTATGAAGCCCTTGATGCATCACATACCCTTTTAGGGTATTCACTGAAGCACCACAACTACGACAGGTGTAATCTTTTGACATCCTTAACTGCAGTGTAGTACTCACTTTTTCATTTTACTCCATGAAATCAACTCGCACCACTTATCTGCAGAGAGAGGAAAAAAAAAACAAAAACAAATTTATGAATCATGAAATTTGCCAAAATCAAAATAAATGCTATTGGTTGTGAAATAGTTGACCTAGTTGTGTTAGCCAATCTCCCCTCAATTAACTAAAAGATGATCGTTAGCTTATCCTTTACATATTTTTCAGTATTGTTTTGAATTCCATGTTGACCAGTGACTAGTGTTGCACCAAAATGAAGATTTCAAAAACCTTAAAAAAGGCAAGAGGAAGATCAAAATGTTTGTTTTAAGAAAGAGTAACTGGTTGAAATAAACCATTACCAAATCTCAGTATCATTTATAAAATATTTGTTCTCTCTTCTTTGGAAGAAAGTACACTTAAAATGGCTCACTAGCGACACCTGCAAGTGGAGGAGAAGGAGCAGTCTGCGTGAAAAGAAAGGAGCAGGTGGGGGCTAGAGGAGGACAGGGGCTTCTGCATCAGCATTCGCGGTTCCCAGCCCCCGCGGGCTTGGCCCCCCAATAATGCATCAAAATCAGTTTTGTTGTTTTGTTTTGAGGGGACATAAGCAGGGTTCTAAATTTACTTTTTTGATCTTCTAAAGTTACCAGCCAATCAGAATTTCCACTAGCCAAATTTTTTCCCGGTGAAAATAAGAGAGATTATGAGTGCCACTTATAAGAAATATATATAAGTAACAGCCATGACTTAAACACTTGCAAAAAATTGCATTGGTAATAAATTGAATTATGTATGTACAACTAGAAAACACAAATAGTGCAGCAGTCAGTATTGCAGTCCCTCTATAAAATAAAATGAAAATAATAAAATAAAATAATAAACCACCCCCACCACTAACATTTCATTTCCTCAGAATCAAATGTCTTCAGAGCTCTCTGGAGAACTAATGGCTCCATCCTTAGGCTCTCCTGATGACTTCGGGCACTCTCATGGTCCTTTACTGCCTCGACTTTAAAATTATTAGTCCCCACCACAAAATTATTCGTCTTGTTTTTTTCTTTCGTGTACATGCGGCAGTCCCTACAAAACATGACGGCATTTTCGTGATCAAACACAAGCCATTCACGACCTGTCAGCCATTTAGCGTTAAACTTTCTTTTCTTCGTTTCGCACGCTTTGTCGACATTCTCATCCCCTGCCTCCTTCCTCTTCTCGCGCCCAGACGTCTGTCCCAACCACCGCAGCATTTAGTTTAACTTTACTTTTTACTTTTAGCTAGCTCCGTCTCCTTTTTTACAGTTTATACGCCGCCGTTCATTCTTCTTCTTCTTTGTGTTTGCGTTTCCATGGTTTCTCGCGCCGGTTGCACTACAGACTGTAGTGTGCCTGCGCAGTGCGCACAGCCAAAGGCCGTCTTGTACGTCATCACGTAGCATTACGACAGTGTTCATGGGAAATGTAGGACGGACTGCAGAGCGGCTCTGCCTGACATGATTGCCTAATGTATTACCGGCCAAATTGGCTAGTAAGTTTTTATTTACACCCGCCAATATGAATTTTAGCCCGCATTTGGCGGGTTGGCGGGTGTTAATTTAGAACCCTGGACATAAGTGTCCCTAAGGGTATTAAATGTATGTAATTTTTTTTTGCCAACAATGCATTATTGACGTTAGAAAATTTTCAAAACCAAATTTTGAAAAGTTACATAAAATTAAGCTTCCTATTCTAGCCAGAAATCATGCCATTTCAAGTCATACAGTGGAAGTTATGGACAAAAAACTAGTGAAAATGTAGAAGGGGGTTAATAATCGATTATTGTTCATTGTTGCAGCTCTAAACAAATGTTCGTCTTTTTCTCCGCTTGTGTCAGTTAGTTCGCAAAAGCAAACGTAATGGCTTACGGTTAAGTGGTAAGCTAACGTTAGTGGCTGGTCTAGGTGAATACTAAATGCAGCTCCAGACGCCGACGGCCATGCTTTTGTCATCATAGTTAGCTAACATTTCAATTGACGACATGCCAGCGGATTCGGTGCCTTTTGCCGACTGACTAAACTCAAAGGCATGGTGGTAAATAAAGCTAATGCTACTCAGCTTCAGTTTGATACTTGCCTTCTACCTTCGTCCTTCCGTTAGCTGCTGTCAGCACGAAGTTCTGTCAGGTGAACTGGAACCGCCGCGCAGTGGTTGTTGATCTTGTTAAGTGTCACGTCGAAACAGCCAATGGCATGTCATCTTCTCCTTTTCTGTCGACCAACCCAAACAGGAACCGCGCTTTTTACTCCAATGGCACGTCGTATCACGTTCAGGGCCCAGTCTGTGCCGAGAGACTTTTTTTTTGTGTACGTGTGTGTTTGTGCAAGGAGACGTTGCAGCAGTAGAATGTCTCCTGATTACACTGTGAAATACAATTATATATATTAGCCTGTGGTCCTGATTCATACTTTCTGTTCCTATAAATTATATGTTGGTGCAGGTGGTAGGTTGAGGAAACAGGGTCTGCAGGGTCTACTAACATCATCCAGACTCCAGTCATGCATCATTTTGTTCAATCTAAAAGTCACAGCATCATCAAGATTTCTCAACAACATCAGGTACACTGGTATGATGATGGCTAGGTTATACTTGTATATTACTTCATGGAGAAATACTCTGACTACAACACTACAGCCGCAGTATCCTCCTTTGAAATTTCTATTCTGGGTCAAAATAACTGCTTTAGTTTGCCCATTTGATATTAATAAAAGATCAAATTAATGCTGTCCATTGAATGAGTAAGTGTTTATGAGTATTAAGAAATCATTTATTATCTTGCAGAAAAAGTAGATGTGTTACAGTTTGCTATAGATAGACCCAAATGCAGGACACAGACAAGCAAGATAAAGGTAAGGGGGTTGTATATCAAAAACGGTGAGGCTGGATGAGGGAGGTAATCCTGGTGACGGTCCGAGGAAATGGAGCTGGTGGCAGGGAACTGAGGCAAGGTTGGGGGTAATGGCTAAAAGGGGAGCATTGCAGGGATGTGGGCAGATGAAAAGCATGTAGTTTATGTGGTTTTATCCTGGTGTTGGCCTCCTTCACTTCCAGTTACTTTTCTTGGTTTGTTTTATTGTGACAGATACTGAGATTTGTTTGCCAATACAACAGCATTTACTTTCCCTGGAGACCATTGCTACATTTAAACTGCATGTCATATTAGCCTATTAGCAGTTTTAGGCAGCTCACAAATGTTTATTTTCATTAACTACGGTCATTTCAGTAGCCTACACAGAGCAGTCCAAATCATTCATCTTCACGATGTATGCAGTTTCACTTTAGAGGTGGCTCAAATTAAATTAAATGAAATAGCAGTTAAGTTTTAACCTCAACATTAAAGTTAACATTTGCAGTACATATACAAATGCTGAAGGTACACCAGGAGGTTGAGTGGTTCTGATGGCAGTGGTCATGCAGGAGCAAGGGTCTGCAGGAAATCCTTTTGAAACTCATGACAAGTCATTCATACTCAGACTGCAAACTTTTTCCTGGATTAAAATCAGGTGGTGGTAACTTTGATAGGCCTAAACTGATTTACAGTCTGGCTATAAAAAATGCCCTTGACAATATGAGCATGCCATGAGTGACATGAGAACATCCAGTCATCAAACAGTGTGTCTGTTTCAGTTCTGAAGCAGCAGCTGCAATAAAGTAGCAGCATATCTATTAGTGAAATGCTTTATTGAAAGCATTTAATTGCAACTCACTTGGTAGTGCTGATGCCCCATAAGCAGAGGCATGCAGCCCTAAAGTCCAACTCTTTGCTTAGCATATTATTCACCCTCTCAAGCTTTCCCCTTTCCCTATGTCTCTTTAGATGTCCTTTCAAAATAAATGTTAATATAATGTTAATAAATATTACCATCTAGAAATTACAGTAATTGTAGTTATTTTCAATGAAAATATTAGTCAATTAACAAAGAAATTATAGTAAAATTACAAATTTTTACTATTAATTCCTCAGTAATTTTAAAAGATTTTTTCCTTTTTTTAGAGTTTTATAGTTGGATTTTACAGTTTATTCCCTTAAATAACAGACAAATATTTGTGAAATAACGATACATTTGTGAACGTATTTTAACAATAAATATATGTATTTCTAATGGGGTTTTTTGTAAAAGAACAGAAATATTGTGTGTTTTCACAGTTACAGTGATTTCACGTTATTTTACATTTGACATGTAAAATCACAGTCTATTTTTGTAAATTAAATGGTATTTTAAAAATACAGAAAAAATCTGTAAAATAGACAGGAAAATTCTGTTATATTACAATTTTTTTTTACAGTGTAGCTACGCATTGGGACAGTACAGTTAAAAGTAGAAGTGACAGCAGGAGCTTTTACAGACTATGTAGTACGACATATGGCTTTATGTTTGTATGTGTTGACATACAGTTTGTGCTTGATGGAAAAAAACAACTTGTTTTTGACTGTTTTTCGGTGTGTAACTTTATACTGTGTGTGTGTGTGTGCCCTTAGATACACAGGTCTTACTGATGACAGACATCCTGGTGTTTCTGCAGGAGAAAGACCAGAGGTACATCTTTCCATGTCTGGTAAGAAAATGTACTCACACATACAAACCACATTAAAATTAAATTTACTGATGTATCATTTGATGTGCAGATGACAGACAAAGACAACATTTTGTTCCCTCCCTTTTCCTTTTTGTATTCATTTCTCCAAACAATTACTTGCTGTGTGATCCAGGACAAATCTCCAGTGCTGTCCCTTCAGAACCTGATAGTGAGGGATATAGCCAATCAGGAGCGAGGCATGTTCCTCATCAGTGATTCCTCCCCTCCTGAGATGTATGAGTTCCATGCTGCCTCCAAGGAGGATAAGAACGTTTGGATACGCCACATCCAGCGTACTGTCAGCAAGTGGGCAAATGCACCCATACATACAAACATACAATTTTTCTTTCTGTAATTTTAAAGGTTTGGCACACTCACCATACCTTATCACACAATCCAAGATTCCGTTTCGTCAGGTTTCAAGTTATGTGCTTGTGGCCAAACCACAGTGCATCAGACCAATAAACATCTTATGAGAAACTACTGCAGCAAGTGCTCCAGCTAGCTTCCCATTTGTATCCCACACAGACCTGCAGAGAAGTTCAGAAAAACTTTCTGGTTCGTTGAAAACGTGTGACCAGTAGAGTAACCAGTGTTTAACAGTTCCAACTGTGTTGTATCAGAGTGGGCCAGGTCAAAATGCGACAAATAAACAAACAACGAAAGTAACAGAGGGCACAGCACTGAAACAGTGCCATTTTGGCTTCATTTCCAACATGGATCAAGATTTGATTCCTTTCCCCAAGGTTGTGGAATGGAATGGGAATAGGGTCTCATATGAATACATGGTGCAAATGACAGTTGCTCAGTTTTTACAGTCGCAGGCAAGTCTTTTTTAGGACCCCTAACAGTTTTCCTGAGCAGAGTGTCAAAAGACCCAGAGTTAAGAATAATCTTCATGTTACTTGGGTGTTTAGAGAGGATAACTGGCTACAGCCCCATTAGATCCCTGAAAAATGTGTCAGCCATAGTTATAATTTCAGTCTTTGTCATTGTTCATGTGTAGGGGAATCAATTTATTAAACTTCTAAATTAATGTTGAGAATCTCTTCGATGGCTGGTCGAAAATGTCTTCACAATTATTATTACGTGACTAGAATTTAACAAAACAAAACAAAAAATCATGCGACTTAGCATGGCGAGCAAAAATTAAAGTTTCACGAAGAGAAAAACTAGAAAAGTACATTTTCTGAAGAACGAAATCAAGCTACTCAGCATGACTATGAGCAGCAACAAAAGACTGAGAAAACGACAGAACGGAAAAATAACTGAACAAGACTAGAGACAAAAGAGAAGACTGGAAGGAAACTCAGCGGAAAACAACTGCAAGAGGCAGAAGAAAAATCAAGAACTGAGGAACTGAGCGTCTGCTGCGCACTACAGACAGTATATTCGCTCCAGGGTGTGTCTAATCGATAGGCCGTCACACATGTGGGATGGTTCGTGGACAAGTAATGTGATTTCACCTTATAGAGCGAGAATTAACTAATGATTATTACGAGGTGCTCATCTGCTTCTCACTATAGCCAATCAGATATATTTTAAATGATCGGTTTTCAATGGCATTTCAACATTGTTCACAACATGCGTTCCTATGAATAGATGACAACATTCAACAATAATCATGATAACAATTTCTAATACCCATCCTAATCACCCAGAATAGCAAAATTATTAGATAATGAGATCTTAAGGGGTTTACAGCCAAGTGCTATAATGTCAGTTCTGAGTGTATTAGCAGAAAATTATAGGTCATCAGGTCTTTGTGTTCTTCAGGTGTCATCTGCATTGTAATGAAAATTTCTGTAGTATTTCCTGTAATACCCAAACCAAGCATATATATGGGGTGAAGAGAACTGGTCCTAATATATAACCTTGTGACAAACTTTGGCGTGCACAGAGAAATCATCATTAACATGTACAAATAAATAGGACTTGAACCATCTTAGTGAGGTTCCTTTCATGCAAATGGAATGTCCCAGTCTCTGTAATAGCATGTGAAGGTCAGTCATGTCAAATGCCACACTAAGATTTAAGACAAGTTCGGAGACAAGTTCCCTTGTCTGCTGCAATCAGAACGTCACTTGTAAATTTGACCAGTACAGTCTCTGTGCTGCAATGCACTCTAAATCCTGACTGAAAATCCTCAAACTATTGTTATGCAGGAAGTCATGCACTGATTGACGACTGCTTTCTCTGTCATTTTAGAGAGAACGGGGAGGTTAGATATAGGTTTATGTTTGGTTAAAACCCCTGGATCAAGAGTTGGCTTTCACGAAGAGGTTTTAGGGGTAAAACTTCTTTAAGAAGTGTCATTTGAATGGGGTCTAAGAGAGAGGTTGATGGTTCAGATGAAGAAATGATTGTATTTGTTGAAGGTCGATGGGAGAAAATCAGTCTAAATAGAGGTTCAGGTTGAACAGTTATATAAAGAAAGGATTTAGATCAAGATCAATCAAGATCAATATTCCTTTATTTGTCCCGCGAGGGGAAATTTCAGAATACAGCAGCATCAGTAAAGATTAATATAAGAAGTGCAATGCAGATTAGAAACAAAACAGTATATACAAAAGAGTGAGGATTTAAATAAAAATAAAAAGAAAGAAATTGTAAAAAAATTGTAAGAAATTGTAGATCGTATTTACAGATTGTTATCTACATGTTTTTATTGCACAGCTTAGCGTCCAGACTATTGCACTAATTACTTGGAGTAGTTTTTATTGTACAGTCTGACAGCTGCAGGGAGGAATGACCTGCGATACCGCTCTTTCACACACTTTGGATGTAGCATCCTCTCACTGATGGAGCTCCTCAGTGCAGTGAGTGTGTTTTGGAGGGGGTGGGAGTCATTGTCTGTCATGGAGGACAGCTTGGCTGTCATCCTCCTCCCCCCCACCTCCTCCACCAGTTCCAGAGGGCATCCCAGGACAGAGCTGGCCTTCTTGATAAGTTTGTCCAGCCTCTTCCTGTCAGCTGTAGTGATGCTGCTCCCCCAGCAGACTACACCATAGAAAATGGCAGAGGCCACAGCAGAGTCATAGAAGGTCTTTAGGAGTGCCCCACGCACCCCAAAAGAGCAGATAGAGTCTGCTCTGTCCTTTTTTGTAAAGTGCAGTGGTGTTATGAGTCCAGTCCAATTTGTTGTTCAGATGAACACCCAGGTACTTATAAGATGTCACCATCTCAATGTCCCTTCCCTGGATGTTCACTGGTGTTGGTGAAGAGTGCGGGCGCCGGCGAAAGTCCACAACCAGCTCCTTGGTTTTACCCGCGTTAATCTGGAGGTGGTTCTGCTGGCACCAGTCCACAAAGTCCTGGATGAGTCCTCTGTATGACCTGTCGTCCCCATCTGTGATGAGGCCAACAATGGCAGAGTCATCAGAGAACTTCTGCAGGTGGCAAGTGGGTGACAGGTGTGAAAAGTCTGCTGTGTAGAGGGTGAAGAGAAACGGTGCCAGCACCGTTCCCTGGGAGGCCCCCACACTGCAGAGGACAGTCCCTGACACACAGTCCCGTGTCCTCACATACTGTGGGCGGTTGGAAAGGTAGTCCACTATCCATCATGTGAGGTGTTGGTCCACCCCTGAAAGCTCCAGCTTGTTCCTCAGGATGGCTGGCCTGATGGTGTTGAAAGCACTGCTAAGGTCCAGGAAAAGGACCCGAACAGAGCTCCCAAGCGATTCCAGGTGAGATAGAGCTCGATGGAGGAGGAAGATGAGGGCATCGTCCACTCCGATGCCAGGCTGATACGCGAACTGCAGCGGGTCCATGGACGAGCTCACCAGGGGGCGCAGGTGGGCAAGGACCAGCCGCTCCAGGGCCTTCATGAGGTGGGATGTTAAGGCCACCGGCCTGTAGCAGCTAGGGTCCTTGGGATGCGGGGTCTTTGGCACAGGTACCACGCAGGACGTCTTCCAGAGGCGTGGCACCCTTCCCAGTCTCAGGCTCAGGTTAAACAGATGTCCAATGATCCCGCTCAGCTGATCAGAGCAGGATCTGAGGAGCCTGGGACTGAGGCCATCCGGTCCTGCGGCCTTCCTGGTCTTTAACCTCCTGAGTTGATTTCTCACCTGGAGAGGTGTGAGGGACAAGTTGGAGCAGGGGGGCTGAGTGTCTTGTGAAGTGGATGGGGGGCTGGGAGGAGCAGTGGGGGGGTGGTGTTGATTGCAGTGAGCTGAATACTGTGGGGGGGGGGGGGGTCAGTGGGGTACTTGGGCAGGGTGCTGGCAGATCAAAAGAGGGCTGCTGCAGTGCTTGTGCAGCTGGGGGAGGGGCAGATGTTTCTTCAAACCTACAGAAGTAGGTGTTCAGCTCATCTGCCCACTTTGGATCCCCAGCCGCCTGGGAGTTTGGCTTCTGGTGACCTGAGATGGTTTGCAGGCCTCTCCAGACTCCCCTGGTGTTGTTCTCCTGCAGCTGTTCCTCCATTCTCTTTCTGTATCTGTCCTTCCCCTCCCTGATACTCCTTCTTAGCTCCCTCTGAACAGTTTTCAGCTCCTCTTTGTTCCCTGACTTGAAGGCCCTCTTCTTCTCCTTTAAGAGAGCCTTAATGTCAGGATTGATCCAGGGTTTGTTGTTGGAGTGACACCGTACAGTTCTGGTGGGTACAGTGTTCTCCACACAGAAATTTATGTAGTCCGTGATGCTGTCTGTCAGACTGTCAATGTCCTCCTCATGAGAGTCACTGAATATATCCCACACTGTTGTATCAAAGCAGTCTTTCAGAGCCTCTTCAGCCTCATCAGACCACCTCTTCACTGTGTGGGACACAGCTGGTTGCCTGTTAACAAGGGACTTGTATACAGGCAAGAGATGAACCAGGTTGTGATCAGCTCTTCCCAGAGGGGGGAGTGGTGATGATTCGTATGCCTCCTTGGTGTTGGCATAGAATAAGTCCAGTGTTTTATTGTCTCTGGTGGCACAAGTGACATACTGGATGAATTTGGGCAGAGAGGAGGACAGAGAGGCATGATTAAAATCCCCAGAGATCAGTAAGAGGGCCTGTGGTTTCTGAGTCTGCAGCCTGCTGATCACGGTGTTGATGACGTCACAAGCTGCATCGGCGTTAGCAGAGGGAGGGATATACACAGCCACCACGATGACATGCGAGAACTCCCTCGGCAGATAGTATGGCCTCAAACTAACAGCCAACAGTTCAATGTCCGGGCAGCAGTGCTGCTCTTTAATAGTGATGTGCCTGGAGTTACACCATCTATCATTCACAAACACTGCCAGCCCTCCTCCTTTCCTCTTACCGCTCCTCTCTGTCTGGTCTGCCCATATGAGTGAGAATCCATCCAGCGCTACAGTCGCGTCTGTGTGCTGCATTCCCAGCCAAGTCTCAGTAAACAATAGCATACTGCACCGCTGGAATTCCTGATGATGCCGGGTCAACGCCGCTAGCTCATCCATCTTGTTGGAGAGAGATCTTACGTTCCCCATGATGACGGACGGGAGAGTCGGTCTATAAGCTCTCCTCCTGTCGCGGCGTTTGATCCCAGCGCAGCACCCCCGTATCCTCCTCCTTAACTCGTGGGAGACATCAGGTCGCTCCTCCGGCCGCACAGCTGTGTTACGCAGGGCCAGCAGCTGATCCCTACTGTAAACAATGGGGGCCATTGTCTCACGGACCCACAGACGCGGAGAAAGTTACACGAGTTGTAAAAAGTGATGAAAAAGTAGCACCAGAGTTACCGTGCTTGATGTCTCTAATGCACCAAAGATTTACAAAAACACGCAGAACTGAATGGAATAAAAAAGACGCACAAGAAAACAATAAAGAGAAGAAAAAACTAGAGAGCTGCTGTAACAGGCTGCTGCTCGTACGGCGCCACATCTCACTAAAGGCAGGGCAGGAGATGAAGAATTATGACTAATAATTAGAATTTTATCATTAAAGAAGCTCATGAAGTCATCACCACAGAGGGCTATAGGAGTATAAGTCCTTAGACAATGTTAAATCTGTACATTTCATCAATGCATGCTGCACAGTAAACTGTTTACTGTGAATATATGTAAGACATTTTTAACACACATTGATAATTGATTGATTGCAATGATTTCTCTTTATAAATGATCAGATTGTGGTGTCATTGCATGGAAAATAGGAGAGAGAGGATGTGCAGGAAGAGTGCAGTTGCAGTTGGTCAGATCACAGTTACAAACATAGTGGCATTTATATCTCCATGCGCTATCTCTGTGTTTCCTGCCCAGATTTAGCTGCTATGGTTTTCTTGAAGCAATTGCTTTGGTGAAAACAATGTTATCCTCACAATTTTAAGCATAACAGCAAAGCAGATCAATATGTAGCAAACCTACAGAAAAAATAAATAAATAAAACAAGAGACTTGGCTCATAATGTAATGTATTCCTCAAATGATATGCATTTTTTTTTTAAAGTTTCACACTTTTACAATAATTCAAATACCACTAATTCTGACATAAAGATGTTGTGTTAAACAATATCCACCTACCAACAAAATCTTAAGAATAAGCTGAATAACTTGAAAAATTACGAGCTGTGGATGAACCTCTAAGTGCACTCAAACAATTACCTAATGACAAAGTATCTGGTCCTGATGGCCTTCCAACTGAGTTCTATAAGTATTTTGGTAAGCTGCTGCTTTTTCTGTATCACATGAACAATTAAGCACAGTGGCTATATTTCTCCACATATGAATATAGCCAACATATTACTGTAGTTTTAAACCCAATAAAGACCCTATGCTTCCTTCAATTTCCTGCCCAAAATCACTGATAAACATGATATGATGATAATCAGTAAAACTCTAGCTGCCAAAGTGGAAGCACTGAGTCAGAGCATCTCTTGATGCAGAGAAGGCCTATACGATAAAGTGAATTGGAAATATCTCATGGCACTTTAAAATTTGATTTTGGGGAATTTAGTTTCGATAGAATAGAATAGAATAGAATGCCTTTATTGTCATTATACGTGGTGTACAACGAGATTTAAGACAACTCTGGTGGTGCTGTACTAGAAAAAGAATAAATAGCAAATAGTAAATAGTAAATAGTAAATAGTATAGTGCAGAAGAGGCATTATCAGTATGATAAATGACATTTAACAGTATGATGAATGACATTTAACAGTATGATAAATTTAACAGTAGGTCATATTTGCAGGAGCAAAAAGAAGTTTCAGCAGCAGTGGGATATATAACAGTGGGATATATTGCACGTATTGGGTATATTGCACATACATATTGCACGGTGAACATCATCTACCTAGTGAGTACTGAGTTCAGTACTCTGATTGCACTGGGGTAGAAGGTGTTAAGGAGTCTGGAGGTGTGAGCCCTGACTGATCGGTATCTCTTTCCTGAGGGAAGCAAGGAGAGCAGTCTGTGTCCGGGGTGTGAACTGTCACGGGTGATGTTTGTGGCCCTGCGCAGACATCTGGTGTTGTAGATGTCTGCCAGAGAGGGCAGCTGGACTCCAATGGTGCCCTGTGCTGACTTCCTGACTCTTTCCAGAGCCTTCCTGTCAGCCTGGGAGCAGCTTCTGAACCACACCAGGATGTTGTGGGTGAGGATGCTCTCCACAGAACACCTGTAGAAGGACAGCAGCAGGTCCTTGGAAACGTTGACTTTTCTCAGTGACCTTAAAAAGTACAGACACTGCTGTGCCTTTTTCACAAGGACGTTGGTGTTGGTGCCCCATGTCAGGTCCTTTGAGATGTGCGTTCCCAGGAACCTGAAGTCATTGACCTGCTCCACCTGGTCCCCTCCGATGAGAAGAGGAGGGGGATCCTCTCTCTTCCTCCTGAAGTCCAGCACTAACTCCTTGGTTTTTGAGGAGTTAAGTGCCAGGTTGTTGAGGGAGCACCAGGTAGTGAGATTAAGGACCTCATCTCTGTAGGCTGTCTCGTCGTTGTTGTGAATCAGCCCCACCACAGTTGTGTCGTCTGCGAACTTGACAAAGATGTTGCTGTTATGAATTGGTGCGCAGTCGTGAGTGTAGAGGGTGTACAGCATTGGGCTGAGCACACAGCCCTGGGGAGCCCCAGTGCTCACAGTCAGGGTTGAGCTGCGAAATATTTTACAGCTCAACCTGAGCAACAAGGGCTACCACTGGATTTACTTCACAGTGTCACAGTCTGCCAGCTCCTTACCTGCTGCCATTGTCTCGCTCATGCCAGTATCCCTTCACTACTTAGCCACACCCACCTGCCCAATCCCCTGAGCTCACACCTGAGACTCATCACTAATCAGTGCAGTACTTAAGCTGCTCTCCCACTCTCTCATGCAAGACTCTCCAGCAGTCATTACCGGACTGCCTTCTTGTATCGACCCTGTCAGCCTCTGACTTCGTCTGCACTCCTGCCGCATGATAATTACCTTAGCTTTCTGTACCTGACTGTATGTTGCCTTGCCCTTCCTGGGTCTGCTACTGATTGGAACTGTCAATTGTTTGGCTTGCAAAAACCTGCTCCATTTAAGACTCTAAGAGACTTATTCCATATTCAGTTTGCACTGCAATTGGGTCCTGACCTTACCCATTACACACAGAGCTTCACATCAAACTGGTGGACCAGAGAAGTGGACGCAGGCTGACTGTGGACAAGAGGGACAAACTGAGGTGTCTTAAAACAACACCAGGCTGTGATCAGCTCTGCCTAGCAGGGGATGGGCTGTTCCACTGTATGCATCCTTGCATTAGCACACAGGTCCAGGTCCAGTATGGTGTTGTCTCTGGTGGGGCGGTTAATAAATCGGTGGCATGCTGGCAGAGTTTTGTCCAGAGACTTGTGATTAA
The DNA here is from genome assembly GCF_051107435.1 of Chaetodon auriga. Classification (NCBI taxonomy): domain Eukaryota; kingdom Metazoa; phylum Chordata; class Actinopteri; order Chaetodontiformes; family Chaetodontidae; genus Chaetodon; species Chaetodon auriga. Next base: position 189,994 of record NC_135090.1, on the reverse strand, counting down.
AATCCCTAGTAATGATTACAAACATGTCTGATTGCTGTGTTTGAAGCTCCACTACAGTGGAGTGAATGACATCATACGCTGCTTCCCTGTCAGCCTTCGGAGGGATGTAAACAATGATCACAATGGCCAATGTGAACTCCCGAGACAAATAATAAGGCCACATCCCCACTGCTGGCAGCTCAATATCCGGGCTAAAGAAACATTCCTGAACTGTAACATGTCCGGGATTACACCACTCCTCATTCACGAACAGTGCAATCCCTCCTCTCTTCTGTGGTTTTGTGCTTCATCGAGACGTGGCTCTGTGGATTAATACCAGACTCTGCGCTGCAGCTGGCTGGCTTCCAACTCCACCGCGCGGACAGAGACACGGAACTTTCCGGCAAAACTAAAGGTGGAGGAATCTGCTTCTACATCAACAGTGGTTGGTGCAAGGATGTGACAGTGATCCAGCAGCACTGTTCTCCTGACCCGGAATCTTTCACCATTAACTGTAAGCCTTTTTATTCACCCCGTGAGTTCGCTTCATTCATTCTGGTCGGCGTTTACATCCCGCCACAAGCCAACGTGCAGGAGGCACAGCGTATGCTCGCGGACCAGATACTGCGTGTGGAGCGGACCAACCTGGACTCCTTAGTTATTGTCCTTGGCGACTTTAACAAAGGTAACCTCACCCACGATCTCCCCAAATACAGACAGCTTATCAAATGCCCAACCAGAGAGGAGAACATTCTGGATCACTGTTACACCACCGTCAGGGATGCTTATCACGCCGTCCCCCGTGCTGCACTGGGCCACTCTGACCACGTCATGGTACACCTGATTCCTGCGTACAGGCAGAAACTAAAGCTCTGCAAACCTGTAGTGAGGACATCAAGGAAGTGGACCAGTGAGGCTGTGGAGGATCTCCAGGCGTGTTTGGACTCTACTGACTGGGATGTGTTCAGGACTGCTACCAACAGTCTGGATGAGTACACGGAGACTGTGACGTCCTACATCAGCTTCTGCTGTGTTCCATCACGCACCAGGGTGAGTTACAACAATGACAAACCCTGGTTCACAGCCCAACTCAGGCAGCTAAGGTTGGCAAAGGAAGAGGCCTTCAGGAGTGGGGACAAAGACAGATACAAAGAGTCGAAGTACAAGTTTAGCAAGGCGGTGAAGGAGGCTAAACGGCTGTACTCTGAGAAGCTCCAACACCAATTCTCAGCTAACGACTCTGCGTCTGTCTGGAAAGGGCTCAGGCAGATCACTAACTACAAGCCTAAAGCCCCCCACTCCATCAACGATCGACGCCTAGCCAATGACGTGAACCAGTTCTACTGCCGCTTTGAAAGACAAAGGGACAGTCCAGCAACCATCCCCCACGACACCTCTGAACAGCTCCAGCTCCAGTCACCTCCACCAATGCCCACCTTAAAGGCCCCCCCTCCCCCTCCCCACCCACCTCAGTGACGATTCTTTCCATCCATGAAAGGGACGTCAACAGACTCTTCAAGAGACAGAACCCCCGGAAAGCAGCTGGACCGGATTCTGTCTCCCCATCTGCCTTGAAGCACTGCGCTGATCAGCTGTCTCCAGTATTCACAGACATTTTTAACACCTCATTGGAGACATGTCACGTGCCAGCCTGCTTCAAGTCTTCAACCATCATCCCTGTTCCCAAGAAGCCAAGGACCACAGGACTTAATGACTTCTGACCCGTCGCCCTGACCTCTGTGGTCATGACGTCCTTTGAGCGCCTTGTGCTCTCACACCTCAGAGACATCACTGACCCTCTCCTGGACCCCCTGCAGTTTGCCTACAGAGCCAACAGGTCTGTAGACGATGCAGTCAACTTGGCCCTCCACTTCATCCTCCAGCACCTGGACTCCGCAGGAACCTACGCTAGGATCCTGTTTGTGGATTTCAGCTCTGCCTTCAACACTATCGTCCCAACTCTGCTTCAGGAGAAGCTCTCCCAGATGAGCATGCCTGACTCCACCTGCAGGTGGATTACAGACTTCCTGTCTGACAGGAAACAGTGCGTGAAGCTGGGGAAACACTTCTCCGACGCTAAGACCATCAGCACCGGATCCCCCCAGGGCTGTGTTCTTTCTCCTCTGCTCTTCTCCCTGTACACGAACAGCTGCACCTCCAGTCACCAGTCTGTCAAGCTCCTGAAGTTTGCGGACGACACCACCCTCATCAGACTCATCTGTGATGGCGACGAGTCCGCCTACAGGTGGGAGGTTGACCACCTGGTGACCTGGTGCAATCAGAGCAACCTGGAGCTCAATGCTCTAAAGACAGTGGAGATGGTTGTGGACTACAGGAAGAACTCAGCCTCACTCGCCCCCATCACCCTCTGTGACTCCACTATTGACACTGTGGAGTCTTTCCGCTTCCTGGGAACTATCATCTCCCAGGACCTCAAGTGGGAGCCGAACATCAGCTCCCTCATCAGGAAAGCACAGCAGAGGATGTACTTCCTACGGCAGCTGAAGAAGTTCAGCCTGCCAAAGACAATGATGGTGCACTTCCACACAGCCATCACTGAGTCCATCCTCACCTCCTCCATCACTGTCTGGTACGCTGCTGCCACCGCTAAGGACAAGGGCAGACTGCAGCGTGTCATTCGGTCTGCAGAGAAGGTGATTGGCTGCATTCTCCCATCTCTTCAGGACCTGTACGCCTCCAGGACCCTGAGGCGCGCAGAAAAGATTGTGGCTGATCCCTCTCACCCCGGACACAAACTCTTTGAGTCACTCCCCTCTGGCAGGAGGCTGCGGTCCATCAGGACCAAAACCTCACGCCACAAGAACAGTTTTTTCCCGTCTGCTGTCAGCCTTACCAACAAGGCCCGGAACCCCCCCGACACTCTTCACATTCCACCTCGGACTCATTCTGTCACATTGATTGATATAAATATAACTCTATGCGTTACATTAACGCTCAACTTGGGCTTCTTTCTGAAAAACAGACTGTGTTTCCGGTAAAAATAGCAACAACAAAAAACAGACTTGTGTATATATATTTAAATTGTTATATTTTATGCTCTTATTTCAGTAGATGTGTCATGCACCAATTTCACCAAAAAAAAATTCCTCGTATGTGTAAAAGCGTACTTGGCAATAAAGCTTTTTCTGATTCTGATTCTCACTGCACTGAGCCACATCTCTGTCCGCCTGCACAGAGCTGAAGCCGGGTACCTTCACGCTCCAAGTCTGAGTGAAGCCATGACTTGATAAAGGCCATTAGGCTGCACTGTCGGTATTCCCACTGAGTCCGGACCAGCGCAACAAGCTCGCCCATCTTATTTGTCGAAGACCTCATGTTCCCCATGATGATCAACAGAATGGCCCTGTGCCTTGGCCCCTCCATTTGGCTCCGGTTCTGCAGCCCCAACTTCGCCTCTTCAACTCGTCTGGTACTACAATCCTCTCTCCAGGCAGCAGCGTGGGTTTACACAATGTCATCAGCTGCTCACGTGTGTAGACAATGCCCCCACTCCTCTCTGTATGGTCCTCTATTACAAAGAGTGAAAAAGCTAACAGAAGAGCCACTAAAAAAGTTGTAAAACTGCACGCAAACATCGCAACAGAGTTACCAGAAACACAGTAGCAAAGATAGAATTAAAAAGAACGGAAAAACACACTAAATGAACAAAAACAATGGAGCTACTGCAACAGGCAGCCACCTAACACAGCGCCACCTTCTTTCTCATCTCATATTCCTATAATTTCATGACATTATTTGTTTACCATGGGTTAGGGCCATGCCTGTGGCTCCTTGCCTAACAGCAGGCAAGGAGCCACAGGCAAGCAAACTGTCAATCACAGGTGATAATGTCTATTTGAAAAATGTTTGATATATTTCCAGAGACTTGATGACACTATTTAAATAGTCAATTAGAGACAATTAGAGCCAGGATTTCTTTAAGCCAGCATCTAGAAGCCCTCACTTGCACTGTCCTTTAAGGAACTTCACACTGTGTTCAAGTGTGGTAGTTGTAACTTGGACTGGACTGGGGACCTGGTGACTACCTCTCCCTATCCAACCCAAGAAGCCCCACTTCCACTATATTGTGACTAATTGTTCTGTCCTTCCTTTTCTCCTGGGTTCCTTTCTATACAGGTACATATTGCACAGGCGCACACAGACAAAGATAAGCCATAGTCCCTGCAACCCTGACACCATTGTTGCAACACATGCACCACTGTATCCTCATAATTCACCCAAAACCCTACTTATCATTGTCGATAAATGACCAGAAATACATGTCATAATGAACAGCAGTTTTCCTTTAACTCTTTAGCATGACATGATACGTGGTTATGCATCATTGTTACTGCATCTCTGCATCTAATATCGGTGTCTAATATGTCGAAATAAATCTTTACAAGTCTAATAATATAAGTAAATGGAACTTTAGAAGTACAAAAAAAATGCAAAATGCAAAATGCAAAAAAAAGCAAAAAAAATATCCATCTCCGAGAAAAGGATTTGTGTGTTCTGGACTTTTTTGTACTTAGGTGTCCATCAAGAGAGGAGTTCCCCCTCATAGAGACTGAACACAAGGCCCATCTGAGGAGACTCAAAGGTGAGAAGACAAACATTAATGACCACTCTTTTTAGCTTGTTTCCATATTTCTGAGTAACCATGATTAATTCTTTCTGTTTCTATGAATTCCTGTTCCTGCCTTAAAGAATATTCATGCTCCTTTTTTGACAAGTTGATGAGACTTAAATGTAAAACAAATGGAATATATACTTATTGGCACAAAGAGTCTGATATTCAAACAAAATAAAATTTAAAAGCAATAAAAGTAGCCTATTATTCAGTCTGAATTGTGATCATGTTTTCAGTTCATTATTGAAATTCTGATTTCTTTTGTGTCATAGCTTCTCTCTTTGGGGGGGTCAATTTTTCCCTACCCTATTAGTGACTGGTAGTTGACATACAAAACTTGTGCCCCCATTTTTGTTTGAAGCTGATTCCGTTTTTCCAGCTTCACATTTGTAATTCACAATTATTACATCTACTTGGATCTTTCAGTTGACTTACAGTGCAGTGGACCATGTCTACAATTAAATTCTAAGGAGTAATTTTTCATTTTTCATTTTTGTGTTTTGATGCTGTTTATATCATGGCCATGAAGAGTACTAATTTCTGACTGTCTAGCAGGTGTTGAAATGCTCAAGGTAGGCAGTATTAAACCTTTAGTACCACAAATAAGTGGAGCAAAAACATTTACTTTTCAGAGAACGATGCCAGGTAGGTAAGTTATTACACTTATGGTATAAGTGTAATAATGCACTCTGTGCTATCTGTGTAAAAACAATGGACCAATCTATTCATGTATTAGTGTCTTGGAGCACATATTGCCTATGTGTGCGCTCAGTGACTTGATTTAGATGCATAATTGATTAATCCTCACCCAACACCCAATAGCTGACCTCCAGCAGAAGGACCGGGAAATGCTGGAGCTCCTGCAGGAGAGGGTGACTCTATTCTGTGAGCTGGCAGAGTTGACAAGTGGCCAGGAGGGCCTACAGCCTCCCATCACTCGTTACTTGTTCAGGGCAGACACACCACAAGCTCCACGTGCAGAGAAACTACTACTGGATGCCACAGCTGAGGGTAACACATCAATTTTCATGTCAGTCACATCAGTTTTCACTTCAGTCACATCTACATCCAACCCCAATTTGACAGGACAAAAGCATCACACTCTATTTGTTAGTTTGGACCTAAGTCAGCGACCTGACATAACAGGTTGACTTTGGTAACTGTTGAGATGGTACTGTGACTGGGTCAACTCTAGACACTACAATTAGACTGGTGCTAAAATTTTCTCCATGAATGTAATACACTTCAAAAATGCAAATTCAAATATCAAGGAAAATATTCTAGATAAGTGTATTTTTTTTTGTATGTATGTGTGGACTAGGTATTTGTGTATGATGTGTATACAAGCACTATTGTTACATCTGCCAAGGATGTAACAAGGATGATTTTTGTTTCTAATTGTTTGTTTGTTTGTCTGTTTGTCAGCAGGACTAGAGAAAGACCACAAGTTCAATTTTCATGAAGCAACTGTAGACATACTCACAGTCCACATTCACATGTACCAGTAATCATCTGGGGTAGCTTACACATGTAGCTTCTCAAACTTCATACAGAAAGCAGTTGTGATGGAGCACTCAGGGACAATGGTTTCATGAGAGAACATGTTTGTGTGTTTCCACAGTTGACAGGTTGAGTGAGCTCCTTCTGGGCTCCAGCCTGGATGGATGGATGGCTCTTCCATGCCATCACAACCACATGGAGGTGGTAGAAACCAGTGAGTCATTAAAGACTACAGTCTGTTCAACATAAGTTTTTACTGGCTCATCATTGCTGTCCAGCAACACAAACCTAGAAAAATAAAAGAACATTTAGAGGAACGTACGAGATACATAGAACAGACAAATCCTGTGACTCAAACATACAACACTTTCAGAACACTTTCATCATTTTTTGATCATCAAAATGACACCTTAACACATAAAATCCATATGGACAGCTTAAAGATATGATTTATTTGCTCCAAAGTGACAGCAAGACCAGGTGGAAGTGAACATCGTACTGATACAACTGAGGTCTCACTAGAATATTGTCCAATCAAATGCACACTGTAATTCAATGACCCAATAAGTGTAGTTACTAGCCTTATGTGATTTTAAGCATCAGGTTCATCTTCATGTTTAATGAGGACAAACCCACAACTCCCTTCCTCACTGTTTGCTGTAATAAAATAGGCAGATATTAATTCCAATAAATGTTTTGTTTTCTAGGACTAGTACTGAGTGACTGCTGTGTCTGTCTCTGCTCAGGTGATCAGGATCTGTTGGTCAATGGAGGCCATGAATTCTTTGCAGCAAAGGTGAGCTGGAGCCAAGATGAAAGTCTAATAAGTGGGAATGTTTTTTGGGACTGGTGACTCTGTCAGGTGGGGGTTTGAATGCTTTGTCATTATTTGGAATCCTCCTTCCTTTTATATGAATAACAGCATTGACCCTGGCATTCTAGGCACATACACTTTAAATCACAATATGTAATAACACAGTGTTTCCCAACCACTGTGCTGTGGCACATAAGTGCTGTGAGAAGTTATCAGGTGTGCCATGGAAGATTATCCAATTTCACCTGATTGGTGAAATCAGGTGAAATTTTCCTGTGTGTCTTTCTTCAATTCCTGCAAGAATATCAGCTTTGTGTTCAACAAAACAGGCCCAGGTTTCACATTGACTAGATTTTCATTATATTTCAATAAATATACTTTTTGTGACATTTTTGTTTGGTGTGTGCCTTGTAATTTTTCTAATGTAAAATATGTGCCACGGCTCAAAAAGGTTGGGAAACACTGCTCTAACATACCCTGGCCACCAACATCCTCATGCCCAAGCCAAATGTCGGCACCTCTGGTTACCAGGGAACTGCACTGTTTCCCAGCATCACCTGTCTGGTGCCTCACCCCTTGAATGGACTAGCTCACCTTTCTGTCTTGTCGGTCTTTTTTCATCTCTAAACTCCACCAGTCCAATTCCTGTCACAAAAAGGTTGAGCAAGTTTTTCTACCAGATGTCCTTTTTAAGTTTAACCTACTGAACGAGAACACTCTCAAATAAGACATTTACTTTGACATTTATTTTAAATGATTTTATCTCTGTTGTCCAGTTGGACTTCTTGCTTCCAATTAAGACCTGGCTGAAACCTGGTGATCAGGCCCAGCTGCTGGAATTGTGTCTCTCTAGTTATGACTTCAGTTCTAACTGGTGGGGAGTCTCACCACTGTCCATATACCCCTTACATTTAGAGAATGGTACAGACAGTGAAGCCTTAAGTCACCAGCAGGCCACCACTTAATTTAAAATATCAGAGGAATAACAATTGGGTTACCTAGTTTCTACATTTAGTAAGTTACTATAATTAGGTGGTCAGAATTAGATACCTGGTTGAAAGTGAAATGCTGTCATCCCTGCATCATATATATGAAAACACATAAGGGCATATATATTCAGCCTTTGTCATTCATGTAATACTTGAAGGTTATGTACACATTACTTAAACATTTTGTTTCAGTTGTGATTCTTGAGAGAGGCTACTGGCAAGTGAGCAGATCGGTAGGACAAGGTGATTATAAAAATGGATGGGCAAGATAGTGTAAATGGAGTTAATGCTTCACACATGACCCCAAGGAACTCCAACAACTCTAACAACTGCTGTTATAGAGCCAAGAGGTTTCAGTCACAATGATGATGACAAATTTTAAATACCTAGATAACATGGGATAATTTCCTCAGTAAATAGAAGGACAATTCTACCTTGCTCTTACCTCTCTCCTTTGTCCTGTCCACCCACATCAACCGCAAACCGTTCAATGAAGCATTCATGTCTGGAGTTAGCCATGTCTCCATAAACAGCATTAAGCTACACTGCCGGTATTCCCTCTGGTTCTGAGTGAGCACTGCCAGCTGTTCCATCTGAATTGGGAGAGATCTCACATTCCCCATGAAGACCAAGAGAAGGACTGATTTGTAACATCTCCTAGTGTGATGCACAGCCCTAGTACAGTTTCCCTATCTCTTCCTCCTCAGCTCGTGGGAAACATCAGGCTCTCTCCAGTAACACTATGGTGTTACAGAGCGTTATCAGCTGACCTCTATTTAACCAGGGTGGCCATGGCTGTGCTCAGGATCCAACTGCACTCCTATTGTACACAATGCAAAAACCAGTGGAAAGACCGGCGCAAACTCAATGTCCTGAATTGTTCATGTCAAACTTTGCTATACAGTTGCAGGGCAGAATTACTTAAGCTGTGTGTTCACTTCACATCTATTTATTTTAACACTAACATAAAATATCAAGAAGGTCATGCATTATTGGCTTAATTTGGGGGGCCTTGTAAAAATCCAGTTCCAATACTTAATTATTCTAGGTCGTATTTTGTTTACATGGTAGATATTCCAGAGAAAGGTCCAAAGTAGGTTGAAGTGAGACTGAGACTAATTAAATTACCAAGGTACACAAAGCAGTTAGCAGAAAATGGGGGTGGGTATCAATACAGGGCTGAACAGCATTTTTTTGCCCTGAGGTAACCTAACATAGTAATGCAGCCACGCACAGCTAGTACAGGACAGTATGCTTCTATATCATCAGAATACGTAGAAGAGGAAGAAGAAAGAACTGTAGGTGAAATTTCATTCATGATATATTACTGCAATGATGATATCTCCTGGTGGATAACATTGGATTTTGTTACGACAGATGTGTGGTCACATAAAACAGTTGTTATTTTATTTATTTATCTATGTATTTTTCCAGTCCATATAGTGAGTACACAATAACCAAAGCACACACATGCTAAAATTCCTGGTTCTTTCAAATATTTCGTCTGGGAAATGACAGCACATTTTCCAGAGAATTCCCAATGATCACTGGGATCTAAATTCTCAGTTATTTATTTATTTATTTATGGTAAAATCTGGTTCAAAATTGCCACTTCATTACTAAATGTTCAGTGCATCATGATGCTGCTTTTAAAGGGGATGAAAGGAGAAAATATTATGTGCCACGCCTAACACACCAAACCATAATGTACTGGTTTTCACTACCATATGATGTATAATTTCCTTTTAAAAATGTAAATGTGAAATTATGTACTATTGTAGAATTACTATAAATCATTTTATTATGTTCAAATGCATTATCATCATGAAACTCCTCTCTGTGGTGTATTTACTTTCTAAAGGATTGCATGAGGGGTCAAGACACTCCACCACCCACAGTAAGTCAGGGGGGTGAAGGTTTCTTTAATTCTGTATGTGTGTCTGTGGTAGATAGACATCAGTAATAAGTATGCTGCCTGTGTCTGACAGGAAATCTATCAGAGGTTGATGAATCTCAGCGTTTATCTCCATGCACTCCAGGTGAGTAGGTTTGGTATTGGTATGGCATGGTTAATGTTGTTTGGATTGATGTAAAAAATATGTGGGGGATAAGTGCAGAATTTCAGCTTTAAAGGAGTAGGCCAGTGATATTATGAGTCTGTTGAAAAGCAATGTACTGCAGATGTTTTGGGGTGGTCAGCAAAATCTTCTCCCTACAGTGAGGTTATTATTAATTTACTTAGCCCCCATAATTTCCAGTTGTCTTGTACATGAGATGTGCCAGATTTCAATATTTCTTTGAAAACATGTATTTTGTGTATTGATTTCCATGACTTTTGGACTGATTGTCAGACTACTGATTGTCTGAGTTCAAGCCAGTTCTATGTAGGTGTCATCACTAATTACCAAATGTAATGACCAAACTGCTGTTTTTACATACTTAAGCCATTGTACCCTTTCATGAAGATGATGAAGCACTGAGCAAAACCCAGAAGGATGCTTCTATAGATCAGAAATAGTCATAATCTGTTTTGTCACACATCAGACACACAGGCTGGAACAGTGTTCTTGTCACTTAATCAAAGAGCTATCATGTAATTTCTACTTGACCATGGATAAAGTATTATTGTGGAATTATTCTGTAATTTTTGGATAGTAAAAAAATCCCATGAAAAGACTAAAGCCAACAATGGTTCTGGTTCCAAGTTGATTGGTTCCTACTGAAGAAATAAATCTTTAAAAAGGACTTGCAAAAGTTTCACTTTTAAAAAATGTTCAGTTCCTAAAGCAGTTGCTCACTGTTAATTTTAACAAATATTACTCAAACATGTAGAAATAGTGCAGTGATTGGGGTCTACTTACAGCGGTGGATTCATTCATTTTAAGGTGTACTACTGAGTAGTTCTGGCACTGGGACAATGCATGTGAGATTGAGTCAAAACAAACTAGTGTGTGTGTTCATAGTAATGAAGAAACATGTCATGGTTCAATGATTTGTTGTTAATAGTTTTAGACAACAGCACAGAGGATAAAGAGGCTTTGGATACGCACGCAACACTTGTTAGTAATTAATGTTGTATTGTTGTGGTGTTGTGTTGTCAATGTTGTGGTCTTTCATAGGATTTGTTGACACAAAGAAACATAGAACATTGGCAGACTTATCTTTCAAAGAGTAACTACACCCAAAAAATTTTTTTTAGCAGTGAACCTCTATTTGTTACTTGTCTCACATCAATAATTCTACACAAGTCTAGTTATTTTGTCAACACATAATCACATACCTCAAGATGAATTTACTTCCACAAGCTCAATACAAAGGATGAAACAAGCAGAATCCACTAATTTCGAAATGCTTTTGTGTGCAAGAACAGTTATGTGAAGACCTTAACCACACCTATGTGGATATTTTGCAAAATTAACATCTTCCTCTGCATTCATCATCCCATTCTCATTCACGCAAATAGTGTATTAGATCACTTTAATGGAGGTTTTTTAAAAACACCTTCTAAAGAGCAGCTTTTTCAAAACTCCTGCTTCTCTGCACATGTTAAATTGGTAAATTATTATGTCATCAACTTCCTGCATGCTCAGTGTTGTTCTGTATAATGAGCATGTGTCTGAAACAACAAGGATGGTGGACTTGGTTTACGTTTGGTTAGCACTGCTAAACTTTTTGCCAGAAAGGTGTTAAATAACTACAAATAAATACATAAATGGCTTCTATTGTTTGTGTTTTTTAATTGCAACCACTAAATGAAAATTAGTTCGCCACCCATGTTCAGAATGTTCTTCTCTGACATGTATTGTTGATAGAGGCTTGTTACCTACTGGTCCAGCATGCTTGTTTCAGCATTTGTAATCATTTTTGTGCTCACATATGTATGGAGATGTTTTATAAAATGAAGGTTTATCGAACCACCTTTTCATTCTCGTTTTAGCAACAGACATGTTTTCCTTGTGCAGTGAAGGTTGAAATGAAAATTGCTGACGTAGTCAAGCAAGTCCTGTGGCTCACTATCACCCAGCCATTTCTCCTGCAAAAGTTTAAGAGGGCCATGCACAGTGTGCGCAACACCAGCTCTGCCGGACTAAAGCCCAGAGACTCCTGCACTACCTCACGAACAGTAAAAAAGGAGGAGATGGACACCCCCATCCTAGTCCTTACTGTACTCTAGGCACTAGGTCCGGAGCATAGACTTCAGGGTTTGATGGAAATGCTTGAACAACAGTGAGTGATGTCAAGTTGTTTCATTACTTGTCCAAAAATTTGCGACATAAAATTGGATCCTTAATAAGTTTGTATTACCTTAGGCAATCCAAACAAAGGTAAAAACTTCACCAATGCTTTCACAAGAGTTGGAGCTGTGATTTTGCGCATGGGAATGGCTTCAGGAAACCGAGTGGCAGAGCACATAATGGTCAAAAGGAACTTGTTCCCAGCTTTTGTGCATGGAAAGGGACCAACACAGTCAACAATAACACGCTCAAAGGGCTCAGCAACCACTGGAATCCGATGAAGGGGGAATGGTGGAAGGGTGTGATTTGGTTTTCCAGAGACTTGACAGACATGATATGTTTGACAGTACTGCTTCACGTCCTGCTTCACCCCTGGCCAGAAAAAACACCGCAAGACATGATCATAAGTTTTACTAACCCCTAAATGGCCAGCAAGTGGATTATCATGCGCCAATTTGAGGATTTCATGCCGGTGTGTTTTTGGGACTACAATTTGTGTCACAACACCCCAATCATCCTGTGTGGACATGTGTGGTGGCGTCCATTTGTGCACAAGCATGCCATCTTTCAAAAAGTAACCACAGAACATCTTCTCAACTTCATCCCCTGGAACAACCACATCAAAACAAGGAATTAGCGACACATCACCCTTTTGTTTCTCTTTAGTTTGTTTGTGTGGTTGTTTAATATTTTGGGTTTAAAATAAAGCTTGTGGGTAAACTGTTACCTTTTTGGTGTGGCATCCTCTTATATATGTTGCAGCCTCCTGCCCTATTGAGCCATGATTTCTTTTGTTTGTATGGAGGCCGTAACATATTTGTTCAACAATAAGCTGCTCTCTTGACATGCAAACTTCCGAGCTATGCCCCTCAACAGGAGAGGAAACAGCTGAAGCTGCAGGAGTGACCACAGGTGGAGGAGGCTGAGCAGGAGAAGAGATTACTGGCGGAGAGGCCAGACAGCTAAGATCAGCCATAGAAGTGTCCACCAGTCCTACCTCGCCCACCTCATCAAGTGAATCCTGCTTCTGCCTCTTTGACCTCGTGCAAGTGACAGCGCAAACTGAAAACATCTCTGGGAATTTTTGCCCCAAATCATCTGGGTGTTCAGAAAGAGGAACCACAGTTACTTCAGGATTCAACAACACTTTACCCCCAGCCAAATTGTTGACCAAAATGAAGGAAACCCCCTCTACAGGAAATTTCGCACCAACTCCCACCACTACACGCCCCGTAACTAACCCAGAGTCAAGGTAAATAGCATGCAAGGGCACACCCACAGACTGCATACTGTTTGGGACAAGACTGCTGATTGGGCAAAGCTTCGGTCTTCAACCAATTAACTGTTTTTGGAGACTTGTTCCGTTTATTTGAGGCAAAACAGTGGTTCATGGTGTAGCCACACTTCTTACAGTAGACACAAACTGGCTTGTCTTTAGTGTCTATGCCTTCCTTTCTGCCAGCCTTCATCTCGCCCTGAGAATTTGGCTTTACCGAAAAAACAATGGACTTGGCAACAGGAGCACTATGCTCAGAGGACAAGTTGGATTTGTCAAAGTTATCTCTGTGCATGAAGATGTACTCAGCCAGAACCGCCGCGTCAGACACTGTGGATACTTTCTGCTCATTAATGTAAGTAGCGATTTTGTCTGGTAAACAATTCTTAAACTCTTCCAGTAGTATTAAATTGTGCAGATTATCAAAACTGTCAACATTTTTAGATTGGCACCAATGATCAAACAGTACTTCTTTTTCCCGTCCAAACTCAAGTCTGACTGTCATTTTTCTTGAATCGGTGAAACTTTTGACGATATGCTTCGGGGACCTATTCATATGCCCTCAGCACGGCTGTTTTAACTGCCCCGTAGCCCAGACTCATCTCAAGTGACAGGGATGCGTAAGCTTCTTGAACCTTGCCCGTAAACACACTCTGCGAAAGCAATGGCCAGATGTTTTCAGGCCACTTTAATGTGTTTGCAACACGCTCAAACAAAACGAAGTACTTATCAACATCTTTATCATTAAAGGGAGGGACCAAACGAATGCATTTATGAACATCAAATTCGCCAGATTGAATTTGAGACACACCAGGTGAGGATGAATGCTTCAACTCAAACCCCTTTAAACGAAGCTGTCCTTCCACCCCTAACTTTTATCCTCACCTAACCCTTCGCAAAGCCAATTCTTTTTCAAGCTCTTTTTCTTTTATTGCTAAACAACGCATTTCAACTTCAAACTCTCTAAAACTGAACTGATCTTGTTGTCCGGCAGGTGAGCTCATTGCTGATACACTGGGAACAGAAGGCCAAACCCGTTTGTCAGACAAAACAGTCAATACCTCTGCTTTTTCACCTGTTTCTTGTGCAAAGGTGCAATTTATCAAGGCTAGGATGCACCACAAAATCATCAAGATTAAACTCCATAGCCACAAGCACAACGCACAAGAAGTGATCACAAAAATCTCTAAAAAAAAAAAAAAAAGAAAAGAAACCAAAATGCCCAAAACCTGGCACAGCACACACATGAAAAAAAACAGCACAGACCAACGCACAACCAAAGTGGCATCCAAAAATGTGTGCACAAAAATCACACAAAAAGTAGGCAATACAAACGATGGCAATCAGTACAAAGTACCAAAGTAACAACCCATGGTGTCAAGCTACACGTCAATTAACACTGGGAGGCAAAAATCAAAAACCACCAGCGCTTAACAACGCACTGTGTCTCAAAAGAAGCCTACAAACGTCAACGCGGACAAGTGAATGGACGAGCCCCCAAATATGTTACAGCCCCCATACAAACAAAAGAAATCATGGCTCAATAACAAACACACAAACTGAAGAGAAACAAAAGGGGCTGGAGAACAAAAGAAGGGAAGATGCTGGGCCAACGACGCAGTGGGCTGTCACTCCCAGCATCTCTCCCCTAAACTACCTAAAACAGAAACTAAACCTGAAATAAACAAAGTGTAGGGGAATTACCTCTAAATTAATGTTGCATTCGTTAATTAGAGCCGGGCACCAACCTTCCTCAGCTAAGAAGGATTTTGTATATCGTGTCTTATAATGCTGATGTAGTGAATGAATGAACCAACAGTAGATCAGTCTGATAATCTAAGGCGTAAACTCTCAGTACAGGGATTGCTTATATCCAGCTCAAAAGGACACCAACGACTTGTATGCAAAAGATTATTTATTAAACACAATAATGAAATGAATATGAATCATGGATAATGCGATAGATTATATGGATGAGGTAGATTAACACAAACACTGCACAGAGGAACTTATGGCAAGAGAATGGTTTGGCGATAGTGAGAAGTAGGTTTTTAGAGGGAAATGGGGACGTGAATATAAAGTTAATTTGTTGAATGAACGATTTAGAGAATTTAGACAAATTGACAATATCTCGACCTCACGGACCAACTCTTATTCAAAACCGCTTAAGTATGCCTACTTTGTCAGCGATGTTCCTGTAGAGGTCTGCCCCGAACTGACACAAAGAGGCTCCGCGTCGTCGTCCGTCACTCTGATCTGCACAGCGCTCTGCTGGACGAATCAAGCGAACCACTGTTGAGAGCTGGTGTTGGACAGGGATGTCTCGGGAGCTGAGGATCTTCGGTGTCGGTTACAGACGAGGAACGGCTTCTGATGGTTATTTAACCTTGACCAGCAGGTCAGCAGCAGGCTACAGGTCTTCTGTGCGGTCAGTTAGTTGTTAGTTGCTGTTTGGCAAGGCTTTTGATTACTAATAATAAGATTGAGAAACTCTTCGATGGCCGGTCGAAAATGTCTTAAAATTATTATTACATGACTTTTAACAACAAAAATAGGAATTATGCGGCTTGGCGTGGCGAGCAAAAATGAAAGTTTCACGAAGATTAGAAAAGTGCGTTTTCTGCAGCATTAAATCAGGCCACTCTGCGTAGTTGTGAGCAGCAACAAAGACTGTTGAGACTGACTGAGAAAACGACGGAGCGGAAAAATACTTGAAAACTAAAGACAAAGAACTTAACACAAACTAAAACAGGACAAGACTAAAGAAAAACTGAACTCACACCTGAAGTCCGTTGCGCGCGACTAACTTTTTCATCGCTCAGGGCGTGTCTAATCAATAGGACGTCACTCATGTGGGATGGTTCGCAGACGCGCAACGTGATTTCATTTCACAGAGCGAAAATTAATTAATGATTCATACGAGGGCTCATCTGCTTCTCACTATGGTCAATCGAATATATTTTAAATGATCAATTTTCAATGGCACTTCAACAACAACCTGCGTGTTCACTACATGTGTTAGACAATTCTTATGAATAATGACAACATTAAACAATAAACATGGTAACATTTTCTAATACTAATCCTAATAAACATGATGACTAAGGGTATAACTACTTTAATATGATGAAGGAATAAAGAAGGTCAGACTACATTTGCCAAAATGATTATCGCTATTATGGTTACTTATTAATAAATGTCTCCCACTAAGCACATTCAACCTAACTGCTATGAACCTCTAGATGGCAGTATGGTTACATGGTAGAAACTCAGAGGAAACCTTTGAAATACAGTTTCGTCATCCTGTAAGTTAGAAACACCAGGAAAGCATTGTTATTGTACTGATCACGAGCTTAGCAATGTAATAACATCTACGGTTAAATCAAACATAGAGATTTGGTTAATTTGGTAGGTTAAGAAGAAGGCACACAGACATACAGAACAGTTTGCTTCAGGAATGTCTGATTTACAACCCATCAGCATTATCTGGTTTGAAGATTCCTTTGAGACATGGCATTCGTCCATCCAGGCAGTTTTATTGTCCTTAACTCCCATGGGCTACCAAGAAAGAGTTAGCACCTCCATGAGAACGTCCTGAGCAGATGTAAATTTGAAGGGAAGGTGTTATCAGTGACTCTTGTTGCCCTGAAAGAACGCCACAAGAACAGTTTTTTCCCGACTTGGACTTCTTTCTGAAAAACAGAACTGTGTTTCCGGTAATTAGCAACAACAAAAACAGACTTGTGTATATATATTTAAATTGTTATATTCTTATGCTCTTACTTTAATAGATGTGTCATGCACCAATTTCACCAGAAAAAATTCCTAGTATGTGTAAAAGCGTACTTGGCAATAAAGCTTTTTCTGATTCTGATTCTGATTCTGATTCTTTCTGATTCTGAAGAATGTGAAAAGTGGTTCTACAACCAGACATCTTGTCTCTGCCTGAGTTCACACCTTCCTGTGAACCTTCCAGATGGTCAATAACTCTTAAAAGTCTGATTGTTTTATCACTACACTTCTCCAGAGAAATGGAAAGAGGGGAGAAGAGGGTCAGCTACAGACCAGTTCTGCTGCAAAAGAAAAGAATAAAGTGACTACTGGCAATCTCTAGCCCAAACTAAAACAACAAATTAAAACAACAGAACCCCTGCACCTAAACGAGCATGGGAGAAAACCCTGCTTGGGGAAAGAAAAAACAAGGGAGAAAGGAAAAAAAAACTCATCACTTACCACACTTACCATCTGTGCTGGTGTCTATCCCACAGATGCTCAATGGATTGAGATCTGGGGACTTTTGAGGCCAAGTCAACACCTCAAACTCGTTGTTATGCTCCTCAAAACATTCCTGAACCATTTTTGCTTTGTGGCACAGCGCATTATCCTGCTGAAAGAGGCCACAGCCATCAGGGAATACAATTTCCACGAACATGTGTACATGGTCTGCAACAATGCTTAGGTAGGTGGTATGTAGGGTTGAGCCAGATACTCGTTTCAGACAAGTATCCGGTATAGATAAAGCATTTTTGATGAGTATGAGCATGATACGAGTAAAACTCATCAACATCCATGCTCGTACTGAAGGAAAATCCTCATTGGGTAACTGACTGTCTTCACGCTCTGCTCTGTTCCTACAACTTGTTTCGCAACTTACGCGGTGCATTTGACAAGACGGAGCTGAAAACAGCTCGTGTTGCGTCGGTCACTGCCTTCACTCTGGTCGGGTTTTTTTTTTTTTTTTTTTTTTTTTTTTACACCGTCTGCTTGCTCTTAGTTTGGCTGGTGATATAAAGTCAGGTGGAAAACTTTGCTCGTACTGAACACGGTGCTTTTGAGAAGAATACAGTGAACAAGGCTGACATATTATTTCCGTTTGCCATCACTGGATGTTTGCATGAATCACCAAGTTCACACAGATCTTTAAAAAATAAACAGTCTTTCAGACCACTTACACACATACACATATATAGCTGAACACACAAAGTAGCCTATATTAATATTTTTATTGTATATCAATTTCAGACTTAAAATAATGTACCAATTTAAGCCCCACCCATTTCTGATTTCCGATTTACTACCCTGCCCACTCCGAGTACAGATACAGATACAGATAATTTAGATGGTTGAACAGATACAGATAGAGATACAGATAGTGGTGTACTCGCTCATCCCTAGTGGTACGTGTCAAAGTAACATCCACATGGATGGCAGGATGCAAGGTTTCCCAGCAGGGCATTGCCCAAAGTGTCACACAGCCTCCACCAGCTTGCCTTCTTCTCATAGTGCATCCTGGTGCCATATGTTCCCCAGGTAAGCAACACCATCCATGTGATGTAAAAAAAAAAGAAGTGATTCTTCAGATCAGGCCACCTTCTTCCATTGCTCCGTGGTCCAGTTCTGATGCTCATGTGCCCATTGTTGGTGTTTTCAGCATTGGAAATGGGTCAGCATGGGCACCCTGACTGGTCACAGCTACACAGCCCCATATGCAACAAACTGTGATGCACTGTGTATTCCGACACCTTTCTATCAGAACCATTGGCTATTGCTCCCCACGTGCATCAATGAGCCCATGAGCCTGTCGCCAGTTCACCATGGTTCCTTCCTTGGACAGATACTGACCACTGCTGACCAGGAACACCCCACAAGAGCTATAGTTTTGGAGATGCTCTGACCCAGTCGTGTAGCCATCACAATTTGGCCCTTGTCAAACTCGCTCAAATCCTGACACTTGCCCATTTTCCTGTTTTTAACGCATCAACTTTGAGGATAAAATGTTCACTTGCTGCCTAATATATCCTACCCACTAATAGGTGCCATGATGAAGAGATCAGTGTTATTCACTTCACCTGTCAGTGGTCATAATGTTATGCTTGATCAATGTATGTTTATGATCATTAACCTGTTGTAGAAACTATCCTCTTTTCATCTTTTATGGACAGTGCAACTTTTGTTTCCAGAATGTTCTCCATGCCCCTGGTTGCAGCACAAGCACAAAGCATTTTCCTTCTAGAATTGTACAAAACTATTATAATGCATTAATCTTGCTTAAAATGTTGAGGAGTATGGAAGCCCATGGAGGACTAATTAAGATGATAATACCAATATGAAAATTAAAGTATAATTCTGATGATGATTGCATAATTTTTCTGTTTATGTATGTATTATTTGTATCAAAGTTAAAAACCAATGAAAATTAAATAATCCAATCTGTATTTTCATTTTCACATACTCATATGGGTGTTTGATGTTTCATTTTCAAAGATTTAAGATGCTCTAACGTGGACAAAATTAAAATGAAATGTAATTTTCTAACTTGGAAATTCTGAAAATGAATGAATGAAAATGCAACCTGTTAGTCCTGTAATCTGTTAGAGTTTGACTAGATTGAAAGACAGGTGACAGACTAGTATTTTACCTTTCTCTTGAGCTCTGTTTAGCATATCATATCTCCCCAAAGTGTGAGGAGGTGAGTTATGGTCTCCTTAGCCAATGCCAATTGACATGAATTTTGCCCCTTTAGAGTTGCACCCTCTGTTTTATGAGCAAAATCCCTCAAAAGACTTTCAGGACAGATGTTCACTAAAAGGTAGTAGTGATGGGAATTTCGTCTCTTTTAAGAGAGCCGGTTCTCACAGCTCAGCTCTCATAAAAGAGCTGGTTCTTTGGGCTTCCAAGTGGCTCTTCAGATTTTTTGTTGCTTAAATTAATTTATTGTCAAAATAATGTAAAATTATGTGTAAAATTAATTACTAATGTGCAAAACATACTTTATATCAAATTTTACTGCATTTCCTGCGGTCACTCATTTTCTCACCTTTCCAGCGTTTTGCACCCTCTGAAATTAAGCAAGATAGAGAAATGATGAGATGATGGTTGTTGTGTAGCATGATGTGTGTGTGTGTGTGTGTGTGTGTGTGTGTGTGTGTGTGTGTGTGTGTGTGTGTATCTGTAGCATTTGCATTACAATTATATTATTCTCAGACTTGCCAAAGGTTTGTGCCACTGCTGCTCACCCTCTGTACAGCTCTTTACTGGGGGAACCACTGGGATTTATAGCTGGAAATAATGCACTTACTGGAACAGGAGAGTAACACAGTGATCCAGCAACACTTGTGCAGCTATGATGCACCAGCACAACAGGGATCAATTCCTTCAGACCTTAAGTTTGTAAATTTCATATTGATTTGAACTTTGACCACTTTACAGCATATTGATATGTAAATGTTTATTTTTTTTTTTAACCTTTATTTAGCCAGGTTAATCCCGTTGAGATTAAGAATCTCTTTTTCAAGGGAGACCTGGCCAAGACGGGCAGCAGCAAAAACACAAAGTTGCAGACAGAGACACACAGGGAGACAAAGTACAATTCACAAGCACTAAAATTTGCATAAAGAAAAACTATCTATAAATCAAGACGAGAGTTTCTGGGAGTAATTTGTACAAATGTCAAGCTAAAAACATCGACATCCCATAGAAACTGCTTCCAAGTTTTTCATTTTAGATTTAAAAACATTTAACAACACGAGCTCCTTCAGTTTTAAATCATTCTGCAACAAATTCCAGGCTGAGGGTGCGGAATACCCAAAAGCCCTTTTCCCAATTTCAGTCCGAGCATTTGGGACAGAGAGCATAAAGAGGCCCTGAGAACGCAGTGAATACTGCCCGGTGTTTTTTTGCGTAATGAAAACACACAGGTAATATGGAAGCAGACCAAGAATTGCCTTATATATAAAGGTGTACCAATGTAGGAGCCTACGGGTCGCCGGGGGGGCCATCCTACCCGAGATTACAACTCACAGTGATGAGTCAGTGCTTTACAATTTGTAATGAACCTTAAGGACGCATGGTAGGCTGTGTCAACCATATGGAGACATTGAGTAGAGGCATGCATGTACAAGAGATCACCATAGTCCAATACAGGTAAAAAAGTTGCAGCAACTAGACACTTTTTTACATTAAAAGAAAAACACAACTTATTCCGAAAATAAAAACCCAGTTTTAGCCTCAGTTTTTTCACCAGGTTCAGCACATGAGGTTTAAAATTAAGGGAGTCATCGATCAAGATACCCAGGTACTTGTACGAGTTAACAACTTCTATCTCCTTTCCATCAACAGTGACCACCACAGGTACATTTTGTAAGCTTTCGATGTGGTAAACAGCATAAGCTTCGTCTTATCTGCATTTAAAACAAGTGTAGGGGAATTACCTCTAAATTAATGTTACATTCGTTAATAAGACTCAGGGCACCAACCTTCTTCAGCTAAGAAGGATTTTGTATATTATATCTGTTAATGCTGATGTAGTGAACAAATGAATCAACAGTAGATCAGCCTGATAATCTAAGGCGTAAACTCTCAGTACAGGGATTGCTTATATCCAGCTCAAAAGGACACTGTCGGACAATGACTTGTATGCAAAAGATTATTTATTAAACACAATAATGAGATGAATATGATTATATGGATGAGGTAGATTAACACAAACACTGCATAGAGGAACTTATGGCAAGAGAATGGTAAAATGAGTTTGGCGATAGTGAGAAGTAGGTTTTAAAGGGGAAATGGGGACGCAAATATGAAGTTAATTTATTGAATGAACGATTTAAAGAATTTAGACAAATTAACAATATCTCAACCTCACGGACCAACTCTTATTCAAAACCGCTTAAGTATGCCTACTTTGTCAGCGATGTTCCTGTAGAGGTCTGCTCCGAACTAACACGAAGAGGCTCCGTGGTCAGTCACTCTGGCCCGTACAACAGTCTGCCGGACGGATCAAGCAAACCGCTGATGAGAGCTGGTGCTGGACAGGGATGTCTCGGGAGCTGAGGATCTTCGGTGTCGGTTACAGACGAGGAACGGCTTCTGATGGTTCTTTAACCCGGATCAGCAGGTCAGCAGCAGGCTACAGGTCTTCGGTGCGGTCAGTTCGTTGTTGGCCGTTTGGCAAGGCTTTTGATTACTAATAATAAGATTGAGAAACTCTTCGATGGCCTGTCGAAAACGTCTTCAAAATTATTATTGTATGACTAGACTTTAACAACAAAAAAAGGAATTATGCGGCTTGGCTTGACGAGTAAAAATTAACGTTTCACGAAGAAGATTAAAAAAAAAAAGTGTTTTCTGCAGAATTAGATCAACTACTCTGTACGCATATGAGCAGCAACCAAAGACTGAGAAAACGACGGAACAAAAATACTAAAGACAAAGAACTTAAAGAAATTTCGCGGAAGAGAAAGGAGAAAGTTCAAGGCACGAACTTTCAGGGAAAACTTAGGAGCGAACTAACTATCTGATGCGCGCTACTAACTTTTATCACCGCTCCAGGGTGTGTCTAATCGATAGGACGTCACGCATGTAGGATGGTTCACAGGCGAGCGGCAGAATTTCATCCTACAGAGCGGGGATTAATTAAAGATTCATACGAGGGACTCATCTGCTTCTCACTATGGTCAATCCGATATATTTTGACATGATCTGTTTCAATGACACTTCAACAACAACAACATGTGTGTTCGCTACATGCATTATACATTTCTTGTGCATAAATGACAACATTAAACAATATTCACGATAAGTTTCTAATACTCATTCTAACACAAATGAGGGTCCAAAGCATAACTACTTAACGTAACTACGAAATAAAGAAGGGCATACTATAGTTGCCAAAGCGATTATCACTATTACAGTTACTTTATTAATAACGGTCTTATACTAAGTAAACTCAACTTAACCGCCATGGACCCCTAGATGGCAGTAGGGTTCCATGGTAGAAACTCAGAGGAAACCTTTGAAATAGTTAAACAGTTTTGTCATCCTGTAAGCTAGAAACACCAGAGAAGCATTGTTATGATACAGATCTTGAGCTTAGCAATGTAATAACATCCATAGTTAAATCCAACATAGAGAATTGGTTATTTTGGTAGGTTAACAATAAGGCACACAGACATACAGCACAGCTTGCTTCAGGAATGTTTAATTTACAACCATCAGCATTATCTGGTTTGTAGATTCCTTGGAGACGTGGCATTTGTCCACCCAGGCAGTTTTATTGTCCTTAACTCCCATGGGCTATCAAGAAAGAATTAGCACCTTCATGAGAAGGTCTTGAACAGATGTAAATTAGAAGCAAAAGTGTTATCAGTGACTCTTGTTGCCCTGGAAGAATGTGAGAAGGTGTCTCTAAACCAGACATCCTGTCTCTCCCTGGGTTCACACCTTTCCATGAACCCTCCGAATGGTCTATAACTCTTAAAAGTCCGATTGTTTTATCACTCCACTTCTCCTGAGGAATGTAAAGAGGTTAGAAGAGGGTCAGTTACATATTGGTTCTGCTACACAAGTTTCAGCTTATGCAGTTTATCCTGAACAACCACAAAAGCATTTTGCAAGTGCTCAACAGCCAGTGCAAGAGATGCTACACAGCAGTATAAAACAGTGTCATCAGCATAGAAATGGAAAGTAGCACTTGACACATTTTGACCCAGATTATTCACATAAATAGTGAACAAGAGTGGACCTAATACAGAGCCTTGTGGCACATCTTTGTGGATCGATACAATATCTGAGCATAAACCAGCATACCTAATGCACTGAGAATGATTACTAAGATAGTTTGAAAACCAAGAAACTGCTTCTTCTGAGAGACCTGAGTTCAGAAGTCTAAGTTTTAAAACGTCATGGTCGACTGTGTCGAAAGCTTTGGACAAATCAAGAAAAAGTGCTGCACAATGTTGCTTCTTATCAAGACCTACAGAAATGTCATTTACCACCTTCAGTGCAGCCGTGATAGTGCTATGCTTTTTTCTAAAACCTGATTGATATGTTGATAAAATATCATTGGTGTATAAAAACTCCTTTAGCTGAGCACTCACAAGAGATTCAAGAATTTTAACCAGTACTGACAAATTAGATATTGGCCTGTAGTTATTTAAAATACTTGGGTCTCCCCCTTTCAATAAGGGGAGGACAAAGGCAGATTTCCATATTCTTGGAATTTCCTTAGTCAGCAAAGTTAGGTTAAAAAGATATTTAAGAGGCTCAGCTACAAAATCGGCTGCAAATTTCAAGAAATAAGGATCAATCAAATCAGGTCCTGAAGGTTTTCTCGGGTCTAGTTCTTTCAGAGCCCTACAAACTGCCTGTGCAGAGAAAGGCACAAAGTTAAAAGACTGACAGAGACAGAACAGAGACAGACGCATCAGTACTGGATTTCACAGACACACTGCAAGCAGAGTCAAACAGGGAGCCAGTAGCAGCAAAATGCTCATTAAAACAGTTCAAAATTTCCATTTTGTCATGAATAGCAACAAAATCCTTCATAACAAAGTTGGGCACTGTTGGGGAATGATTGCTGACAGAAAAGTACTTTATAGCTTTCCAAAATTTCCTTGGATCATTTAAATTTTTTGTGGTGACAGACAAGTAATATTCTGATTTTGCTTTCTTGATAAGAGTGGAACATTTGTTTCTCAGTTGTCTGAAAATAGTCCAGTCTGTAGCAGAACCTGTTGCCCTTGCCTTTGCCCAAGCCACATTACGTGCATGAGTAAATTCAGTTAGTTCAGGGGGAAACCAGGGGTTATCACGCCCCTTAACTCTAATGCAATTGACTAGAGGTGCATATTTCCTTAATGCATTTGAAAATTGTCCATTTTAGTCCTCTATGAGATCACGCATGTATAATTATTTCCTCTTGCAAGTTTCGCTCTGCTTTTTACCGGTTTGCTGCCTCACACCTCCTGACTGCCTGCACAAGAGGAAAGGCAGAGCACCCAGTGTTGTTGGCAGAATAGACTGATAACTCTGAGAAGCATGCATGCAAATGAATTACAGTATTATATATTTTAAATTATATCTCTCCTTTTCTCTGATGGTCTGAATAAGATTCACAAATGAATTGTTTCAAAGGGAATAACTTAACTCAATTCGCAAGTGGAGGTCTGCTTCTGTATGGTGCATGCACAGTTATGCATAAGAGCCAGTTTAACCTCTGACTGAAGCAGACCTGCTTTAACAGTACACACCCAGCTGAAGAGATGGGTGGTTTTGGTGAGTTTTGTTTCTGCTGAGTTTGTATTAAGTTTGTTTTATGATGAGTTAACTGGGCAAGCAAGTCTTTATTCAATAAAAGAGACAAACTTGACTTTGCAAGGTGCACGCAAGTATTTTTCTGTTGACAGATTTGAGCCTCTTATTCTTGTTATCATCATTCCTCATGTTCATACATGCCATGAAGTCCACAGTCCTTGTTGTATGCCAAAATAATTTCCAAAGTTTATTTGAAGCTGAAGAGGTTCAGCAGTTTCAGTTAAACAAATCTAGTGGATGTTTTCCAAAAATTATCTCCTTGTGTTTCCCCAGACAATATTTCCACGCTGAGCCTATATTCTTTGGTGAATGCTCTCCTTGGCGTTGGACAATTTCATAAAAACTTTTAAAAACAAATCACATCTGAACCATAAAATTGTATTGTACTTTATGTAAATCATCAGCCTGTAAAAAAAAAAAAAAAAGCTGGATTCTCTGTCATATCATGCAGGGTGCGGTAATCAAACAAGACTCCATCTTGGAGCTGCTGCTGCAGCCACAGGACACTGTGAAGCCAGCTGTAGGAGGAGTATGGCGCCCTCTCTGGCGAGATAGTGGAAATCGGGAGGCCAATGCTGGATCAACCATTGGGGAGCTGGCTCTTTTGCAGAGACAACACAGCCTTTTGCAGGAGGAGCTGCTGAGGCTGCGGGATGCAGAGAGTCGGTTCAAGGACAGTGAGAAGGCTCGAGTCAAGCTGGAGCGGCAGGTCCGACACATGAAGGTCTGCAGCGGGCTTGCACCTGCTTCCCAGCAACTGGGGGAGCGGTCTTTTCAAGTAAGGACATCTGTTTTGCAAACTCACAAGAGACATTTTTTAGAAAATGGTCAAAATCAAGAGGCTGAGATATCCCAACTTTTATTCCCTCGCATCAGTCAAGTTCCAAAAACACTGAAACCTGTTGTTCCCAAAATGCAGGTCAGGAGCATATTTTTATTAGACACATCCTATCTAGAAAATACCCACATCTTTGAAAGTCCCCACCCCAATCTTGCATGCAGAAATTTGTCATCTCAATCCCAAACCAGGGGAACCCAGATGATGTCACAGTGATGTAATTTGGGTTTTTATTCTGTCAGACAAACTCCTCTAGAATCTAGAAGAGTCTATCTGCAGTTTTGCAGACTGCAAGACACATCCACTTTACAACATGACACACTCCCTCAAATCTTTTCCAATCCTAATTAAGTAGTTTAAGTGCCTAAACCCAAACTGCAACCATTTCAAGGGTGTATCATGAACTAGGTGTGTCCTGTAGTTAGCAGGTGTCTGCAGATAGATCTACTTGCCAGAATCCCACAAGAACTGATACAACCATGAGGAATACATTGATATTGGTGTGAAAAATGGGGTGCTCCTTTAAGTAAACAATTTAGAATAAGTAACAGTACAGTATGTTCACCTTGTTTCTACTGTCTCTTTCCTCTTGCCGTTTTAACCTGTATCTCTGCAGCCAGAAAGAGAGGTCTCAGCTGGAGGTGACGCCATGGGGGCTAGTCAGGAACCTGCCCACCAGTCACATGGCATCCAGGACAGCAGTGATCTGGAGATAGACATGACATCAGATGACGATGATGGGACAGCATCTGAAAGTTCCAAAGGTCAGATTACAGACATAGCACAAAATGAGTGTAAAGGCTAGATGCATCATTTTGGAATTTTGTGCTTTTTAGGTAATGAGTCCCATGCAATAACTACACTGGAAGCTATAATCAGTTTGGCAAACAGGCATTCTTTGATCAGTATCCTATGGCACAATTTAAAATTTCACTTTAAGTAATTGTGAAAGTGCTGAGGCTCAATACAACTGTCATGATTCAGTTAAAGTGGGAATAAAATGGAGGGCTTGGCGACTGTGGCTCAGGAGTTAGAGCTGGTTACCATTTATCTGAAGGTTGGTGTTTCGAACTCTGGCCCCTGGAATCTACATGTCAAAGTATCCTTGGGCAAGATATTGAACCACAGATTGTGGTGTGTGAGTGTCAATGGTTACTAATTGTAATGAGCAGGTGGCACTGAGCCATCAGTGTACAAATGTGTGTGCAAATGGCTGAATGCTGACTCATGCTTTGAGTGGTCATGCTTTCAGACAAGAAAAGTATGGAATCAGATTTGTGCTAGTAATATCAAACAAATCTTTTTAAATGTTATACAAAAAAGAAAAATTTGAGAGAAAATAAAACTCTCATCTCAAAAGTAAAACTTGTAACTTGCAAACAAACTACTGGTCTTTTATGTTTTTGATAATATGTCATTTTGTTTCCAGTTTCCACTTGCTTATTTCTCACTGATCATACTTTTGCTCTCACTCTGAGCTTTGCGGTTACGTTGCCTGCTCTCTCGTTTGCACTGCCTTACTTTCTGTTTGCAATTCTGACACAAATCTCTCGCATGGGCGGGTTTCTCAACAGTGCGACCTCATTGGCTAACAAGTTTTTGAGTGACAGTTCAGTGCCCCGTATGTTGTTCAGTGCGGCAAGCGCCTTTTGGCCGTGGCGGACACATGTAAGTCTGCCCAATTCCTGCAATGTAAGTATTGATTAGATATGTTGTCTGTGCTGTACGAGATGTTTTGTTGTGTTAAGTTACAAGCAAAGTTGAGAATTACCCTGTAAGTTAGCTTTTATCTAATTAAATTGCCATCCATACTGATTTCTAGCTACTTAGCTGAACTGCTCGTGTACTGTGTGTGTGTGTGTGTGTGTGTGTGTGTGTGTGTGTGTGTGTGTGTGGGTGGGTGGGGGGTGGGGGGGTTGACTGTTTTCATCTCAGGTTAACATTACCTAGATATGTAATGCTAAGCACGCATACCAAAAGCCTTTGTTAAAAATCACACTAATTTGCCAGGGGAATCAGTGGAGGCTGAGTGTAGCCTATGTAACATTGTGGTAAGTGAGGAAGACCTGAACAAACCAAGTGCCAAATAGGCCAGCATATGATCTATTAATGCTGATCCAGCCACAAACACCACAAATTCAAATAAGTAACATGTCTTTGAAAGCCCCAGAACTGCAAAAATTTTCATTTTACAGGCTTTATTTCACACGCATTGTGGAGTTAGGGCTAATGTTGTCTTTATTATGATATTGCCACATACAGTACTGGTAGTTAGTATCCGAATGTTCATCATCATTTCAGAACCCTTCCTAATTAATTTCATTTCCATTCTAATGATGAATTAATGGGACAGTTGCTGTTTTTTTCCTACTGAAATCCCAATACATCTGAAATGATATGTTTAATTACATAGGCTGCTGGATCATGGCTTGTTTTGATCAAAGTGCAGTCTGTGTTAGAAAGAGTAATTAAATGTGTTCACTTGTATAGACATTAAGGTTACTTTTGTGACCATAATTGGATGGGAAGGTGGAGCTTGGGAGGATACGCATTGCTGCGTTTCTGTCCTGGTTGTATGCGGACTTGGCAATGCCTGTGCCTGCCGGAGCAAGTACAAGAGGAAATCTTGCAGAGAATTCAAACAAGATTCAACTTGATTCGCAGAAATGAAACACCAGATTTGGAATACCATCTGGACGTTGCTCCACAAGTGCTTTCCTTGGCAACAGTGGCATCACCACACCAAACATCCCACTGGAACTCATTAACAATCTACAGGAGTTGGACCACACCCTTCCCTTGCCGGTTAAATCTGGTCAGATAGTGTATCAGATATTGTCACTTCCACTGTGGGGAAGCTGGGGCTGCAAGACCTGGACATTGATATTAATGATCTTAAAAGTCTCCTTTCCATTGAACTTCCTTTCAAACATTTAGCCAAGTTGTATGGTGTTTCGAGAAGAACACTTAACAGGCGAATGAAAGAACATGGCCTCTTTGTTTGTTGATGCTATTCCAAAATATGTGATGATGAACTTGATCGTGTTGTGAGGTCCATAAAATCAAGAATGCCCTATGCTGGGTATAGACCGGTGAAAGGTGAGCTGTTAGCCAGAGGCTGCCGTGTAGTGATGGGAATTTTTTTGTTGCTTAAATGAATTTATTACCAAAATAATGTAAAATTATATATACAATTAATTACTAATGTACAAAACATACTTTATATGAAATTTTACAGCATTTCCTGCGGCTCTATGTCAGGCACGGCACCAGGATTTCAATTTTGGGTGGGCCACAGTTACTTTTGGTGGGCCTCTTAATTACAAAAGTTAACCCTGTTTCTAACTGGTAATCTCACTGAAACAAAAATGACTGGTATCATGCTGTGGAGGGTGACTAGTACATCTAGCTGATTATGGCATGTTCAAAATCTTTAAAAAAAAAAACATTTTCAATGCCGTTGCTTATTACGTCACCACGACAGTTTGTATATAATAGTTAATTAAGTGGCACACACGGCTTATCTCGTTATCTTTTCTCTATGGTATATATTCGCAAGTGGATCAATACATCAATTCATTACAAAACAGACATTTTAAAGCCTGTCAATTCATTTTTGTTTGATCTGACTAGATTACTCTTTAAATTGATTGCAAGGAGAGGGAGAAACAGAGCGATCAGAGTACTGGGTGAGCTACAATGACTTTTAACAGGAGAGAGAGAGCGCGGTGCGCTGCACTGTTCATTCATGACCTTAACTGTCTGTGAAGGTAATCTGAAGACAGTCAAGTCAGGCAGGAGCATTTAGCTCAACCTCCCCTATTGTCTACATTTCTTACAAGTTCTAGTTTCAATGGGAAATGCATTTGCTGTTATGGTTTTCACCTAATGTTTTGGAGAGGACCCAAAATGCAGACCAGAGAGAAGGTAATAAAAAGAACACAATTTATTGATAACACAAAGCGCACTCAAAAGGAGTGCGTTTTTCTGAGACATGGTTGCATCAGGACATACCTGACGATAACATCTCCATCAGTGGCTTTCAGACTGTTTGGGCCGACTCGCCGATGGTGTAATCCTGGTCACATTACCATCGAGGAACGTATCTGTTGCCTGGACAATGAACTGTTGGCTGTTGGGCTCAGGCCATATTATTTGCCCAGGAATTTTAACATGCCATTATTGTAGCTGTTTACATCCCCCCTCTGCCAGCCCGACGTCGGCATGTGACTTCATTCACTCCGCCGTAGCCCATCTGCAAACTCAACACCCGAGTGCATTCATCGTTATCTCGGGCGACTTCAACCACGTCACCATGGTGGACTTGCTGTATGCTAACGCCAAGGATGCATACAGCGGCTCCCCCCTCCCCCTCTGGGCAGGTCAGACCACAACCTTGTGCACCTCACTCCCTGTTATGTGCCTCTGGTGAAGAGTCAGCCTACAACCACAGTGAGGAGATGGTTAGAGGAGACATATGAGATACTGCAGGGCTGTTTTGAGGTGACAGACTGGCAGGCACTCTGTGAGCCGCATGGGGAGGACATTGATAGGCTCACAGAGTGCATCACAGACTATATCACTTTCTGTGTGGACTCACTGTCCCAGCCAGGACTGTCCATTGTTATTCAAATAACAAGCCGTGGGTGACAAAGGACATCAAAGTCATCCTCAATGAGAAGAAGAGGGCTTTAAGAGCTGGTAACAGGGAGGTGGTGAGAATGATACAGAGTGAACTGAAGGTGAAAATCAAGGAGGCTAAGGAGAAATACGGGAGGAAGCTGGAGTGGAAACTCAAGCAGAACAACTTGAGAGAGGTCTGGAGTGGTATCAGGACCATCACTGGCTTCAGAACAACCAACAGCAGAGGAGTTGAAGGCAGGGTTGACAGGGCCAATGAACTGAATCTGTTTTTTAATAGATTTGACACTTCAGGCCTGACTCATCCCCCCTCTGACTCCTCTGCTGTCTGTCCTGGACGACCACCATCAACCATTCCCTACTCCCCCCCTCCTCCTTCTCCTCCTTCTTACACCCCCCCATCCTCCTGTGTGAGCCCTCTTCACACTTCCTCAGACTGTCAGACTGACTTTACTCCCCTCCACTACACCCCTCCCCCACCTGTCACCTCCACAGTGTGCTTCACTGCTGACCAGGTGAGAAGACAGCTGATGAGACTCCACTCAAACAAGGCTCCAGGCCCTGATGGTGTCAGCCCCAGGGTGCTCGAAGCCTGTGCCCTCCAGCTGTGTGGAGTTCTTCACCATGTCTTCAACATGAGCCTAAGTCTCCAGAGGGTCCCCATGCTGTGGAAGACATCGTGCCTCGTTCCTGTGCCAAAGACATCACAGCCCAGGGCCTCAAAGGACTACAGACCTGTGGCACTGACCTCCCACATTATGAAGACCCTGGAGTTCTGGAGCAGCTCCGGCCCATGGTCAAGCCACTCTTGGACCCCCTTCAGTTCGCCTATCACCCCCGACTTCAACCATGACTGCTCAACCATGTCTATGCCCACCTGGACAAGCCGGCGAACACTGTGAGGGTTATGTTTTTGGACTTCTCCAGTGCATTTAACACCATTTGTCCAGCTCTACTAGGTGACAAACTGACAGCTATGTAGGTGGACGCCCCCCTAGTGTCTTGGATTGTGGACTACCTGACTGGCAGACCATAGTATGTGCACCTGCAACACTGTGTGTCAGACAGAGTGGTCAGCAACACTGGGGCCCCACAGGGGACTGTTTTCTCTCCCTTCCTCTTCACCCTCTACACCACGGACTTCATCTATTGCACAGAGACCTGCCACCTTCAGAAGTTTTCTGACGACTCTGCAATAGTTGGATGTATCAGTAAGGGTGATGAGGATGAGTACAGGGCTGCTGTAGACAACTTTGTCACATGGTGTGAGCAGAATGATCTGCAACTAAATGTGGCAAAGACTAAGGAACTGGTAGTGGACCTGAGGAGAACCAAGGCACCAGTGACCCCTGTTTCCATCCAGGGGATTGGAGTGGATATTGTGGAGGATTACAAGTACCTGGGGGTACATTTTGACAATAAACGGCAAAGAACACTGACGCTCTCTACAGGAAGGACCAGAGTTGTCTCTATTTTCTGATGCGACTGAGGTCCTTCAACATCTGCCGGACTACGCTCAGGATTTTCTATGAGTCTGTGGTGGCTAGTGCTATTCTCTACACTGTTGTATACTGGGGCAGCAGGCTGAGGACTCGACAAACTGATCCACAAGGCCAGTGACGTTGTGGGGAAGGAGCGTGACTCTCTGATGGTGGTGTCAGAGAGGAGGATGC
This sequence comes from Chaetodon auriga, assembly GCF_051107435.1. Taxonomy (NCBI): domain Eukaryota; kingdom Metazoa; phylum Chordata; class Actinopteri; order Chaetodontiformes; family Chaetodontidae; genus Chaetodon; species Chaetodon auriga. Next base: position 157,323 of record NC_135090.1, on the reverse strand, counting down.
TGATGGATACGGCTACGGATTATCTTGGACAACGTCTCACACCCACTTCATGATGTGCTGGCCAGGCACAGGAGTACGTTCAGTGAGAGACTCATCCCACCAAAACTCAAGACTGAGCGCCACAGAAAATCATTCCTGCCTGTGGCCATCAACCTGTACAACTCCTCCCTCTGAATGGCCCTTGGACTTTTCACTGCCTGTTAGATCATACATATTTATACTGATATTATACTGATACATATTTGACTAAATTCAATTTTGCACATCCTTCTGTATATACTGTTTATTTTTTTCTCAGTATATATTCTCAGTATAAATATTTTTTTTTTATATTTGCTTTTTATATATATTTTTTCTTTCTCTTTTCTTTCTTTTCTAATTTTATTCTTGTAAGGAGCGCCTGCAAAAAAAACAATTTCCCCTTGGGGATCAATAAAGGAATTCTGATTCTGATTCTGTCCCCCTCCCTGATGAGAACAAGGTGGTATGCGTTGCACAGATCAAGTTTGAAAAAGGTGGTAGCTTCCTGCCGTCAAAAGCAAAGTTACTGAGAGGGTAGCGGGTACTTATTTTTGACAGTTATTTGATTCAAGCCCCTGAAGTCTATGCATGGCCTGAGGGTTTTATCTTTCTTCTCCACAAAAAAGAAGCCCGCCCCCAGAGGCGAAGCGGGGCGAATAATACACGCCGCCAGAGAGTCTTTAATATATTGTTCCATCACCTCCCGCTCCGGGCAAGACAGGCTATAGAGCCGGCTGGTGGGCAGGGGCGCACCAAGGAGGAGGTAGATGGAGCAGTCGTAGGGACGATGAGGAGGAAGTGATAGTGCCCGCTCTTTGCTGAATGCTTCCTGGAGGTCATGGTAGTCTGTCGCACGGCGGAAGAATGAGTTTTGTGTACAACCGTTCTGTTTTTATTGTATATTATTTTATTTATTTATTTTCTTGCATGCTTTTATTGTGTTTGTGGTGGTGTTTTTATTGTGTTTTATTGCATGGTTTTAGTTGAAGTGATTTTGAGTTGTTTTACTTCCGGCCGGGCCACCCTTGTAATTAGATTGATAACTTACACCTGTGAAGTGCATTACCTGTCGTATAGACTGGCCAATAGGCTTGAGGAACGGAGCGGTGCGCAACCAATTGGATACGGGGAGGAGGGACGACAGGGGCGCACGCGGAAACAAGAGCAGCGAGAGGAGAGCAGGTGGAGAGAAGGCGTCAGACGGTGCAGACACGAGCGGTAATATGAAGAGAAAGATGAAACCGACACAGGAAGCAGTGGGGAGACCGCCTGAGAGGGCTACGCCTGAGGCGGCCACGGACCAGAGACCGTGACGGGAGGTGGTGACAGCAGCCGAGCCGACGAAGTCCAGAGTGTTACAACGCGACCTTACGGCAGCGGCAGAGCGAGGAGCTCTGCCTAGCGCGTAAGTACCCTTTGGGACCCAGTAACACTCTGGCACGGGAAAGGAAGGCGTCTCGGCTGTACTGTGTCGTGTACCCACCCACTGCCACTGTGATTTCTTTGTTCCAGGTATCCTGGCCGATGGTCCGTCCTCCTACGGAGTGAGTCGGAGGAGGAAACCAGAGAGTGGCGTGGCGACGGCGAGGAGCAGGAAGGCCGCCGTCATCGGGTTTCGTTTTAAATCGGTTTTAAATCGGGCCTTGTGTTTTTGTTTTAGCTAGACTTTTTAACTGATTTTAACCCGTGGATTGAAGACTGTTTGGCCCGTTTTAGAGACTTTTAAGGGATACCTCTTTTTAATTTTGCTTGTTTTAGAAAAAGAGTTATTGGTGTCTGTGCCAGGGACGGGTGAAATAAAAAAAGGGACAATCCTGTTCCAACCGCAAAGTTGTTGTCGCCTCCTTGGCTGAACATAGTGCTCACCGCTTGATGCAAAGGACCAAAACAAGTTTTACAGTAAACCATCAATTTTTTTTATTTTCATCACCTTCATTACAAGTCGGCAGGAACGGAGGAAAGATACGGGGAATCTGGAGGAGAGGCTTCGTTGCAGAGGACTCCACCTGCAGGAGGGAGGGCTGAACGAAGACAGAGTTACTGACACTGGGAACTCCACCCCAAAATATTCCCCTGAGCCCAATCGATCTGCGGGTTGTGGAGCTGTAACCACAGATGTCCTAAGACCAAGGAGGCATGCGGAGAGTGAATGAGGAGAAATGAAATTTCCTCGTGGTGGTTGCCCGAAGTAATCATCTTGATAGGGGTGGTGCAGTGAGTTACCTCGATCATGATCTTCCCATTGAGGGCATAGACTCTGACCGGCTTCTCCAGCTCCTCCACTTGACAGCCAGCTTTCAAGGTGAAACCCTGATCTAGCAGGTTATCCTCTGTGCCCAAGTCGACAAGAGCTAGAACTGAGTGAGCCTCCTCCTTCACACGGACGCATGAAGCACAGACTTGAAATCTGCATTTAGCTGGGGGTGACAGGGCTCATCAATACCCCTAGGTCTATTGACGAGCAACCCCTTTTGGCTGAATGGGGCAGACAGGCAGAGCATATCCCAATTTCCCACAGTACAAACACTCACCCTCACGGATCCTGCAGAGGTGCTCAACGGGCATCAGACGTGCTCTCCCTAGTTGCATTGGCTTTTCCTCCACAGGCTGGTTGGAGAGTGGTTGGGGAGGTTCAACTTGGAGTCCGGAACCCATAGGCAAAAGCTGCCGGGAGCGAGGAGGAGATCTGGCCAAGGCTGTGATGGTTCATCTCTGGCGCCGTTCCCTCAGACGGTTGTCGATCATGACGGCCAAATCCACCAGACCATGCAGATCTGCAGGTGCATCCTTGGTGGCAATCTCATCCTGTAATTGTTCATTCAAGCCATGCAAAAACACCCTTTGCAGTGCAACGTCATTCCAGCCGGAGTCGGTGGAAATGGTCAAGAAATTTACGGCATAATCTACATCCAATTGATGGCCCTGTTTGAGACTGAGGAGACAACTGGAAGCGATCCCGGTGTGATTAGAGTGATCGAACACTAGTTTAATTTTCCTCTCAAGCTCATTAGCATTTAAAGCCTCCGCTCACGTCAACATCTTGCCCCGGAGTAACCCGAAAGTGAATAGTACTTTTGCTTGATCGGAACTAAACAAGCGTGGTCGTTGGTGGAAAACCATATTGCATTGCAACAAAAACCCCCGACACTTACTGTGAGTACCGTCGAATGGTTCGGGGGAGGAAATCTGCTGTGTGAGTAAACTAGCTAGCTGGGCCATGTGGCGTGAGAGCTCAGCCACCTGAGACGCCATAGGCTGATTGGAACGCCTGGAGTAGTTGCTCATGCTGGCCGAGCAACATGCCCTGGATAGAGACTGCTTTCTTCACTGGATCTGTTGGGTCCATACTGGCCGGATTGTTCTGTTATGGTTTTCACCTAATGTTTTAGAGAGGACCCAAAGATGCAGACCAGAGAGAAGGTAATAAAAAGAACACAATTTATTGATAACACAAAGTGCACTCAAAAGGAGTGGAGAAATAACTGAGAACAAAAAGCGCACTCTAAAAGAGCTAAGAAAACTAAGGGAGCTCCGTAACGACGGGTCTGAGGCAAGGCACACGCGGACACAGCAGGCAGGCAACTGCAACAGAAAAACACACCTTAAGTGGTGGTACATAAGAGGAACATTAGCACACTCACGAGCGGAGGAGAAAGAGAGTAAGTACTCACACTACTGAACACACGATCACACCAGGAGTCAGGACTCGGGAGGAAGGAGTCTGGAACAATCTGGCAACAGGTAGGAGAGACCTCTCCCCTTTTAACCTGTGCCTAATCATTGCATGTGCATCAGGTATGCTCCGGGGAAGGCGGAGCTGGCCAGGTGTAGAGACACACCCAGCTACACAGACAGGGGAAAACAAACAGACAAAATCCACACTGGGGAAAGGGAAAGAGGAAACACAAGGATAAAACAGAGTTGCAGGACCTTAACATTTGCAGGTATATAAAAAAAAAAAAGCAATGATATGATTTCGTAAATACACCACTTCTGCATAGTTGGAAAATGACTTGTATTCAACATAAAACAGAGGGCAAAAGCCTGACTAAAAACGCACGAAATATCCTTTAGCTGCAGGTGAAGTTTTTATTAAAAATTCTCACAGACTCAGTTTTTACTCTTTTAACATACTTAAACATAGATAACTGTTGTGCCATAGCGATGCATTCATTTAACTGTAGCAGCCTGTGCCTACAAATGAGAATCCACTGCCCTTCTCAGTAACCATTTTTTGCCGAACAACGGCCAGATTATGACGTGCATGCGCAAGCGTAACATGTCTGGGGTGACCAATGATTGCCCACTGTGACTGGACTAGACCTCACGTGATAATAGCCGAAGAAGTATTGTATTTTTTATTTTTTTTTCAAATGGAAATGTTTTTGTTTTAAGGGTTTTATTAAAGTGCTGATTTTACCCTTTACTCAGTACTTTGTTGAGGCACCCTTGGCAGTGATTACAGCCTCAAGTCTTCTTGGGTATGACAAGCTTGTCTCACCTGTATTTGGGGTATTTCTCTCGTTTTCCTCTGCAGATCTTCTCAAGCTCTGTCAGGTTAGATGGGGAGTGTTGATGCACAGCTATTTTCAGGTCTTTCCAGAGATGTTCAATCAGGTTTAAGTCTGGGCTCTGGCTGGGCCACTCAGAGACATTCACATACATGTTCTGAAGCCATTCCTTCATTGTCTTGGCTGTGTGCTTAGGGTCATTGTCCTGTTGGAAGGTAAACCTTCACCCCATTCTGATGTCCTGAGCACTCTGGAGTAGGTTTTCATCAAGGATCTCTCTGTACTTTGCTCAGTTCATCTTTCTCTCAATCCTGATTAGTCTCCCAGTTCCTGCTGCTGAAAAACATCCCTACAGCATGATGCTGCCACCACCATGCTTCACCTTATGGATGGTATTAGGCAGGTGATGAGAGGTACCTGGTTTCCTCCAGGCGTGACGCTTGGCATTCAAGCCAAAGAGTTCAATCTTGGTTTCATCAGACCAGAGAATCTTGTTTCTCATGGTCTGAGAGTCCTTTAGGTGTCATGTGCCTTTTACTGAGTAGAGGCTTCCATCTGGCCACTCTACCATAAAGGCCTGATTGGTGCTGCTGAGATAGTTGTCCTTCTGGTAGGTTCTCCCATCTCCACAGAGGAATGCTGGAGCTTTGTCAGAGTGACCATCAGGTTCTTGGTCACCTTCTTAACCAAGGCCCTTCTCCCCCAATTGCTCAGGTTGCCGTGCGGCCAGCTCTAGGAAGAGTCCTGGTGGTTCCAAGCTTTTTCCATTTATGAATGAGGGAGACCAATGGGCTCTTTGGGACCTTCAATGCCGCAGAAAGTTTTTTGTACCCTTGTCCAGATCTGTGTACCAATACAGTCCTGTCTTGGAAGTCTACAGACAATTCCTTTGACTTAATGGCTCGGTTTCTGCTTTGACATTTACTGTCAACAGTTGGACCTTATATAGACAGGCGTGTGCCTTTCCAAATTTCAATTCAATTCAATTCAATTTTATTTGTATTGCGCCAAATCACAACAGAAGTTGTCTCAGGACACTTTCCCACAAATCCCAACCCCTTCACATTTGGGATCATTGAAAAGCCCTAAATGTTCTCTGTAGATAGCAAATGGAGTTGAGTAGTATACAGTGGGTGGGAGATATTCGGGTTTACAAATGTCCTCCACAGAGGACAAATTTGAACTACTGGTAATCAGGAGGATATAGAGCTGGTACAGTCCGAGCTCTTTTACCTACAGAGACCCAACAATTCCCTCATGAGCACGCACTTGGCGACAGTGGCAAGGAAAAACTTCCTTTTAACAGGCAGAAACCTCTGGTAGAACCAGGCTGTGGGTGGGCTGCCATCTGCCTCAGCTGGTTGGGTGAGAGAGAGAGCAAGAGAGAGAGAGTGAGACAGACAGAGAGAGAGAGACAGACAGACAGACAGACAGAAATGCAATCACAGTAACAGTGACAGTGGATGTAATAATAGTAGTAGCAGTTGCAGTGGATGTCAGGCAGGACCATGGCAGGAGACGTAGCTGTAATCCACAATCCAGATTCAGCCACTATCCATGGGAACCTGCAAGACGACAAAGAGAACAGAGATTCCGTGGAAGAAGCTAAGTTAGTAACACACCGTGGTAGGACATGAAAGTGTGCGTCCAAATCATGTCCAATCAATTTAATTTATTACAGGTGGACTCCTATCAAGTTGTAGAAACATCTCAAGGATGATCAGTGGAAACAGGATACACCTGAGCTCAATTTTGAGTGTCATAGCAAAGGGTGTGAATACTTACTGTACATGCGATGTGTCAGTTTTTTTTTTTTAATAAACTTGCAATTTTCTAAAAAACCTGTCCACTTTGTCATTATGGGGTATTGTGTGTAGATTGATGAGACAAAAAAGAATTTAATCCATTTTGGAAAAAGGCAGTAACATAACAAAATGTGGGTAATGTGAAGGGGTGTGATAGATAGATAGATAGATAGATAGATAGATAGATAGATAGATAGATAGATAGATAGATAGATAGATAGATAGATACTTTATTCATCCTCAAGGGAAACTGAATACTTTCCGAATGCACTGTACATTAAGGATGAACTTTGAACCAAGCACAGTAATAAGAGTATATGAAAGTGTGTGAGTGCTTTTCTTAAGCATACTTACAGCCCCCTTCCAAACTCCAAGAACTGTCAGTAATATACTGTATATTCTTCATTTAAATAATTGTACAAGTCTCAACAAACAAAGATGTTGTAACAGGTCAGGTTAGGACCCAATAGCAGTACTAGCTGAACTGTTCCACTCAGTAACAGATCCAGGAAAGGCAAGGTAACAAACTTAGTCAGGTACAGCAGGTTAAGGTAATTACCAGAGAGCAGGAGAGCAGACATGGAGCGGGGAAGTCTCAGCCTCAGTCCAGTGACAAAGTCCAGGGAGATGTGTGATCATGGTTGATGTGGAACTAGAAAAGCTTTGGAGGAAACCTGCTGGAGCATGGTGCTGGTTGCACACTGGGCAGGCGTTGATGAACCCCTTGATGTCCTCATCCAAGGAGGGCCACCAGAGAGAGCATATTTGTTCTGCTGGATTCCTGGGTGAGAGTTGAGCTTGGAGGAATGACCCCATTAGAGGATATCAGATCACAGAGTTCGAGGAACAAGCGACGGTCCTGTGGACAGTTGCTGAGCCCGGGCTGGCCCTCTGTGGCAGACTTCACCCTCTCCTCAATCTCCCAGGTGACTGGGCTATGAGAATAGAATAGGTGTGGTCTCCACCATCTCCTCCTCCCTCTCCTGAAACTGGGGGGATAGGGCATCGGGTTTGATGCTGTGGGATCTGGGACATTTGACAGGGAGAAGTTGTACCAGGTGAGGAACAGCGACCACCTGGACTGCCTGGAGTTCAGTCTTTTTATGATCAGTCCAGACCTGGAAGGGCGTCTTCATTTCCTCCAGCCAGTGACGCCACTCCTCCAGCACCATCTTGACCGCCAGCAGCTCTGATTGCCGATGTAGTAGTTCCTCTCTGCAGCAGACAGACATTGCAAGAAGAAGGCACAGGGATGGAGTTTCTGGTCAGTGTCAGAGCATTGGGACAGCACGGCTCCCACTCTGAAACGTCCACGTTGGCACTTTGGGTTGGGCAGTTGGAGGATGGGTGCTGATGTGAAAGTCTGGAAGGACTTCTCCATGGTCGTGGACCACTGGAAGTCTATGGAGCTGTAGTCCCGAATGAAGCCCCTGTAAATTGGCAAAGCCCATGAACCACTGCAGCTGCTTGGGTGTCAGGAACTGGCCAGGAGGTGACAGCAAAGACCTTGGCTGGGTCCATCTGGATGCTGTTCTCTGCCACGATGTATCCCTGAGGCGTGGAACTCAGCTTTAATGATTTGGATATGGTGGACGTGTTCTTCATGGGACTGGGAAAAGATCAGGACATTATGCAGGTAGATGAAAATGTAGCAGTTTACCATGTCTCTGAGGACTTAATTTACCAGAACCTGAAACACAGTACAAACGGCATCATCAGATGTAGTGGCCTGTGGGTGTGTTGAAGGCTGTCCAGGCTTCAACTCATCTCCCTCCTGAATGAGAAACAGGTGGTAGGCATTGCAGAGATCTGATTTTGTGATGATCGTGGCCCCTTGGAGCAGTGGATAGTGGTTCTGACCCCTGTTGTTGATACACGGCCTCAGCATCCCATCTTTCTTTCCCACAAAGAAGAAGCCTGCCCCAGCTGGTGACCGATGATGCCTGCCACCAGAGAGTCATTAATGTAGTTTTCTATTGCCTCTCTCTCAGGAGCAGACAGTAGGAGGAGGAATAGGAGTACAGACGCTCCTTGGATGGAGTCATACGGACAGTGGGGAGGCAGACAGGTGGTTTTGGCCTTCCTGAAAACCTCCCAGAAGTTGTGGAATTCAGGTCGACAGGTTGGGAATGGAGCATGGGATTGGGAGCACAAGGCAAACCTGGTGGCACAAAGTACTCATTCCCAGGATGGCCCCTGTTGTACAGTCAATACAAGGGTTGTGACATCATAGGGATAGGCCTGGGATGAGGGGAATATGTGGAGATCTCAGGATGTGGAACTGGACGGTGTCATGATGGTTTGCGGACAGCAGGACGTGGGCATGGGTGGTCTGGTAGGTTACAATTCCCAGAAGATAGCCATCAAGTGCGTTGGTGGAGATGTGTCTGGAAAGAGGAACTAGTTCATTTCCCAGCTCGTGGGCAAGCTCCTCATCCATCAAGCCTTCTGTGAGGATGAGCTTGAACTGGAACAGCGGCTGCAGGTATGAGGAGTGCAGAGCGGAAGTGTGGCTCACCAGCACCTCCCCATCTACTGGTGAGCCCTGCCTTTTGCTGGACAGTACCAGTACAAAATGGCTGGCCTGGCCACAATATAGGCAGAGATTGGCTTGATGATGCCTCTCTTTCTCTTCGGGGGACAACCTGGTCCGGCCGAGCTGCGTAGGTTCGGGCCCCTCTGCTGGGGCGCAGCGAGGGTGGAGCAGGTGGCAGCTACCAGTGTTTCCTGAGGATGAGCCGAAGGCTGGTAAGCTGGCATTCCCCAATGCTTCTCCCATTGGCAAGCCAGGATACAAAGATCTACCCTTTTGGCCAGTTTGATGACTCCACAGATGAGCCCTTCCCATCAGGTGATCAATGGCGAAGGCTACCTTGGCTTGCTCGAAGGCAAATGTGTGGGGCTGCAGAGTGAAGAGTATGGAGCAGTTGGTCAGAAAGGCATTGCAGGTCTCCAAATCTCCAGCATAGCATTCAGGGGTGCCCACTTGCAGTTCGCTGACAGGAGGAGGTGGAATGAAGGATGGCGAATGAACAGGAGGTGAACCCAGAAACTGGGCATGACCACCGGCCATCTGCTGGATCTGTGTGGCTAGTGCCACTAGCCCCTGCTCAAGGGAGGCTGTAGCTGCTGTGGACGCCATGATGGCCTTGTGTCACTGAAGGACATCCTCAATCCAAAGCCGTTCAGAGGAAAAGTGGAGCATGCTGGGTTAATGAGTGGCCAGATTGTACTATAACATGTAAGTGGCCCAATAGCAGCACTACCTGATCACGGAATTCTCTGAGAGTCTTAGACAAGACAGGCTTGATGCTCCGTCCAGAGTGAATGACAGGTTCAGGAAATGTTTGGTGAGAGAATTTGCTCTGTGCAAGATGATATGTTAATTTCAATTTATGTTAATTTCTTCAACCTTGAAGAATTAACATAAAAATTAAATACTGAGTTCCATCATGTTGAAATGGCATATTAACTATAATATCAAAACTATGTTTGATCTCAATGAAATGCCTTGAATCTTAATCCTCTACTACTTTGCCCACTGTTATTTCTATTTGTAAGGTGTGTCAACAAATGAAAGATAGATCACCTCTAAATGAGTTATGTTTTCAGGCATGGAAGGAGTTCTTTTGTACAGTATCCTCGTTTTTTTCAGAAAACTATTAGAATAATACAGTGTTATACTCTGAAGTCATTACGTGAAGTGTTTATTAATCATGATTTCAAATGTTAGACCTGGCCATTTCTTGATCCATGCTCAGGTGCTGTTCTGAACTCTGTCACTGACTTATCTGTGCTGTCCTTGCTCAGTGACTGGTTCAAAATTGAAAGTACGTTCTATACAGCTGCTGTGGCAGCCTCAGTACCAGCAGTAAAACCTTGCTGGAGAGTGAAAATGAACCAGTTTAGCAGTGCTGATATTGCATCTAACAACCTCTGTAGATAGTAGACATTATATTCACAGTTTCTAAATTTTACAAAAGCATTATAAGATCAATAACCACCACAATACCTTGTCCTTAACACTGCTTCCTGTTATATATCCCTGAATGTTATTTGTCAGTGTTTGATGTATTCCCACTGAACACCAGGTGATATTGATGAGACAAGTCTAGAGGTAAATGTCTTGTGTTCAGTTTGTAACTGAGATCATAGATGGCAATTTGGTGTTAGTGACATTGTGTTTTATATTAGCTGGATCATAATCTGCAATAATAGACCATATACTGGCATACCTCATACCATCTTAGGTTTTTTTTGGGTCCTGCTCACTTCCCACAATGCGACATAGTTCTACAGAGAAAAATGATGACAGTTAACATAGCAGTGGCAAAGGTTCATTGGGTAAGGCTAGCACTTCACTCAGCCTCCACTGATTCCCCTGGCAAATTAGCGTGATTTTTAACAAAGGCTATTGTTGCATGCACTTAGCGATCTAGCTTGTTATGATAAAGCCAAGTAATTGTAAACTGGGCTCAGTGATGCAGACTGGTAGATGGAATGAAATAGCAAGATGATTTCTTAAAACCAAAAAAAGTAATTGGTGAACAACTAACAGAGCACTCAAACAGAGCGGATCTAATTAAATAAACAAACTGTAGGTTTGTGTAGACACAAACATAAGTGGCAGTCCATAAGCCAGGGAACAAAGGGAAACCAAATAACGAGGCTTCAGTAGGACAATGACAGGAAGTAGCTAAAGTTCGGTTACTGTAGTATGATTTTTTCTAGCAGATATGCGATAACTTGAGAAACAACTCTGTCAACTATCGTGTTGTGCTGTAAGCAGATGGGTGATGACTTGAGAAACAACTCTGTCAACTATTGTGTTGTTCTGTAAGCAGATAGGTGATGACTTGAGAAACAGCTGTGTCAACTATTGTGTTGTGCTGTTGTGCTGTGTTGAGCACTGAGCAGAGGCGTGATAGCGCTCATACGCATGCTTCCTGGGACTTTCCTATGACTCATACGCAGGTGTCTTGGCAGCTGCTTCTCTGTGCTGTGAACTTTACCCTAGTAAACTCACAGTGCCCTTACTGTCTGATGGTGGCCTTTAAGTATGTATTCTCTTATAACATATTTGTGTGTTTTACCATAACTACTGATGGATTGAATGTTCTTATAATCTCACCATGGTTTTGAAGTACACTTAATGACTGAAGTGCACTTAATGACAATGCTACTATTCTGTATTATGTTCTTATTACTCTTTATTATGCTTTATTATTCTTTTTTAAAAATTAGCATGAGCAACAGCTAAGACATAATGGTACCTAGAGTAGATAAAACTCCTTTTCTAAAGATCAGATAACCTGAGGAAGAAGCATAATGGTGAAACCTGAAAGGAGAAAGAGAAAGGGAAAAAAGGCATGTCCTGTGGCTGGTCTTTTGCTGAGTCAGCATTAAGATAAGGGGGGAAAAAAAGGGAAAACCAAGGCAGATCAGCTGCCAAAAGTTTACCTAATGGTGTATCAAATCATAACTATTGGACAATACTTAAGAGGACGCCCTAGAGGCGTGGTAAAAAAACAAACAAACAAACAAACAAAAAAAACTAAATAATAGACAACGCCCAGATCATCTTAGACCAGAATACTTCTGGTGCATCTGGTGTGCCCTCGAACCTGTCCTGCTTTTCTGTCGACATTAACATCTTTGTTTCCAGACTTTCTGACTCCTGCTGATTTTTACACAAGAAGATTTTTCTGAACAATTGAACACAGGTGAAACTTTGATTTTTGATCCATGTGGCTTGGAACTTCGGTTTCTATACACCACATTACCAAGTACAATACTCACACGAGGCACACACAAAAAGATGCTGGAGAGACCAGGACGAACTGGCAACCAGCATAGCAGAGCCAACCTTAAATACTGTTGGTCTTGATGAGTCTCATGTGCCACAAGTGTGCAGGTAATTAGATGGAGACCAGCAGAGAGTGAGTGTGGCCACATCTAGCCTCAGACACACAGCTGAACAGACACATTACATGAAGGGAAAAGGAAAACACTGGGAACAGACAAGTGAGCACCCTAGCATAGGTACTGTTAACCTGAGATGAAAACAGGCATGGTAAGGCACACACAATCGTCTATGTGTGGGCGTTCACTCACACACACACATACACATAGTGCGGCTACATCACTATCATTATGGATGACAATTTAGTTTGATAAAAGCTTATTTACATGGTAAATCTCAACTTTACTTAACACAACAAAGTGTCTCGTACAGCACAGACAACATATCTGAAATATGCTCACATTGTAGGAATTGGGTAAACCTTCATGTGTTCGCGATCGCCAAAACTCCCGCACTGAACAACATCCTCGGCACTCAACTGTCACTCAAAAACTCATTAGCCAATGAGGACGCAAGACATAAATTCAGTCCATTCACCATTTATTTGATAATGCTTTTTAGAAGCTAAGGTCCATGAAAAATGTAATATTCCATGTTAAATCAATAACAGAAAATTAAATTACATTTTCTAAAATTGTCGTTTGTCAGATCAGTGTCAAGTTTATACGATTTATTTGGAATCATTTTTTGACATCTTCTATCTATGAAGTGTTGGTTAGAAATAGAAAAAAAAAATCAGAAATTATTTTATTTGTTTTAATACCTTGGGTTGGTTGAGAGGGTGGTGCCCAAGTGCCCAACTCATCTTGCCCATTGTTATGCTTGCTTTCAAGAACTGCATCTGGTCCCCTCACTGTCATGGCTGCTTACATAGGCAACCATTGTAAACGAGTTACACAAGCACCACTTCATGAATAAGACTGTGTACTTTACTGGATATTCATGTATTCATCCACGTAGTTGGTTTTGATGAAAATTAAAAATGTTGAGAGAGAGAGTATTGATAAAATTATTACTATGGTTGTATGTGGGTATTTTATTCTCTTCTGCTCCAGTTGCACCATGAGATGATTATAGACTGATCTCACATTTACATAAAAAACAATTGGCAGTATCACATTGCTTATTAGAACCCTGATTCCAAAAAAGTTGGGATGCTGTGTAAAGTGTAAATTAAAACCGAATTCAATGGTTTTAAAATCCTTTTCAACCTATGTTCAATTGAATATAGCACAAAGACAAGATATATAATGTTCAAACTAATAAATATATTCAGTTTTGTAAATATGTGCTATATTCCAATATTTGGGAAAGGGGCAACAAAAGACTGGAAAGTTGTGGCAAGCTTAAAAAACACCTTTTTGGAACATTCCATAGATAAATGGTGATAGTATCATGATCGGGTATGAAAGGGGCAAACTCAAAAGGCTCATTCATTCACACACAAGGATGGGGCAAGGTTCACCAATTTGGGGAAAAAGTGCTTGGGAAAATTGTCCAAATGTTTTGGAACATTTCTCAACATACAATTGCTGTTGCTCCTTACTATACTATGCTGCTGTAACACTACAAACGTCCCCGCTGTGGAATTAATGAAGGATTAATTATCTACAAACACAAGTTAGACTTTAGACTGCTTCTTTATTGATCCCAATGTGGGAAATTGTTTTGTTGCAGTAGCAGTGAACAAAAAACATACAAATGACCATAGAATATATACAAGAATTAAAAAAAAAAAAAAAAGTAAACAAAAAAGTGACAAAAATGTACACAGAAAAAGCAGCAGTGAATACAAGATAAAATTAAATGTAAATCTAAATATACTGTACATACAAATAAATGCTGTGCAATATTTTATCTGCAGTAGTGCAGATAAAATTGTTAAGTATTGGGGTTGTTAAGACTCTACCATGCAAAGTGAAAGCCACATATCAACAGTGTCCAGTATGAATAAACTTAAAGATGGGTAAAAACACTGTGTGGCAGTGGAATTAACTTTAGTCTGGCAGCTCACAATGTAAATTAATCTCTCTCCCTGGTTTGTCTCTTGATTGTGTGCATCTGTCATCAGTGCTGAAATTAGTACAAGTCCTGATTTACCACCACTGCTGTTTTCAGATTATTTGATCAATTCAAATACTGTTATGGTTTGTGGTCGTCCTGCAAGAAAAAAAGAATAAGATGTGAACCCAAAAGTGCAGACTAGACAAAAGAAGCGGAGCAAAAGTGGTTCAAAAGTGATTTATTAAACAAAAGAGGGCAACCAAAACTCCACCAGTTCAAAAAACAAAACCAAAAGCGATACTAGAAAAAACCACCAACTAATAACCAACGGGGAAACTAAGACCAGACCAGGAATACTCACAGTAGTCACAGGGAACAACGAAAACCACACATCAGGTGATGATCCTACAAAGACAAAAGAAACACACAGACTTAAATAGAGGGGGGAACTAAACAGACACAGGTGGACCCAATCAACCTAACAAAGGTGGGAAACATACAGGAAGTAAAGAAACTAAGACACACAAGGGAAGGCTACCAAAGTAAAACAGGAACAAGGCTACCAAAATAAAACAGGATCCTAACAAATACTGTTTGATACTATTATCCAGTTCACAACTTTACTGTTTTGGTTCACTCTAACTGCTCTCATAGCGTTGATTTTGACGGTAGCTGGCAGCTTTTCAGAAACAAAAACACTAAAAATACATGGTTCAGCAGCTAGTTCACAAATACAGTTAAAGACAATTTATTCCAACTACTTGCTGTGCTGGGCCTTGTTCTTCAAAAGTGACCAAATCAGGTTTTACAGCATGTTACTATCTTAAAAACAATTCTGTTTATTGTCATCCAGCTCATTTGGTTCTTTAGCAAGTTACAACCAGGAACAGATCAGGAAACAAGGAGGCTTTCTTATAAAATATATGCTTCTCTAATTATTACCAGTAAGCCCTGGGTGACTCTGCAGTCAACCTAAATGAAGTGCCTGGCTATTATTTACAATTGGTCATTTTGGCAGATGCTTTTATCCAAAGTGACATACATATGAATTCACACACCAATGGCGCAGCATCAGGGGCAGTTTTGGGGTTCAGTATCTTGCCCAAGGATACTTCAGCATGTGGACTGCCGAGGCCAGGGATTGAACCACCGACCTTCTGATTGGCAGACGACCTCTCTGTCTACTTATCTACTTATACACATATTCAGTTATTAATGCCAGAAATCAAAAGCAAAGTTACACTGTGTGAGCTTTGAATACTTTTCAGTAGTCCCTCCCCACATGCCATAGCAGAATATTGGGTTGTAACTTGAAATATGTCAGATGATAGAATCAAGACATCATTGAAATGCCAATTTCTTGTAGAATTAGGGGCACAGTGGACTGAATTTGGGTCTCTTCTCTCTTTTTCAGATCTTCAAGATATTCCAGAGGAGATCTGATCTTTGGCATGTTTCATTGTGCTTATGAGCTGAAAGCTGTAATTGATTATGATGATGATTCTAGCCAGTATGCCACAGAGCACAACAATGTGCATGTCCGTCTTTTCAGCAAGTCTTAATGTTTATTTATCTGCTTTGCTTTTATAGTAGATGGCTTGTGACAGTGAGTCGTTTTATTCTTCAGTTATGCTTTGGATTGTTGGATTGGGTTTCCATGATTTAATTGCATCACTTGACTAAAGGGGTGTGGAAAACTCAAAGATATTACTAATATTTGGATATTATGATTATTTGCACTTCTAGTTAGATGCTAAACTGCATTTCGTTGTCTTTGTGTTGCACTCTGACAATGACAATAAAGTTGAATCTAATCTAATGTAAAATTTAACTATATTAAATGTCAAAATCAGACAAAATTAGGATTAGGACTGATGAATAAGGAAGCCACTGTTTTCAGTTGTTTATTAGTGCAAAAATAGCTGCAATCCCATTCATGTAAAACAAGAAGGGATCAACCCCTTCTGGGAGATTATACATCAATGTTTAGATTATGTATTGAAAAACAACAATAACAATACAAAAAGATGGGTGAAAGATTTTGCACACAAAATCACAAAGGTACAAATGTACCTTTGTGGTCTACTGATGTCTTTTAACCAGATTTGACAGTCTAGTCTCTCACTATAAACAGCGTGGGATGGTGTCTTCCTGGTGAGATAGGTTAAACTGCACTGCTCTTTCAAAAAGTTCAACCAAAAATGACATTCCTTAGAAACAAGCCACATCAGGGAAAACGGTTTTAATTCATTAATTACCAGAAAATACCAGATAAACAGAAAATGAGGACAATCTAAAGCAATCCAATACAACTTCCCTGCAGTAAATCCAGCTTTTCCAATGTATATCATATTCAGGGTTTGTTGAAATTGTGTTACAGAGATGCTGATCTTTTTTTGGTAGCAAACTACGAAATAGGCCAAATTATGTGAATAAAACATTGGCAAGTACTTACTCAACCTTTCCACTAGGTTGATGTTATGGATTTGTCACAGATGCACACAAAGTAATAAACTGCGCTCATAGTGTCATTTTTGGCAGTAGCTGGCAGCTCTTTAGAAACAAAAGCGCTAACTACACATTATTCAGCAGCTAGTGTACAAACATAGATAAGCTATATGGCTCTTTAGCTGCTAAAGAGCCATATAGCTTGTCTCTATATAGTTCCCTCAGCCGGTGGAGTCCAAAATGGAGCTAAAATAATGTGAATGTTTATGTTGAAATGCCACCAGGCTTTTTTTTAAATATGAGAAGTAGAGTGTAGCCATTAAATAGGTAGATAGGTTTATTGGTGCTTTTTGACTGGGATAAGCCATCTTGTCTGCAGTTACTGTAACATTCCTGAGGGTGGCAGAAGAGGATTATTTATAAATGAATTATTCCCTTGAAGAAAAAACAAAACTAAATAGAACAGAACAGGGGGCTGTTGCACAAAAGCAGAAGTCAGAAATCCAGGCTAATTGAAAAAGTGAGGCTTGACCTAGTCAAATCAGTGCATCCAGGCTTAATCCGTTGCACATTTGCCAAACCACGTTGAGGAGGTGCGACTATGTCAAACCAGGTCTAAGTAATCTGGATAAGTGCGCGTTCACGGCTTTGCTAGACAGACCACAAGGTCGATCACAGATTTACTGATGCAGAAATGGAAAAGACACGTGCCGCATACGTCTCCCCAAGTGAGCAACAACTGATAATGGAAACTTATGAGGAGGTAATACATATTATAAGTAAAAAAGGCAATACGGCCACTGTAATTAAACAGAGAGAAAAAGCCTGGCAGACAATAGCAGACTGACTGAATGCGTAAGTAGTTCAATAATATTAACTTATTAACCAATGCTCCACTGACACCGTCATAATTACAGTTCAAGAAGTTTTCATTTTCACAAATTAACAGTTGTACACTTTGCCTTAAAAGTGATCAGTGGAAGTTGATGTTACTCAGGAAATTTACCATGAAGACTAATTACAAACAAGAATATGTACTACAACCATACGTGCAAATCTCTCTCTCTCTGTTTATCTACATGTTCATACAGAACAAACATGACCGGACAATCTCTAATGCCACTCTTGGAGCCCTTTCCTTCCTGAGACAGGCAATGTTATGTAGGACTGTACAGGCTACAGTGACGTCGCAGGCCCTGTCTGGGGTGACCCTCAGGTGGTGAAGACACTGAGAACGTGACTTTAGAAGGCCGAATGCCATCTCAATTCGGGCCCTTGTTCTGGCATGGGCAAGATTATATGCTTGCTGTGCTGCTGTTTGAGGGTCTGCAAGGGGATTGAGCAGGAATGGCATACAGGCATAACCCTTATCTCCCAGCAACATGCCAGAGAATTCACCTGAGAATACAAAATGGACATAAATAGAGTAAAACTATGTCATTGACTTAATTGAAACCACCTCTGCAACTTCATCAGCCATTTCTAATCATCTCAAGGTGTGCAATAATATACGTATTCATCAAACCTCAGACAGCAATATGAACAGTAGGCCTAACAGTAATAATGGCTATCACATGAATAATTATAAAAATGATAATGGTTACAATTAAAATAATAACAGTGAAGAAGAAGAAGAAAAAGAAGAAGAAGAAGAAGAAGAAGAATCGGGGGAGACATTCCCCTTTATTGTCACACGACATGCACATGCGGAACACTGCACACGAAGGTGAAATTTGTATTCCGTGTTTCACCCATCCTGGTCGTCCTTCCTCCGCGGCAGACCAGGAGCGGTGGGCAGCCAGACCGGCGCCTGGGGACCCAACTCGTTGTCACCATTGGTCAGGTGGTGATCTTCTTGCATGTTTTTAGTGGGGGTATATTTTTACGGAGGATACCCCAGGTGAACACGGAGAGAACATGCAAACTCCACACAGAAAGGCCTTTTTTTCCTCGAGCTGCACAGAAAAAAATCTCCATGGTAACTTATGTGCCTCTGCTTTTGTGCAACCGAGTCACGGCTAAATTCATCCAGGATAACTGAAAAATCCTGGCTTAATCTCCTATCTAGGTTTTGTGCAACAGCCCCCAGAACAGAACAAAACAAAACAGACCACAACAACAACACAAAACTTGGCCATTTAGAGGATGGGATCACATGGCACATCTTTTTATTGTAAGGAATCCATTGAAAATGACAATGAAATGTGTTTTTTGCTGAAAGACAACAGGCAAAATAGACAAGCCGAAATGTTTTAAATAAAGTCTTAAGATTGTCATACTTTCCCTGACAAGCAGTCCTTCAAACTGAATGTGAAACAAAACAAAATGTCATTTCTCATTGTCTACCTTTTTCTGTTTTGACACCTCTATCAACATTGCTAAACCAGCTTGTTGGTCAGTGTCTTGCAAAACCACTGGAAATGACTGTTACAATACGGGTTCATAGGTCTGTTTTTTGTCCTGCCACCGCTATGGTTAAGGTTGGGTTAAGTGCTTGGCTTTCGGTGTTTAAAAATGCTTGGCTAGGGTTAGTTAAAATCAATCAATCAATCAATCAATCAATCAATCAATAAACTACTATGTTGAGATTAGGGAAAGATCATGGTCCTGGTTTAAAGAAGGCATCAGTGAATGTTAGGAGAGAATGAGACAGAGAGTGGTCAAAGTCACACACACAAGTTGGGATAGATGTTGTCCCATCATCTATTTCAATTTTCTCCCTAAAAGCTTTTACAGCGTTATAACAAGGAGTCTGTCTCAATTGTATTTGTAAATAAATAACTTCAATAATTGCCAAAAGAGCCCAAGTGCTATTAAGAATGCAAGTGTGCTACTGGGATACACTTGAGGACATCCCGTGATTCGCATAAATAGATGGTTCACTTGAGCACAGATAATTTGTTGGTCTTATTTATTTTCCACATAATGATCAATAAGTATGGACAGCCATGCAATATTAGACCTACATTTACAATCAATAAAAAACACAGCAGTGCAATTAATGAAGTATTTCAGTAGAATTTTTTTTAGGGAATGCATTTCTGAAAATTATGGATAAAATAATATTTAATATTCAGACTAACAATCTCAAGAAGTGCAGTATCAGTCTCATCCATCTCATCAAAAGAGTAGATTTCTTTTATATCAAGTGATAATCATCTGGCGAAATGTGGACATGAAAAATAATATTGATGGTGAGTCTAGCATTTAACATACTTCAACTTCTTTGTTTGTTGATAATTGTAAATATAAACTAAAAATTAATTACTTATCTGTTCACCTTGTAGACATCACCAGTGATTTCACAGTAGCCAGATGATGGTGGGCTCTCTGAAACAAGAGGAGACTTCGGGGCTTTAAATTTTTGGTAAAGAAATACTAGTCTGTTTCATCTGTAATATCAATAGAAATAAGCTTTATTGTATTTTTATTCATAACAATTTTTTGTTTGGACTGAGTGATTACAGTCTGGTAATCTATCTATCTATCTATCTATCTATCTATCTATCTATCTATCTATCCGTCCGTCCATCCGTCCGTCCGTCTGTCCATTGAGGTTTACATATTCTTAAATACTAATTTCCAGTTACCAAGAAGGTGATTGCAAACTTAGATTATGCCAAATCAAGGTAATTGCATTCTCAGGATATAGCTTTTCAGTGAAGTTTAAATATAAACATGTTGAAAAGTGGTTTGATCACCTTTTTGAGTTATACAAATGTTTCTGTGGCTGCAAAATGACTGTGAATATTCCACAGTTATTCACATATTAGAATGCTGACTGTAAATCTACTTCTGGATGAAATGTATTTAGGATCCAATCTCAGTGGCATCTCTCTGATATCTGATAACTTTTGTCAGCTAAAAAAAACATGTTAAGTACAATTGTTGATGCAAATTCAATTCAATATGATGACATTTTCAAATCACAATAAAAGTTGTCTCATGACATTTTCCATATAAAGCAGGTCTAGACCATACTCTTTAATGTACACAAACCCAACAATTCCCCAGTGGGCAAGCACTTGGCAGTGGCAGTGAGGGAAAGCTTTCTTTTAACCGGTAGAAACCTTGAGCAGAACCAGGTTCTGGGTGGGTGGCAATCTGCCTTGACTGGTAGGGTTTACAGACAGACAGACAGACAGACAGACAGACAGACAGACGCACACACACGCGCACACACACACACACACACAGAGAGAGAGAGAGAGAGAGAGAGAGAGAGAGAGAGAGAGCAATGACATTAATAATAATAGCTAAAATAATAGAATGACAAGTAACAAAATAGTGTGATAGTACAAGTATATGGTATGTGTATGATAGTATACAGTATGTATATATTAATATATGATCTTATGTGTATATGATAACAATCATATGTATATAATAATAGAAATATGACTAAATTAATAAAAATAACAGGAGCAGTGGCTATCAAACAGGGCCATGGCACTAGGCACAACCATGATCCTCAATCCATGTGCAGTCATGAGTCACAGGAACCTGCAAAGAAAAAAAAGGACTCCTGTGAAGGAGTCAGGTTTGTAACATACATTAATGGGATATGAATGCATACAGATGGAGAAGAGGCGGAGATAGGAGCTCAGTGTATCATGAGTCATAATAATGACATAATATTGAGATGTATGAGATACTGTAAGTAGTATAAGGTATCATACTCAGTAGGTACTTCATTTGTCAGTGATAGTGTATTTTAAAGGCCTAACCTAAAACAAGAACTGTACTTTTCCATACCGTTTTGTCATTTATGTGAACTGTATTATTACATAAAGCAAAAAAAAATTCTAATACGAAATGTATTATCTGTTGTATTGTGTTGAAGTAAAAATTCACAGAACTTACTACTACTACTGAGCCTGGTGTCTGTATGTGTTAGCCCTATGACTGACTAGTGACCTGTCCAGATGTATCCTGCCTCTTCTTGAGGGTGAACTCAGATTTGCCCCCAGCCCTCTCACGCTAGATTAGCAGGTATATATAATGGAGGGAAGGAAAATTACATTATGAGAATGAAAATATTATGCCAATAGGTTCTAAATTTATGTGACCCAACACAAGGTAGGAGGAGAGATGTCGGGTCTCTATCAAGACTCAGTGGCTATGATAGTCCTCAGAGTTTTGACACAACATCTCTGCTGCTATACTATAGTAAATGGATAGCATGAAAGCTACCATCAGCAACATGGAAGAAAGTCTGTCAACCTGGTCAGATGAGGTTACTACGCTACAGGTGACAGTTGCTGAACTGAAAACAGAGGTGGCTAGTTTGAAGGAGAAGACTGAGGACATGGAGGAAAGGATGCAATGTTTGCATCATGGCTGTTGCACAGGGACCCGGCTAGAGCTCCACTTCTTCAGTTTCTAAATTGCTGAAAGATGTTCTGCATCCGGATTATTTGATTGCTTGCACAGAGACCTTGCACCAAGAAAGTCTAATGGAAAACCTTGGGTTATTGTTGCAAACTTCACCATTATCAGGATTGTGTTGATGTACTGCTACATTGCTAGAGCCTGAGCTGCATTCAATGATTTCAGGAATCTAGTCCTACAAGACAATCGCTCCCACCAGGCCTAGATTATTCTTATTCTTTTTCCTATTGTAAGTGTAATTCTACGTCTTAATTTTCACTATCTTTAAGTTTTGATGTGCATCTACAGTGTATTGTCCACTATAATTCCTAATGGCTGACACAAATAACTTACAAAAGACTACAGCTTGCCTGGTTAACTTTGTAAATTGGAACATCTAGTCTTTGAATCCTCCCTTGAAATGTGGAAAAGTATTTACACATCTTAATTATCTCAAGGAGACATCTCCATACTGCTGACCAATTCATTCCTAAATCAGTAAGAATGTACCATTTGTGGAGAGGGGCCAGGTCATCTCATATTGCATAATGCAAAAGAAAGCCAACAATGAAGACCTTATAGATAATATTTTGAAGTCAGATATAATGTGTAGCCATTCACCCTCAGATGACATACTTAAACTAGACAATTTCCCCTGGGGAAATTTTGAAAGGGCCACGGGGTCTACTGCCCCACTGCGTACATATACATTACATTATATGCCCATTATGTCTCTTTGTGTGTGGGGGAGCATGACAGAGGAGTGCTCAAAGAGGTACTGAGCCTCAGAGGTTGCCATGGCAACTTGAGAGGCCCTCCCAATCATGCTCTATGAGACACAGCTGCGCGCGCACACACACACACGCCCACTCTCAGCACTTTTCTGCCTCTGCGCTGGTCTCACGTTCGGGCTTCTGCTGACCAAACGCTAGCTCCTATCAGAAAAACACACACACCGTGAGCACCTTGAGGACTTCCTGAACCATTTGGTGTAATATTGTGTTTCTACAGCAAATATTGTGGACACAGTTGCGAGTTGAAAACAGGGCTCCTTTCTGCTTCTCTCAGAAAATCTTTGTATTGCAGTCAAAAGGGAGCAGAAACAGACGTGGCCGCGCTTAGAGGCTGCTAATTCAAATTCTGTTCGTCTCACAGTTTTTTCGAGCACATTGTAAGAGAGAGGACACTATTTATTATTCTTATTAGTGGGCAAGCTGAAGCTTGCACACTCATGTTCTTCCCATTATTAGTGGGCAAGCTGAAGCTTGCACACTCATGTTATTGCCATTATTATTATTAGTGGGCAAGCTGAAGCTTGCACACTCATGTTCTTGCCATTATTATTAGTGGGCAAGCTGAAGCTTGCACACTTATGTTCTTCCTATTATTATTATTAGTGGGCAAGCTGAAGCTTGCACACTCATGTTATTCCCACTATTCATTATTCTTATCAGTGGGCAAGCTGAAGCTTGCACACTCATGTTATTCCCACTATTTATTATTCTTATTATTATTATTAGTGGGCAAGCTGAAGCTTGCACACTCATGTTATTCCCACTATTTATTATTAGTGGGCAAGCTGAAGCTTGCACACTCATGTTATTCCCACTATTTATTAGTGATACAGTGCTGAGCTCTGAACACAGCAGGGGCACTGAACACTCTTGTTCTTCTGCGCGCTTCTTCTTCTTACTTATTATTAGGGCCACGGGGCAAGCCTCGAGCACTGTTGTTATCCTGCGTGTTTTTTCTTTTTATTATTATTGTTATTGTTATTGTTATTCTGCGTGTTTTTTCTTTTTATTATTATTATTATTAGGGCCACGGGGCAAAGCCCCGAGCACTATTGTTATCCTGCGTGTTTTTTCTTCTTCTTCTTCTTCTTCTTCTTCTTCTTCTTCTTATTATTATTATTATTAGTGGGCAAGCTGAAGCTTGCACACTCATGTTATTCCCACTATTTATTATTCTTATTATTATTATTATTATTAGTGGGCAAGCTGAAGCTTGCACACTCATGTTATTCCCACTATTTATTATTAGTGGGCAAGCTGAAGCTTGCACACTCATGTTATTCCCACTATTTATTATTAGTGGGCAAGCTGAAGCTTGCACACTCATGTTATTCCCACTATTTATTAGGGCCACGGGGCAGCCACGAGCACTATTGTTATCCTGTGTGTTTTTTCTTATTAGGGCCACAGGGCAGCCATTATTAGTGGGCAAGCTGAAGCTTGCCCTACAGAGGCTAGAGTGGGTGACATCATCGCTAGAGTGGGAGAGAGCCGAATAAAACGTCTAGATTATTGCTCTTTCCACGCTCCTCCTGGCCACAGTTTACACTCCACAGGCGTGATTTTTTCCACAGTTGTAGACAAACTTGTCCTCTCTCTCACAATGTGCTCGAAAAATCTGTGAGATCTACAGAATTTGAATTAGCAGCCTCTAAGCGCGGCCATGTCTGTCTCTGCTCCCCATGCACTCCAATTCAAAGATTTTCTGAGAGAAGCAGAAAGGAGCCCTGTTTTCAACTCGCAACTGTGTCCACAATATTTGCTGTAGAAACACAAAATTACACCAAATCGTTCAGGAAGTCCTCAAGGCGCTCACGATGTGTTTGATTTTCTGATAGGACCTACCGTTCTCTCAAGAGAAGCCCGAATGTGAGAGGAGTGCAGAGGCAGAAAATCGCTCGTTTTCTCCGCGTTTCTGTCTGCCCCTGTCTGTCTGCCCCTATCGTCAACGGCAACCAGCTCAAGTTGCCGTGACAACCCCTGAGCCTCAGTACTCAGAGTGGCAGAGAACCTTTTTTACCTCCAGATTTGTTGTCTTTCCACGCTTCTCCCAGCCACAATTTACGCTCTAGGCGCATGATTTTTTCCACAGATGTAGACAAAGTTGTCCTCTCTCTCACAATGTGCTCAAAAAATGTGTGAGACTTACAGAATTTGAATTATCAGCCTCTAAGCGTGGCCACGTCTGTCTCTGTCTCTTTTTCTCTCTCTGAGTGCATGTGTGCCTGAGTGCTGAGAGGGGGCGTGTGTGTGCGTGAGCAGCTGTGTCTCATAGAGCATGATTGGGAGGGGCTCTCAAGTTGCCATGGCAACCGCGGAGGCTCAGTACCTCTGTGAGCACTTCTCTCTCATGCTCCCACACACAAACAAACAGATATATGGGCATATAATGTAATGTATATGTACACGGTCGGGCAGCAGACCCCGTGGCCCTTTCAAAATTTCCCGCAGGGAAATTGTCGAGTTATTTCTTGTAATGCTGATGTAATGATACGAATGAACCAACAGTAGACCACTCTGATAATCTGAAGCGTTAACTCTTCATACAGGGATTGCTTATATCTGACCACGACTTAAATGAAAAGTCTTATTTATTAAACACAATAATAAATATTATCTAGACAATTTCCCCAGGGGAAATTTTGAAAGGGCCACGGGGTCTACTGCCCGACTGTGTACATATACATCGCATTATATGCCCATATCTCCGTTTGTTTGTGTGTGGGAGCATGAGAGAGAAGTGCTCACAGAGGTACTGAGCCTCCGCGGTTGCCATGGCAACTTGAGAGCCCCTCCCAATCATGCTCTATGCCACACAGCTGCGCACACACGCCCCCTCTCAACACTCAGGCACACATGCACTCAGAGAAAAAGAGCCATTTTCTGCCGCTGCGCTGGTCTCACGTTTGGGCTTCTCCTGACCAAACGGTAGCTCCAATCAGAAAAACACACACACCGTGAGCAACTTAAGGACTTCCTGAACGATTCGGTGTAATTTTGTGTTTCTACAGCAAATATTGTGGACACAGTCGCAAGTTGAAAACAGGGCTCCTTTCTGCTTCTCTCAGAAAATCTTTGTATTGTAGTCAGTGGGGAGCAGAGACAGACGTGGCCGTGCTTAGAGGCTGCTAATTCAAAATTCTGTAAGTCTCACAGATTTTTTGAGCACATCGTGAGAGAGAGGACAAGTTTGTCTACAACTGTGGAAGAAATCGTGCTCGTAGAGTATAAACTGTGGCCGGGAGGAGCGTGGAAAGACAGAAAATCTGGAGGTTTTTTTAGGCTCTCTGCCACTCTGAGTACTAAGGCTCAGAGGTTGTCACGGCAACTTGAGCTGGTTGCCGTTGACAATAGGGGCAGACAGACAGGGGCAACGAGCGATTTTCTGCCTCTGCGCTGCTCTCACATTTGGGCTTATCCTGAGAGAACGGTAGCTCCTATCAGAAAAACAAAGACACCGTGAGCACCTTGAGGACTTCCTGAACCATTTGGTTTAATTTTGTGTTTCTACCTGTTTCTACCTGATCCTGTGTATGACTGCGCCATGGCAACTTCTGGCACCCATGTAGATGATCAACCTCCAGTTGTATCCCGCCCAAGCTGGTCTCGCCAACTCCCCAGGCACCTGCATGACTTTGTCATTGACAACCTCGGCTACCTGAATAGACAAGATACAACACAACAAGTGATGCAAGCACATCAGGAAGAGCCTCTAGACCATACGCTCCCAGGGATGGAAAACTTGAGGCTGGATGGGATGGAATCCAGCATGAAAGACATTACTAGGCAGATGAGACAGCTACAGTCAGCCATGGACAGTGTTAAAGGCAAAGCTCACCCTCAGCAGCATCCATTCAACTTGTCATATCCTCTCCGGAGCTCGAGTCTTCCTCATATTCACCACAGTGAAGTGACAGCACCCAGAGTATCCCCCCTCCTGGATAATCAGATGAGTTGGAGATCAGCTGATGGAGGATACAGTCATCTCCTAGACAACAGTGCGTCTCGCCCACCTACAGCACAGCCCATACAGCATGGGAACTTCAGCTCAACAACTCAGGCCGCCAGAGCTCTGCAGCTATCTGTCCAGGTAGCAGCACACCCGCTGGACCTCAGTGAGTCTACTCATCGTCCAGCTACCCCAACTGGACCAGTACCAGAGTTTCCACAGCTGCCTGCAGTTCAGCCAGCTCACCACACCCCGCTCGCCCAGAGACTATATCCACCTTCTCTGCCTGTCCAGCATGCAGGTCAGCACGTGCAGCTGAGGCACCAGCCAGCTCAACAGGCACCGCCAACAGTGTTTCTGCCAAATCAGCCTACAACCCTGCTGACACATCCACCTGCCCTGTACACACCTCAGCCAACCCAGCCTGCACCTCCACAGCCTCAAGCTACGCCACAGCCCTTCCCCACAACCGCACCACAGCAGAGTTATCCTCAGTACGTCCAGCATCAGGCCACTCCTCAACCTGGACCACCGCTAGGATTTCAATCTGCCCCATTCATCCAACAAGGGACAAGACCAAACTCTCATGCTATCCCCCCTTGTCGGCCACCTACTGATCCAGGAGCAGCCTATTCACTCCCACAGACTGAATATCCCCCTGCCGCTCAACCACAGCCATACCAGTCTGTATCCCAATCAGCTGCACACTACCCACAGCTCACACCCATGGTTGCTCCACCTACAGCGCCAGGATACATCTCTCCCTACAACAATCCTGCAACACTCACCATGACAGAGATGGCTATTGCGGCCTCATACGGTATCCCGAAGCCCAAACTACCTCTCTTCAGTTCTGGACGGGAGAGCGATTTCATCATGCTGAAAAGGGAACTGGATAGCTTACTTGGTCCACACAGACACTTAACTGAAGATTATAAATACCAAGTATTGCTTGATAACCTTAAACTTCCCAGTGCCTACCAAATGGCAAAGAAATACATACATGACTCCACGCCATACACCAGTGCTATGGACGCTCTGCAGCAACGCTATGGGCAGCCAAGACAAACTTTCTCCAACATCCACCCGGTGAGAGCTCCTTCCTTCACCTGTCAGTTGACACACCTTGCTCCGACCTACACAAGGATGTTCAACGCCTGTGGCAGCTGGACATTTTGCCATTCAAAAGTGAAAGGGAGGTGACAAGATCCAAACAAGACCAAGCAGCTCTCACCATGCTTGATGAGAAGAGCACCACTGTAATAGTGGATGGTGTCACAAGATACGCAACGCCTCTCCTTCGAAAGAAGAAAGTAGCTCTGCCTTGCGCATCACCTGCTGCTGTGATGTCCCTCCTCCGCTCCACAGAACGCCGTCTGTCAACCAATCCTGAGCTTGCTAAAGTTTACAACCAGGAAATCCACAAGTTAGTGGAGGCAGGATACGCTGAGCGGATCACCAGCGAGGAGACCAACCGTTCTGCTGAATCCTGGTACATTCCACACCACCACACCGCAAGGGTGGTGTTCAACTGCTCCTTTCGTTACCAGGACAGTGCTCTGAACGATGACCTGCTACCAGGACCCTCTCTCGGACCGTCGCTACTGGGGGTTCTGCTCAGATTTCAAGAACATGTGGTCGCCATCAGCGGAGATATACGGGCTATGTTTCATCAAATCAGACTCCTGCCCAAGGACCGCCCACTTCTCCGCTTCCTCTGGCGCAACATAGACAGAGACAGATCACCTGACATCTATGAATGGCGCATCCTGCCATTTGGCACAGTTTGCAGTCCGTGTTGTGCCATCTATGCTGTGCAGCGCCACGTTCGTGATCACCAGAGCGGCAACGAGGACCTGCTGGAGGCAGTAATCACCTCGTTCTATGTGGATAACTGCCTGAAATCACTCCGCTCACCACAGCAGGCAAAGGATCTTCTTGACCGCCTGAGAGACCTCCTAGCAAAAGGGGGATTTGAGATCAGGCAGTGGGCATCCAACAAGACGGAGGTAATCTCTCACCTCCCGCCTGAGGCGCGATCAACGACATCTGAGCTGTGGCTAACCGCTGAAGGAGCGGACCCAAGGGAATCCACCCTTGGCCTGGTTTGGCACTGCATGACACACACACACTGGGTTATAAATGCCAGCCTGTATCACCCAAGCAGCCCACTATGAGGAAGGTGTATAGAGTACTTGCCTTGCAATACGACCCGCTCGGATACATAATCCCCTTCACTACCCGTGCCAAAGTCCTGGTCCAGGCTTTGTGAGCTACAGAAAGACAGTGGGACGAGCCCATCGCAGACGAGCTGCTTACAGTGTGGCAGGCATGGGAAGGTGAGCTCCTTCAGTTGCAGAACATAGTTCTCCCCCATTGTTATGTTCCAGCAGCTGCCAACAACGACTCATCAGTGAGGCAGATTCACATTTTCTGTGATGCCTCGGAGAAGGCGTACGGATCAGTCACCTACCTGCGAGTGGAGGATCCAGAGGGACGCATCACCGTGTCATTCATCATGGCCAGGTCGCGGTCGCACCCAAGCGACAACAGACAATGCCCCGACTGGAATTATGCGCCGCACTCACAGGAGCTCAGCTGGCCAAGGTGTTACAGACCGAACTGACTTTGTCCATCCAATCCGTGGTGCTGTGGTCTGATACAGTCGGAGTCCAACCAGTGCAAAGTATTCATTGGTACAAGAGTTACTGAAATACTGGACCTCACCACACCCGGATCATGGAGATACATCAACACCGACTTGAATCCGGCTGATGATATCACTCGCGGGAAGACTCTCCTCGAACTATCCCAGCCAAGCCGTTGGAGTCAAGGGCCTTAGTTTCTGTATCAGTCCCCAGATCACTGGCTAGTGAATCCCTCAGTACACACAGAAGAACCTGACGAGTTGAGAGTCCAAACCTTCTGTGCTCACATCTCCATCACCAGCAGCGATGAGCCTGATCCTGCTAAATACAGTACATGGACTGAACTACTGCAGGCTACCTACCAGTCCCTTCATGGGGTGGCCGCTCCAGCTATGTCCGCCGCTGACCGTATTGAGATGGAGACTACTCTGCTGAGAAGGATACAATCCGACAGCTTCCCGGAGAAACTAAAGGCACTCAAACAGGGTAAACCAGTCCGTTCAGGCAGCCGCCTAAGTACTCTCAGCCCCGAATACAATCAAGTACATACCTCATCCGAGTTGGTGGTCGCCTACGTAAAGCAGAGAGCCTGCTGGGAGACAGCCTTCACCCTGTGGTTATCAGCCCTGATCACCCAATCACACAGCTCCTAGTGAAGGACTATGACCACCGTCTGCACCACGCTGGCCCTGAGAGAATCTTCGCAGAGATTCGGAGAAATTACTGGATCCTACGTGGTCGTGGTGCGAGTATCCCAAGCCCCTGGGATACTCCTCTTCTGACCTGGCTGACCCCGATCCTGTAACGCCTAACTTGCTGCTGATGGGGTGGTATGACGCATCGCTTCCACAAGCCGCATATGGTTCCAGTGATTTTCTAGGCCGCCGCCGTTGGAGGCATAGCCAGGTCCTAGCAGACCGGTTCTGGAGCCAATTCACCCGCCAGTACCTTCCTGACCTTCAGCGTCGCCAGAAGTGGAGGACCCCTACGGCTAACCTCGCAGCAGACCAAGTGGTTATGGTAGTGGATCCCCAGCTTCCTAGGGCACTCTGGCCCATAGGAAAGGTCACCAAAGTTCACCCCGACGACGATGGGACAGTTCGTTCGGCGGATGTCAACATTAAAGGGACAGTTTACACTCGTCCGGTTACCAAGCTGGTACCACTCCCCAAGATGCCTGAAGATGACACGGTCACCAGGGTCTCTTAAAAACAGCAGGGACTTGTACTTCTTCTACACATTCATGAATGAATGTGGGGGCGGCTGTTGTGAATTCCCTGCTGTAAGGAGCCCACGTCACAGCAAGCTGCTCTATGCAGAGACTGTGGACTGTTCTGCGCATGCGCAGTGTGTGTTCGATAACTTTCTGTGTTGTTGACTAGTTGAGTAACTCCTCGCCGATCGGCAGCGCTCTCCTTCATCCCTTTTGTACAGTGTGACAGTGTGCGTCGGTGATGATGTAAGTTATAAGACGAGCGGATGTTGTTTATATTTTGTATGTTATGAGAGTCGTTAATATTACCAGGTTAATAGCTCCATTTATAGCTTACCATGTAGAATGTTTACAGAGCCTTGTGAAACATGAACGGCCTGGCATGTAACATAGCTAATTACCGTGCATTTGTTTATTTCTGTCATTGCTTATTTAGCCGTGTAGCTGTTGCTCATTGAGGCTGCTATTATACTGTATATTAGTGTAGCAGAACTGGTCTGTAGCTGACCCTCCTCTAACCTCTTTGCATTGCTCAGGAGAAGTGTAGTGATAAAACAATCAGACTTTTAAGAGTTATTGACCATCTGGAAGGTTCACAGAAAGGTGCGAACCCAGGCAGAGACAGGATGTCTGGTTTAGAGACCTCTTCTCACACCCTTTCAGGGCAACAAGAGTCACTGATAACACTTTTACTTCTAATTTACATCTGGTCAAGACGTTCTCATGGAGGTGCTAACTCTTTCTTGATAGCCCATGGGAGTTAAGGACAATAAAACTGCCTGGATGGACGAATGCCATGTCTCAAAGGAATCTTCAAACCAGATAATGCTGATGGGTTGTAAATTAAACATTCCTGAAGCAAACTGTTCTGTATGTCTGTGTGCCTTTTTGCTTAACCTACCAAATTAACCAAATTTCAATGTTTGATTTAACTGTAGATGTTATTACGTTGTGTAGTATCTGCTCATCTTTTTGGGCATCCCTTCCCCTGAGCTTGGAGATTTTTGTTGCTCGTAAATACCTTTAACCTAAAGATGGAGAGGCCATGATTATATTAGGCCCTCACCTGTTGTGCGGTATATGTTCTGTTACGACCATATTAGGTCTTTCTAACTTTCTGTATTTAGTTGTGTCAACACAACTCCCCTATATAATGCATGTTCGAGATGCTGTATGTGTGTGTTGCTTCTATTGGCTGAAACCACCCAGACATCGCATGCTGTCTGAGATGCTGTACTTGCTTCAATAAACCTTTATGAACAAGACAGTATCGGCGGAGAACGTCTTCATCATCTTCACTTCATTGCTGCATCTTCGATACACAACAAATTGGCGTCACAAACAGGATCCACGAAGTTCTATGGGGCCACAAATTGGCGTCACGAATCTGGACGTGTTGTGGTTTGGCTGCTGCTGACGGTTTCTGCTGTGCTGACCTCCGCCTCGACGAGCCGGCCGGCTGGGATAGGTGAGCCTTTCTTATGTTTGGGGCTTTGGTTCTCTCGTTGGGGCCGTCTGCTTGCTGCTGCCACACCGTAAAGGCCTGGTGCAGTGGGTGTAGTTGTTCTCCGTTTTAAATTTGGGTTGTGTCGCACTGTTTGTGCAGTGCGACAGGGGGGAGTTAGGAATTAAAAAGTGCGTAGAAGTTGTAATAGAGACAACTGCGTACTTAAGAGGAAGACTCACCTGTTGTGCGGTATATGTTCTGTTACGACCATATTAGGTCTTTCTAACTTTCTGTATTTAGTTGTGTCAACACAACTCCCCTATATAATGCATGTTCGAGATGCTGTATGTGTGTGTTGCTTCTATTGGCTGAAACCACCCAGACATCGCATGCTGTCTGAGATGCTGTACTTGCTTCAATAAACCTTTATGAACAAGACAGTATCGGCGGAGAACGTCTTCATCATCTTCACTTCATTGCTGCATCTTCGATACACAACAGTTGCTAAGCTCATGATCAGTACAATAACAATGCTTTCCTGGTTTTTCTAACTTACAGGGTGACGAAACTGTGAATTTAACTAATTTAAAAGTTTTCTCTGAGTTTCTACCATGTAACCATAACGCCATCTAGAGGTTCGTAGCAGTTAGGTTGAATGTGCCTAGCGGATACATTTATTAATAAGTAACCATAATAGCAATAATCATTTCGGCAAATATAGTCTGCCCTTCTTTATTCCTTCATCATATTAAAGTAGTTATACCCTTAGTCATCATGTTTGTTAGGATTAGTATTAGGAAATGTTACCATGTTCATTGTTTAATGTTGTCGTTATTCATAAGAATTGTCTAACGCATGTAGTGAACGCGCATGTTGTTGTTGAAGTGCCATTGAAAATTGATCATTTAAAATATATTCGATTGACCATAGTGAGAAGCAGATGAGTCCCTCGTATGAATCATTAATTAATTCTCGCTCTGTAGGATGAAATCACGTTGCGCGTCTGCAAACCATCCTACATGCGTGACGTCCTATTGATTAGACACGCCCTGGAGCGATGAAAAGGTTAGTCGCGCATCGCGGACTTTAGTTCTTTCCTTTTTCCTTTTCGTCTACTTCTTGTTTTTCTTTTCTTTCAGTTAGTC
The DNA here is from genome assembly GCF_051107435.1 of Chaetodon auriga. Lineage (NCBI taxonomy): Eukaryota > Metazoa > Chordata > Actinopteri > Chaetodontiformes > Chaetodontidae > Chaetodon > Chaetodon auriga. The sequence goes on along the minus strand of NC_135090.1, from coordinate 124,105 downwards.
TAATTTTTGTGTTAAGTTCTTTGTCTTTAGCTTTCAAGTATTTTTCCGCTCTGTCGTTTTCTCAGTCTTTTTGTTGCTGCTCACAACTACACAGAGTGGCCTGATTTAATTCTGCAGAAAACGCACTTTCTAATCTTCGTGAAATTTTCATTTTTGCTCGCCACGCCAAGCCGCATAATTCCTATTTTTGTTGTTAAAGTCTAGTCACGTAATAATAATTTTGAAGACATTTTCGACCGGCCATCGAAGAGTTTCTCAATTTTATTATTAGTAATCAAAAGCCTTGCAAAACGGCCAACAACTAACTGACCGCACCGAAGACCTGTAGCCTGCTGCTGACCCGCTGGTCCGGGTTAAAGAACCATCCGAAGCCGTTCTTCGTCTGTATCCGACACCGAAGACCCTCAGCTCCCGAGACATCCCTGTCCAACACCAGCTCTCATCAGTGGTTCGCTTGATTTGTCTGGCAGACTGCTGCAGAGTGACAGACCATGGCGCGGGGCCTCTTCGTGTTAGTTCGGAGCAGACATCTACAGGAACATCGCTGACGAAGTAGGCATATTTAAGCGGTTTTGATTAAGAGTTGGTCCGTGAGGTTGAGATATTGTCAATTTGTTTAAATTCTCTAAATTGTTCATTCAACAAATTAACTTCATATTCGCGTCCCCATTTCCCTTTAAAAACCTACTTCTCACTATCGCCAAACTCATTTTACCATTCTCTTGCCATAAGTTCCTCTGTGCAGTGTTTGTGTTAATTTACCTCATCCATATAATCTATCGTATTATTCATGATTCATATTCATTTCATTATTGTGTTTAATAAATAATCTTTTGCATACAAGTCATTGTCCGATGGCGTCCTTTTGAGCTGAATATAAGCAATCCCTGTACTGAGAGTTTACGCCTTAGATTATCAGACTGATCTACTGTTGATTCATTCGTTCCCTACATCAGCTTTAACAGATATAATATACAAAATCCTTCTTAGCTGAAGAAGGTTGGTGCCCCTAGTAATATTAATGAATGTAACATTAATTTAGAGGTAATTCCCCTACATTAGCGTGACAAATTGACCGGATCGGTAACTACCGGGGCTGTCTCAGTTTAGTTTGGTCACGTGACCCTCCTGCTGCGCCAGGCTTTTGTGTTATTCATGATCCTGCACTGCCATCTACTGGTGATTTTCAGTATGACATGTTACATATGTCAGTTGTAATTCAGGTTTTGCTAACATTACTGCCACTGTAGGTTAATTATTATTAATACTGTTATTACTGTTGTCTTTGCAGACATCACAAACCACACACACATACAAATGCTACAGTGTCCTGTTTATTTGGAAACAAGTCAATAAAGCCATCAAAGGGAGAGAAGTTGCTGCGTCTTCCCTGCCCAGAGGATTAGGCCAGCTTATGCACAGCCAGCGTATCATCACCGAAGCTGTTCCCTTACAGAGTCTGTTCTGACCTGACACGAAGGGGCCCCAGTCGTTGTTTCTGTCTCCGGTCTGCTCTGCAGTCCAACAGGGTAACCAGGTCGTACCACCGCGCTGAATCAGTTTTGGACGAGATGTTTCAGGGGTCTGGATTTCAGGTGATGGTAACGGGCACAGAGCGGCTTCTGATGGTTATTTAAACCAGACAGGTGGATTGAGGCTGGCTACAGGTCTTCGGTGATGAGAGTTGCCAACAGTATGGCAAAACGTTAGATGAATAATAAAATTGACAGTCTCTTCGATGACCGGTCGAAAATGTCTCCAAAATTATTATTGCGTAACTAGAATTTTAACTTTGGAAAAATTGTGCAGCTTAAGGTGGCGGGCAAAAATTAAATTTTCATGAAAAAAAGACTTGAAAAGAGTGTATTCTGAATAACGAAATCAAGCTACTCAGTGTAACTATGAGCAGCAACAAAAGAGAGGACAACGAAACAAGACAAATAACTGGAGAATCAGAGAAGACTCATGAAAGACTTAAAAGAAACCAAAGACTGAGCAAAAGAAAAACAAAGACTTAAAAAGAAACTAAAGACTGAGCGTCCGCAGCACACTGCAGCCAGTATACTTGCTCCAGGGCGTATCAATAGACTGTCACGCATGTGGGATGGTTCACAGGCGAGCGATGTGATTTCACCTTATAGAGCAAGAATTAACTAATGATTCGTACGAGTGACTCATCTGCTTCTCACTGTGGTCAATCACATATATTCTAAATGATCAATTTTCAAAGACATTTCGACATGTGTTAGACAATTCTTATAAATAATGACAACATTCAACAATAATCATTTATCATGATAACATTTTCTAATACTCATCCTAATATACATGATGTCTAAGGGTATAACTAACTTAATATAACAAAGAAATAAAAAAGGCAGACTATATTTGCCAAAATGATTATCACTACTATCGTTACTACTAATAACTGTCTCATGTCAAGCATATACAACCTAACCGCTCTGAACCAGATGGCAGTATGGTTCCATTGTAGAAACTCAGACAAACTTCTTAAGAGAATTAAAATCACAGTTTTGTCGTTTTATAAGCTAGAAACACAAGAAAAACATTGATAGGATACAGATTATGGGTTTAATACTGTAAGAAGATCCAAGGGTAACTCACAAATATAGATTTCGTTTTCCTGGTGTGATAGAAAAGAGGCACACAGTCATACAAAAGTCTGCTTCAGGAATGTCTAATTTACAACCTATCAGCAGTATCTGATTTTGGAGATTCTTCTGAGGCCTGGCACTTATCCATCCAGACAGTTTTGTTGTCTGTATCTGTTGTGGAGGTGTAAAGAAGAATTAAGATAAGATAGACTTTATTTATCCCACAATGGGGGGAAATTCACACGTTACAGCAGCAAAAAGACAGAGTGCAAGAAGTCAGAGGACAAGAAGACCAGAAAATATTGCACAAGTGTTATATACCCTATGGTAATTTACAATATAAACAATACGTACACACGTTTTTACTTATACGTACTACTCATTTAGAAATGACGATTGCAGATGAAAAACAGGAAAAATGTGAGATGTGATCAGTACAACTTGCATTTGAGTTGATGTTATTGTGCATTGTTATACAGTCTGAGGTCTGTGGGCAGGAATGACCTGCGGTAGCGCTACTTCCTGCACTGGGGATGTAAAAGTCTTGTGCTGAAGGAGCTGCTCAAGGTCCTCACAGTGTGGTGCAGGGGGTGGGAGGATGATGGATGATGGATGTTAGGTTGGCTAACATCCTTCTGTCCGCCACCTCCTCGATGAGTCCAGTGGGCAGCCCAGGACAGAGCTGGCTCTCTTTACCAGTTTGTTCAGTCTCTTCCTGTCTCTGTCAGTGCTGCCCCCTCCCCAGCACACTATGGCATAAAACACTGCAGTGTGCTGGGGAGGGGGCAGCACTGCCAGAGACAGGGACAGAGACAGAGACAGGAAGAGACTGAACAGCATCTCCATGGGAGACACTCTAGGTGAAAGGTAACCTTTGAAGTTGACCTGTCTGTATCTCCTGCTTTTCTGAAGGAATCTGGAAAGGTGTTCCTCAGCCAGACATCTTGTCTCTCTCTGAATTAAGGCTTCCCTGTAAACAGTTCAAATAGTCAATAGCTCTTAAAAGTTGGGAAGCTTTATGACTCCATTTCTCCTGAAGTAACGGGGGAAAGAGAGGGTCAGTTATAGGTCAGTTCTGCTACATTGGACACCAAGTCTACTCATGGCATTATTTGAAAACAAAGGCTATGAAGGCACTCTCTCTCTCTCTCTCTCTCTCTCTCTCTCTCTCTCTCTCTCTCTCTCTCTCTCTCTCTCTCTCTCGAAATTTGCAATATAGGTGGCAGGTGGCTTATATTTGCTGTTGGTGCCGCTTGCAGACAAACGCTCAAATGCGTGCCAATTGAGAGTGACATGCACACACACACACACACACACACACACACACACACACACACACACACACACACAAACAGCCCTCCGCCCTCCCTACATGAGAAGTCCCTCTCCGACAGCCGTTGTACCAGGGACTGTTTCTGCACTTGATGTCGACGGCCCCGCTGCTGCAGTCAAACTTGTGGCCGCAAACATGTTTGTGATATCCATTTCCACAGACGGACACTTTTGCCTGGAGGGGAGGGCTGAGAGATTTCATTAGACTAACCCATTTTCCTTCAAGAAAATCAACTAATGCGCCGCGTTTTGTGTCTTAAATACGTTTCGCTTTTGAAATGTTCCCTGTAGAAAGCAAATGTTTATTTTTGTGCCTCTGACACTGAGGTCATATGATGTTGACGCCAGAGATGTTCACAAGTCTTTTTTTTGCAAGTCCAAGTCAAGTCTCAAGTCTTTGGTCACGAGTCCAAGTCAAGTCTCAAGTCTTTGTGGGGTGAGACTTGGTCAAGACTCAAGTCTTTGGTCATGAGTCCAAGTCAAGTCTCAAGTCTCTAAAAAATAAATCTCTCATGTCTCTTCTTGTTTTAATGAGCCTTCTATCATCTGCTGCTATTCGGTCTACTAAGAATACTGCACAGCTATATCTAAGAAATTCAAAGTATCTACTGTATTATTATCCCTCCTTTATCTATTAGCATAAAGTATCAGTACTGATTAGTTGTTTGTTATATGATCACTTTAAACAGGGTACTACAATGCAACATGAAGAAAAGACACAATGAATGATTTCCTTTAAAGGAGACTGTATTCTTCCAACATGAACATACAGTTACATTATATCTTTCCCCCTATTGTGCAGGCTCAGTCGGACCATAATAAGAACAAAAATATAGAAAATGTTACACCTCACCCAGTCAAAAGCATTGTAGGCATTGTAGGAATGTAGATAAATAATGTTGCCCAATAAACATCATGTTAACATCGCTCCATGCAAATAAGTGTGACAAGCAAACTAACATTCGCTCATCTATTCAAATATTCGGTTACAAAGCTGGTAGCAAGCTAAGTTAAACATAGCTGATGCAGAGCTAAACATGTTTGCTAAACGTCCATATGCGGTAATGTGACTTATCCGGGTAAGTTTTCAGGTGCCTGATAAAATTTGATGTGGTTGATCCAGCATCCTTAATCTTGGGACCGCAGACTTTGCAGTCAGCGCTTCTTTTGTTGGTGCCATCTTGTTTGAAGTTTTTATAACCAAACGTAATTACAAAGGGTACAGCAGGAGCTGCGGGTGTGTTGGTCGCCATAGTGTCATCTGAGGTAGTAATCAGGGTTCTAAATGAAAACCCGCCAACCCGCCAAATGCGGGTTAAAATTCATATTGGCGGGTGTAAATAAAAACTTACTAGCCAATTTGGCCGGTAATGCATTAGGCAATCATGTCAGTCAGAGCCGCTCTACAGTTCTTGGTCATTTGTCCACTGACGGTCCGTCCTACATTTCCCATGAACACTGTCGTAATGCTACGTGATGACGTATAAGACGCCCATTGGCTGTGCGCAGGCACACTACAGTCTGTAGTGCAACCGGCGCGAGAAACCACGGAAACGCAAACACAAAGAAGAAGAAGAAGAATGAACGGCAGCGTATAAACTGTAAAAAAGGAGACTGAGCTAGCTAAAAGTAAAAAGTAAAGTTAAACTAAATGCTGCAGTGGTTGGGACAGACGTCTGGGGGCGAGAAGAGGAAGGAGGCAGGGGATGAGAATGTCGACAAAGCGTGCGAAACGAAGAAAAGAAAGTTTAACGCTAAATGGCTGACAGGTCGTGAATGGCTTGTGTTTGATCACGAAAATGCCGTCATGTTTTGTAAGGATTGCTGCATGTACACGAAAGAAAAAAAAAGAAAGTCATGGCAGTTACTTATATATATTTCTTATTAAAGAAGGAAAGCAGAAACACTTTAAGTTGAAAGGAAAAATACATTTTATTAGGAATGTAATGATACTAAATACTTACTGGAAAAATGTCTTTTATAAAATAAATCTGACAGCATTTTTTGTTTGTATAAATTAAATGTTTGCACTTTCTGTGTATATTTTGTTTCATGTGTTGTACTTTCTGTGCATTTTTCATGCCAACAATGTAAATAAAATGATCAAATGCATTCAGTGGCACTCATAATCTCTCTTATTTTCACCGGGAAAAATTTGGCTAGTGGAAATTCTGATTGGCTGGTAACTTTAGAAGGTCACCAGCCACATTGGCTGGTGATCAAAAAAGTTAATTTAGAACCCTGGTAGTAATGTATGTATTGATCTATTCATTTATTTCATTACTTGCGCCATTGTACCGGGAAAAGTGCTGCATAAGATCTAGCTTTAAGATATTATTTTGACTATTTTTTTTAATAATAATTAGGGGTGGGACTTTAACGCGTTAATTACGATTAATTAATTACAAAGAAAAAAACGCGTCAAAAAAATTAACGCATTTAATCGCAGTTTGCACTCCAGACAACACGGAACGTTTGTAAGTGCACGAGTTCCTGGTCCACCGATCACACTGATGCACAAGACGCGTCAGAGCTAGGGTCGTTTCTCAATACCAAGTACACCAAGTTCGGACTTCCGAACTTGGCAGTTCGGACTTAACAAGTTGGACCTGGGAGTACAGTCTCTCCAGGACGGGAGGACGCAGGACGGTCATTCTGCAATAGGGAAGGCAGCGTACTTGATGACGTCACCATCGCAGCTCGTCTGCCGGTTATCTCTGAAAACTTTGGAGCAACCCACACTGGAGCAAATGAAGCAAAATGTGGCTTCTTGTGGCAAATATTGTTATACCGTTAAACTGCGATTAATTGAGATTAATTAATCACAAAGCCTCTAATTAATTAGATAAATTTTTTTAATCGAGTCCCACCCCTAATAATAATGTAATTATTTATTTCTGTATTGCTTTTTTTCATTAGCCTCCTCACATTGTGGAACGACATGGAGCGAAACACAGTGATCCAGGATCCCTTTCATCTGAGGAGGGTGTGAGCCACTGCTCATCTTACTTGATCATACCTGTGGCTGCGTCGGATGGAACAGATGAGCTTCATGAGATCTCTACAAAATACACATTCTACAGAGAAACATTCAAGTGTGAATGTTTTTGAATGACAGCATGGCCAATCTGACTTCCTTTGCAGTTACTGTGACAAAAACAACATGTGCTCGTTATGCTTGTCTTGCTCATATATTTTGATTTGGAGAGTAAAAATAAATGATCACCATTTACGATTCAGCTGTTGCTACGTGTCAAACTGTCTAATAAGGACAATTCCACTTTAGAAACACTCAAATGTGAATGTTTTTGAAAGACAACATGGTTTCATTTGACTTCTATTTCAGTTACTGTGAAAAATACAAATGTTCATTTTGTGCTCCTGTCGCTCATACAATGAGATTTTGACAGTAAAATCAGATGAATGTCACTATTTGAGATTCAACTGTTTTATGTGTCAAATTGTCTTAAAATAAGATTTCCATTTGAGAAAAACTCAAATGTGAATACTTTTAAAGGACAACATGGTTTCATTGGACTTCTTTTTCAATTGCTGTGAAAAATACATGTTCATTTTGGGCTCCTGTCGCTCATATGTAGTGATTTTGAGATTCAGCTGTTTTTATGTGTCAAACTGTCTTAGTATAAGATTTCCACTTGAGAAAAACTCAAATGTGAATGTTTTTAAAGGACAACATGGTTTCATTTGGCTTCTTTTTCAGTTACTGTGAAAAATACATGTTCATTTTGGGCTCCTGTCGCTCATATGTAGTGATTTTGACTGTAAAATCAAATGAGCGTCACCATTTAAGATTCATTTGTTTTCATGTGTCAGACTGTCTTAGAATGACAATTCCACTTTAGAAACATTCAACTGTGAGGGCTCTATTGTCGTTTCTGCCGCCAGCGCGGTGGAGGCGCAGCGCAAAGTCAGGTCTGCTTAGCCGATGGGGCGTAGCGGCGCAGACTTTCGTATTTTTGTGCACTGCGCTGCAGGCGCAACTACTCCCCATTCTCATCTCAGAGATAGATGCAGTATATATGCTCTGTAGGATGCCACGGCTGTTTCTGGTTGGCACAGCGACGTTAATGGATAAGTTTGCATCCCTGTTTCACCTGTGTACATTCGGTCAGGTTGAGTGACCATTACGCATGCCGAATGCGCTTGAGATGTGGTCAGATGAGATACTGATCAAAATATATAAATTTAGGTCTGACTGTATGTGCTGACTCAGATAGTTGCATTGAATCGTGCTTTGAAAGGCTAGCCATGCAACAAATAAGATCCAGCCTCCCCTCTCTCCTGGACCCGCTTCAGTATCCATATCAGGCCAACTGGTCCACAGACGATCATCCCTCAGCAGTTACCAGCTTGGCCTGAGCAACCTCCTCTGGAATTGGTGGCAGGACTTTGTCACAGAGAGATCACATGCAGCACAGGTCAGCATCAGCAACAGTGATGAGACCAATTACAGGGACGAGGTGAACCCACTGGCCATGTGGTGTGGAAATACCAATCTCTCCCTGAATGTGGGGAAAACAAAGGAGATTGTAATTGACTTCTGGAGAACCCACCCCCAACACCCCCCACGTACCACTTAATCGTTCTGCTGTGAGAGGGTGGCGCAGCACCAAATTACTGAGGACCTCTCCTGAACAACAAACACTGCATCAGTGGCAAACAAAGCCCAGCAGTGCCTCTACTTCCTCCTCAAATTAAAGAGAGCGAGAGCCCCAGCACCCATCATGTGCTCTTTCTGCTGAGGTACCATTCAAGCTCCACCAGACTGAACTATTTAATCTCACACTTTTTACAATTACAATTAGTTTGTCATTTGGCAGACGCCTTTATCCAAAGCGACGTACATACGAGATTTTCATAACTCACAATTTTTTTGTGATCACATTTTATGTCTTGGTACTATTCAGTAGTTTTGTACCCCTGTATTTATTTTAAACACTTGTCTTGGGGGGGCAGACTTACTTTGATCCCTCTTTATGTCCTGTACATGTGGTGTAATTGACAAAGAAAAGTTGATTTTTGACTTTGACCCGTAGCCCATCTATAGACTTAATTTTATTGTTGAAATATAAAAATAACAATTAATATAATGGTTTGTTTGCATTTTTAAAAATCAGCCACAGACAGAATTCTGTGAAAAGGTTGAACATTCAGGTTGCAGTTTGACTGTCAAGTTAATTTATTTTCTATATGGCGCCAGATCACAACATAAGTCATTTGAGAATACCTTTACTATAGAACAAGTCTTGTCCTTTAATTAAACAAACTACATAGCCTTAAGTTATTTGTCTTATTTACAAGACGGCATGTCATTTCTGTTTCGACATGGTCGGGCGTTTCCAATTCTCCTCTCCTCTCTGTATCGCACACAGCGGAGTTCCGCCCCGATGTGCGCGTGTGTGCGCGCACACTCCCACCAGCGGACAGGGGAGCACTTTTTCTGTACATGTACAGTACAGGAGTACGTGTGGTTCATACATAGAGCAGTGTTTCCCCTACCATCATGTTAAGGGGGCAAACAAAAACATCTGTGTTTTAACTCGATAAATGGGCCAGACGTTTCTGACTTCCCATATCAAGAGGCTCTGGAAATGTTCGTCCAGAGCCTAACTTTTCAGTTGTTATATTGACTGTTGTCATTAAAAGAAACACATGAATACCATGATTCCTTTCAGTGTTTGTGTCTGTGTTCTTCTCCATAATAAATTAACAGCATGACTAAATTAACCCTTCCAAAAGCCACTTTTGGACCGCGACCCACCAATTGAGAATCACTAATGCAGAGGACAGTTGAGAAAAAGAATCACCACATAAAAATTGCCTCGCAGATACAGCGAGCATTAAGAGTCCATAATAAATGAACAGCACGACTAAATGAACCCTTCCTTGCTCATTATCTTTTTCTGTTTTCCCCAGGCAGAGGCCACTGAAAACAGGTACACGACCCACTTTTGGACCGTGAGCCACCAGTTGAAAATCACTGCTGTACAGTATATGTCCATAGTCTGTCATCAGAAAATCAAGTGCATCATAGTAACAGACTGCTGTATCCAGTCCATAAGAAAGAACACCACTCCAAGTCCTTCCCAACAGCTGTCAGACTGTTTAAAAGGTCCCATATTATGAAGCTTTTTCAATAAATTACTATGATTTCCATAAAACATGTTTTTGTAGCTGTTTGCTGGAAATAGCTTTTTGAAAAAGATTCTCATCTCCCTCTGTTTCCCTCTGTTTCAGCCCCTTTCAGAATGTGCTGTTTCTGGTGTCTGTAGCTTTAAATGCAAATCAGCTGCTGCTGCCCCACCCATGTTACCATGGTAACGGGGAGAGCTTAGACTCAGGCAGCATGTGAAAGTAGTGGACATGGCAGCAATGAATAGACTGAGTGCTTCAGTAGTTCAACTGTACATGTTCGAACCTGAATTTGATCCCGAGCCATTTCACAATACTTTTCAAAAACAAAGTCAATAGCCTTATGGTATTTATTTATTTACACGATTGCATGTCATTTACGGGAGGGTATGTCATTTCTGTCTCTACATGGTCGTGCGTTTACAGTTCTCCTCCGCTCTCTGTATCGCTCACGGCCTATTCCTGCCCCAATGTGCCCAAGTAAATTCAGATGAAAGTCGCTATATAAGATTCAACCGTTTTTATGTACCAAACTGTCTCAGAATAACAATTCCACTTTAGAAACATTTAACTGTGAAGGTTTAGGACGGACAACATGTTTTAGTTTGACTTCCTTCACAGCTTCTGTGAAAAATACCAGTGTTGATGTACTGCTTCTGTCGCTCGTGTAGTGTGATGTTGACTGTGAAATCAAATGAGCGTCACCATTTAGGATTCATGTGTTTTTATGTGTCCCACTGTCTCAGATTGACAATTCCACTGTGGAAACATTCAACTGTGAATGTTTATGACAGACATCATGTTTCATGTTCATTTTGTGCTCATGTCGCTCATATGTAATGATTTTGACTGTAAAATCAAATGAGCGTCACCATTTAAGATTCATTTGTTTTTATGTCTCACACTGTCTCAGACTGACACTTGCAGAGAAACAATCAAATGTTAATTATTTTAAAACACAGCATTATTTAATTTGACTACTTTTTCAGATACTGTGAAAAGTATGACAAGTGTTCAGTTTGTGCTTGTCTCGCTTATGTAGTGTGATGTTGACTGTGAAATCAATTGAGTGTCACCATTTAAGAATCATGTGTTTTTATGTGTCACACTGTCTCAGAATGACAATTCCACTCTGGAAACATTCAACTGTGAATGTTTATGAAGGACAACATGTTTTGATTTGACTTCTTTTTCAGATACTGTGAAAAGTACGACAAGTGTTCAGTTTGTGCGTGGCTCGCTCATGTAGTGTGATTTTGACTGTAAAATCAAATGAGCATAACCATTTAAGATTCATTTGTTTTTATGTGTCACACTGTCTCAGAATGAGAATTCCGCTCTGGAAACATTCAACTGTGAATGTTTATGAAGGACAACATGTTTTGATTTGACTTCTTTTTCAGATACTGTGAAAAGTACGACAAATGTTCAATTTGTGCTTGTCTCGCTCATGTAGTGTAATTTTGACTGTAAAATCAAAAGAGCGTCACCATTTAAGATTCATTTAAGATTCATTTGTTTTCATGTGTCACACTATCTCTGAATGACAATTCCACTTTAGAAACACTCAAATATGAATGTGTATGAAGGACAGCATTATTTCATTTGACTTCTTTTTCAGATACTGTGAAAAGTACAACAAATGTTCAATTTGTGCTTTTCTCGCTCTTGTAGTGTGATTTTAACTGTAAAATCAAATGAGCGTCACCATTTAAGATTAATTTGTTTTTATGTGTCACACTATCTCAGAATGACAATTCCACTCTGGAAACATTCAACTGTGAATGTTTATGAAGGACAACATGTTTTAATTTGACTTCTTTTTCAGATACTGTGAAAAGTACGACAAATGTTCAATTTGTGCTTGTCTCGCTCATGTAGTGTGATTTTGACTGTAAAATCAAATGAGCGTCACCATTTAAGATTCATTTGTTTTTATGTGTCACACTATCTCAGAATGACAATTCCACTTTAGAAACACTCAAATGTGAATGTGTATGAAGGACAGCATTATTTCATTTGACTTCTTTTTCAGATACTACGAGAATTACAACAAGTGTTCAGTTTGTTCGTGTCTCGTTCATGTAGTGTGATTTTGACTGTAAAATCAAATGAGCGTCACCATTTAAGATTCATTTGTTTTTATGTGTCACACTGTCTCAGAATGACAATTCCACTTTGGAAACACTCAAATGTGAATGTTTATGAAGGACAATATGTTTTAATTTGACTTCTTTTTCAGGTACTGTGAAAAGTACGACAAGTGTTCAGTTTGTGCGTGGCTCGCTCATGTAGTGTGATTTTGACTGTAAAATCAAATGAGCATAACCATTTAAGATTCATTTGTTTTTATGTGTCACACTGTCTCAGAATGAGAATTCCACTCTGGAAACATTCAACTGTGAATGTTTATGAAGGACAACATGTTTTGATTTGACTTCTTTTTCAGATACTGTGAAAAGCACGACAAATGTTCAATTTGTGCTTGTCTCGCTCATGTAGTGTGATTTTGACTGTAAAATTAAATGAGCGTCACCATTTAAGATTCATTTGTTTTTATGTGTCACACTGTCTCAGAATGACAATTCCACTTTGGAAACATTCAACTGTGAATGTTTATGAAGGACAACATGTTTTGATTTGACTTCTTTTTCAAATACTGTGAAAAGTACGACAAATGTTCAATTTGTGCTTGTCTCGCTCATGTAATGTGATTTTGACTGTAAAATCAAATCAGCGTCACCATTTAAGATTCATTTAAGATTCATTTGTTTTTATGTGTCACACTATCTCAGAATGACAGTTCCACTTTAGAAACACTCAAATATGAATGTGTATGAAGGACAGCATTATTTCATTTGACTTCTTTTTCAGATACTGTGAAAAGTACGACAAATGTTCAATTTGTGCTTTTCTCGCTCTTGTAGTGTGATTTTAACTGTAAAGTCAAATGAGCGTCACCATTTAAGATTAATTTGTTTTTATGTGTCACAGTCTCAGAATGACAATTCCACCTGAGAAACACTCAACTGTGAATGTTTATGAAGGAAAACATGTTTTAATTTGACTTCTTTTTCAGATACTGTGAAAAGTACGACAAATGTTCAATTTGTGCTTTTCTCGCTCTTGTAGTGTGATTTTAACTGTATAATCAAATGAGCATCACCATTTAAGATTTATTTGTTTTTATGTGTCACACTGTGTTGGAATGACATTTCCACTTTAGAAACACTCAAATGTGAATGTGTATGAAGGACAGCATTATTTCATTTGACTTCTTTTTCAGATACTGTGAAAAGTACGACAAATGTTCAAATTGTGCTTGTCTCGCTCATGTAGTGTGATTTTGACTGTAAAATCAAATGAGCGTCACCATTTAAGATTCATTTGTTTTTATGTGTCACACTGTCTCAGAATGACAATTCCGCTTTAGAAACACTCAAATGTGAATGTTTATGAAGGACAGCATTATTTCATTTGACTTCTTTTTTAGATACTGTGAAAAGTACGACAAATGTTCAGTTTTTGTGTGGCTCGCTCATGTAGTGTGATTTTGACTGTAAAATCAAATGAGCATCACCATTTAAGATTCATTTGTTTTTATGTGTCACACTGTCTCAGAATGACAGTTCCACTTTGGAAACATTCAACTGTGAATGTTTATGAAGGACAACATGTTTTAATTTGACTTCTTTTTCAGATACTGTGAAAAGTACGATAAATGTTCAATTTGTGCTTGTCTCGCTCATGTAGTGTGATTTTGACTGTAAAATCAAATGAGCGTCACCATTTAAGATTCATTTGTTTTTATGTGTCACACTGTCTCAGAATGACAATTCCACCTAACAAACACTGAAATGTGAATTTTTATGAAAGACAATATGTTTTAATTTTGACTTCTTTTTCAGATACTGTGATAATTACGACAAGTGTTCGGTTTGTGCGTGGCTCGCTCATGTAATGTGATTTTGACTGTAAAATCAAATGAGCGTCACCATTTAAGATTCATTTAAGATTCATTTGTTTTTATGTGTCACACTATCTCAGAATGACAATTCCACTTTAGAAACACTCAAATGTGAATGTGTATGAAGGACAGCATTATTTCATTTGACTTCTTTTTCAGATACTACGAGAATTACAACAAGTGTTCAGTTTGTTCGTGGCTCGCTCATGTAGTGTGATTTTGACTGTAAAATCAAATGAGCGTCACCATTTAAGATTCATTTGTTTTTATGTGTCACACTGTCTCAGAATGACAATTCCACCTAAGAAACACTCAAATGTGAATGTTTATGAAGGACAGCATTATTTCATTTGACTTCTTTTTCAGATACTGTGAAAAGTACGACAAATGTTCAGTTTTTGTGTGGCTCGCTCATGTAGTGTGATTTTGACTGTAAAATCAAATGAGCGTCACCATTTAAGATTCATTTGTTTTTATGTGTCACACTGTCTCAGAATGACAATTCCACTTTGGAAACACTCAAATGTGAATGTTTATGAAGGACAATATGTTTTAATTTGACTTCTTTTTCAGGTACTGTGAAAAGTACGACAAGTGTTCAGTTTGTGCGTGGCTCGCTCATGTAGTGTGATTTTGACTGTAAAATCAAATGAGCGTCACCATTTAAGATTCATTTGTTTTTATGTGTCACACTGTCTCAGAATGACAATTCCACCTAAGAAACACTCAAATGTGAATGTTTATGAAAGACAATATGTTTTAATTTTGACTTCTTTTTCAGATACTGTGATAATTACGACAAGTGTTCAGTTTGTGCGTGGCTCGCTCATGTAGTGTGATTTTGACTGTAAAATCAAATGAGCATAACCATTTAAGATTCATTTGTTTTTATGTGTCACACTGTCTCAGAATGAGAATTCCACTCTGGAAACATTCAACTGTGAATGTTTATGAAGGACAACATGTTTTGATTTGACTTCTTTTTCAGATACTGTGAAAAGTACGACAAATGTTCAATTTGTGCTTGTCTCGCTCATGTAGTGTGATTTTGACTGTAAAATTAAATGAGCGTCACCATTTAAGATTCATTTGTTTTTATGTGTCACACTGTCTCAGAATGACAATTCCACTTTGGAAACATTCAACTGTGAATGTTTATGAAGGACAACATGTTTTGATTTGACTTCTTTTTCAAATACTGTGAAAAGTACGACAAATGTTCAATTTGTGCTTGTCTCGCTCATGTAATGTGATTTTGACTGTAAAATCAAATCAGCGTCACCATTTAAGATTCATTTAAGATTCATTTGTTTTTATGTGTCACACTATCTCAGAATGACAGTTCCACTATAGAAACACTCAAATATGAATGTGTATGAAGGACAGCATTATTTCATTTGACTTCTTTTTCAGATACTGTGAAAAGTACGACAAATGTTCAATTTGTGCTTTTCTCGCTCTTGTAGTGTGATTTTAACTGTAAAGTCAAATGAGCGTCACCATTTAAGATTAATTTGTTTTTATGTGTCACAGTCTCAGAATGACAATTCCACCTGAGAAACACTCAACTGTGAATGTTTATGAAGGAAAACATGTTTTAATTTGACTTCTTTTTCAGATACTGTGAAAAGTACGACAAATGTTCAATTTGTGCTTTTCTCGCTCTTGTAGTGTGATTTTAACTGTATAATCAAATGAGCATCACCATTTAAGATTTATTTGTTTTTATGTGTCACACTGTGTTGGAATGACATTTCCACTTTAGAAACACTCAAATGTGAATGTGTATGAAGGACAGCATTATTTCATTTGACTTCTTTTTCAGATACTGTGAAAAGTACGACAAATGTTCAAATTGTGCTTGTCTCGCTCATGTAGTGTGATTTTGACTGTAAAATCAAATGAGCGTCACCATTTAAGATTCATTTGTTTTTATGTGTCACACTGTCTCAGAATGACAATTCCGCTTTAGAAACACTCAAATGTGAATGTTTATGAAGGACAGCATTATTTCATTTGACTTCTTTTTTAGATACTGTGAAAAGTACGACAAATGTTCAGTTTTTGTGTGGCTCGCTCATGTAGTGTGATTTTGACTGTAAAATCAAATGAGCATCACCATTTAAGATTCATTTGTTTTTATGTGTCACACTGTCTCAGAATGACAGTTCCACTTTGGAAACATTCAACTGTGAATGTTTATGAAGGACAACATGTTTTAATTTGACTTCTTTTTCAGATACTGTGAAAAGTACGATAAATGTTCAATTTGTGCTTGTCTCGCTCATGTAGTGTGATTTTGACTGTAAAATCAAATGAGCGTCACCATTTAAGATTCATTTGTTTTTATGTGTCACACTGTCTCAGAATGACAATTCCACCTAACAAACACTGAAATGTGAATTTTTATGAAAGACAATATGTTTTAATTTTGACTTCTTTTTCAGATACTGTGATAATTACGACAAGTGTTCGGTTTGTGCGTGGCTCGCTCATGTAATGTGATTTTGACTGTAAAATCAAATGAGCGTCACCATTTAAGATTCATTTAAGATTCATTTGTTTTTATGTGTCACACTATCTCAGAATGACAATTCCACTTTAGAAACACTCAAATGTGAATGTGTATGAAGGACAGCATTATTTCATTTGACTTTTTTTTCAGATACTGTGAAAAGTACGACAAATGTTCAGTTTTTGTGTGGCTCGCTCATGTAGTGTGATTTTGACTGTAAAATCAAATGAGCGTCACCATTTAAGATTCATTTGTTTTTATGTGTCACACTGTCTCAGAATGACAGTTCCACTTTGGAAACATTCAACTGTGAATGTTTATGAAGGACAACATGTTTTAATTTGACTTCTTTTTCAGATACTGTGAAAAGTATGACAAATGTTCAATTTGTGCTTGTCTCGCTCATGTAGTGTGATTTTGACTGTAAAATCAAATGAGCGTCACCATTTAAGATTCATTTGTTTTTATGTGTCACACTGTCTCAGAATGACAATTCCACCTAAGAAACACTCAAATGTGAATTTTTATGAAAGACAATATGTTTTAATTTTGACTTCTTTTTCAGATACTGTGATAATTACGACAAGTGTTCAGTTTGTGCGTGGCTCGCTCATGTAATGTGATTTTGACTGTAAAATCAAATGAGCGTCACCATTTAAGATTCATTTAAGATTCATTTGTTTTTATGTGTCACACTATCTCAGAATGACAATTCCACCTAAGAAACACTCAAATGTGAATTTTTATGAAAGACAATATGTTTTAATTTGACTTCTTTTTCAGATACTGTGAAAAGTACGACAAATGTTCAGTTTGTTCGTGTCTCGTTCATGTAGTGTGATTTTGACTGTAAAATCAAATGAGCGTCACCATTTAAGATTCATTTGTTTTTATGTGTCACACTGTGTCGGAATGACAATTCCACTTTGGAAACACTCAAATGTGAATGTCTATGAAGGACAGCATTATTTCATTTGACTTCTTTTTCAGATACTGTGAAAAGTACGACAAATGTTCAGTTTTTGTGTGGCTCGCTCATGTAGTGTGATTTTGACTGTAAAATCAAATGAGCGTCACCATTTAAGATTCATTTGTTTTTATGTGTCACACTATCTCAGAATGACAATTCCACTTTAGAAACACTCAAATGTGAATGTGTATGAAGGACAGCATTATTTCATTTAACTTCTTTTTCAGATACTGTGATAATTACGACAAATGTTCAGTTTGTGCGTGGCTCGCTCATGTAGTGTGATTTTGACTGTAAAATCAAATGAGCGTCACCATTCAAGATTAATTTCTTTTTATGTGTCACACTGTCTCAGAATGACAGTTCCACTTTGGAAACATTCAACTGTGAATGTTTATGAAGGACAACATGTTTTAATTTGACTTCTTTTTCAGATACTGTGAAAAGTACGACAAATGTTCAATTTGTGCTTGTCTCGCTCATGTAGTGTGATTTTGACTGTAAAATCAAATGAGCGTCACCATTTAAGATTCATTTGTTTTTATGTGTCACACTATCTCAGAATGAGAATTCCACTCTGGAAACATTCAACTGTGAATATTTATGAAGGACAACATGTTTTAATTTGACTTCTTTTTCAGATACTGTGAAAAGTACGACAAATGTTCAATTTGTGCTTGTCTCGCTCATGTAGTGTGATTTTGACTGTAAAATCAAATGAGCGTCACCATTTAAGATTCATTTGTTTTTATGTGTCACACTATCTCAGAATGACAATTCCACTTTAGAAACACTCAAATGTGAATGTGTATGAAGGACAGCATTATTTCATTTGACTTCTTTTTCAGATACTACGAGAATTACAACAAGTGTTCAGTTTGTTCGTGGCTCGCTCATGTAGTGTGATTTTGACTGTAAAATCAAATGAGCGTCACCATTTAAGATTCATTTGTTTTTATGTGTCATACTGTCTCAGAATGACAATTCCACCTAAGAAACACTCAAATGTGAATGTTTATGAAAGACAATATGTTTTAATTTTGACTTCTTTTTCAGATACTGTGATAATTACGACAAGTGTTCAGTTTGTGCGTGGCTCGCTCATGTAGTGTGATTTTGACTGTAAAATCAAATGGGCGTCACTATTTAAGATTCATTTAAGATTCATTTGTTTTTATGTGTCACACTATCTCAGAATGACAATTCCACTCTGGAAACATTCAACTGTGAATGTTTATGAAGGACAACATGTTTTAATTTGACTTCTTTTTCAGATACTGTGAAAAGTACGACAAATGTTCAATTTGTGCTTGTCTCGCTCATGTAGTGTGATTTTGACTGTAAAATCAAATGAGCGTCACCATTTAAGATTCATTTGTTTTTATGTGTCACACTATCTCAGAATGACAATTCCACTTTAGAAACACTCAAATGTGAATGTGTATGAAGGACAGCATTATTTCATTTAACTTCTTTTTCAGATACTGTGATAATTACGACAAATGTTCAGTTTGTGCGTGGCTCGCTCATGTAGTGTGATTTTGACTGTAAAATCAAATGAGCGTCACCATTTAAGATTCATTTAAGATTCATTTGTTTTTATGTGTCACACTATGTCAGAATGACAATTCCACTCTGGAAACATTCAACTGTGAATGTTTATGAAGGACAACATGTTTTAATTTGACTTCTTTTTCAGATACTATGAAAAGTACGACAAATGTTCAATTTGTGCTTGTCTCACTCATGTAATGTGATTTTGACTGTAAAATCAAATGAGCGTCACCATTTAAGATTCATTTAAGATTCATTTGTTTTTATGTGTCACACTATCTCAGAATGACAATTCCACTTTAGAAACACTCAAATGTGAATGTGTATGAAGGACAGCATTATTTC
Organism: Chaetodon auriga; assembly: GCF_051107435.1. NCBI lineage: Eukaryota > Metazoa > Chordata > Actinopteri > Chaetodontiformes > Chaetodontidae > Chaetodon > Chaetodon auriga. The sequence continues at coordinate 104,654 of NC_135090.1, read as the reverse complement.
ATTTGACTTCTTTTTCAGATATTGTGAAAAGTACGACAAATGTTCAGTTTTTGTGTGGCTCGCTCATGTAGTGTGATTTTGACTGTAAAATCAAATGAGCGTCACCATTTAAGATTAATTTCTTTTTATGTGTCACACTGTCTCAGAATGACAGTTCCACTTTGGAAACATTCAACTGTGAATGTTTATGAAGGACAACATGTTTTAATTTGACTTCTTTTTCAGATACTGTGAAAAGTACGACAAATGTTCAATTTGTGCTTGTCTCGCTCATGTAGTGTGATTTTGACTGTAAAATCAAATGAGCGTCACCATTTAAGATTCATTTGTTTTTATGTGTCACACTATCTCAGAATGAGAATTCCACTCTGGAAACATTCAACTGTGAATATTTATGAAGGACAACATGTTTTAATTTGACTTCTTTTTCAGATACTGTGAAAAGTACGACAAATGTTCAATTTGTGCTTGTCTCGCTCATGTAGTGTGATTTTGACTGTAAAATCAAATGAGCGTCACCATTTAAGATTCATTTGTTTTTATGTGTCACACTGTCTCAGAATGACAATTCCACTTTGGAAACACTCAAATGTGAATGTTTATGAAGGACAATATGTTTTAATTTGACTTCTTTTTCAGGTACTGTGAAAAGTACGACAAGTGTTCAGTTTGTGCGTGGCTCGCTCATGTAGTGTGATTTTGACTGTAAAATCAAATGAGCGTCACCATTTAAGATTCATTTGTTTTTATGTGTCACACTGTCTCAGAATGACAATTCCACCTAAGAAACACTCAAATGTGAATGTTTATGAAAGACAATATGTTTTAATTTTGACTTCTTTTTCAGATACTGTGATAATTACGACAAGTGTTCAGTTTGTGCGTGGCTCGCTCATGTAGTGTGATTTTGACTGTAAAATCAAATGGGCGTCACTATTTAAGATTCATTTAAGATTCATTTGTTTTTATGTGTCACACTATCTCAGAATGACAATTCCACTCTGGAAACATTCAACTGTGAATGTTTATGAAGGACAACATGTTTTAATTTGACTTCTTTTTCAGATACTGTGAAAAGTACGACAAGTGTTCAGTTTGTGCGTGGCTCGCTCATGTAGTGTGATTTTGACTGTAAAATCAAATGAGCGTCACCATTTAAGATTCATTTGTTTTTATGTGTCACACTGTCTCAGAATGACAATTCCACCTAAGAAACACTCAAATGTGAATGTTTATGAAAGACAATATGTTTTAATTTTGACTTCTTTTTCAGATACTGTGATAATTACGACAAGTGTTCAGTTTGTGCGTGGCTCGCTCATGTAGTGTGATTTTGACTGTAAAATCAAATGAGCGTCACCATTTAAGATTCATTTGTTTTTATGTGTCACACTGTCTCAGAATGACAATTCCACTTTAGAAACACTCAAATGTGAATGTGTATGAAGGACAGCATTATTTCATTTGACTTCTTTTTCAGATATTGTGAAAAGTACGACAAATGTTCAGTTTTTGTGTGGCTCGCTCATGTAGTGTGATTTTGACTGTAAAATCAAATGAGCGTCACCATTTAAGATTCATTTGTTTTTATGTGTCATACTGTCTCAGAATGACAATTCCACTTTGGAAACACTCAAATGTGAATGTTTATGAAGGACAATATGTTTTAATTTGACTTCTTTTTCAGGTACTGTGAAAAGTACGACAAGTGTTCAGTTTGTGCGTGGCTCGCTCATGTAGTGTGATTTTGACTGTAAAATCAAATGAGCGTCACCATTTAAGATTCATTTGTTTTTATGTGTCACACTGTCTCAGAATGACAATTCCACCTAAGAAACACTCAAATGTGAATGTTTATGAAAGACAATATGTTTTAATTTTGACTTCTTTTTCAGATACTGTGATAATTACGACAAGTGTTCAGTTTGTGCGTGGCTCGCTCATGTAGTGTGATTTTGACTGTAAAATCAAATGAGCGTCACCATTTAAGATTCATTTAAGATTCATTTGTTTTTATGTGTCACACTATCTCAGAATGACAATTCCACTCTGGAAACATTCAACTGTGAATGTTTATGAAGGACAACATGTTTTAATTTGACTTCTTTTTCAGATACTGTGAAAAGTACGACAAGTGTTCAGTTTGTGCGTGGCTCGCTCATGTAGTGTGATTTTGACTGTAAAATCAAATGAGCGTCACCATTTAAGATTCATTTGTTTTTATGTGTCACACTGTCTCAGAATGACAATTCCACCTAAGAAACACTCAAATGTGAATGTTTATGAAAGACAATATGTTTTAATTTTGACTTCTTTTTCAGATACTGTGATAATTACACAAGTGTTCAGTTTGTGCATGGCTCGCTCATGTAGTGTGATTTTGACTGTAAAATCAAATGAGCGTCACCATTTAAGATTCATTTAAGATTCATTTGTTTTTGTGTGTCACACTATCTCAGAATGACAATTCCACTCTGGAAACATTCAACTGTGAATGTTTATGAAGGACAGCATTATTTCATTTGACTTCTTTTTCAGATACTGTGAAAAGTACGACAAGTGTTCAGTTTGTGCGTGGCTCGCTCATGTAGTGTGATTTTGACTGTAAAATCAAATGAGCGTCACCATTTAAGATTCATTTGTTTTTATGTGTCACACTGTCTCAGAATGACAATTCCACCTAAGAAACACTCAAATGTGAATGTTTATGAAAGACAATATGTTTTAATTTTGACTTCTTTTTCAGATACTGTGATAATTACACAAGTGTTCAGTTTGTGCATGGCTCGCTCATGTAGTGTGATTTTGACTGTAAAATCAAATGAGCGTCACCATTTAAGATTCATTTGTTTTTATGTGTCACACTGTGTCGGAATGACAATTCCACTTTAGAAACACTCAAATGTGAATTTGTATGAAGGACAGCATTATTTCATTTGACTTCTTTTTCAGATACTGTGAAAAGTACGACAAGTGTTCAGTTTGTGCGTGGCTCGCTCATGTAGTGTGATTTTGAGTGTAAAATCAAATGAGCGTCACCATTTAAGATTCATTTGTTTTTATGTGTCACACTGTCTCAGAATGACAATTCCACTTTGGAAACACTCAAATGTGAATGTTTATGAAGGACAATATGTTTTAATTTGACTTCTTTTTCAGGTACTGTGAAAAGTACGACAAGTGTTCAGTTTGTGCGTGGCTCGCTCATGTAGTGTGATTTTGACTGTAAAATCAAATGAGCGTCACCATTTAAGATTCATTTAAGATTCATTTGTTTTTATGTGTCACACTATCTCAGAATGACAATTCCACTCTGGAAACATTCAACTGTGAATGTTTATGAAGGACAACATGTTTTAATTTGACTTCTTTTTCAGATACTGTGAAAAGTACGACAAATGTTCAATTTGTGCTTGTCTCACTCATGTAGTGTGATTTTGACTGTAAAATCAAATGAGCGTCACCATTTAAGATTCATTTGTTTTTATGTGTCACACTGTCTCAGAATGACATTTCCACTTTAGAAACACTCAAATGTGAATGTGTATGAAGGACAGCATTATTTCATTTGACTTCTTTTTCAGATACTGTGAAAAGTACGACAAATGTTCAATTTGTGCTTGTCTCGCTCATGTAGTGTGATTTTGACTGTAAAATCAAATGAGCGTCACCATTTAAGATTCATTTGTTTTTATGTGTCACACTATCTCAGAATGACAATTCCACTTTAGAAACACTCAAATGTGAATGTGTATGAAGGACAGCATTATTTCATTTAACTTCTTTTTCAGATACTGTGATAATTACGACAAATGTTCAGTTTGTGCGTGGCTCGCTCATGTAGTGTGATTTTGACTGTAAAATCAAATGAGCGTCACCATTTAAGATTCATTTAAGATTCATTTGTTTTTATGTGTCACACTATGTCAGAATGACAATTCCACTCTGGAAACATTCAACTGTGAATGTTTATGAAGGACAACATGTTTTAATTTGACTTCTTTTTCAGATACTATGAAAAGTACGACAAATGTTCAATTTGTGCTTGTCTCACTCATGTAATGTGATTTTGACTGTAAAATCAAATGAGCGTCACCATTTAAGATTCATTTAAGATTCATTTGTTTTTATGTGTCACACTATCTCAGAATGACAATTCCACTTTAGAAACACTCAAATGTGAATGTGTATGAAGGACAGCATTATTTCATTTGACTTCTTTTTCAGATATTGTGAAAAGTACGACAAATGTTCAGTTTTTGTGTGGCTCGCTCATGTAGTGTGATTTTGACTGTAAAATCAAATGAGCGTCACCATTTAAGATTAATTTCTTTTTATGTGTCACACTGTCTCAGAATGACAGTTCCACTTTGGAAACATTCAACTGTGAATGTTTATGAAGGACAACATGTTTTAATTTGACTTCTTTTTCAGATACTGTGAAAAGTACGACAAATGTTCAATTTGTGCTTGTCTCGCTCATGTAGTGTGATTTTGACTGTAAAATCAAATGAGCGTCACCATTTAAGATTCATTTGTTTTTATGTGTCACACTATCTCAGAATGAGAATTCCACTCTGGAAACATTCAACTGTGAATATTTATGAAGGACAACATGTTTTAATTTGACTTCTTTTTCAGATACTGTGAAAAGTACGACAAATGTTCAATTTGTGCTTGTCTCGCTCATGTAGTGTGATTTTGACTGTAAAATCAAATGAGCGTCACCATTTAAGATTCATTTGTTTTTATGTGTCACACTGTCTCAGAATGACAATTCCACTTTGGAAACACTCAAATGTGAATGTTTATGAAGGACAATATGTTTTAATTTGACTTCTTTTTCAGGTACTGTGAAAAGTACGACAAGTGTTCAGTTTGTGCGTGGCTCGCTCATGTAGTGTGATTTTGACTGTAAAATCAAATGAGCGTCACCATTTAAGATTCATTTGTTTTTATGTGTCACACTGTCTCAGAATGACAATTCCACCTAAGAAACACTCAAATGTGAATGTTTATGAAAGACAATATGTTTTAATTTTGACTTCTTTTTCAGATACTGTGATAATTACGACAAGTGTTCAGTTTGTGCGTGGCTCGCTCATGTAGTGTGATTTTGACTGTAAAATCAAATGGGCGTCACTATTTAAGATTCATTTAAGATTCATTTGTTTTTATGTGTCACACTATCTCAGAATGACAATTCCACTCTGGAAACATTCAACTGTGAATGTTTATGAAGGACAACATGTTTTAATTTGACTTCTTTTTCAGATACTGTGAAAAGTACGACAAGTGTTCAGTTTGTGCGTGGCTCGCTCATGTAGTGTGATTTTGACTGTAAAATCAAATGAGCGTCACCATTTAAGATTCATTTGTTTTTATGTGTCACACTGTCTCAGAATGACAATTCCACCTAAGAAACACTCAAATGTGAATGTTTATGAAAGACAATATGTTTTAATTTTGACTTCTTTTTCAGATACTGTGATAATTACGACAAGTGTTCAGTTTGTGCGTGGCTCGCTCATGTAGTGTGATTTTGACTGTAAAATCAAATGAGCGTCACCATTTAAGATTCATTTGTTTTTATGTGTCACACTGTCTCAGAATGACAATTCCACTTTAGAAACACTCAAATGTGAATGTGTATGAAGGACAGCATTATTTCATTTGACTTCTTTTTCAGATATTGTGAAAAGTACGACAAATGTTCAGTTTTTGTGTGGCTCGCTCATGTAGTGTGATTTTGACTGTAAAATCAAATGAGCGTCACCATTTAAGATTCATTTGTTTTTATGTGTCATACTGTCTCAGAATGACAATTCCACTTTGGAAACACTCAAATGTGAATGTTTATGAAGGACAATATGTTTTAATTTGACTTCTTTTTCAGGTACTGTGAAAAGTACGACAAGTGTTCAGTTTGTGCGTGGCTCGCTCATGTAGTGTGATTTTGACTGTAAAATCAAATGAGCGTCACCATTTAAGATTCATTTGTTTTTATGTGTCACACTGTCTCAGAATGACAATTCCACCTAAGAAACACTCAAATGTGAATGTTTATGAAAGACAATATGTTTTAATTTTGACTTCTTTTTCAGATACTGTGATAATTACGACAAGTGTTCAGTTTGTGCGTGGCTCGCTCATGTAGTGTGATTTTGACTGTAAAATCAAATGAGCGTCACCATTTAAGATTCATTTAAGATTCATTTGTTTTTATGTGTCACACTATCTCAGAATGACAATTCCACTCTGGAAACATTCAACTGTGAATGTTTATGAAGGACAACATGTTTTAATTTGACTTCTTTTTCAGATACTGTGAAAAGTACGACAAGTGTTCAGTTTGTGCGTGGCTCGCTCATGTAGTGTGATTTTGACTGTAAAATCAAATGAGCGTCACCATTTAAGATTCATTTGTTTTTATGTGTCACACTGTCTCAGAATGACAATTCCACCTAAGAAACACTCAAATGTGAATGTTTATGAAAGACAATATGTTTTAATTTTGACTTCTTTTTCAGATACTGTGATAATTACACAAGTGTTCAGTTTGTGCATGGCTCGCTCATGTAGTGTGATTTTGACTGTAAAATCAAATGAGCGTCACCATTTAAGATTCATTTAAGATTCATTTGTTTTTGTGTGTCACACTATCTCAGAATGACAATTCCACTCTGGAAACATTCAACTGTGAATGTTTATGAAGGACAGCATTATTTCATTTGACTTCTTTTTCAGATACTGTGAAAAGTACGACAAGTGTTCAGTTTGTGCGTGGCTCGCTCATGTAGTGTGATTTTGACTGTAAAATCAAATGAGCGTCACCATTTAAGATTCATTTGTTTTTATGTGTCACACTGTCTCAGAATGACAATTCCACCTAAGAAACACTCAAATGTGAATGTTTATGAAAGACAATATGTTTTAATTTTGACTTCTTTTTCAGATACTGTGATAATTACACAAGTGTTCAGTTTGTGCATGGCTCGCTCATGTAGTGTGATTTTGACTGTAAAATCAAATGAGCGTCACCATTTAAGATTCATTTGTTTTTATGTGTCACACTGTGTCGGAATGACAATTCCACTTTAGAAACACTCAAATGTGAATTTGTATGAAGGACAGCATTATTTCATTTGACTTCTTTTTCAGATACTGTGAAAAGTACGACAAGTGTTCAGTTTGTGCGTGGCTCGCTCATGTAGTGTGATTTTGAGTGTAAAATCAAATGAGCGTCACCATTTAAGATTCATTTGTTTTTATGTGTCACACTGTCTCAGAATGACAATTCCACTTTGGAAACACTCAAATGTGAATGTTTATGAAGGACAATATGTTTTAATTTGACTTCTTTTTCAGGTACTGTGAAAAGTACGACAAGTGTTCAGTTTGTGCGTGGCTCGCTCATGTAGTGTGATTTTGACTGTAAAATCAAATGAGCGTCACCATTTAAGATTCATTTAAGATTCATTTGTTTTTATGTGTCACACTATCTCAGAATGACAATTCCACTCTGGAAACATTCAACTGTGAATGTTTATGAAGGACAACATGTTTTAATTTGACTTCTTTTTCAGATACTGTGAAAAGTACGACAAATGTTCAATTTGTGCTTGTCTCACTCATGTAGTGTGATTTTGACTGTAAAATCAAATGAGCGTCACCATTTAAGATTCATTTGTTTTTATGTGTCACACTGTCTCAGAATGACATTTCCACTTTAGAAACACTCAAATGTGAATGTGTATGAAGGACAGCATTATTTCATTTGACTTCTTTTTCAGATACTGTGAAAAGTACGACAAATGTTCAGTTTTTGTGTGGCTCGCTCATGTAGTGTGATTTTGAGTGTAAAATCAAATGAGCGTCACCATTTAAGATTCATTTGTTTTTATGTGTTACACTGTCTCAGAATGACAATTCCACTTTGGAAACACTCAAATGTGAATGTTTATGAAGGACAATATGTTTTAATTTGACTTCTTTTTCAGGTACTGTGAAAAGTACGACAAGTGTTCAGTTTGTGCGTTGCTCGCTCATGTAGTGTGATTTTGACTGTAAAATCAAATGAGCGTCACCATTTAAGATTCATTTGTTTTTATGTGTCACACTGTGTCGGAATGACAATTCCACTTTAGAAACACTCAAATGTGAATTTATATGAAGGACAGCATTATTTCATTTGACTTCTTTTTCAGATACTGTGAAAAGTACGACAAATGTTCAGTTTTTGTGTGGCTCGCTCATGTAGTGTGATTTTGAGTGTAAAATCAAATGAGCGTCACCATTTAAGATTCATTTGTTTTTATGTGTCACACTGTCTCAGAATGACAATTCCACTTTGGAAACACTCAAATGTGAATGTTTATGAAGGACAATATGTTTTAATTTGACTTCTTTTTCAGATACTGTGAAAAGTACGACAAATGTTCAGTTTTTGTGTGGCTCCCTCATGTAGTGTGATTTTGACTGTAAAATCAAATGAGCGTCACCATTTAAGATTCATTTGTTTTTATGTGTCACACTGTCTCAGAATGACAATTCCACCTAAGAAACACTCAAATGTGAATGTTTATGAAAGACAGTATGTTTTAATTTTGACTTCTTTTTCAGATTCTGTGAAAAGTACGACAAGTGTTCAGTTTGTGCGTGGCTCGCTCATGTAGTGTGATTTTGAGTGTAAAATCAAATGAGCGTCACCATTTAAGATTCATTTGTTTTTATGTGTCACACTGTCTCAGAATGACAATTCCACTTTGGAAACACTCAAATGTGAATGTTTATGAAGGACAATATGTTTTAATTTGACTTCTTTTTCAGGTACTGTGAAAAGTACGACAAGTGTTCAGTTTGTGCGTGGCTCGCTCATGTAGTGTGATTTTGACTGTAAAATCAAATGAGTGTCACCATTTAAGATTCATTTAAGATTCATTTGTTTTTATGTGTCACACTATCTCAGAATGACAATTCCACTCTGGAAACATTCAACTGTGAATGTTTATGAAGGACAACATGTTTTAATTTGACTTCTTTTTCAGATACTGTGAAAAGTACGACAAATGTTCAATTTGTGCTTGTCTCACTCATGTAGTGTGATTTTGACTGTAAAATCAAATGAGCGTCACCATTTAAGATTCATTTGTTTTTATGTGTCACACTGTCTCAGAATGACATTTCCACTTTAGAAACACTCAAATGTGAATGTGTATAAAGGACAGCATTATTTCATTTGACTTCTTTTTCAGATACTGTGAAAAGTACGACAAATGTTCAGTTTGTGCGTGGCTCGCTCATGTAGTGTGATTTTGACTGTAAAATCAAATGAGCGTCACCATTTAAGATTCATTTGTTTTTATGTGTCACACTGTCTCAGAATGACAATTCCACCTAAGAAACACTCAAATGTGAATGTTTATGAAAGACAATATGTTTTAATTTTGACTTCTTTTTCAGATACTGTGATAATTACACAAGTGTTCAGTTTGTGCATGGCTCGCTCATGTAGTGTGATTTTGACTGTAAAATCAAATGAGCGTCACCATTTAAGATTCATTTGTTTTTATGTGTCACACTGTCTCAGAATGACAATTCCACTTTGGAAACACTCAAATGTGAATGTGTATAAAGGACAGCATTATTTCATTTGACTTCTTTTTCAGATACTGTGAAAAGTACGACAAATGTTCAGTTTGTGCGTGGCTCGCTCATGTAGTGTGATTTTGACTGTAAAATCAAATGAGCGTCACCATTTAAGATTCATTTGTTTTTATGTGTCACACTGTCTCAGAATGACAATTCCACCTAAGAAACACTCAAATGTGAATGTTTATGAAAGACAATATGTTTTAATTTTGACTTCTTTTTCAGATACTGTGAAAAGTACGACAAATGTTCAGTTTTTGTGTGGCTCGCTCATGTAGTGTGATTTTGACTGTAAAATCAAATGAGCGTCACCATTTAAGATTCATTTGAGATTCATTTGTTTTTATGTGTCACACTGTCTCAGAATGACAATTCCACTTTGGAAACATTCAACTGTGAATGTTTATAAAGGACAACATGTTTTAATTTGACTTCTTTTTCAGATACTGTGAAAAGTACGACAAATGTTCAATTTGTGCTGGCCTGGCTCATGTACTGTGATTTTGACTGTAAAATCAAATGAGCGTCACCATTTAAGATTCATTTGTTTTTATGTGTCACACTATCTCACAATGACAATTTCACTCTGGAAACATTCAACTGTGAATGTTTATGAAGGACAACATGTTTTAATTTGACTTCTTTTTCAGATACTGTGAAAAGTACGACAAATGTTCAATTTGTGCTTGTCTCGCTCATGTAGTGTGATTTTGACTGTAAAATCAAATGAGCGTCACCATTTAAGATTCATTTGTTTTTATGTGTCACACTATCTCACAATGACAATTCCACTCTGGAAACATTCAACTGTGAATGTTTATGAAGGACAACATGTTTTAATTTGACTTCTTTTTCAGATACTGTGAAAAGTACGACAAATGTTCAATTTGTTTGTGTCTCGTTCATGTAGTGTGATTTTGACTGTAAAATCAAATGAGCGTCACCATTTAACATTCATTTGTTTTTATGTGTCACACTGTGACGGAATGACAATTCCACTTTAGAAACACTCAAATGTGAATGTGTATGAAGGACAGCATTATTTCATTTGACTTCTTTTTCAGATACTGTGAAAAGTACGACAAATGTTCAGTTTTTGTGTGGCTCGCTCATGTAGTGTGATTTTGACTGTAAAATCAAATGAGCGTCACCATTTAAGATTCATTTAAGATTCATTTGTTTTTATGTGTCACACTGTCTCAGAATGACAATTCCACTTTGGAAACATTCAACTGTGAATGTTTATGAAGGACAACATGTTTTAATTTGACTTCTTTTTCAGATACTGTGAAAAGTACGACTAATGTTCAATTTGTGCTTGTCTGGCTCATGTAGTGTGATTTTGAATGTAAAATCAAATGAGCGTCACCATTTAAGATTCATTTGTTTTTATGTGTCACACTGTCTCAGAATGACATTTCCACTTTAGAAACACTCAAATGTGAATGTTTATGAAGGACAGCATTATTTCATTTGACTTCTTTTTCAGATACTGTGAAAAGTACGACAAATGTTCAGTTTTTGTGTGGCTCGCTCATGTAGTGTGATTTTGACTGTAAAATCAAATGAGCATCACCATTTAAGATTCATTTAAGATTCATTTGTTTTTATGTGTCACACTATCTCACAATGACAATTCCACTCTGGAAACATTCAACTGTGAATGTTTATGAAGGACAACATGTTTTAATTTGACTTCTTTTTCAGATACTGTGAAAAGTACGACAAATGTTCAATTTGTGCTTGTCTCGCTCATATAGTGTGATATTGACTGTAAAATCAAATGAGCGTCACCATTTAAGATTCATTTGTTTTTATGTGTCACACTATCTCAGAATGACAATTCCACTCTGGAAACATTCAACTGTGAATGTTTATGAAGGACAACATGTTTTAATTTGACTTCTTTTTCAGATACTGTGAAAAGTACGACAAATGTTCAATTTGTTCGTGTCTCGTTCATGTAGTGTGATTTTGACTGTAAAATCAAATGAGCGTCACCATTTAACATTCATTTGTTTTTATGTGTCACACTGTGACGGAATGACAATTCCACTTTAGAAACACTCAAATGTGAATGTGTATGTAGGACAGCATTATTTCATTTGACTTCTTTTTCAGATACTGTGAAAAGTACGACAAATGTTCAGTTTTTGTGTGGCTCGCTCATGTAGTGTGATTTTGACTGTAAAATCAAATGAGCGTCACCATTTAAGATTCATTTAAGATTCATTTGTTTTTATGTGTCACACTGTCTCAGAATGACAATTCCACTTTGGAAACATTCAACTGTGAATGTTTATGAAGGACAACATGTTTTAATTTGACTTCTTTTTCAGATACTGTGAAAAGTACGACAAATGTTCAATTTGTGCTTGCCTGGCTCATGTAGTGTGATTTTGACTGTAAAATCAAATGAGCGTCACCATTTAAGATTCATTTGTTTTTATGTGTCACACTATCTCACAATGACAATTTCACTCTGGAAACATTCAACTGTCAATGTTTATGAAGGACAACATGTTTTAATTTGACTTCTTTTTCAGATACTGTGAAAAGTACGACAAATGTTCAATTTGTGCTTGTCTCGCTCATGTAGTGTGATTTTGACTGTAAAATCAAATGAGCGTCACCATTTAAGATTCATTTGTTTTTATGTGTCACACTGTCTCAGAATGACAATTCCACCTAAGAAACACTCAAATGTGAATGTTTATGAAAGACAATATGTTTTAATTTTGACTTCTTTTTCAGATACTGTGAAAAGTACGACAAATGTTCAGTTTTTGTGTGGCTCGCTCATGTAGTGTGATTTTGACTGTAAAATCAAATGAGCGTCACCATTTAAGATTCATTTGAGATTCATTTGTTTTTATGTGTCACACTGTCTCAGAATGACAATTCCACTTTGGAAACATTCAACTGTGAATGTTTATGAAGGACAACATGTTTTAATTTGACTTCTTTTTCAGATACTCTGAAAAGTACGACAAATGTTCAATTTGTGCTTGCCTGGCTCATGTACTGTGATTTTGACTGTAAAATCAAATGAGTGTCACCATTTAAGATTCATTTGTTTTTATGTGTCACACTATCTCACAATGACAATTTCACTCTGGAAACATTCAACTGTGAATGTTTATGAAGGACAACATGTTTTAATTTGACTTCTTTTTCAGATACTGTGAAAAGTACGACAAATGTTCAATTTGTGCTTGTCTCGCTCATGTAGTGTGATTTTGACTGTAAAATCAAATGAGCGTCACCATTTAAGATTCATTTGTTTTTATGTGTCACACTATCTCACAATGACAATTCCACTCTGGAAACATTCAACTGTGAATGTTTATGAAGGACAACATGTTTTAATTTGACTTCTTTTTCAGATACTGTGAAAAGTACGACAAATGTTCAATTTGTTTGTGTCTCGTTCATGTAGTGTGATTTTGACTGTAAAATCAAATGAGCGTCACCATTTAACATTCATTTGTTTTTATGTGTCACACTGTGACGGAATGACAATTCCACTTTAGAAACACTCAAATGTGAATGTGTATGAAGGACAGCATTATTTCATTTGACTTCTTTTTCAGATACTGTGAAAAGTACGACAAATGTTCAGTTTTTGTGTGGCTCGCTCATGTAGTGTGATTTTGACTGTAAAATCAAATGAGCGTCACCATTTAAGATTCATTTAAGATTCATTTGTTTTTATGTGTCACACTGTCTCAGAATGACAATTCCACTTTGGAAACATTCAACTGTGAATGTTTATGAAGGACAACATGTTTTAATTTGACTTCTTTTTCAGATACTGTGAAAAGTACGACTAATGTTCAATTTGTGCTTGTCTGGCTCATGTAGTGTGATTTTGAATGTAAAATCAAATGAGCGTCACCATTTAAGATTCATTTGTTTTTATGTGTCACACTGTCTCAGAATGACATTTCCACTTTAGAAACACTCAAATGTGAATGTTTATGAAGGACAGCATTATTTCATTTGACTTCTTTTTCAGATACTGTGAAAAGTACGACAAATGTTCAGTTTTTGTGTGGCTCGCTCATGTAGTGTGATTTTGACTGTAAAATCAAATGAGCGTCACCATTTAAGATTCATTTAAGATTCATTTGTTTTTATGTGTCACACTATCTCACAATGACAATTCCACTCTGGAAACATTCAACTGTGAATGTTTATGAAGGACAACATGTTTTAATTTGACTTCTTTTTCAGATACTGTGAAAAATACGACAAATGTTCAATTTGTGCTTGTCTCGCTCATATAGTGTGATATTGACTGTAAAATCAAATGAGCGTCACCATTTAAGATTCATTTGTTTTTATGTGTCACACTATCTCAGAATGACAATTCCACTCTGGAAACATTCAACTGTGAATGTTTATGAAGGACAACATGTTTTAATTTGACTTCTTTTTCAGATACTGTGAAAAGTACGACAAATGTTCAATTTGTTCGTGTCTCGTTCATGTAGTGTGATTTTGACTGTAAAATCAAATGAGCGTCACCATTTAACATTCATTTGTTTTTATGTGTCACACTGTGACGGAATGACAATTCCACTTTAGAAACACTCAAATGTGAATGTGTATGAAGGACAGCATTATTTCATTTGACTTCTTTTTCAGATACTGTGAAAAGTACGACAAATGTTCAGTTTTTGTGTGGCTCGCTCATGTTGTGTGATTTTGACTGTAAAATCAAATGAGCGTCACCATTTAAGATTCATTTAAGAATCATTTGTTTTTATGTGTCACACTGTCTCAGAATGACAATTCCACTTTGGAAACATTCAACTGTGAATGTTTATGAAGGACAACATGTTTTAATTTGACTTCTTTTTCAGATACTGTGAAAAGTACGACAAATGTTCAATTGGTGCTTGCCTGGCTCATGTAGTGTGATTTTGACTGTAAAATCAAATGAGCGTCACCATTTAAGATTCATTTGTTTTTATGTGTCACACTATCTCACAATGACAATTTCACTCTGGAAACATTCAACTGTGAATGTTTATGAAGGACAACATGTTTTAATTTGACTTCTTTTTCAGATACTGTGAAAAGTACGACAAATGTTCAATTTGTGCTTGTCTCGCTCATGTAGTGTGATTTTGACTGTAAAATCAAATGAGCGTCACCATTTAAGATTCATTTGTTTTTATGTGTCACACTGTCTCAGAATGACAATTCCACCTAAGAAACACTCAAATGTGAATGTTTATGAAAGACAATATGTTTTAATTTTGACTTCTTTTTCAGATACTGTGAAAAGTACGACAAATGTTCAGTTTTTGTGTGGCTCGCTCATGTAGTGTGATTTTGACTGTAAAATCAAATGAGCGTCACCATTTAAGATTCATTTGAGATTCATTTGTTTTTATGTGTCACACTGTCTCAGAATGACAATTCCACTTTGGAAACATTCAACTTTGAATGTTTATGAAGGACAACATGTTTTAGTTTGACTTCTTTTTCAGATACTGTGAAAAGTACGACAAATATTCAATTTGTGCTTGCCTGGCTCATGTAGTGTGATTTTGACTGTAAAATCAAATGAGCGTCACCATTTAAGATTCATTTGTTTTTATGTGTCACACTGTCTCAGAATGACATTTCCACTTTAGAAACACTCAAATGTGAATGTGTATGAAGGACAGCATTATTTCATTTGACTTCTTTTTCAGATTCTCTGAGAATTACGACAAGTGTTCAGTTTGTGCGTGGCTCGCTCATGTAGTGTGATTTTGACTGTAAAATCAAATGAGCGTCACCATTTCAGATTCATTTGTTTTTATGTGTCACACTGTCTCAGAATGACAATTCCACTTTGGAAACACTCAAATGTGAATGTTTATGAAGGACAACATGTTTTAATTTGACTTCTTTTTCAGATACTGTGAAAAGTACGACAAATGTTCAGTTTTTGTGTGGCTCGCTCATGTAGTGTGATTTTGACTGTAAAATCAAATGAGCGTCACCATTTAAGATTCATTTAAGATTCATTTGTTTTTATGTGTCACACTATCTCACAATGACAATTCCACTCTGGAAACATTCAACTGTGAATGTTTATGAAGGACAGCATTATTTCATTTGACTTCTTTTTCAGATACTGTGAAAAGTACGACAAATGTTCAGTTTTTGTGTGGCTCGCTCATGTAGTGTGATTTTGACTGTAAAATCAAATGAGCGTCACCATTTAAGATTCATTTGTTTTTATGTCTCACACTGTCTCAGAATGACAATTCCACTTTGGAAACACTCAAATGTGAATGTTTATGAAGGACAATATGTTTTAATTTGACTTCTTTTTCAGGCACTGTGAAAAGTACGACAAGTGTTCAGTTTGTGCGTGGCTCGCTCATGTAGTGTGATTTTGAGTGTAAAATCAAATGAGCGTCACCATTTAAGATTCATTTGTTTTTATGTGTCACACTGTGTCGGAATGATAATTCCACTTTAGAAACACTCAAATGTGAATGTGTATGAAGGACAGCATTATTTCATTTGACTTCTTTTTCAGATTCTCTGAAAATTACGACAAGTGTTCAGTTTGTGCGTGGCTCGCTCATGTAGTGTGATTTTGACTGTAAAATCAAATGAGCGTCACCATTTCAGATTCATTTGTTTTTATGTGTCACACTGTCTCAGAATGACAATTCCACTTTGGAAACATTCAACTTTGAATGTTTATGAAGGACAACATGTTTTAATTTGACTTCTTTTTCAGATACTGTGAAAAGTACGACAAATATTCAATTTGTGCTTGCCTGGCTCATGTAGTGTGATTTTGACTGTAAAATCAAATGAGCGTCACCATTTAAGATTCATTTGTTTTTATGTGTCACACTGTCTCAGAATGACATTTCCACTTTAGAAACACTCAAATATGAATGTGTATGAAGGACAGCATTATTTCATTTGACTTCTTTTTCAGATTCTCTGAAAATTACGACAAGTGTTCAGTTTGTGCGTGGCTGGCTCATGTAGTGTGATTTTGACTGTAAAATCAAATGAGCGTCACCATTTCAGATTCATTTGTTTTTATGTGTCACACTGTCTCAGAATGACAATTCCACTTTGGAAACATTCAACTTTGAATGTTTATGAAGGACAACATGTTTTAATTTGACTTCTTCTTCAGATACTGTGAAAAGTACGACAAATATTCAATTTGTGCTTGCCTGGCTCATGTAGTGTGATTTTGACTGTAAAATCAAATGAGCGTCACCATTTAAGATTCATTTAAGATTCATTTGTTTTTATGTGTCACACTATCTCACAATGACAATTCCACTCTGGAAACATTCAACTGTGAATGTTTATGAAGGACAGCATTATTTCATTTGACTTCTTTTTCAGATACTGTGAAAAGTACGACAAATATTCAATTTTTACTTGCCTGGCTCATGTAGTGTGATTTTGACTGTAAAATCAAATGAGCGTCACCATTTAAGATTCATTTAAGATTCATTTGTTTTTATGTGTCACACTATCTCACAATGACAATTCCACTCTGGAAACATTCAACTGTGAATGTTTATGAAGGACAGCATTATTTCATTTGACTTCTTTTTCAGATACTGTGAAAAGTACGACAAATGTTCAGTTTTTGTGTGGCTCGCTCATGTAGTGTGATTTTGACTGTAAAATCAAATGAGCGTCACCATTTAAGATTCATTTGTTTTTATGTGTCACACTGTCTCAGAATGACAATTCCACTTTGGAAACACTCAAATGTGAATGTTTATGAAGGACAACATGTTTTAATTTGACTTCTTTTTCAGATACTGTGAAAAGTACGACAAGTGTTCAGTTTGTGCGTGGCTCGCTCATGTAGTGTGATTTTGACTGTAAAATCAAATGAGCGTCACCATTTAACATTCATTTGTTTTTATGTGTCACACTGTGACGGAATGACAATTCCACTTTAGAAACACTCAAATGTGAATGTGTATGAAGGACAGCATTATTTCATTTGACTTCTTTTTCAGATACTGTGAAAAGTACGACAAATGTTCAGTTTTTGTGTGGCTCGCTCATGTAGTGTGATTTTGACTGTAAAATCAAATGAGCGTCACCATTTAAGATTCATTTAAGATTCATTTGTTTTTATGTGTCACACTGTCTCAGAATGACAATTCCACTTTGGAAACATTCAACTGTGAATGTTTATGAAGGACAACATGTTTTAATTTGACTTCTTTTTCAGATACTGTGAAAAGTACGACAAATGTTCAATTTGTGCTTGTCTGGCTCATGTAGTGTGATTTTGACTGTAAAATCAAATGAGCGTCACCATTTAAGATTCATTTGTTTTTATGTGTCACACTGTCTCAGAATGACAATTCCACTTTGGAAACACTCAAATGTGAATGTTTATGAAGGACAACATGTTTTAATTTGACTTCTTTTTCAGATACTGTGAAAAGTACGACAAATGTTCAGTTTTTGTGTGGCTCGCTCATGTAGTGTGATTTTGACTGTAAAATCAAATGAGCGTCACCATTTAAGATTCATTTAAGATTCATTTGTTTTTATGTGTCACACTATCTCACAATGACAATTCCACTCTGGAAACATTCAACTGTGAATGTTTATGAAGGACAGCATTATTTCATTTGACTTCTTTTTCAGATACTGTGAAAAGTACGACAAATGTTCAGTTTTTGTGTGGTTCGCTCATGTAGTGTGATTTTGACTGTAAAATCAAATGAGCGTCACCATTTAAGATTCATTTGTTTTTATGTCTCACACTGTCTCAGAATGACAATTCCACTTTGGAAACACTCAAATGTGAATGTTTATGAAGGACAATATGTTTTAATTTGACTTCTTTTTCAGGCACTGTGAAAAGTACGACAAGTGTTCAGTTTGTGCGTGGCTCGCTCATGTAGTGTGATTTTGACTGTAAAATCAAATGAGCGTCACCATTTAAGATTCATTTGTTTTTATGTGTCACACTGTCTCAGAATGACATTTCCACTTTAGAAACACTCAAATGTGAATGTGTATGAAGGACAGCATTATTTCATTTGACTTCTTTTTCAGATACTGTGAAAAGTACGACAAGTGTTCAGTTTGTGCGTGGCTCGCTCATGTAGTGTGATTTTGAGTGTAAAATCAAATGAGCGTCACCATTTAAGATTCATTTGTTTTTATGTGTCACACTGTGTCGGAATGATAATTCCACTTTAGAAACACTCAAATGTGAATGTGTATGAAGGACAGCATTATTTCATTTGACTTCTTTTTCAGATACTGTGAAAAGTACGACAAATGTTCAATTTGTGCTTGCCTGGCTCATGTAGTGTGATTTTGACTGTAAAATCAAATGAGCGTCACCATTTAAGATTCATTTATGATTCATTTGTTTTTATGTGTCACACTGTCTCAGAATGACATTTCCACTTTAGAAACACTCAAATGTGAATGTGTATGAAGGACAGCATTATTTCATTTGACTTCTTTTTCAGATTCTCTGAAAATTACGACAAGTGTTCAGTTTGTGCGTGGCTCGCTCATGTAGTGTGATTTTGACTGTAAAATCAAATGAGCGTCACCATTTCAGATTCATTTGTTTTTATGTGTCACACTGTCTCAGAATGACAATTCCACTTTGGAAACATTCAACTTTGAATGTTTATGAAGGACAACATGTTTTAATTTGACTTCTTTTTCAGATACTGTGAAAAGTACGACAAATATTCAATTTGTGCTTGCCTGGCTCATGTAGTGTGATTTTGACTGTAAAATCAAATGAGCGTCACCATTTAAGATTCATTTAAGATTCATTTGTTTTTATGTGTCACACTGTCTCAGAATGACAATTCCACTTTGGAAACATTTAACTGTGAATGTTTATGAAGCACAACATGTTTTAATTTGACTTCTTTTTCAGATACTGTGAAAAGTACGACAAATGTTCAATTTGTGCTTGCCTGGCTCATGTAGTGTGATTTTGACTGTAAAATCAAATGAGCGTCACCATTTAAGATTCATTTGTTTTTATGTGTCACACTGTCTCAGAATGACATTTCCACTTTAGAAACACTCAAATATGAATGTGTATGAAGGATAGCATTATTTCATTTGACTTCTTTTTCAGATTCTCTGAAAATTACGACAAGTGTTCAGTTTGTGCGTGGCTCGCTCATGTAGTGTGATTTTGACTGTAAAATCAAATGAGCGTCACCATTTCAGATTCATTTGTTTTTGTGTCACACTGTCTCAGAATGACAATTCCACTTTGGAAACATTCAACTTTGAATGTTTATGAAGGACAACATGTTTTAATTTGACTTCTTTTTCAGATACTGTGAAAAGTACGACAAATATTCAATTTGTGCTTGCCTGGCTCATGTAGTGTGATTTTGACTGTAAAATCAAATGAGCGTCACCATTTAAGATTCATTTGTTTTTATGTGTCACACTGTCTCAGAATGACATTTCCACTTTAGAAACACTCAAATATGAATGTGTATGAAGGACAGCATTATTTCATTTGACTTCTTTTTCAGATTCTCTGAAAATTACGACAAGTGTTCAGTTTGTGCGTGGCTGGCTCATGTAGTGTGATTTTGACTGTAAAATCAAATGAGCGTCACCATTTCAGATTCATTTGTTTTTATGTGTCACACTGTCTCAGAATGACAATTCCACTTTGGAAACATTCAACTTTGAATGTTTATGAAGGACAACATGTTTTAATTTGACTTCTTCTTCAGATACTGTGAAAAGTACGACAAATATTCAATTTGTGCTTGCCTGGCTCATGTAGTGTGATTTTGACTGTAAAATCAAATGAGCGTCACCATTTAAGATTCATTTAAGATTCATTTGTTTTTATGTGTCACACTATCTCACAATGACAATTCCACTCTGGAAACATTCAACTGTGAATGTTTATGAAGGACAGCATTATTTCATTTGACTTCTTTTTCAGATACTGTGAAAAGTACGACAAATATTCAATTTTTACTTGCCTGGCTCATGTAGTGTGATTTTGACTGTAAAATCAAATGAGCGTCACCATTTAAGATTCATTTAAGATTCATTTGTTTTTATGTGTCACACTATCTCACAATGACAATTCCACTCTGGAAACATTCAACTGTGAATGTTTATGAAGGACAGCATTATTTCATTTGACTTCTTTTTCAGATACTGTGAAAAGTACGACAAATGTTCAGTTTTTGTGTGGCTCGCTCATGTAGTGTGATTTTGACTGTAAAATCAAATGAGCGTCACCATTTAAGATTCATTTGTTTTTATGTGTCACACTGTCTCAGAATGACAATTCCACTTTGGAAACACTCAAATGTGAATGTTTATGAAGGACAACATGTTTTAATTTGACTTCTTTTTCAGATACTGTGAAAAGTACGACAAGTGTTCAGTTTGTGCGTGGCTCGCTCATGTAGTGTGATTTTGACTGTAAAATCAAATGAGCGTCACCATTTAACATTCATTTGTTTTTATGTGTCACACTGTGACGGAATGACAATTCCACTTTAGAAACACTCAAATTTGAATGTGTATGAAGGACAGCATTATTTCATTTGACTTCTTTTTCAGATACTGTGAAAAGTACGACAAATGTTCAGTTTTTGTGTGGCTCGCTCATGTAGTGTGATTTTGACTGTAAAATCAAATGAGCGTCACCATTTAAGATTCATTTAAGATTCATTTGTTTTTATGTGTCACACTGTCTCAGAATGACAATTCCACTTTGGAAACATTCAACTGTGAATGTTTATGAAGGACAACATGTTTTAATTTGACTTCTTTTTCAGATACTGTGAAAAGTACGACAAATGTTCAATTTGTGCTTGTCTGGCTCATGTAGTGTGATTTTGACTGTAAAATCAAATGAGCGTCACCATTTAAGATTCATTTGTTTTTATGTGTCACACTGTCTCAGAATGACATTTCCACTTTAGAAACACTCAAATGTGAATGTGTATGAAGGACAGCATTATTTCATTTGACTTCTTTTTCAGATTCTCTGAGAATTACGACAAGTGTTCAGTTTGTGCGTGGCTCGCTCATGTAGTGTGATTTTGACTGTAAAATCAAATGAGCGTCACCATTTCAGATTCATTTGTTTTTATGTGTCACACTGTCTCAGAATGACAATTCCACTTTGGAAACATTCAACTTTGAATGTTTATGAAGGACAACATGTTTTAGTTTGACTTCTTTTTCAGATACTGTGAAAAGTACGACAAATATTCAATTTGTGCTTGCCTGGCTCATGTAGTGTGATTTTGACTGTAAAATCAAATGAGCGTCACCATTTAAGATTCATTTGTTTTTATGTGTCACACTGTCTCAGAATGACATTTCCACTTTAGAAACACTCAAATGTGAATGTGTATGAAGGACAGCATTATTTCACTTGACTTCTTTTTCAGATTCTCTGAGAATTACGACAAGTGTTCAGTTTGTGCGTGGCTCGCTCATGTAGTGTGATTTTGACTGTAAAATCAAATGAGCGTCACCATTTCAGATTCATTTGTTTTTATGTGTCACACTGTCTCAGAATGACAATTCCACTTTGGAAACACTCAAATGTGAATGTTTATGAAGGACAACATGTTTTAATTTGACTTCTTTTTCAGATACTGTGAAAAGTACGACAAATGTTCAGTTTTTGTGTGGCTCGCTCATGTAGTGTGATTTTGACTGTAAAATCAAATGAGCGTCACCATTTAAGATTCATTTAAGATTCATTTGTTTTTATGTGTCACACTATCTCACAATGACAATTCCACTCTGGAAACATTCAACTGTGAATGTTTATGAAGGACAGCATTATTTCATTTGACTTCTTTTTCAGATACTGTGAAAAGTACGACAAATGTTCAGTTTTTGTGTGGTTCGCTCATGTAGTGTGATTTTGACTGTAAAATCAAATGAGCGTCACCATTTAAGATTCATTTGTTTTTATGTCTCACACTGTCTCAGAATGACAATTCCACTTTGGAAACACTCAAATGTGAATGTTTATGAAGGACAATATGTTTTAATTTGACTTCTTTTTCAGGCACTGTGAAAAGTACGACAAGTGTTCAGTTTGTGCGTGGCTCGCTCATGTAGTGTGATTTTGACTGTAAAATCAAATGAGCGTCACCATTTAAGATTCATTTGTTTTTATGTGTCACACTGTCTCAGAATGACATTTCCACTTTAGAAACACTCAAATGTGAATGTGTATGAAGGACAGCATTATTTCATTTGACTTCTTTTTCAGATACTGTGAAAAGTACGACAAGTGTTCAGTTTGTGCGTGGCTCGCTCATGTAGTGTGATTTTGAGTGTAAAATCAAATGAGCGTCACCATTTAAGATTCATTTGTTTTTATGTGTCACACTGTGTCGGAATGATAATTCCACTTTAGAAACACTCAAATGTGAATGTGTATGAAGGACAGCATTATTTCATTTGACTTCTTTTTCAGATACTGTGAAAAGTACGACAAATGTTCAATTTGTGCTTGCCTGGCTCATGTAGTGTGATTTTGACTGTAAAATCAAATGAGCGTCACCATTTAAGATTCATTTATGATTCATTTGTTTTTATGTGTCACACTGTCTCAGAATGACATTTCCACTTTAGAAACACTCAAATGTGAATGTGTATGAAGGACAGCATTATTTCATTTGACTTCTTTTTCAGATTCTCTGAAAATTACGACAAGTGTTCAGTTTGTGCGTGGCTCGCTCATGTAGTGTGATTTTGACTGTAAAATCAAATGAGCGTCACCATTTCAGATTCATTTGTTTTTATGTGTCACACTGTCTCAGAATGACAATTCCACTTTGGAAACATTCAACTTTGAATGTTTATGAAGGACAACATGTTTTAATTTGACTTCTTTTTCAGATACTGTGAAAAGTACGACAAATATTCAATTTGTGCTTGCCTGGCTCATGTAGTGTGATTTTGACTGTAAAATCAAATGAGCGTCACCATTTAAGATTCATTTAAGATTCATTTGTTTTTATGTGTCACACTGTCTCAGAATGACAATTCCACTTTGGAAACATTTAACTGTGAATGTTTATGAAGCACAACATGTTTTAATTTGACTTCTTTTTCAGATACTGTGAAAATTACGACAAATGTTCAATTTGTGCTTGCCTGGCTCATGTAGTGTGATTTTGACTGTAAAATCAAATGAGCGTCACCATTTAAGATTCATTTGTTTTTATGTGTCACACTGTCTCAGAATGACATTTCCACTTTAGAAACACTCAAATATGAATGTGTATGAAGGATAGCATTATTTCATTTGACTTCTTTTTCAGATTCTCTGAAAATTACGACAAGTGTTCAGTTTGTGCGTGGCTCGCTCATGTAGTGTGATTTTGACTGTAAAATCAAATGAGCGTCACCATTTCAGATTCATTTGTTTTTGTGTCACACTGTCTCAGAATGACAATTCCACTTTGGAAACATTCAACTTTGAATGTTTATGAAGGACAACATGTTTTAATTTGACTTCTTTTTCAGATACTGTGAAAAGTACGACAAATATTCAATTTGTGCTTGCCTGGCTCATGTAGTGTGATTTTGACTGTAAAATCAAATGAGCGTCACCATTTAAGATTCATTTAAGATTCATTTGTTTTTATGTGTCACACTGTCTCAGAATGACAATTCCACTTTGGAAACATTTAACTGTGAATGTTTATGAAGGACAACATGTTTTAATTTGACTTCTTTTTCAGATACTGTGAAAAGTACGACAAATGTTCAATTTGTGCTTGCCTGACTCATGTAGTGTGATTTTGACTGTAAAATCAAATGAGCGTCACCATTTAAGATTCATTTGTTTTTATGTGTCACACTGTCTCAGAATGACATTTCCACTTTAGAAACACTCAAATATGAATGTGTATGAAGGACAGCATTATTTCATTTGACTTCTTTTTCAGATTCTCTGAAAATTACGACAAGTGTTCAGTTTGTGCGTGGCTCGCTCATGTAGTGTGATTTTGACTGTAAAATCAAATGAGCGTCACCATTTCAGATTCATTTGTTTTTATGTGTCACACTGTCTCAGAATGACAATTCCACTTTGGAAACATTCAACTTTGAATGTTTATGAAGGACAACATGTTTTAATTTGACTTCTTCTTCAGATACTGTGAAAAGTACGACAAATATTCAATTTGTGCTTGCCTGGCTCATGTAGTGTGATTTTGACTGTAAAATCAAATGAGCGTCACCATTTAAGATTCATTTAAGATTCATTTGTTTTTATGTGTCACACTATCTCACAATGACAATTCCACTCTGGAAACATTCAACTGTGAATGTTTATGAAGGACAGCATTATTTCATTTGACTTCTTTTTCAGATACTGTGAAAAGTACGACAAATGTTCAGTTTTTGTGTGGCTCGCTCATGTAGTGTGATTTTGACTGTAAAATCAAATGAGCGTCACCATTTAAGATTCATTTAAGATTCATTTGTTTTTATGTGTCACACTATCTCAGAATGACAATTCCACTCTGGAAACATTCAACTTTGAATGTTTATGATGGACAGCATTATTTCATTTGACTTCTTTTTCAGATACTGTGAAAAGTACGACAAATGTTCAGTTTTTGTGTGGCTCGCTCATGTAGTGTGATTTTGACTGTAAAATCAAATGAGCGTCACCATTTAAGATTCATTTGTTTTTATGTGTCACACTGTCTCAGAATGACAATTCCACTTTGGAAACACTCAAATGTGAATGTTTATGAAGGACAACATGTTTTAATTTGACTTCTTTTTCAGATACTGTGAAAAGTACGACAAGTGTTCAGTTTGTGCGTGGCTCGCTCATGTAGTGTGATTTTGACTGTAAAATCAAATGAGCGTCACCATTTAAGATTCATTTAAGATTCATTTGTTTTTATGTGTCACACTATCTCAGAATGACAATTCCACTCTGGAAACATTCAACTGTGAATGTTTATGAAGGACAACATGTTTTAATTTGACTTCTTTTTCAGATACTGTGAAAAGTACGACAAATGTTCAATTTGTGCTTGTCTCGCTCTTGCAGTGTGATTTTGACTGTAAAATCAAATGAGCGTCACCATTTAAGATTCATTTGTTTTTATGTGTCACACTGTCTCAGAATGACATTTCCACTTTAGAAACACTCAAATGTGAATGTGTATGAAGGACAGCATTATTTCATTTGATTTCTTTTTCAGATACTGTGAAAAGTACGACAAATGTTCAGTTTTTGTGTGGCTCGCTCATGTAGTGTGATTTTGACTATAAAATCGAATGAGCGTCACCATTTAAGATTCATTTGTTTTTATGTATCACACTGTCTCAGAATGACAATTCCACTCTGGAAACATTCAACTGTGAATGTTTATGAAGGACAGCATTATTTCATTTGACTTCTTTTTCAGATACTGTGAAAAGTACGACAAATGTTCAGTTTTTGTGTGGCTCGCTCATGTAGTGTGATTTTGACTGTAAAATCAAATGAGCGTCACCATTTAAGATTCATTTGTTTTTATGTGTCACACTGTCTCAGAATGACAATTCCACTTTGGAAACACTCAAATGTGAATGTTTATGAAGGACAATATGTTTTAATTTGACTTCTTTTTCAGGTACTGTGAAAAGTACGACAAATATTCAATTTGTGCTTGCCTGGCTCATGTAGTGTGATTTTGACTGTAAAATCAAATGAGCGTCACCATTTAAGATTCATTTGTTTTTATGTGTCACACTGTCTCAGAATGACATTTCCACTTTAGAAACACTCAAATGTGAATGTGTATGAAGGACAGCATTATTTAATTTGACTTCTTTTTCAGATACTGTGAAAAGTACGACAAATGTTCAGTTTTTGTGTGGCTCGCTCATGTAGTGTGATTTTGACTATAAAATCGAATGAGCGTCACCATTTAAGATTCATTTGTTTTTATGTGTCACACTGTCTCAGAATGACAATTCCACTCTGGAAACATTCAACTGTGAATGTTTATGAAGGACAGCATTATTTCATTTGACTTCTTTTTCAGATACTGTGAAAAGTACGACAAATGTTCAGTTTTTGTGTGGCTCGCTCATGTAGTGTGATTTTGACTGTAAAATCAAATGAGCGTCACCATTTAAGATTCATTTGTTTTTATGTGTCACACTGTCTCAGAATGACAATTCCACTTTGGAAACACTCAAATGTCAATGTTTATGAAGGACAATATGTTTTAATTTGACTTCTTTTTCAGGTACTGTGAAAAGTACGACAAATGTTCAGTTTGTGCATGGCTCGCTCATGTAGTGTGATTTTGACTGTAAAATCAAATGAGCGTCACCATTTAAGATTCATTTGTTTTTATGTGTCACACTGTCTCAGAATGACAATTCCACCTAAGAAACACTCAAATGTGAATGTTTATGAAAGACAATATGTTTTAATTTTGACTTCTTTTTCAGATACTGTGAAAAGTACGACAAATGTTCAGTTTGTGCATGGCTCGCTCATGTAGTGTGATTTTGACTGTAAAATCAAATGAGCGTCACCATTTAAGATTCATTTAAGATTCATTTGTTTTTATGTGTCACACTGTCTCAGAATGACATTTCCACTTTAGAAACACTCAAATGTGAATGTGTATGAAGGAAAGCATTATTTCATTTGACTTCTTTTTCAGATACTGTGAAAAGTACGACAAATGTTCAGTTTTTGTGTGGCTCGCTCATGTAGTGTGATTTTGACTATAAAATCGAATGAGCGTCACCATTTAAGATTCATTTGTTTTTATGTGTCACACTGTCTCAGAATGACAATTCCACTTTGGAAACACTCAAATGTGAATGTTTATGAAGGACAACATGTTTTAATTTGACTTCTTTTTCAGATACTGTGAAAAGTACGACAAATGTTCAGTTTTTGTGTGGCTCGCTCATGTAGTGTGATTTTGACTGTAAAATCAAATGAGCGTCACCATTTAAGATTCATTTGTTTTTATGTGTCACACTGTCTCAGAATGACAATTCCACTTTGGAAACATTTAACTGTGAATGTTTATGAAGGACAACATGTTTTAATTTGACTTCTTTTTCAGATACTGTGAAAAGTACGACAAATGTTCAATTTGTGCTTGCCTGGCTCATGTAGTGTGATTT
Organism: Chaetodon auriga; assembly: GCF_051107435.1. Taxonomy (NCBI): domain Eukaryota; kingdom Metazoa; phylum Chordata; class Actinopteri; order Chaetodontiformes; family Chaetodontidae; genus Chaetodon; species Chaetodon auriga. The sequence goes on along the minus strand of NC_135090.1, from coordinate 76,826 downwards.
TGACTGTAAAATCAAATGAGCGTCACCATTTAAGATTCATTTGTTTTTATGTGTCACACTGTCTCAGAATGACATTTCCACTTTAGAAACACTCAAATATGAATGTGTATGAAGGACAGCATTATTTCATTTGACTTCTTTTTCAGATTCTCTGAAAATTACGACAAGTGTTCAGTTTGTGCGTGGCTCGCTCATGTAGTGTGATTTTGACTGTAAAATCAAATGAGCGTCACCATTTCAGATTCATTTGTTTTTATGTGTCACACTGTCTCAGAATGACAATTCCACTTTGGAAACATTCAACTTTGAATGTTTATGAAGGACAACATGTTTTAATTTGACTTCTTCTTCAGATACTGTGAAAAGTACGACAAATATTCAATTTGTGCTTGCCTGGCTCATGTAGTGTGATTTTGACTGTAAAATCAAATGAGCGTCACCATTTAAGATTCATTTAAGATTCATTTGTTTTTATGTGTCACACTATCTCACAATGACAATTCCACTCTGGAAACATTCAACTGTGAATGTTTATGAAGGACAGCATTATTTCATTTGACTTCTTTTTCAGATACTGTGAAAATTACGACAAATATTCAATTTTTGCTTGCCTGGCTCATGTAGTGTGATTTTGACTGTAAAATCAAATGAGCGTCACCATTTAAGATTCATTTAAGATTCATTTGTTTTTATGTGTCACACTATCTCACAATGACAATTCCACTCTGGAAACATTCAACTGTGAATGTTTATGAAGGACAGCATTATTTCATTTGACTTCTTTTTCAGATACTGTGAAAAGTACGACAAATGTTCAGTTTTTGTGTGGCTCGCTCATGTAGTGTGATTTTGACTGTAAAATCAAATGAGCGTCACCATTTAAGATTCATTTAAGATTCATTTGTTTTTATGTGTCACACTATCTCAGAATGACAATTCCACTCTGGAAACATTCAACTTTGAATGTTTATGATGGACAGCATTATTTCATTTGACTTCTTTTTCAGATACTGTGAAAAGTACGACAAATGTTCAGTTTTTGTGTGGCTCGCTCATGTAGTGTGATTTTGACTGTAAAATCAAATGAGCGTCACCATTTAAGATTCATTTGTTTTTATGTGTCACACTGTCTCAGAATGACAATTCCACTTTGGAAACACTCAAATGTGAATGTTTATGAAGGACAACATGTTTTAATTTGACTTCTTTTTCAGATACTGTGAAAAGTACGACAAGTGTTCAGTTTGTGCGTGGCTCGCTCATGTAGTGTGATTTTGACTGTAAAATCAAATGAGCGTCACCATTTAAGATTCATTTAAGATTCATTTGTTTTTATGTGTCACACTATCTCAGAATGACAATTCCACTCTGGAAACATTCAACTGTGAATGTTTATGAAGGACAACATGTTTTAATTTGACTTCTTTTTCAGATACTGTGAAAAGTACGACAAATGTTCAATTTGTGCTTGTCTCGCTCTTGCAGTGTGATTTTGACTGTAAAATCAAATGAGCGTCACCATTTAAGATTCATTTGTTTTTATGTGTCACACTGTCTCAGAATGACATTTCCACTTTAGAAACACTCAAATGTGAATGTGTATGAAGGACAGCATTATTTCATTTGATTTCTTTTTCAGATACTGTGAAAAGTACGACAAATGTTCAGTTTTTGTGTGGCTCGCTCATGTAGTGTGATTTTGACTATAAAATCGAATGAGCGTCACCATTTAAGATTCATTTGTTTTTATGTGTCACACTGTCTCAGAATGACAATTCCACTCTGGAAACATTCAACTGTGAATGTTTATGAAGGACAGCATTATTTCATTTGACTTCTTTTTCAGATACTGTGAAAAGTACGACAAATGTTCAGTTTTTGTGTGGCTCGCTCATGTAGTGTGATTTTGACTGTAAAATCAAATGAGCGTCACCATTTAAGATTCATTTGTTTTTATGTGTCACACTGTCTCAGAATGACAATTCCACTTTGGAAACACTCAAATGTGAATGTTTCTGAAGGACAATATGTTTTAATTTGACTTCTTTTTCAGGTACTGTGAAAAGTACGACAAATATTCAATTTGTGCTTGCCTGGCTCATGTAGTGTGATTTTGACTGTAAAATCAAATGAGCGTCACCATTTAAGATTCATTTGTTTTTATGTGTCACACTGTCTCAGAATGACATTTCCACTTTAGAAACACTCAAATGTGAATGTGTATGAAGGACAGCATTATTTCATTTGACTTCTTTTTCAGATACTGTGAAAAGTACGACAAATGTTCAGTTTTTGTGTGGCTCGCTCATGTAGTGTGATTTTGACTATAAAATCGAATGAGCGTCACCATTTAAGATTCATTTGTTTTTATGTGTCACACTGTCTCAGAATGACAATTCCACTCTGGAAACATTCAACTGTGAATGTTTATGAAGGACAGCATTATTTCATTTGACTTCTTTTTCAGATACTGTGAAAAGTACGACAAATGTTCAGTTTTTGTGTGGCTCGCTCATGTAGTGTGATTTTGACTGTAAAATCAAATGAGCGTCACCATTTAAGATTCATTTGTTTTTATGTGTCACACTGTCTCAGAATGACAATTCCACTTTGGAAACACTCAAATGTGAATGTTTATGAAGGACAATATGTTTTAATTTGACTTCTTTTTCAGGTACTGTGAAAAGTACGACAAATGTTCAGTTTGTGCATGGCTCGCTCATGTAGTGTGATTTTGACTGTAAAATCAAATGAGCGTCACCATTTAAGATTCATTTGTTTTTATGTGTCACACTGTCTCAGAATGACAATTCCACCTAAGAAACACTCAAATGTGAATGTTTATGAAAGACAATATGTTTTAATTTTTACTTCTTTTTCAGATACTGTGAAAAGTACGACAAATGTTCAGTTTGTGCATGGCTCGCTCATGTAGTGTGATTTTGACTGTAAAATCAAATGAGCGTCACCATTTAAGATTCATTTAAGATTCATTTGTTTTTATGTGTCACACTGTCTCAGAATGATATTTCCACTTTAGAAACACTCAAATGTGAATGTGTATGAAGGACAGCATTATTTCATTTGACTTCTTTTTCAGATTCTCTGAGAATTACGACAAGTATTCAGTTTGTGCGTGGCTCGCTCATGTAGTGTGATTTTGACTATAAAATCGAATGAGCGTCACCATTTAAGATTCATTTGTTTTTATGTGTCACACTGTCTCAGAATGACAATTCCACTTTGGAAACACTCAAATGTGAATGTTTATGAAGGACAACATGTTTTAATTTGACTTCTTTTTCAGATACTGTGAAAAGTACGACAAATGTTCAGTTTTTGTGTGGCTCGCTCATGTAGTGTGATTTTGACTGTAAAATCAAATGAGCGTCACCATTTAAGATTCATTTGTTTTTATGTGTCACACTGTCTCAGAATGACAATTCCACTTTGGAAACACTCAAATGTGAATGTTTATGAAGGACAATATGTTTTAATTTGACTTCTTTTTCAGGTACTGTGAAAAGTACGACAAATGTTCAGTTTGTGCGTGGCTCGCTCATGTAGTGTGATTTTGACTGTAAAATCAAATGAGCGTCACCATTTAAGATTCATTTGTTTTTATGTGTCACACTGTCTCAGAATGACAATTCCACCTAAGAAACACTCAAATGTGAATGTTTATGAAAGACAATATGTTTTAATTTTGACTTCTTTTTCAGATACTGTGAAAAGTACGACAAATGTTCAGTTTTTGTGTGGCTCGCTCATGTAGTGTGATTTTGACTGTAAAATCAAATGAGCGTCACCATTTAAGATTCATTTAAGATTCATTTGTTTTTATGTGTCACACTGTCTCAGAATGACAATTCCACTTTGGAAACATTCAACTGTGAATGTTTATGAAGGACAACATGTTTTAATTTGACTTCTTTTTCAGATACTGTGAAAAGTACGACAAATGTTCAATTTGTGCTTGTCTGTCTCATGTAGTGTGATTTTGACTGTAAAATCAAATGAGCGTCACCATTTAAGATTCATTTGTTTTTATGTGTCACACTGTCTCAGAATGACATTTCCACTTTAGAAACACTCAAATGTGAATGTGTATGAAGGACAGCATTATTTCATTTGACTTCTTTTTCAGATTCTCTGAGAATTACGACAAGTGTTCAGTTTGTGCGTGGCTCGCTCATGTAGTGTGATTTTGACTGTAAAATCAAATGAGCGTCACCATTTCAGATTCATTTGTTTTTATGTGTCACACTGTCTCAGAATGACATTTCCACTTTAGAAACACTCAAATGTGAATGTGTATGAAGGACAGCATTATTTCATTTGACTTCTTTTTCAGATACTGTGAAAAGTACGACAAATGTTCAGTTTTTGTGTGGCTCGCTCATGTAGTGTGATTTTGACTGTAAAATCAAATGAGCGTCACCATTTCAGATTCATTTGTTTTTATGTGTCACACTGTCTCAGAATGACAATTCCACTTTGGAAACATTCAACTTTGAATGTTTATGAAGGACAACATGTTTTAATTTGACTTCTTTTTCAGATACTGTGAAAAGTACGACAAATATTCAATTTGTGCTTGCCTGGCTCATGTAGTGTGATTTTGACTGTAAAATCAAATGAGCGTCACCATTTAAGATTCATTTGTTTTTATGTGTCACACTGTCTCAGAATGACAATTCCACTTTGGAAACACTCAAATGTGAATGTTTATGAAGGACAACATGTTTTAATTTGACTTCTTTTTCAGATACTGTGAAAAGTACGACAAATGTTCAGTTTTTGTGTGGCTCGCTCATGTAGTGTGATTTTGACTGTAAAATCAAATGAGCGTCACCATTTAAGATTCATTTAAGATTCATTTGTTTTTATGTGTCACACTATCTCACAATGACAATTCCACTCTGGAAACATTCAACTGAGAATGTTTATGAAGGACAGCATTATTTCATTTGACTTCTTTTTCAGATACTGTGAAAAGTACGACAAATGTTCAGTTTTTGTGTGGCTCGCTCATGTAGTGTGATTTTGACTGTAAAATCAAATGAGCGTCACCATTTAAGATTCATTTGTTTTTATGTGTCACACTGTCTCAGAATGACAATTCCACCTAAGAAACACTCAAATGTGAATGTTTATGAAAGACAATATGTTTTAATTTTGACTTCTTTTTCAGATACTGTGATAATTACGACAAGTGTTCAGTTTGTGCGTGGCTCGCTCATGTAGTGTGATTTTGACTGTAAAATCAAATGAGCGTCACCATTTAAGATTCATTTAAGATTCATTTGTTTTTATGTGTCACACTATCTCAGAATGACAATTCCACTCTGGAAACATTCAACTGTGAATGTTTATGAAGGACAACATGTTTTAATTTGACTTCTTTTTCAGATACTGTGAAAAGTACGACAAATGTTCAATTTGTGCTTGCCTGGCTCATGTAGTGTGATTTTGACTGTAAAATCAAATGAGCGTCACCATTTGAGATTCATTTGTTTTTATGTGTCACACTGTCTCAGAATGACATTTCCACTTTAGAAACACTCAAATGTGAATGTGTATGAAGGACAGCATTATTTCATTTGACTTCTTTTTCAGATACTGTGAAAAGTACGACAAATGTTCAGTTTTTGTGTGGCTCGCTCATGTAGTGTGATTTTGACTGTAAAATCGAATGAGCGTCACCATTTAAGATTCATTTGTTTTTATGTGTCACACTGTCTCAGAATGACAATTCCACTTTGGAAACACTCAAATGTGAATGTTTATGAAGGACAACATGTTTTAATTTGACTTCTTTTTCAGATACTGTGAAAAGTACGACAAATATTCAGTTTGTGCTTGCCTGGCTCATGTAGTGTGATTTTGACTGTAAAATCAAATGAGCGTCACCATTTAAGATTCATTTGTTTTTATGTGTCACACTGTCTCAGAATGACAATTCCACTCTGGAAACATTCAACTGTGAATGTTTATGAAGGACAGCATTATTTCATTTGACTTCTTTTTCAGATACTGTGAAAAGTACGACAAATGTTCAGTTTTTGTGTGGCTCGCTCATGTAGTGTGATTTTGACTGTAAAATCAAATGAGCGTCACCATTTAAGATTCATTTGTTTTTATGTGTCACACTGTCTCAGAATGACAATTCCACTTTGGAAACACTCAAATGTGAATGTTTATGAAGGACAATATGTTTTAATTTGACTTCTTTTTCAGGTACTGTGAAAAGTACGACAAATGTTCAGTTTGTGCGTGGCTCGCTCATGTAGTGTGATTTTGACTGTAAAATCAAATGAGCGTCACCATTTAAGATTCATTTGTTTTTATGTGTCACACTGTCTCAGAATGACAATTCCACCTAAGAAACACTCAAATGTGAATGTTTATGAAAGACAATATGTTTTAATTTTGACTTCTTTTTCAGATACTGTGAAAAGTACGACAAATGTTCAGTTTTTGTGTGGCTCGCTCATGTAGTGTGATTTTGACTGTAAAATCAAATGAGCGTCACCATTTAAGATTCATTTAAGATTCATTTGTTTTTATGTGTCACACTGTCTCAGAATGACAATTCCACTTTGGAAACATTCAACTGTGAATGTTTATGAAGGACAACATGTTTTAATTTGACTTCTTTTTCAGATACTGTGAAAAGTACGACAAATGTTCAATTTGTGCTTGTCTGTCTCATGTAGTGTGATTTTGACTGTAAAATCAAATGAGCGTCACCATTTAAGATTCATTTGTTTTTATGTGTCACACTGTCTCAGAATGACATTTCCACTTTAGAAACACTCAAATGTGAATGTGTATGAAGGACAGCATTATTTCATTTGACTTCTTTTTCAGATTCTCTGAGAATTACGACAAGTGTTCAGTTTGTGCGTGGCTCGCTCATGTAGTGTGATTTTGACTGTAAAATCAAATGAGCGTCACCATTTAAGATTCATTTGTTTTTATGTGTCACACTGTCTCAGAATGACATTTCCACTTTAGAAACACTCAAATGTGAATGTGTATGAAGGACAGCATTATTTCATTTGACTTCTTTTTCAGATTCTCTGAGAATTACGACAAGTGTTCAGTTTGTGCGTGGCTCGCTCATGTAGTGTGATTTTGACTGTAAAATCAAATGAGCGTCACCATTTCAGATTCATTTGTTTTTATGTGTCACACTGTCTCAGAATGACAATTCCACTTTGGAAACATTCAACTTTGAATGTTTATGAAGGACAACATGTTTTAATTTGACTTCTTTTTCAGATACTGTGAAAAGTACGACAAATATTCAATTTGTGCTTGCCTGGCTCATGTAGTGTGATTTTGACTGTAAAATCAAATGAGCGTCACCATTTAAGATTCATTTGTTTTTATGTGTCACACTGTCTCAGAATGACATTTCCACTTTAGAAACACTCAAATGTGAATGTGTATGAAGGACAGCATTATTTCATTTGACTTCTTTTTCAGATACCCTGAAAAGTACGACAAGTGTTCAGTTTGTGCGTGGCTCGCTCATGTAGTGTGATTTTGACTGTAAAATCAAATGAGCGTCACCATTTAAGATTCATTTAAGATTCATTTGTTTTTATGTGTCACACTGTCTCAGAATGACAATTCCACTTTGGAAACATTCAACTTTGAATGTTTATGAAGGACAACATGTTTTAATTTGACTTCTTTTTCAGATACTGTGAAAAGTACGACAAATATTCAATTTGTGCTTGCCTGGCTCATGTAGTGTGATTTTGACTGTAAAATCAAATGAGCGTCACCATTTAAGATTCATTTGTTTTTATGTGTCACACTGTCTCAGAATGACAATTCCACTTTGGAAACATTCAACTTTGAATGTGTATGAAGGACAGCATTATTTCATTTGACTTCTTTTTCAGATACTGTGAAAAGTACGACAAATGTTCAGTTTTTGTGTGGCTCGCTCATGTAGTGTGATTTTGACTGTAAAATCAAATGAGCGTCACCATTTAAGATTCATTTGTTTTTATGTGTCACACTGTCTCAGAATGACAATTCCACCTAAGAAACACTCAAATGTGAATGTTTATGAAAGACAATATGTTTTAATTTTGACTTCTTTTTCAGATACTGTGAAAAGTACAACAAATGTTCAGTTTTTGTGTGGCTCGCTCATGTAGTGTGATTTTGACTGTAAAATCAAATGAGCGTCACCATTTCAGATTCATTTGTTTTTATGTGTCACACTGTCTCAGAATGACAATTCCACTTTGGAAACATTCAACTTTGAATGTTTATGAAGGACAACATGTTTTAATTTGACTTCTTTTTCAGATACTGTGAAAAGTACGACAAATATTCAATTTGTGCTTGCCTGGCTCATGTAGTGTGATTTTGACTGTAAAATCAAATGAGCGTCACCATTTAAGATTCATTTGTTTTTATGTGTCACACTGTCTCAGAATGACATTTCCACTTTAGAAACACTCAAATGTGAATGTGTATGAAGGACAGCATTATTTCATTTGACTTCTTTTTCAGATACTGTGAAAAGTACGACAAGTGTTCAGTTTGTGCGTGGCTCGCTCATGTAGTGTGATTTTGACTGTAAAATCAAATGAGCGTCACCATTTAAGATTCATTTAAGATTCATTTGTTTTTATGTGTCACACTATCTCAGAATGACAATTCCACTCTGGAAACATTCAACTGTGAATGTTTATGAAGGACAACATGTTTTAATTTGACTTCTTTTTCAGATACTGTGAAAAGTACGACAAATGTTCAATTTGTGCTTGTCTCACTCATGTAGTGTGATTTTGACTGTAAAATCAAATGAGCGTCACCATTTAAGATTCATTTGTTTTTATGTGTCACACTATCTCAGAATGACAATTCCACTTTGGAAACATTCAACTGTGAATGTTTATGAAGGACAACATGTTTTAATTTGACTTCTTTTTCAGATACTGTGAAAAGTACGACAAATGTTCAATTTGTGCTTGTCTGTCTCATGTAGTGTGATTTTGACTGTAAAATCAAATGAGCGTCACCATTTAAGATTCATTTGTTTTTATGTGTCACACTGTCTCAGAATGACATTTCCACTTTAGAAACACTCAAATGTGAATGTGTATGAAGGACAGCATTATTTCATTTGACTTCTTTTTCAGATTCTCTGAGAATTACGACAAGTGTTCAGTTTGTGCGTGGCTCGCTCATGTAGTGTGATTTTGACTGTAAAATCAAATGAGCGTCACCATTTCAGATTCATTTGTTTTTATGTGTCACACTGTCTCAGAATGACAATTCCACTTTGGAAACACTCAAATGTGAATGTTTATGAAGGACAACATGTTTTAATTTGACTTCTTTTTCAGATACTGTGAAAAGTACGACAAATGTTCAGTTTTTGTGTGGCTCGCTCATGTAGTGTGATTTTGACTGTAAAATCAAATGAGCGTCACCATTTAAGATTCATTTAAGATTCATTTGTTTTTATGTGTCACACTATCTCACAATGACAATTCCACTCTGGAAACATTCAACTGAGAATGTTTATGAAGGACAGCATTATTTCATTTGACTTCTTTTTCAGATACTGTGAAAAGTACGACAAATGTTCAGTTTTTGTGTGGCTCGCTCATGTAGTGTGATTTTGACTGTAAAATCAAATGAGCGTCACCATTTAAGATTCATTTGTTTTTATGTGTCACACTGTCTCAGAATGACAATTCCACCTAAGAAACACTCAAATGTGAATGTTTATGAAAGACAATATGTTTTAATTTTGACTTCTTTTTCAGATACTGTGATAATTACGACAAGTGTTCAGTTTGTGCGTGGCTCGCTCATGTAGTGTGATTTTGACTGTAAAATCAAATGAGCGTCACCATTTAAGATTCATTTAAGATTCATTTGTTTTTATGTGTCACACTATCTCAGAATGACAATTCCACTCTGGAAACATTCAACTGTGAATGTTTATGAAGGACAACATGTTTTAATTTGACTTCTTTTTCAGATACTGTGAAAAGTACGACAAATGTTCAATTTGTGCTTGTCTCACTCATGTAGTGTGATTTTGACTGTAAAATCAAATGAGCGTCACCATTTAAGATTCATTTGTTTTTATGTGTCACACTATCTCAGAATGACAATTCCACTTTGGAAACATTCAACTGTGAATGTTTATGAAGGACAACATGTTTTAATTTGACTTCTTTTTCAGATACTGTGAAAAGTACGACAAATGTTCAATTTGTGCTTGTCTGTCTCATGTAGTGTGATTTTGACTGTAAAATCAAATGAGCGTCACCATTTCAGATTCATTTGTTTTTATGTGTCACACTGTCTCAGAATGACAATTCCACTTTGGAAACATTCAACTTTGAATGTGTATGAAGGACAGCATTATTTCATTTGACTTCTTTTTCAGATACTGTGAAAAGTACGACAAATGTTCAGTTTTTGTGTGGCTCGCTCATGTAGTGTGATTTTGACTGTAAAATCGAATGAGCGTCACCATTTAAGATTCATTTGTTTTTATGTGTCACACTGTCTCAGAATGACAATTCCACTTTGGAAACACTCAAATGTGAATGTTTATGAAGGACAACATGTTTTAATTTGACTTCTTTTTCAGATACTGTGAAAAGTACGACAAATATTCAGTTTGTGCTTGCCTGGCTCATGTAGTGTGATTTTGACTGTAAAATCAAATGAGCGTCACCATTTAAGATTCATTTGTTTTTATGTGTCACACTGTCTCAGAATGACATTTCCACTTTAGAAACATTCAAATGTGAATGTGTATGAAGGACAGCATTATTTCATTTGACTTCTTTTTCAGATACTGTGAAAAGTACGACAAATGTTCAGTTTTTGTGTGGCTCGCTCATGTAGTGTGATTTTGACTGTAAAATCAAATGAGCGTCACCATTTAAGATTCATTTGTTTTTATGTGTCACACTGTCTCAGAATGACAATTCCACCTAAGAAACACTCAAATGTGAATGTTTATGAAAGACAATATGTTTTAATTTTGACTTCTTTTTCAGATACTGTGATAATTACGACAAGTGTTCAGTTTGTGCGTGGCTCGCTCATGTAGTGTGATTTTGACTGTAAAATCAAATGAGCGTCACCATTTAAGATTCATTTAAGATTCATTTGTTTTTATGTGTCACACTATCTCAGAATGACAATTCCACTCTGGAAACATTCAACTGTGAATGTTTATGAAGGACAACATGTTTTAATTTGACTTCTTTTTCAGATACTGTGAAAAGTACGACAAATGTTCAATTTGTGCTTGTCTCACTCATGTAGTGTGATTTTGACTGTAAAATCAAATGAGCGTCACCATTTAAGATTCATTTGTTTTTATGTGTCACACTGTCTCAGAATGACAATTCCACCTAAGAAACACTCAAATGTGAATGTTTATGAAAGACAATATGTTTTAATTTTGACTTCTTTTTCAGATACTGTGATAATTACGACAAGTGTTCAGTTTGTGCGTGGCTCGCTCATGTAGTGTGATTTTGACTGTAAAATCAAATGAGCGTCACCATTTAAGATTCATTTAAGATTCATTTGTTTTTATGTGTCACACTGTCTCAGAATGACAATTCCACTCTGGAAACATTCAACTGTGAATGTTTATGAAGGACAACATGTTTTAATTTGACTTCTTTTTCAGATACTGTGAAAAGTACGACAAATGTTCAATTTGTGCTTGTCTCACTCATGTAGTGTGATTTTGACTGTAAAATCAAATGAGCGTCACCATTTAAGATTCATTTGTTTTTATGTGTCACACTGTCTCAGAATGACATTTCCACTTTAGAAACACTCAAATGTGAATGTGTATGAAGGACAGCATTATTTCATTTGACTTCTTTTTCAGATTCTCTGAGAATTACGACAAGTGTTCAGTTTGTGCGTGGCTCGCTCATGTAGTGTGATTTTGACTGTAAAATCAAATGAGCGTCACCATTTCAGATTCATTTGTTTTTATGTGTCACACTGTCTCAGAATGACAATTCCACTTTGGAAACATTCAACTTTGAATGTGTATGAAGGACAGCATTATTTCATTTGACTTCTTTTTCAGATACTGTGAAAAGTACGACAAATGTTCAGTTTTTGTGTGGCTCGCTCATGTAGTGTGATTTTGACTGTAAAATCGAATGAGCGTCACCATTTAAGATTCATTTGTTTTTATGTGTCACACTGTCTCAGAATGACAGTTCCACTTTGGAAACACTCAAATGTGAATGTTTATGAAGGACAACATGTTTTAATTTGACTTCTTTTTCAGATACTGTGAAAAGTACGACAAATATTCAGTTTGTGCTTGCCTGGCTCATGTAGTGTGATTTTGACTGTAAAATCAAATGAGCGTCACCATTTAAGATTCATTTGTTTTTATGTGTCACACTGTCTCAGAATGACATTTCCACTTTAGAAACACTCAAATGTGAATGTGTATGAAGGACAGCATTATTTCATTTGACTTCTTTTTGAGATACTGTGAAAAGTACGACAAATGTTCAGTTTTTGTGTGGCTCGCTCATGTAGTGTGATTTTGACTGTAAAATCAAATGAGCGTCACCATTTAAGATTCATTTGTTTTTATGTGTCACACTGTCTCAGAATGACAATTCCACCTAAGAAACACTCAAATGTGAATGTTTATGAAAGACAATATGTTTTAATTTTGACTTCTTTTTCAGATACTGTGATAATTACGACAAGTGTTCAGTTTGTGCGTGGCTCGCTCATGTAGTGTGATTTTGACTGTAAAATCAAATGAGCGTCACCATTTAAGATTCATTTAAGATTCATTTGTTTTTATGTGTCACACTATCTCAGAATGACAATTCCACTCTGGAAACATTCAACTGTGAATGTTTATGAAGGACAACATGTTTTAATTTGACTTCTTTTTCAGATACTGTGAAAAGTACAACAAATGTTCAATTTGTGCTTGTCTCACTCATGTAGTGTGATTTTGACTGTAAAATCAAATGAGCGTCACCATTTAAGATTCATTTGTTTTTATGTGTCACACTGTCTCAGAATGACAATTCCACCTAAGAAACACTCAAATGTGAATGTTTATGAAAGACAATATGTTTTAATTTTGACTTCTTTTTCAGATACTGTGATAATTACGACAAGTGTTCAGTTTGTGCGTGGCTCGCTCATGTAGTGTGATTTTGACTGTAAAATCAAATGAGCGTCACCATTTAAGATTCATTTAAGATTCATTTGTTTTTATGTGTCACACTATCTCAGAATGACAATTCCACTCTGGAAACATTCAACTGTGAATGTTTATGAAGGACAACATGTTTTAATTTGACTTCTTTTTCAGATACTGTGAAAAGTACGACAAATGTTCAATTTGTGCTTGTCTCACTCATGTAGTGTGATTTTGACTGTAAAATCAAATGAGCGTCACCATTTAAGATTCATTTGTTTTTATGTGTCACACTGTCTCAGAATGACATTTCCACTTTAGAAACACTCAAATGTGAATGTGTATGAAGGACAGCATTATTTCATTTGACTTCTTTTTCAGATTCTCTGAGAATTACGACAAGTGTTCAGTTTGTGCGTGGCTCGCTCATGTAGTGTGATTTTGACTGTAAAATCAAATGAGCGTCACCATTTCAGATTCATTTGTTTTTATGTGTCACACTGTCTCAGAATGACAATTCCACTTTGGAAACATTCAACTTTGAATGTGTATGAAGGACAGCATTATTTCATTTGACTTCTTTTTCAGATACTGTGAAAAGTACGACAAATGTTCAGTTTTTGTGTGGCTCGCTCATGTAGTGTGATTTTGACTGTAAAATCGAATGAGCGTCACCATTTAAGATTCATTTGTTTTTATGTGTCACACTGTCTCAGAATGACATTTCCACTTTAGAAACACTCAAATGTGAATGTGTATGAAGGACAGCAATATTTCATTTGACTTCTTTTTCAGATACTGTGAAAAGTACGACAAATGTTCAGTTTTTGTGTGGCTCGCTCATGTAGTGTGATTTTGACTATAAAATCGAATGAGCGTCACCATTTAAGATTCATTTTTTTTTATGTGTCACACTGTCTCAGAATGACAATTCCACCTAAGAAACACTCAAATGTGAATGTTTATGAAGGACAACATGTTTTAATTTGACTTCTTTTTCAGATACTGTGAAAAGTACGACAAATGTTCAGTTTTTGTGTGGCTCGCTCATGTAGTGTGATTTTGACTGTAAAATCAAATGAGCGTCACCATTTAAGATTCATTTAAGATTCATTTGTTTTTATGTGTCACACTATCTCACAATGACAATTCCACTCTGGAAACATTCAACTGTGAATGTTTATGAAGGACAACATGTTTTAATTTGACTTCTTTTTCAGATACTGTGAAAAGTACGACAAATGTTCAATTTGTGCTTGTCTCACTCATGTAGTGTGATTTTGACTGTAAAATCAAATGAGCGTCACCATTTAAGATTCATTTGTTTTTATGTGTCACACTGTCTCAGAATGACAATTCCACCTAAGAAACACTCAAATGTGAATGTTTATGAAAGACAATATGTTTTAATTTTGACTTCTTTTTCAGATACTGTGATAATTACGACAAGTGTTCAGTTTGTGCGTGGCTCGCTCATGTAGTGTGATTTTGACTGTAAAATCAAATGAGCGTCACCATTTAAGATTCATTTAAGATTCATTTGTTTTTATGTGTCACACTATCTCAGAATGACAATTCCACTCTGGAAACATTCAACTGTGAATGTTTATGAAGGACAACATGTTTTAATTTGACTTCTTTTTCAGATACTGTGAAAAGTACGACAAATGTTCAATTTGTGCTTGTCTCACTCATGTAGTGTGATTTTGACTGTAAAATCAAATGAGCGTCACCATTTAAGATTCATTTGTTTTTATGTGTCACACTGTCTCAGAATGACATTTCCACTTTAGAAACACTCAAATGTGAATGTGTATGAAGGACAGCATTATTTCATTTGACTTCTTTTTCAGATTCTCTGAGAATTACGACAAGTGTTCAGTTTGTGCGTGGCTCGCTCATGTAGTGTGATTTTGACTGTAAAATCAAATGAGCGTCACCATTTCAGATTCATTTGTTTTTATGTGTCACACTGTCTCAGAATGACAATTCCACTTTGGAAACATTCAACTTTGAATGTGTATGAAGGACAGCATTATTTCATTTGACTTCTTTTTCAGATACTGTGAAAAGTACGACAAATGTTCAGTTTTTGTGTGGCTCGCTCATGTAGTGTGATTTTGACTGTAAAATCGAATGAGCGTCACCATTTAAGATTCATTTGTTTTTATGTGTCACACTGTCTCAGAATGACAGTTCCACTTTGGAAACACTCAAATGTGAATGTTTATGAAGGACAACATGTTTTAATTTGACTTCTTTTTCAGATACTGTGAAAAGTACGACAAATATTCAATTTGTGCTTGCCTGGCTCATGTAGTGTGATTTTGACTATAAAATCGAATGAGCGTCACCATTTAAGATTCATTTTTTTTTATGTGTCACACTGTCTCAGAATGACAATTCCACCTAAGAAACACTCAAATGTGAATGTTTATGAAGGACAACATGTTTTAATTTGACTTCTTTTTCAGATACTGTGAAAAGTACGACAAATGTTCAGTTTTTGTGTGGCTCGCTCATGTAGTGTGATTTTGACTGTAAAATCAAATGAGCGTCACCATTTAAGATTCATTTAAGATTCATTTGTTTTTATGTGTCACACTATCTCACAATGACAATTCCACTCTGGAAACATTCAACTGAGAATGTTTATGAAGGACAGCATTATTTCATTTGACTTCTTTTTCAGATACTGTGAAAAGTACGACAAATGTTCAGTTTTTGTGTGGCTCGCTCATGTAGTGTGATTTTGACTGTAAAATCAAATGAGCGTCACCATTTAAGATTCATTTGTTTTTATGTGTCACACTGTCTCAGAATGACAATTCCACCTAAGAAACACTCAAATGTGAATGTTTATGAAAGACAATATGTTTTAATTTTGACTTCTTTTTCAGATACTGTGATAATTACGACAAGTGTTCAGTTTGTGCGTGGCTCGCTCATGTAGTGTGATTTTGACTTTAAAATCAAATGAGCGTCACCATTTAAGATTCATTTAAGATTCATTTGTTTTTATGTGTCACACTATCTCAGAATGACAATTCCACTCTGGAAACATTCAACTGTGAATGTTTATGAAGGACAACATGTTTTAATTTGACTTCTTTTTCAGATACTGTGAAAAGTACGACAAATGTTCAATTTGTTCGTGTCTCGTTCATGTAGTGTGATTTTGACTGTAAAATCAAATGAGCGTCACCATTTAAAATTCATTTGTTTTTATATGTCACACTGTGACGGAATGACAATTCCACTTTAGAAACACTCAAATGTGAATGTGTATGAAGGACAGCATTATTTCATTTGACTTCTTTTTCAGATACTGTGAAAAGTACGACAAATGTTCAGTTTTTGTGTGGCTCGCTCATGTAGTGTGATTTTGACTTTAAAATCAAATGAGCGTCACCATTTAAGATTCATTTAAGATTCATTTGTTGTTATGTGTCACACTGTCTCAGAATGACAGTTCCACTTTGGAAACATTCAACTGTGAATGTTTATGAAGGACAACATGTTTTAATTTGACTTCTTTTTCAGATACTGTGAAAAGTACGACAAATGTTCAATTTGTGCTTGTCTCGCTCTTGCAGTGTGATTTTGACTGTAAAATCAAATGAGCGTCACCATTTAAGATTTATTTGTTTTTATGTGTCACACTGTGTCGGAATGACAATTCCACTTTAGAAACACTCAAATGTGAATGTGTATGAAGGACAGCATTATTTCATTTGACTTCTTTTTCAGATACTGTGAAAAGTACGACAAATGTTCAATTTGTGCTTGCCTGGCTCATGTAGTGTGATTTTGACTGTAAAATCAAATGAGCGTCACCATTTAAGATTCATTTGTTTTTATGTGTCACACTGTCTCAGAATGACATTTCCACTTTAGAAACACTCAAATGTGAATGTGTATGAAGGACAGCATTATTTCATTTGACTTCTTTTTCAGATACTGTGAAAAGTACGACAAATGTTCAGTTTTTGTGTGGCTCGCTCATGTAGTGTGATTTTGACTGTAAAATCGAATGAGCGTCACCATTTAAGATTCATTTGTTTTTATGTGTCACACTGTCTCAGAATGACAATTCCACTTTGGAAACACTCAAATGTGAATGTTTATGAAGGACAACATGTTATAATTTGACTTCTTTTTCAGATACTGTGAAAAGTACGACAAATGTTCAGTTTTTGTGTGGCTCGCTCATGTAGTGTGATTTTGACTGTAAAATCAAATGAGCGTCACCATTTAAGATTCATTTAAGATTCATTTGTTTTTATGTGTCACACTATCACAGAATGACAATTCCACTCTGGAAACATTCAACTGTGAATGTTTATGAAGGACAACATGTTTTAATTTGACTTTTTTTTCAGATACTGTGAAAAGTACGACAAATGTTCAATTTGTGCTTGTCTCACGCATGTAGTGTGATTTTGACTGTAAAATCAAATGAGCGTCACCATTTAAGATTCATTTGTTTTTATGTGTCACACTATCTCAGAATGACAATTCCACTCTGGAAACATTCAACTGTGAATGTTTATGAAGGACAACATGTTTTAATTTGACTTCTTTTTCAGATACTGTGAAAAGTACGACAAATGTTCAATTTGTTCGTGTCTCGTTCATGTAGTGTGATTTTGACTGTAAAATCAAATGAGCGTCACCATTTAAGATTCATTTGTTTTTATGTGTCACACTGTCTCAGAATGACATTTCCACTTTAGAAACACTCAAATGTGAATGTGTATGAAGGACAGCATTATTTCATTTGACTTCTTTTTCAGATACTGTGAAAAGTACGACAAATGTTCAGTTTTTGTGTGGCTCGCTCATGTAGTGTGATTTTGACTGTAAAATCGAATGAGCGTCACCATTTAAGATTCATTTGTTTTTATGTGTCACACTGTCTCAGAATGACAATTCCACTTTGGAAACACTCAAATGTGAATGTTTATGAAGGACAACATGTTATAATTTGACTTCTTTTTCAGATACTGTGAAAAGTACGACAAATGTTCAGTTTTTGTGTGGCTCGCTCATGTAGTGTGATTTTGACTGTAAAATCAAATGAGCGTCACCATTTAAGATTCATTTAAGATTCATTTGTTGTTATGTGTCACACTGTCTCAGAATGACAGTTCCACTTTGGAAACATTCAACTGTGAATGTTTATGAAGGACAACATGTTTTAATTTGACTTCTTTTTCAGATACTGTGAAAAGTACGACAAATGTTCAATTTGTGCTTGTCTCGCTCTTGCAGTGTGATTTTGACTGTAAAATCAAATGAGCGTCACCATTTAAGATTTATTTGTTTTTATGTGTCACACTGTGTCGGAATGACAATTCCACTTTAGAAACACTCAAATGTGAATGTGTATGAAGGACAGCATTATTTCATTTGACTTCTTTTTCAGATACTGTGAAAAGTACGACAAATGTTCAATTTGTGCTTGCCTGGCTCATGTAGTGTGATTTTGACTGTAAAATCAAATGAGCGTCACCATTTAAGATTCATTTGTTTTTATGTGTCACACTGTCTCAGAATGACATTTCCACTTTAGAAACACTCAAATGTGAATGTGTATGAAGGACAGCATTATTTCATTTGACTTCTTTTTCAGATACTGTGAAAAGTACGACAAATGTTCAGTTTTTGTGTGGCTCGCTCATGTAGTGTGATTTTGACTGTAAAATCGAATGAGCGTCACCATTTAAGATTCATTTGTTTTTATGTGTCACACTGTCTCAGAATGACAATTCCACTTTGGAAACACTCAAATGTGAATGTTTATGAAGGACAACATGTTATAATTTGACTTCTTTTTCAGATACTGTGAAAAGTACGACAAATGTTCAGTTTTTGTGTGGCTCGCTCATGTAGTGTGATTTTGACTGTAAAATCAAATGAGCGTCACCATTTAAGATTCATTTAAGATTCATTTGTTTTTATGTGTCACACTATCACAGAATGACAATTCCACTCTGGAAACATTCAACTGTGAATGTTTATGAAGGACAACATGTTTTAATTTGACTTTTTTTTCAGATACTGTGAAAAGTACGACAAATGTTCAATTTGTGCTTGTCTCACGCATGTAGTGTGATTTTGACTGTAAAATCAAATGAGCGTCACCATTTAAGATTCATTTGTTTTTATGTGTCACACTATCTCAGAATGACAATTCCACTCTGGAAACATTCAACTGTGAATGTTTATGAAGGACAACATGTTTTAATTTGACTTCTTTTTCAGATACTGTGAAAAGTACGACAAATGTTCAATTTGTTCGTGTCTCGTTCATGTAGTGTGATTTTGACTGTAAAATCAAATGAGCGTCACCATTTAAGATTCATTTGTTTTTATGTGTCACACTGTCTCAGAATGACATTTCCACTTTAGAAACACTCAAATGTGAATGTGTATGAAGGACAGCATTATTTCATTTGACTTCTTTTTCAGATACTGTGAAAAGTACGACAAATGTTCAGTTTTTGTGTGGCTCGCTCATGTAGTGTGATTTTGACTGTAAAATCGAATGAGCGTCACCATTTAAGATTCATTTGTTTTTATGTGTCACACTGTCTCAGAATGACAATTCCACTTTGGAAACACTCAAATGTGAATGTTTATGAAGGACAACATGTTATAATTTGACTTCTTTTTCAGATACTGTGAAAAGTACGACAAATGTTCAGTTTTTGTGTGGCTCGCTCATGTAGTGTGATTTTGACTGTAAAATCAAATGAGCGTCACCATTTAAGATTCATTTAAGATTCATTTGTTTTTATGTGTCACACTATCACAGAATGACAATTCCACTCTGGAAACATTCAACTGTGAATGTTTATGAAGGACAACATGTTTTAATTTGACTTCTTTTTCAGATACTGTGAAAAGTACGACAAATGTTCAATTTGTGCTTGTCTCACGCATGTAGTGTGATTTTGACTGTAAAATCAAATGAGCGTCACCATTTAAGATTCATTTGTTTTTATGTGTCACACTATCTCAGAATGACAATTCCACTCTGGAAACATTCAACTGTGAATGTTTATGAAGGACAACATGTTTTAATTTGACTTCTTTTTCAGATACTGTGAAAAGTACGACAAATGTTCAATTTGTTCGTGTCTCGTTCATGTAGTGTGATTTTGACTGTAAAATCAAATGAGCGTCACCATTTAAAATTCATTTGTTTTTATGTGTCACACTGTGACGGAATGACAATTCCACTTTAGAAACACTCAAATGTGAATGTGTATGAAGGACAGCATTATTTCATTTGACTTCTTTTTCAGATACTGTGAAAAGTACGACAAATGTTCAGTTTTTGTGTGGCTCGCTCATGTACTGTGATTTTGACTTTAAAATCAAATGAGCGTCACCATTTAAGATTCATTTAAGATTCATTTGTTGTTATGTGTCACACTGTCTCAGAATGACAATTCCACTTTGGAAACATTCAACTGTGAATGTTTATGAAGGACAACATGTTTTAATTTGACTTCTTTTTCAGATACTGTGAAAAGTACGACAAATGTTCAATTTGTGCTTGTCTCACTCTTGCAGTGTGATTTTGACTGTAAAATCAAATGAGCGTCACCATTTAAGATTTATTTGTTTTTATGTGTCACACTGTGTCGGAATGACAATTCCACTTTAGAAACACTCAAATGTGAATGTGTATGAAGGACAGCATTATTTCATTTGACTTCTTTTTCAGATACTGTGAAAAGTACGACAAATGTTCAAATTGTGCTTGCCTGGCTCATGTAGTGTGATTTTGACTGTAAAATCAAATGAGCGTCACCATTTAAGATTCATTTGTTTTTATGTGTCACACTGTCTCAGAATGACAATTCCACTTTAGAAACACTCAAATGTGAATGTGTATGAAGGACAGCATTATTTCATTTGACTTCTTTTTCAGATTCTCTGAGAATTACGACAAGTGTTCAGTTTGTGCGTGGCTCGCTCATGTAGTGTGATTTTGACTGTAAAATCAAATGAGCGTCACCATTTCAGATTCATTTGTTTTTATGTGTCACACTGTCTCAGAATGACAATTCCACTTTGGAAACATTCAACTGTGAATGTTTATGAAGGACAACATGTTTTAATTTGACTTCTTTTTCAGATACTGTGAAAAGTACGACAAATGTTCAGTTTTTGTGTGGCTCGCTCATGTAGTGTGATTTTGACTGTAAAATCAAATGAGCGTCACCATTTAAGATTCATTTAAGATTCATTTGTTTTTATGTGTCACACTATCACAGAATGACAATTCCACTCTGGAAACATTCAACTGTGAATGTTTATGAAGGACAACATGTTTTAATTTGACTTCTTTTTCAGATACTGTGAAAAGTACGACAAATGTTCAATTTGTGCTTGTCTCACTCATGTAGTGTGATTTTGACTGTAAAATCAAATGAGCGTCACCATTTAAGATTCATTTGTTTTTATGTGTCACACTATCTCAGAATGACAATTCCACTCTGGAAACATTCAACTGTGAATGTTTATGAAGGACAACATGTTTTAATTTGACTTCTTTTTCAGATACTGTGAAAAGTACGACAAATGTTCAATTTGTTCGTGTCTCGTTCATGTAGTGTGATTTTGACTGTAAAATCAAATGAGCGTCACCATTTAAAATTCATTTGATTTTATATGTCACACTGTGACGGATTGACAATTCCACTTTAGAAACACTCAAATGTGAATGTGTATGAAGGACAGCATTATTTCATTTGACTTCTTTTTCAGATACTGTGAAAAGTACGACAAATGTTCAGTTTTTGTGTGGCTCGCTCATGTAGTGTGATTTTGACTTTAAAATCAAATGAGCGTCACCATTTAAGATTCATTTAAGATTCATTTGTTGTTATGTGTCACACTGTCTCAAAATGACAATTCCACTTTGGAAACATTCAACTGTGAATGTTTATGAAGGACAACATGTTTTAATTTGACTTCTTTTTCAGATACTGTGAAAAGTACGACAAATGTTCAATTTGTGCTTGTCTCGCTCTTGCAGTGTGATTTTGACTGTAAAATCAAATGAGCGTCACCATTTAAGATTTATTTGTTTTTATGTGTCACACTGTGTCGGAATGACAATTCCACTTTAGAAACACTCAAATGTGAATGTGTATGAAGGACAGCATTATTTCATTTGACTTCTTTTTCAGATACTGTGAAAAGTACGACAAATGTTCAGTTTTTGTGTGGCTCGCTCATGTAGTGTGATTTTGACTGTAAAATCGAATGAGCGTCACCATTTAAGATTCATTTGTTTTTATGTGTCATACTGTCTCAGAATGACAATTCCACTTTGGAAACACTCAAATGTGAATGTTTATGAAGGACAACATGTTTTAATTTGACTTCTTTTTCAGATACTGTGAAAAATACGACAAATGTTCAGTTTTTGTGTGGCTCGCTCATGTAGTGTGATTTTGACTGTAAAATCGAATGAGCGTCACCATTTAAGATTCATTTGTTTTTATGTGTCACACTGTCTCAGAATGACAATTCCACTTTGGAAACACTCAAATGTGAATGTTTATGAAGGACAACATGTTTTAATTTGACTTCTTTTTCAGATACTGTGAAAAGTACGACAAATGTTCAGTTTTTGTGTGGCTCGCTCATGTAGTGTGATTTTGACTGTAAAATCAAATGAGCGTCACCATTTAAGATTCATTTAAGATTCATTTGTTTTTATGTGTCACACTATCACAGAATGACAATTCCACTCTGGAAACATTCAACTGTGAATGTTTATGAAGGACAACATGTTTTAATTTGACTTCTTTTTCAGATACTGTGAAAAGTACGACAAATGTTCAATTTGTGCTTGTCTCACTCATGTAGTGTGATTTTGACTGTAAAATCAAATGAGCGTCACCATTTAAGATTCATTTGTTTTTATGTGTCACACTATCTCGGAATGACAATTCCACTCTGGAAACATTCAACTGTGAATGTTTATGAAGGACAACATGTTTTAATTTGACTTCTTTTTCAGATACTGTGAAAAGTACGACAAATGTTCAATTTGTTCGTGTCTCGTTCATGTAGTGTGATTTTGACTGTAAAATCAAATGAGCGTCACCATTTAACATTCATTTGTTTTTATGTGTCACACTGTGACGGAATGACAATTCCACTTTAGAAACACTCAAATGTGAATGTGTATGAATGACAGCATTATTTCATTTGACTTCTTTTTCAGATACTGTGAAAAGTACGACAAATGTTCAGTTTTTGTGTGGCTCGCTCATGTAGTTTGATTTTGACTGTAAAATCAAATGAGCGTCACCATTTAAGATTCATTTAAGATTCATTTGTTTTTATGTGTCACACTGTCTCAGAATGACAATTCCACTTTGGAAACATTCAACTGTGAATGTTTATGAAGGACAACATGTTTTAATTTGACTTCTTTTTCAGATACTGTGAAAAGTACGACAAATGTTCAATTTGTGCTTGCCTGGCTCATGTAGTGTGATTTTGACTGTAAAATCAAATGAGCGTCACCATTTAAGATTCATTTGTTTTTATGTGTCACACTGTCTCAGAATGACAATTCCACTTTAGAAACACTCAAATGTGAATGTGTATGAAGGACAGCATTATTTCATTTGACTTCTTTTTCAGATTCTCTGAGAATTACGACAAGTGTTCAGTTTGTGCGTGGCTCGCTCATGTAGTGTGATTTTGACTGTAAAATCGAATGAGCGTCACCATTTAAGATTCATTTGTTTTTATGTGTCACACTGTCTCAGAATGACAATTCCACTTTGGAAACACTCAAATGTGAATGTTTATGAAGGACAACATGTTTTAATTTGACTTCTTTTTCAGATACTGTGAAAAGTACGACAAATGTTCAGTTTTTGTGTGGCTCGCTCATGTAGTGTGATTTTGACTGTAAAATCAAATGAGCGTCACCATTTAAGATTCATTTAAGATTCATTTGTTTTTATGTGTCACACTATCACAGAATGACAATTCCACTCTGGAAACATTCAACTGTGAATGTTTATGAAGGACAACATGTTTTAATTTGACTTCTTTTTCAGATACTGTGAAAAGTACGACAAATGTTCAATTTGTGCTTGTCTCACTCATGTAGTGTGATTTTGACTGTAAAATCAAATGAGCGTCACCATTTAAGATTCATTTGTTTTTATGTGTCACACTATCTCAGAATGACAATTCCACTCTGGAAACATTCAACTGTGAATGTTTATGAAGGACAACATGTTTTAATTTGACTTCTTTTTCAGATACTGTGAAAAGTACGACAAATGTTCAATTTGTTCGTGTCTCGTTCATGTAGTGTGATTTTGACTGTAAAATCAAATGAGCGTCACCATTTAACATTCATTTGTTTTTATGTGTCACACTGTGACGGAATGACAATTCCACTTTAGAAACACTCAAATGTGAATGTGTATGAAGGACAGCATTATTTCATTTGACTTCTTTTTCAGATACTGTGAAAAGTACGACAAATGTTCAGTTTTTGTGTGGCTCGCTCATGTACTGTGATTTTGACTTTAAAATCAAATGAGCGTCACCATTTAAGATTCATTTAAGATTCATTTGTTGTTATGTGTCACACTGTCTCAGAATGACAATTCCACTTTGGAAACATTCAACTGTGAATGTTTATGAAGGACAACATGTTTTAATTTGACTTCTTTTTCAGATACTGTGAAAAGTACGACAAATGTTCAATTTGTGCTTGTCTCACTCTTGCAGTGTGATTTTGACTGTAAAATCAAATGAGCGTCACCATTTAAGATTTATTTGTTTTTATGTGTCACACTGTGTCGGAATGACAATTCCACTTTAGAAACACTCAAATGTGAATGTGTATGAAGGACAGCATTATTTCATTTGACTTCTTTTTCAGATACTGTGAAAAGTACGACAAATGTTCAAATTGTGCTTGCCTGGCTCATGTAGTGTGATTTTGACTGTAAAATCAAATGAGCGTCACCATTTAAGATTCATTTGTTTTTATGTGTCACACTGTCTCAGAATGACAATTCCACTTTAGAAACACTCAAATGTGAATGTGTATGAAGGACAGCATTATTTCATTTGACTTCTTTTTCAGATTCTCTGAGAATTACGACAAGTGTTCAGTTTGTGCGTGGCTCGCTCATGTAGTGTGATTTTGACTGTAAAATCGAATGAGCGTCACCATTTAAGATTCATTTGTTTTTATGTGTCACACTGTCTCAGAATGACAATTCCACTTTGGAAACACTCAAATGTGAATGTTTATGAAGGACAACATGTTTTAATTTGACTTCTTTTTCAGATACTGTGAAAAGTACGACAAATGTTCAGTTTTTGTGTGGCTCGCTCATGTAGTGTGATTTTGACTGTAAAATCAAATGAGCGTCACCATTTAAGATTCATTTAAGATTCATTTGTTTTTATGTGTCACACTATCACAGAATGACAATTCCACTCTGGAAACATTCAACTGTGAATGTTTATGAAGGACAACATGTTTTAATTTGACTTCTTTTTCAGATACTGTGAAAAGTACGACAAATGTTCAATTTGTGCTTGTCTCACTCATGTAGTGTGATTTTGACTGTAAAATCAAATGAGCGTCACCATTTAAGATTCATTTGTTTTTATGTGTCACACTATCTCAGAATGACAATTCCACTCTGGAAACATTCAACTGTGAATGTTTATGAAGGACAACATGTTTTAATTTGACTTCTTTTTCAGATACTGTGAAAAGTACGACAAATGTTCAATTTGTTCGTGTCTCGTTCATGTAGTGTGATTTTGACTGTAAAATCAAATGAGCGTCACCATTTAAAATTCATTTGATTTTATATGTCACACTGTGACGGATTGACAATTCCACTTTAGAAACACTCAAATGTGAATGTGTATGAAGGACAGCATTATTTCATTTGACTTCTTTTTCAGATACTGTGAAAAGTACGACAAATGTTCAGTTTTTGTGTGGCTCGCTCATGTAGTGTGATTTTGACTTTAAAATCAAATGAGCGTCACCATTTAAGATTCATTTAAGATTCATTTGTTGTTATGTGTCACACTGTCTCAAAATGACAATTCCACTTTGGAAACATTCAACTGTGAATGTTTATGAAGGACAACATGTTTTAATTTGACTTCTTTTTCAGATACTGTGAAAAGTACGACAAATGTTCAATTTGTGCTTGTCTCGCTCTTGCAGTGTGATTTTGACTGTAAAATCAAATGAGCGTCACCATTTAAGATTTATTTGTTTTTATGTGTCACACTGTGTCGGAATGACAATTCCACTTTAGAAACACTCAAATGTGAATGTGTATGAAGGACAGCATTATTTCATTTGACTTCTTTTTCAGATACTGTGAAAAGTACGACAAATGTTCAGTTTTTGTGTGGCTCGCTCATGTAGTGTGATTTTGACTGTAAAATCGAATGAGCGTCACCATTTAAGATTCATTTGTTTTTATGTGTCATACTGTCTCAGAATGACAATTCCACTTTGGAAACACTCAAATGTGAATGTTTATGAAGGACAACATGTTTTAATTTGACTTCTTTTTCAGATACTGTGAAAAATACGACAAATGTTCAGTTTTTGTGTGGCTCGCTCATGTAGTGTGATTTTGACTGTAAAATCGAATGAGCGTCACCATTTAAGATTCATTTGTTTTTATGTGTCACACTGTCTCAGAATGACAATTCCACTTTGGAAACACTCAAATGTGAATGTTTATGAAGGACAACATGTTTTAATTTGACTTCTTTTTCAGATACTGTGAAAAGTACGACAAATGTTCAGTTTTTGTGTGGCTCGCTCATGTAGTGTGATTTTGACTGTAAAATCAAATGAGCGTCACCATTTAAGATTCATTTAAGATTCATTTGTTTTTATGTGTCACACTATCACAGAATGACAATTCCACTCTGGAAACATTCAACTGTGAATGTTTATGAAGGACAACATGTTTTAATTTGACTTCTTTTTCAGATACTGTGAAAAGTACGACAAATGTTCAATTTGTGCTTGTCTCACTCATGTAGTGTGATTTTGACTGTAAAATCAAATGAGCGTCACCATTTAAGATTCATTTGTTTTTATGTGTCACACTATCTCGGAATGACAATTCCACTCTGGAAACATTCAACTGTGAATGTTTATGAAGGACAACATGTTTTAATTTGACTTCTTTTTCAGATACTGTGAAAAGTACGACAAATGTTCAATTTGTTCGTGTCTCGTTCATGTAGTGTGATTTTGACTGTAAAATCAAATGAGCGTCACCATTTAACATTCATTTGTTTTTATGTGTCACACTGTGACGGAATGACAATTCCACTTTAGAAACACTCAAATGTGAATGTGTATGAATGACAGCATTATTTCATTTGACTTCTTTTTCAGATACTGTGAAAAGTACGACAAATGTTCAGTTTTTGTGTGGCTCGCTCATGTAGTTTGATTTTGACTGTAAAATCAAATGAGCGTCACCATTTAAGATTCATTTAAGATTCATTTGTTTTTATGTGTCACACTGTCTCAGAATGACAATTCCACTTTGGAAACATTCAACTGTGAATGTTTATGAAGGACAACATGTTTTAATTTGACTTCTTTTTCAGATACTGTGAAAAGTACGACAAATGTTCAATTTGTGCTTGCCTGGCTCATGTAGTGTGATTTTGACTGTAAAATCAAATGAGCGTCACCATTTAAGATTCATTTGTTTTTATGTGTCACACTGTCTCAGAATGACAATTCCACTTTAGAAACACTCAAATGTGAATGTGTATGAAGGACAGCATTATTTCATTTGACTTCTTTTTCAGATTCTCTGAGAATTACGACAAGTGTTCAGTTTGTGCGTGGCTCGCTCATGTAGTGTGATTTTGACTGTAAAATCGAATGAGCGTCACCATTTAAGATTCATTTGTTTTTATGTGTCACACTGTCTCAGAATGACAATTCCACTTTGGAAACACTCAAATGTGAATGTTTATGAAGGACAACATGTTTTAATTTGACTTCTTTTTCAGATACTGTGAAAAGTACGACAAATGTTCAGTTTTTGTGTGGCTCGCTCATGTAGTGTGATTTTGACTGTAAAATCAAATGAGCGTCACCATTTAAGATTCATTTAAGATTCATTTGTTTTTATGTGTCACACTATCACAGAATGACAATTCCACTCTGGAAACATTCAACTGTGAATGTTTATGAAGGACAACATGTTTTAATTTGACTTCTTTTTCAGATACTGTGAAAAGTACGACAAATGTTCAATTTGTGCTTGTCTCACTCATGTAGTGTGATTTTGACTGTAAAATCAAATGAGCGTCACCATTTAAGATTCATTTGTTTTTATGTGTCACACTATCTCAGAATGACAATTCCACTCTGGAAACATTCAACTGTGAATGTTTATGAAGGACAACATGTTTTAATTTGACTTCTTTTTCAGATACTGTGAAAAGTACGACAAATGTTCAATTTGTTCGTGTCTCGTTCATGTAGTGTGATTTTGACTGTAAAATCAAATGAGCGT
Organism: Chaetodon auriga; assembly: GCF_051107435.1. NCBI lineage: Eukaryota > Metazoa > Chordata > Actinopteri > Chaetodontiformes > Chaetodontidae > Chaetodon > Chaetodon auriga. The sequence continues at coordinate 48,014 of NC_135090.1, read as the reverse complement.
CACCATTTAACATTCATTTGTTTTTATGTGTCACACTGTGACGGAATGACAATTCCACTTTAGAAACACTCAAATGTGAATGTGTATGAAGGACAGCATTATTTCATTTGACTTCTTTTTCAGATACTGTGAAAAGTACGACAAATGTTCAGTTTTTGTGTGGCTCGCTCATGTACTGTGATTTTGACTTTAAAATCAAATGAGCGTCACCATTTAAGATTCATTTAAGATTCATTTGTTGTTATGTGTCACACTGTCTCAGAATGACAATTCCACTTTGGAAACATTCAACTGTGAATGTTTATGAAGGACAACATGTTTTAATTTGACTTCTTTTTCAGATACTGTGAAAAGTACGACAAATGTTCAATTTGTGCTTGTCTCACTCTTGCAGTGTGATTTTGACTGTAAAATCAAATGAGCGTCACCATTTAAGATTTATTTGTTTTTATGTGTCACACTGTGTCGGAATGACAATTCCACTTTAGAAACACTCAAATGTGAATGTGTATGAAGGACAGCATTATTTCATTTGACTTCTTTTTCAGATACTGTGAAAAGTACGACAAATGTTCAAATTGTGCTTGCCTGGCTCATGTAGTGTGATTTTGACTGTAAAATCAAATGAGCGTCACCATTTAAGATTCATTTGTTTTTATGTGTCACACTGTCTCAGAATGACAATTCCACTTTAGAAACACTCAAATGTGAATGTGTATGAAGGACAGCATTATTTCATTTGACTTCTTTTTCAGATTCTCTGAGAATTACGACAAGTGTTCAGTTTGTGCGTGGCTCGCTCATGTAGTGTGATTTTGACTGTAAAATCGAATGAGCGTCACCATTTAAGATTCATTTGTTTTTATGTGTCACACTGTCTCAGAATGACAATTCCACTTTGGAAACACTCAAATGTGAATGTTTATGAAGGACAACATGTTTTAATTTGACTTCTTTTTCAGATACTGTGAAAAGTACGACAAATGTTCAGTTTTTGTGTGGCTCGCTCATGTAGTGTGATTTTGACTGTAAAATCAAATGAGCGTCACCATTTAAGATTCATTTAAGATTCATTTGTTTTTATGTGTCACACTATCACAGAATGACAATTCCACTCTGGAAACATTCAACTGTGAATGTTTATGAAGGACAACATGTTTTAATTTGACTTCTTTTTCAGATACTGTGAAAAGTACGACAAATGTTCAATTTGTGCTTGTCTCACTCATGTAGTGTGATTTTGACTGTAAAATCAAATGAGCGTCACCATTTAAGATTCATTTGTTTTTATGTGTCACACTATCTCAGAATGACAATTCCACTCTGGAAACATTCAACTGTGAATGTTTATGAAGGACAACATGTTTTAATTTGACTTCTTTTTCAGATACTGTGAAAAGTACGACAAATGTTCAATTTGTTCGTGTCTCGTTCATGTAGTGTGATTTTGACTGTAAAATCAAATGAGCGTCACCATTTAACATTCATTTGTTTTTATGTGTCACACTGTGACGGAATGACAATTCCACTTTAGAAACACTCAAATGTGAATGTGTATGAAGGACAGCATTATTTCATTTGACTTCTTTTTCAGATACTGTGAAAAGTACAATAAATGTTCAGTTTTTGTGTGGCTCGCTCATGTACTGTGATTTTGACTTTAAAATCAAATGAGCGTCACCATTTAAGATTCATTTAAGATTCATTTGTTGTTATGTGTCACACTGTCTCAGAATGACAATTCCACTTTGGAAACATTCAACTGTGAATGTTTATGAAGGACAACATGTTTTAATTTGACTTCTTTTTCAGATACTGTGAAAAGTACGACAAATGTTCAATTTGTGCTTGTCTCACTCTTGCAGTGTGATTTTGACTGTAAAATCAAATGAGCGTCACCATTTAAGATTTATTTGTTTTTATGTGTCACACTGTGTCGGAATGACAATTCCACTTTAGAAACACTCAAATGTGAATGTGTATGAAGGACAGCATTATTTCATTTGACTTCTTTTTCAGATACTGTGAAAAGTACGACAAATGTTCAAATTGTGCTTGCCTGGCTCATGTAGTGTGATTTTGACTGTAAAATCAAATGAGCGTCACCATTTAAGATTCATTTGTTTTTATGTGTCACACTGTCTCAGAATGACAATTCCACTTTAGAAACACTCAAATGTGAATGTGTATGAAGGACAGCATTATTTCATTTGACTTCTTTTTCAGATTCTCTGAGAATTACGACAAGTGTTCAGTTTGTGCGTGGCTCGCTCATGTAGTGTGATTTTGACTGTAAAATCAAATGAGCGTCACCATTTCAGATTCATTTGTTTTTATGTGTCACACTGTCTCAGAATGACAATTCCACTTTGGAAACATTCAACTGTGAATGTTTATGAAGGACAACATGTTTTAATTTGACTTCTTTTTCAGATACTGTGAAAAGTACGACAAATGTTCAGTTTTTGTGTGGCTCGCTCATGTAGTGTGATTTTGACTGTAAAATCAAATGAGCGTCACCATTTAAGATTCATTTAAGATTCATTTGTTTTTATGTGTCACACTATCACAGAATGACAATTCCACTCTGGAAACATTCAACTGTGAATGTTTATGAAGGACAACATGTTTTAATTTGACTTCTTTTTCAGATACTGTGAAAAGTACGACAAATGTTCAATTTGTGCTTGTCTCACTCATGTAGTGTGATTTTGACTGTAAAATCAAATGAGCGTCACCATTTAAGATTCATTTGTTTTTATGTGTCACACTATCTCAGAATGACAATTCCACTCTGGAAACATTCAACTGTGAATGTTTATGAAGGACAACATGTTTTAATTTGACTTCTTTTTCAGATACTGTGAAAAGTACGACAAATGTTCAATTTGTTCGTGTCTCGTTCATGTAGTGTGATTTTGACTGTAAAATCAAATGAGCGTCACCATTTAAAATTCATTTGATTTTATATGTCACACTGTGACGGAATGACAATTCCACTTTAGAAACACTCAAATGTGAATGTGTATGAAGGACAGCATTATTTCATTTGACTTCTTTTTCAGATACTGTGAAAAGTACGACAAATGTTCAGTTTTTGTGTGGCTCGCTCATGTAGTGTGATTTTGACTTTAAAATCAAATGAGCGTCACCATTTAAGATTCATTTAAGATTCATTTGTTGTTATGTGTCACACTGTCTCAAAATGACAATTCCACTTTGGAAACATTCAACTGTGAATGTTTATGAAGGACAACATGTTTTAATTTGACTTCTTTTTCAGATACTGTGAAAAGTACGACAAATGTTCAATTTGTGCTTGTCTCGCTCTTGCAGTGTGATTTTGACTGTAAAATCAAATGAGCGTCACCATTTAAGATTTATTTGTTTTTATGTGTCACACTGTGTCGGAATGACAATTCCACTTTAGAAACACTCAAATGTGAATGTGTATGAAGGACAGCATTATTTCATTTGACTTCTTTTTCAGATACTGTGAAAAGTACGACAAATGTTCAGTTTTTGTGTGGCTCGCTCATGTAGTGTGATTTTGACTGTAAAATCGAATGAGCGTCACCATTTAAGATTCATTTGTTTTTATGTGTCACACTGTCTCAGAATGACAATTCCACTTTGGAAACACTCAAATGTGAATGTTTATGAAGGACAACATGTTTTAATTTGACTTCTTTTTCAGATACTATGAAAAATACGACAAATGTTCAGTTTTTGTGTGGCTCGCTCATGTAGTGTGATTTTGACTGTAAAATCGAATGAGCGTCACCATTTAAGATTCATTTGTTTTTATGTGTCACACTGTCTCAGAATGACAATTCCACTTTGGAAACACTCAAATGTGAATGTTTATGAAGGACAACATGTTTTAATTTGACTTCTTTTTCAGATACTGTGAAAAGTACGACAAATGTTCAATTTGTTCGTGTCTCGTTCATGTAGTGTGATTTTGACTGTAAAATCAAATGAGCGTCACCATTTAACATTCATTTGTTTTTATGTGTCACACTGTGACGGAATGACAATTCCACTTTAGAAACACTCAAATGTGAATGTGTATGAATGACAGCATTATTTCATTTGACTTCTTTTTCAGATACTGTGAAAAGTACGACAAATGTTCAGTTTTTGTGTGGCTCGCTCATGTAGTTTGATTTTGACTGTAAAATCAAATGAGCGTCACCATTTAAGATTCATTTAAGATTCATTTGTTTTTATGTGTCACACTGTCTCAGAATGACAATTCCACTTTGGAAACATTCAACTGTGAATGTTTATGAAGGACAACATGTTTTAATTTGACTTCTTTTTCAGATACTGTGAAAAGTACGACAAATGTTCAATTTGTGCTTGCCTGGCTCATATAGTGTGATTTTGACTGTAAAATCAAATGAGCGTCACCATTTAAGACTCATTTGTTTTTATGTGTCACACTATCTCAGAATGACAATTCCACTCTGGAAACATTCAACTGTGAATGTTTATGAAGGACAACATGTTTTAATTTGACTTCTTTTTCAGATACTGTGAAAAGTATGACAAATGTTCAATTTGTGCTTGTCTCGCTCTTGCAGTGTGATTTTGACTGTAAAATCAAATGAGCGTCACCATTTAAGATTTATTTGTTTTTATGTGTCACACTGTGTCGGAATGACAATTCCACTTTAGAAACACTCAAATGTGAATGTGTATGAAGGACAGCATTATTTCATTTGACTTCTTTTTCAGATACTGTGAAAAGTACGACAAATGTTCAATTTGTGCTTGCCTGGCTCATGTAGTGTGATTTTGACTGTAAAATCAAATGAGCGTCACCATTTAAGATTCATTTGTTTTTATGTGTCACACTGTCTCAGAATGACAATTCCACTTTAGAAACACTCAAATGTGAATGTGTATGAAGGACAGCATTATTTCATTTGACTTCTTTTTCAGATTCTCTGAGAATTACGACAAGTGTTCAGTTTGTGCGTGGCTCGCTCATGTAGTGTGATTTTGACTGTAAAATCAAATGAGCGTCACCATTTAAGATTCATTTGTTTTTATGTGTCACACTATCTCGGAATGACAATTCCACTCTGGAAACATTCAACTGTGAATGTTTATGAAGGACAACATGTTTTAATTTGACTTCTTTTTCAGATACTGTGAAAAGTACGACAAATGTTCAATTTGTTCGTGTCTCGTTCATGTAGTGTGATTTTGACTGTAAAATCAAATGAGCGTCACCATTTAACATTCATTTGTTTTTATGTGTCACACTGTGACGGAATGACAATTCCACTTTAGAAACACTCAAATGTGAATGTGTATGAATGACAGCATTATTTCATTTGACTTCTTTTTCAGATACTGTGAAAAGTACGACAAATGTTCAGTTTTTGTGTGGCTCGCTCATGTAGTTTGATTTTGACTGTAAAATCAAATGAGCGTCACCATTTAAGATTCATTTAAGATTCATTTGTTTTTATGTGTCACACTGTCTCAGAATGACAATTCCACTTTGGAAACATTCAACTGTGAATGTTTATGAAGGACAACATGTTTTAATTTGACTTCTTTTTCAGATACTGTGAAAAGTACGACAAATGTTCAATTTGTGCTTGCCTGGCTCATATAGTGTGATTTTGACTGTAAAATCAAATGAGCGTCACCATTTAAGACTCATTTGTTTTTATGTGTCACACTATCTCAGAATGACAATTCCACTCTGGAAACATTCAACTGTGAATGTTTATGAAGGACAACATGTTTTAATTTGACTTCTTTTTCAGATACTGTGAAAAGTACGACAAATGTTCAATTTGTGCTTGTCTCGCTCTTGCAGTGTGATTTTGACTGTAAAATCAAATGAGCGTCACCATTTAAGATTTATTTGTTTTTATGTGTCACACTGTGTCGGAATGACAATTCCACTTTAGAAACACTCAAATGTGAATGTGTATGAAGGACAGCATTATTTCATTTGACTTCTTTTTCAGATACTGTGAAAAGTACGACAAATGTTCAATTTGTGCTTGCCTGGCTCATGTAGTGTGATTTTGACTGTAAAATCAAATGAGCGTCACCATTTAAGATTCATTTGTTTTTATGTGTCACACTGTCTCAGAATGACAATTCCACTTTAGAAACACTCAAATGTGAATGTGTATGAAGGACAGCATTATTTCATTTGACTTCTTTTTCAGATTCTCTGAGAATTACGACAAGTGTTCAGTTTGTGCGTGGCTCGCTCATGTAGTGTGATTTTGACTGTAAAATCGAATGAGCGTCACCATTTAAGATTCATTTGTTTTTATGTGTCACACTGTCTCAGAATGACAATTCCACTTTGGAAACACTCAAATGTGAATGTTTATGAAGGACAACATGTTTTAATTTGACTTCTTTTTCAGATACTGTGAAAAGTACGACAAATGTTCAGTTTTTGTGTGGCTCGCTCATGTAGTGTGATTTTGACTGTAAAATCAAATGAGCGTCACCATTTAAGATTCATTTAAGATTCATTTGTTTTTATGTGTCACACTATCACAGAATGACAATTCCACTCTGGAAACATTCAACTGTGAATGTTTATGAAGGACAACATGTTTTAATTTGACTTCTTTTTCAGATACTGTGAAAAGTACGACAAATGTTCAATTTGTGCTTGTCTCACTCATGTAGTGTGATTTTGACTGTAAAATCAAATGAGCGTCACCATTTAAGATTCATTTGTTTTTATGTGTCACACTATCTCAGAATGACAATTCCACTCTGGAAACATTCAACTGTGAATGTTTATGAAGGACAACATGTTTTAATTTGACTTCTTTTTCAGATACTGTGAAAAGTACGACAAATGTTCAATTTGTTCGTGTCTCGTTCATGTAGTGTGATTTTGACTGTAAAATCAAATGAGCGTCACCATTTAACATTCATTTGTTTTTATGTGTCACACTGTGACGGAATGACAATTCCACTTTAGAAACACTCAAATGTGAATGTGTATGAATGACAGCATTATTTCATTTGACTTCTTTTTCAGATACTGTGAAAAGTACGACAAATGTTCAGTTTTTGTGTGGCTCGCTCATGTACTGTGATTTTGACTTTAAAATCAAATGAGCGTCACCATTTAAGATTCATTTAAGATTCATTTGTTGTTATGTGTCACACTGTCTCAGAATGACAATTCCACTTTGGAAACATTCAACTGTGAATGTTTATGAAGGACAACATGTTTTAATTTGACTTCTTTTTCAGATACTGTGAAAAGTACGACAAATGTTCAATTTGTGCTTGTCTCACTCTTGCAGTGTGATTTTGACTGTAAAATCAAATGAGCGTCACCATTTAAGATTTATTTGTTTTTATGTGTCACACTGTGTCGGAATGACAATTCCACTTTAGAAACACTCAAATGTGAATGTGTATGAAGGACAGCATTATTTCATTTGACTTCTTTTTCAGATACTGTGAAAAGTACGACAAATGTTCAAATTGTGCTTGCCTGGCTCATGTAGTGTGATTTTGACTGTAAAATCAAATGAGCGTCACCATTTAAGATTCATTTGTTTTTATATGTCACACTGTCTCAGAATGACAATTCCACTTTAGAAACACTCAAATGTGAATGTGTATGAAGGACAGCATTATTTCATTTGACTTCTTTTTCAGATTCTCTGAGAATTACGACAAGTGTTCAGTTTGTGCGTGGCTCGCTCATGTAGTGTGATTTTGACTGTAAAATCAAATGAGCGTCACCATTTCAGATTCATTTGTTTTTATGTGTCACACTGTCTCAGAATGACAATTCCACTTTGGAAACATTCAACTGTGAATGTTTATGAAGGACAACATGTTTTAATTTGACTTCTTTTTCAGATACTGTGAAAAGTACGACAAATGTTCAGTTTTTGTGTGGCTCGCTCATGTAGTGTGATTTTGACTGTAAAATCAAATGAGCGTCACCATTTAAGATTCATTTAAGATTCATTTGTTTTTATGTGTCACACTATCACAGAATGACAATTCCACTCTGGAAACATTCAACTGTGAATGTTTATGAAGGACAACATGTTTTAATTTGACTTCTTTTTCAGATACTGTGAAAAGTACGACAAATGTTCAATTTGTGCTTGTCTCACTCATGTAGTGTGATTTTGACTGTAAAATCAAATGAGCGTCACCATTTAAGATTCATTTGTTTTTATGTGTCACACTATCTCAGAATGACAATTCCACTCTGGAAACATTCAACTGTGAATGTTTATGAAGGACAACATGTTTTAATTTGACTTCTTTTTCAGATACTGTGAAAAGTACGACAAATGTTCAATTTGTTCGTGTCTCGTTCATGTAGTGTGATTTTGACTGTAAAATCAAATGAGCGTCACCATTTAAAATTCATTTGATTTTATATGTCACACTGTGACGGAATGACAATTCCACTTTAGAAACACTCAAATGTGAATGTGTATGAAGGACAGCATTATTTCATTTGACTTCTTTTTCAGATACTGTGAAAAGTACGACAAATGTTCAGTTTTTGTGTGGCTCGCTCATGTAGTGTGATTTTGACTTTAAAATCAAATGAGCGTCACCATTTAAGATTCATTTAAGATTCATTTGTTGTTATGTGTCACACTGTCTCAGAATGACAATTCCACTTTGGAAACATTCAACTGTGAATGTTTATGAAGGACAACATGTTTTAATTTGACTTCTTTTTCAGATACTGTGAAAAGTACGACAAATGTTCAATTTGTGCTTGCCTGGCTCATATAGTGTGATTTTGACTGTAAAATCAAATGAGCGTCACCATTTAAGACTCATTTGTTTTTATGTGTCACACTATCTCAGAATGACAATTCCACTCTGGAAACATTCAACTGTGAATGTTTATGAAGGACAACATGTTTTAATTTGACTTCTTTTTCAGATACTGTGAAAAGTACGACAAATGTTCAATTTGTGCTTGTCTCGCTCTTGCAGTGTGATTTTGACTGTAAAATCAAATGAGCGTCACCATTTAAGATTTATTTGTTTTTATGTGTCACACTGTGTCGGAATGACAATTCCACTTTAGAAACACTCAAATGTGAATGTGTATGAAGGACAGCATTATTTCATTTGACTTCTTTTTCAGATACTGTGAAAAGTACGACAAATGTTCAATTTGTGCTTGCCTGGCTCATGTAGTGTGATTTTGACTGTAAAATCAAATGAGCGTCACCATTTAAGATTCATTTGTTTTTATGTGTCACACTGTCTCAGAATGACAATTCCACTTTAGAAACACTCAAATGTGAATGTGTATGAAGGACAGCATTATTTCATTTGACTTCTTTTTCAGATTCTCTGAGAATTACGACAAGTGTTCAGTTTGTGCGTGGCTCGCTCATGTAGTGTGATTTTGACTGTAAAATCAAATGAGCGTCACCATTTCAGATTCATTTGTTTTTATGTGTCACACTGTCTCAGAATGACAATTCCACTTTGGAAACATTCAACTGTGAATGTTTATGAAGGACAACATGTTTTAATTTGACTTCTTTTTCAGATACTGTGAAAAGTACGACAAATGTTCAATTTGTGCTTGCCTGGCTCATGTAGTGTGATTTTGACTGTAAAATCAAATGAGCGTCACCATTTAAGATTCATTTGTTTTTATGTGTCACACTGTCTCAGAATGACATTTCCACTTTAGAAACACTCAAATGTGAATGTGTATGAAGGACAGCATTATTTCATTTGACTTCTTTTTCAGATACTGTGAAAAGTACGACAAATGTTCAGTTTTTGTGTGGCTCGCTCATGTAGTGTGATTTTGACTGTAAAATCGAATGAGCGTCACCATTTAAGATTCATTTGTTTTTATGTGTCACACTGTCTCAGAATGACAATTCCACTTTGGAAACACTCAAATGTGAATGTTTATGAAGGACAACATGTTTTAATTTGACTTCTTTTTCAGATACTGTGAAAAGTACGACAAATGTTCAGTTTTTGTGTGGCTCGCTCATGTAGTGTGATTTTGACTGTAAAATCAAATGAGCGTCACCATTTAAGATTCATTTAAGATTCATTTGTTTTTATGTGTCACACTATCACAGAATGACAATTCCACTCTGGAAACATTCAACTGTGAATGTTTATGAAGGACAACATGTTTTAATTTGACTTCTTTTTCAGATACTGTGAAAAGTACGACAAATGTTCAATTTGTGCTTGTCTCACTCATGTAGTGTGATTTTGACTGTAAAATCAAATGAGCGTCACCATTTAAGATTCATTTGTTTTTATGTGTCACACTATCTCAGAATGACAATTCCACTCTGGAAACATTCAACTGTGAATGTTTATGAAGGACAACATGTTTTAATTTGACTTCTTTTTCAGATACTGTGAAAAGTACGACAAATGTTCAATTTGTTCGTGTCTCGTTCATGTAGTGTGATTTTGACTGTAAAATCAAATGAGCGTCACCATTTAACATTCATTTGTTTTTATGTGTCACACTGTGACGGAATGACAATTCCACTTTAGAAACACTCAAATGTGAATGTGTATGAAGGACAGCATTATTTCATTTGACTTCTTTTTCAGATACTGTGAAAAGTACGACAAATGTTCAGTTTTTGTGTGGCTCGCTCATGTACTGTGATTTTGACTTTAAAATCAAATGAGCGTCACCATTTAAGATTCATTTAAGATTCATTTGTTGTTATGTGTCACACTGTCTCAGAATGACAATTCCACTTTGGAAACATTCAACTGTGAATGTTTATGAAGGACAACATGTTTTAATTTGACTTCTTTTTCAGATACTGTGAAAAGTACGACAAATGTTCAATTTGTGCTTGTCTCACTCTTGCAGTGTGATTTTGACTGTAAAATCAAATGAGCGTCACCATTTAAGATTTATTTGTTTTTATGTGTCACACTGTGTCGGAATGACAATTCCACTTTAGAAACACTCAAATGTGAATGTGTATGAAGGACAGCATTATTTCATTTGACTTCTTTTTCAGATACTGTGAAAAGTACGACAAATGTTCAAATTGTGCTTGCCTGGCTCATGTAGTGTGATTTTGACTGTAAAATCAAATGAGCGTCACCATTTAAGATTCATTTGTTTTTATGTGTCACACTGTCTCAGAATGACAATTCCACTTTAGAAACACTCAAATGTGAATGTGTATGAAGGACAGCATTATTTCATTTGACTTCTTTTTCAGATTCTCTGAGAATTACGACAAGTGTTCAGTTTGTGCGTGGCTCGCTCATGTAGTGTGATTTTGACTGTAAAATCAAATGAGCGTCACCATTTCAGATTCATTTGTTTTTATGTGTCACACTGTCTCAGAATGACAATTCCACTTTGGAAACATTCAACTGTGAATGTTTATGAAGGACAACATGTTTTAATTTGACTTCTTTTTCAGATACTGTGAAAAGTACGACAAATGTTCAGTTTTTGTGTGGCTCGCTCATGTAGTGTGATTTTGACTGTAAAATCAAATGAGCGTCACCATTTAAGATTCATTTAAGATTCATTTGTTTTTATGTGTCACACTATCACAGAATGACAATTCCACTCTGGAAACATTCAACTGTGAATGTTTATGAAGGACAACATGTTTTAATTTGACTTCTTTTTCAGATACTGTGAAAAGTACGACAAATGTTCAATTTGTGCTTGTCTCACTCATGTAGTGTGATTTTGACTGTAAAATCAAATGAGCGTCACCATTTAAGATTCATTTGTTTTTATGTGTCACACTATCTCAGAATGACAATTCCACTCTGGAAACATTCAACTGTGAATGTTTATGAAGGACAACATGTTTTAATTTGACTTCTTTTTCAGATACTGTGAAAAGTACGACAAATGTTCAATTTGTTCGTGTCTCGTTCATGTAGTGTGATTTTGACTGTAAAATCAAATGAGCGTCACCATTTAAAATTCATTTGATTTTATATGTCACACTGTGACGGAATGACAATTCCACTTTAGAAACACTCAAATGTGAATGTGTATGAAGGACAGCATTATTTCATTTGACTTCTTTTTCAGATACTGTGAAAAGTACGACAAATGTTCAGTTTTTGTGTGGCTCGCTCATGTAGTGTGATTTTGACTTTAAAATCAAATGAGCGTCACCATTTAAGATTCATTTAAGATTCATTTGTTGTTATGTGTCACACTGTCTCAGAATGACAATTCCACTTTGGAAACATTCAACTGTGAATGTTTATGAAGGACAACATGTTTTAATTTGACTTCTTTTTCAGATACTGTGAAAAGTACGACAAATGTTCAATTTGTGCTTGCCTGGCTCATATAGTGTGATTTTGACTGTAAAATCAAATGAGCGTCACCATTTAAGACTCATTTGTTTTTATGTGTCACACTATCTCAGAATGACAATTCCACTCTGGAAACATTCAACTGTGAATGTTTATGAAGGACAACATGTTTTAATTTGACTTCTTTTTCAGATACTGTGAAAAGTACGACAAATGTTCAATTTGTGCTTGTCTCGCTCTTGCAGTGTGATTTTGACTGTAAAATCAAATGAGCGTCACCATTTAAGATTTATTTGTTTTTATGTGTCACACTGTGTCGGAATGACAATTCCACTTTAGAAACACTCAAATGTGAATGTGTATGAAGGACAGCATTATTTCATTTGACTTCTTTTTCAGATACTGTGAAAAGTACGACAAATGTTCAATTTGTGCTTGCCTGGCTCATGTAGTGTGATTTTGACTGTAAAATCAAATGAGCGTCACCATTTAAGATTCATTTGTTTTTATGTGTCACACTGTCTCAGAATGACAATTCCACTTTAGAAACACTCAAATGTGAATGTGTATGAAGGACAGCATTATTTCATTTGACTTCTTTTTCAGATTCTCTGAGAATTACGACAAGTGTTCAGTTTGTGCGTGGCTCGCTCATGTAGTGTGATTTTGACTGTAAAATCAAATGAGCGTCACCATTTCAGATTCATTTGTTTTTATGTGTCACACTGTCTCAGAATGACAATTCCACTTTGGAAACATTCAACTGTGAATGTTTATGAAGGACAACATGTTTTAATTTGACTTCTTTTTCAGATACTGTGAAAAGTACGACAAATGTTCAATTTGTGCTTGCCTGGCTCATGTAGTGTGATTTTGACTGTAAAATCAAATGAGCGTCACCATTTAAGATTCATTTGTTTTTATGTGTCACACTGTCTCAGAATGACATTTCCACTTTAGAAACACTCAAATGTGAATGTGTATGAAGGACAGCATTATTTCATTTGACTTCTTTTTCAGATACTGTGAAAAGTACGACAAATGTTCAGTTTTTGTGTGGCTCGCTCATGTAGTGTGATTTTGACTGTAAAATCGAATGAGCGTCACCATTTAAGATTCATTTGTTTTTATGTGTCACACTGTCTCAGAATGACAATTCCACTTTGGAAACACTCAAATGTGAATGTTTATGAAGGACAACATGTTTTAATTTGACTTCTTTTTCAGATACTGTGAAAAGTACGACAAATGTTCAGTTTTTGTGTGGCTCGCTCATGTAGTGTGATTTTGACTGTAAAATCAAATGAGCGTCACCATTTAAGTTTCATTTAAGATTCATTTGTTTTTATGTGTCACACTATCACAGAATGACAATTCCACTCTGGAAACATTCAACTGTGAATGTTTATGAAGGACAACATGTTTTAATTTGACTTCTTTTTCAGATACTGTGAAAAGTACGACAAATGTTCAATTTGTGCTTGTCTCACTCATGTAGTGTGATTTTGACTGTAAAATCAAATGAGCGTCACCATTTAAGATTCATTTGTTTTTATGTGTCACACTATCTCAGAATGACAATTCCACTCTGGAAACATTCAACTGTGAATGTTTATGAAGGACAACATGTTTTAATTTGACTTCTTTTTCAGATACTGTGAAAAGTACGACAAATGTTCAATTTGTTCGTGTCTCGTTCATGTAGTGTGATTTTGACTGTAAAATCAAATGAGCGTCACCATTTAACATTCATTTGTTTTTATGTGTCACACTGTGACGGAATGACAATTCCACTTTAGAAACACTCAAATGTGAATGTGTATGAATGACAGCATTATTTCATTTGACTTCTTTTTCAGATACTGTGAAAAGTACGACAAATGTTCAGTTTTTGTGTGGCTCGCTCATGTAGTTTGATTTTGACTGTAAAATCAAATGAGCGTCACCATTTAAGATTCATTTAAGATTCATTTGTTTTTATGTGTCACACTGTCTCAGAATGACAATTCCACTTTGGAAACATTCAACTGTGAATGTTTATGAAGGACAACATGTTTTAATTTGACTTCTTTTTCAGATACTGTGAAAAGTACGACAAATGTTCAATTTGTGCTTGCCTGGCTCATATAGTGTGATTTTGACTGTAAAATCAAATGAGCGTCACCATTTAAGACTCATTTGTTTTTATGTGTCACACTATCTCAGAATGACAATTCCACTCTGGAAACATTCAACTGTGAATGTTTATGAAGGACAACATGTTTTAATTTGACTTCTTTTTCAGATACTGTAAAAAGTACGACAAATGTTCAATTTGTGCTTTTCTCGCTCTTGCAGTGTGATTTTGACTGTAAAATCAAATGAGCGTCACCATTTAAGATTTATTTGTTTTTATGTGTCACACTGTGTCGGAATGACAATTCCACTTTAGAAACACTCAAATGTGAATGTGTATGAAGGACAGCATGATTTCATTTGACTTCTTTTTCAGATACTGTGAAAAGTACGACAAATGTTCAATTTGTGCTTGCCTGGCTCATGTAGTGTGATTTTGACTGTAAAATCAAATGAGCGTCACCATTTAAGATTCATTTGTTTTTATGTGTCACACTGTCTCAGAATGACAATTCCACTTTAGAAACACTCAAATGTGAATGTGTATGAAGGACAGCATTATTTCATTTGACTTCTTTTTCAGATACTGTGAAAAGTACGACAAATGTTCAATTTGTGCTTGCCTGGCTCATGTAGTGTGATTTTGACTGTAAAATCAAATGAGCGTCACCATTTAAGATTCATTTGTTTTTATGTGTCACACTGTCTCAGAATGACAATTCCACTTTAGAAACACTCAAATGTGAATGTGTATGAAAGACAGCATTATTTCATTTGACTTCTTTTTCAGATTCTCTGAGAATTACGACAAGTGTTCAGTTTGTGCGTGGCTCGCTCATGTAGTGTGATTTTGACTGTAAATTCAAATGAGCGTCACCATTTCAGATTCATTTGTTTTTATGTGTCACACTGTCTCAGAATGACAATTCCACTTTGGAAACATTCAACTGTGAATGTTTATGAAGGACAACATGTTTTAATTTGACTTCTTTTTCAGATACTGTGAAAAATACGACAAATGTTCAATTTGTGCTTGCCTGGCTCATGTAGTGTGATTTTGACTGTAAAATCAAATGAGCGTCACCATTTAAGATTCATTTGTTTTTATGTGTCACACTGTCTCAGAATGACATTTCCACTTTAGAAACACTCAAATGTGAATGTGTATGAAGGACAGCATTATTTCATTTGACTTCTTTTTCAGATACTGTGAAAAGTACGACAAATGTTCAGTTTTTGTGTGGCTCGCTCATGTAGTGTGATTTTGACTGTAAAATCGAATGAGCGTCACCATTTAAGATTCATTTGTTTTTATGTGTCACACTGTCTCAGAATGACAATTCCACTTTGGAAACACTCAAATGTGAATGTTTATGAAGGACAACATGTTTTAATTTGACTTCTTTTTCAGATACTGTGAAAAGTACGACAAATGTTCAGTTTTTGTGTGGCTCGCTCATGTAGTGTGATTTTGACTGTAAAATCAAATGAGCGTCACCATTTAAGATTCATTTGTTTTTATGTGTCACACTATCACAGAATGACAATTCCACTCTGGAAACATTCAACTATGAATGTTTATGAAGGACAACATGTTTTAATTTGACTTCTTTTTCAGATACTGTGAAAAGTACGACAAATGTTCAATTTGTGCTTGTCTCACTCATGTAGTGTGATTTTGACTGTAAAATCAAATGAGCGTCACCATTTAAGATTCATTTGTTTTTATGTGTCACACTATCTCAGAATGACAATTCCACTCTGGAAACATTCAACTGTGAATGTTTATGAAGGACAACATGTTTTAATTTGACTTCTTTTTCAGATACTGTGAAAAGTACGACAAATGTTCAATTTGTTCGTGTCTCGTTCATGTAGTGTGATTTTGACTGTAAAATCAAATGAGCGTCACCATTTAACATTCATTTGTTTTTATGTGTCACACTGTGACGGAATGACAATTCCACTTTAGAAACACTCAAATGTGAATGTGTATGAATGACAGCATTATTTCATTTGACTTCTTTTTCAGATACTGTGAAAAGTACGACAAATGTTCAGTTTTTGTGTGGCTCGCTCATGTAGTTTGATTTTGACTGTAAAATCAAATGAGCGTCACCATTTAAGATTCATTTAAGATTCATTTGTTTTTATGTGTCACACTGTCTCAGAATGACAATTCCACTTTGGAAACATTCAACTGTGAATGTTTATGAAGGACAACATGTTTTAATTTGACTTCTTTTTCAGATACTGTGAAAAGTACGACAAATGTTCAATTTGTGCTTGCCTGGCTCATATAGTGTGATTTTGACTGTAAAATCAAATGAGCGTCACCATTTAAGACTCATTTGTTTTTATGTGTCACACTATCTCAGAATGACAATTCCACTCTGGAAACATTCAACTGTGAATGTTTATGAAGGACAACATGTTTTAATTTGACTTCTTTTTCAGATACTGTGAAAAGTACGACAAATGTTCAATTTGTGCTTGTCTCGCTCTTGCAGTGTGATTTTGACTGTAAAATCAAATGAGCGTCACCATTTAAGACTTATTTGTTTTTATGTGTCACACTGTGTCGGAATGACAATTCCACTTTAGAAACACTCAAATGTGAATGTGTATGAAGGACAGCATTATTTCATTTGACTTCTTTTTCAGATTCTCTGAGAATTACGACAAGTGTTCAGTTTGTGCGTGGCTCGCTCATGTAGTGTGATTTTGACTGTAAAATCAAATGAGCGTCACCATTTAAGATTCATTTATTTTTATGTGTCACACCGTCTCAGAATGACATTTCCACTTTAGAAACACTCAAATGTGAATGTGTATGAAGGACAGCATTATTTCATTTGACTTCTTTTTCAGATACTGTGAAAAGTACGACAAATGTTCAGTTTTTGTGTGGCTCGCTCATGTAGTGTGATTTTGACTGTAAAATCGAATGAGCGTCACCATTTAAGATTCATTTGTTTTTATGTGTCACACTGTCTCAGAATGACAATTCCACTTTGGAAACACTCAAATGTGAATGTTTATGAAGGACAACATGTTTTAATTTGACTTCTTTTTCAGATACTGTGAAAAATACGACAAATGTTCAGTTTTTGTGTGGCTCGCTCATGTAGTGTGATTTTGACTGTAAAATCGAATGAGCGTCACCATTTAAGATTCATTTGTTTTTATGTGTCACACTGTCTCAGAATGACAATTCCACTTTGGAAACACTCAAATGTGAATGTTTATGAAGGACAACATGTTTTAATTTGACTTCTTTTTCAGATACTGTGAAAAGTACGACAAATGTTCAGTTTTTGTGTGGCTCGCTCATGTAGTGTGATTTTGACTGTAAAATCAAATGAGCGTCACCATTTAAGATTCATTTAAGATTCATTTGTTTTTATGTGTCACACTATCACAGAATGACAATTCCACTCTGGAAACATTCAACTGTGAATGTTTATGAAGGACAACATGTTTTAATTTGACTTCTTTTTCAGATACTGTGAAAAGTACGACAAATGTTCAATTTGTGCTTGTCTCACTCATGTAGTGTGATTTTGACTGTAAAATCAAATGAGCGTCACCATTTAAGATTCATCTGTTTTTATGTGTCACACTATCTCAGAATGACAATTCCACTCTGGAAACATTCAACTGTGAATGTTTATGAAGGACAACATGTTTTAATTTGACTTCTTTTTCAGATACTGTGAAAAGTACGACAAATGTTCAATTTGTTCGTGTCTCGTTCATGTAGTGTGATTTTGACTGTAAAATCAAATGAGCGTCACCATTTAACATTCATTTGTTTTTATGTGTCACACTGTGACGGAATGACAATTCCACTTTAGAAACACTCAAATGTGAATGTGTATGAAGGACAGCATTATTTCATTTGACTTCTTTTTCAGATACTGTGAAAAGTACGACAAGTGTTCAGTTTGTGCGTGGCTCGCTCATGTAGTGTGATTTTGACTGTAAAATCAAATGAGCGTCACCATTTCAGATTCATTTGTTTTTATGTGTCACACTGTCTCAGAATGACAATTCCACTTTTGAAACATTCAACTGTGAATGTTTATGAAGGACAACATGTTTTAATTTGACTTCTTTTTCAGATACTGTGAAAAGTACGACAAATGTTCAATTTGTGCTTGCCTGGCTCATGTAGTGTGATTTTGACTGTAAAATCAAATGAGCGTCACCATTTAAGATTCATTTGTTTTTATGTGTCACACCGTCTCAGAATGACATTTCCACTTTAGAAACACTCAAATGTGAATGTGTATGAAGGACAGCATTATTTCATTTGACTTCTTTTTCAGATACTGTGAAAAGTACGACAAATGTTCAGTTTTTGTGTGGCTCGCTCATGTAGTGTGATTTTGACTGTAAAATCGAATGAGCGTCACCATTTAAGATTCATTTGTTTTTATGTGTCACACTGTCTCAGAATGACAATTCCACTTTGGAAACACTCAAATGTGAATGTTTATGAAGGACAACATGTTTTAATTTGACTTCTTTTTCAGATACTGTGAAAAATACGACAAATGTTCAGTTTTTGTGTGGCTCGCTCATGTAGTGTGATTTTGACTGTAAAATCGAATGAGCGTCACCATTTAAGATTCATTTGTTTTTATGTGTCACACTGTCTCAGAATGACAATTCCACTTTGGAAACACTCAAATGTGAATGTTTATGAAGGACAACATGTTTTAATTTGACTTCTTTTTCAGATACTGTGAAAAGTACGACAAATGTTCAGTTTTTGTGTGGCTCGCTCATGTAGTGTGATTTTGACTGTAAAATCAAATGAGCGTCACCATTTAAGATTCATTTAAGATTCATTTGTTTTTATGTGTCACACTATCACAGAATGACAATTCCACTCTGGAAACATTCAACTGTGAATGTTTATGAAGGACAACATGTTTTAATTTGACTTCTTTTTCAGATACTGTGAAAAGTACGACAAATGTTCAATTTGTGCTTGTCTCACTCATGTAGTGTGATTTTGACTGTAAAATCAAATGAGCGTCACCATTGAAGATTCATTTGTTTTTATGTGTCACACTATCTCAGAATGACAATTCCACTCTGGAAACATTCAACTGTGAATGTTTATGAAGGACAACATGTTTTAATTTGACTTCTTTTTCAGATACTGTGAAAAGTACGACAAATGTTCAATTTGTTCGTGTCTCCTTCATGTAGTGTGATTTTGACTGTAAAATCAAATGGGCGTCACCATTTAACATTCATTTGTTTTTATGTGTCACACTGTGACGGAATGACAATTCCACTTTAGAAACACTCAAATGTGAATGTGTATGAAGGACAGCATTATTTCATTTGACTTCTTTTTCAGATACTGTGAAAAGTACGACAAATGTTCAGTTTTTGTGTGGCTCGCTCATGTAGTGTGATTTTGACTGTAAAATCAAATGAGCGTCACCATTTAAGATTCATTTGTTTTTATGTGTCACACTGTCTCAGAATGACAATTCCACTTTAGAAACACTCAAATGTGAATGTGTATGAAGGACAGCATTATTTCATTTGACTTCTTTTTCAGATTCTCTGAGAATTACGACAAGTGTTCAGTTTGTGCGTGGCTCGCTCATGTAGTGTGATTTTGACTGTAAAATCAAATGAGCGTCACCATTTCAGATTCATTTGTTTTTATGTGTCACACTGTCTCAGAATGACAATTCCACTTTTGAAACATTCAACTGTGAATGTTTATGAAGGACAACATGTTTTAATTTGACTTCTTTTTCAGATACTGTGAAAAGTACGACAAATGTTCAATTTGTGCTTGCCTGGCTCATGTAGTGTGATTTTGACTGTAAAATCAAATGAGCGTCACCATTTAAGATTCATTTGTTTTTATGTGTCACACCGTCTCAGAATGACATTTCCACTTTAGAAACACTCAAATGTGAATGTGTATGAAGGACAGCATTATTTCATTTGACTTCTTTTTCAGATACTGTGAAAAGTACGACAAATGTTCAGTTTTTGTGTGGCTCGCTCATGTAGTGTGATTTTGACTGTAAAATCGAATGAGCGTCACCATTTAAGATTCATTTGTTTTTATGTGTCACACTGTCTCAGAATGACAATTCCACTTTGGAAACACTCAAATGTGAATGTTTATGAAGGACAACATGTTTTAATTTGACTTCTTTTTCAGATACTGTGAAAAATACGACAAATGTTCAGTTTTTGTGTGGCTCGCTCATGTAGTGTGATTTTGACTGTAAAATCGAATGAGCGTCACCATTTAAGATTCATTTGTTTTTATGTGTCACACTGTCTCAGAATGACAATTCCACTTTGGAAACACTCAAATGTGAATGTGTATGAAGGACAGCATTATTTCATTTGACTTCTTTTTCAGATACTGTGAAAAGTACGACAAATGTTCAGTTTTTGTGTGGCTCGCTCATGTAGTGTGATTTTGACTGTAAAATCAAATGAGCGTCACCATTTAAGATTCATTTAAGATTCATTTGTTTTTATGTGTCACACTGTCTCAGAATGACAATTCCACTATGGAAACATTCAACTGTCAATGTTTATGAAGGACAACATGTTTTAATTTGACTTCTTTTTCAGATACTGTGAAAAGTACGACAAATGTTCAATTTGTGCTTGCCTGGCTCAGGTAGTGTGATTTTGACTGTAAAATCAAATGAGCGTCACCATTTAAGATTCATTTGTTTTTATGTGTCACACCGTCTCAGAATGACAATTCCACTTTGGAAACATTCAACTGTGAATGTTTATGAAGGACAACATGGTTTAATTGGACTTCCTTTAGAGTTAATGAGAAAAATACAAGTGTTGATGTTGTGCTCTTATCACTCATGTAGTACGATGTTGACTGTAAAATCAAATGAGCGTCACCATTTCAGATTCATTTGTTTTTATGTGTCACACTGTCTCAGAATGACAATTCCACTTTTGAAACATTCAACTGTGAATGTTTATGAAGGACAACATGTTTTAATTTGACTTCTTTTTCAGATACTGTGAAAAGTACGACAAATGTTCAATTTGTGCTTGCCTGGCTCATGTAGTGTGATTTTGACTGTAAAATCAAATGAGCGTCACCATTTAAGATTCATTTGTTTTTATGTGTCACACCGTCTCAGAATGACATTTCCACTTTAGAAACACTCAAATGTGAATGTGTATGAAGGACAGCATTATTTCATTTGACTTCTTTTTCAGATACTGTGAAAAGTACGACAAATGTTCAGTTTTTGTGTGGCTCGCTCATGTAGTGTGATTTTGACTGTAAAATCGAATGAGCGTCACCATTTAAGATTCATTTGTTTTTATGTGTCACACTGTCTCAGAATGACAATTCCACTTTGGAAACACTCAAATGTGAATGTTTATGAAGGACAACATGTTTTAATTTGACTTCTTTTTCAGATACTGTGAAAAATACGACAAATGTTCAGTTTTTGTGTGGCTCGCTCATGTAGTGTGATTTTGACTGTAAAATCGAATGAGCGTCACCATTTAAGATTCATTTGTTTTTATGTGTCACACTGTCTCAGAATGACAATTCCACTTTGGAAACACTCAAATGTGAATGTGTATGAAGGACAGCATTATTTCATTTGACTTCTTTTTCAGATACTGTGAAAAGTACGACAAATGTTCAGTTTTTGTGTGGCTCGCTCATGTAGTGTGATTTTGACTGTAAAATCAAATGAGCGTCACCATTTAAGATTCATTTAAGATTCATTTGTTTTTATGTGTCACACTGTCTCAGAATGACAATTCCACTTTGGAAACATTCAACTGTCAATGTTTATGAAGGACAACATGTTTTAATTTGACTTCTTTTTCAGATACTGTGAAAAGTACGACAAATGTTCAATTTGTGCTTGCCTGGCTCAGGTAGTGTGATTTTGACTGTAAAATCAAATGAGCGTCACCATTTAAGATTCATTTGTTTTTATGTGTCACACCGTCTCAGAATGACAATTCCACTTTGGAAACATTCAACTGTGAATGTTTATGAAGGACAACATGGTTTAATTGGACTTCCTTTAGAGTTAATGAGAAAAATACAAGTGTTGATGTTGTGCTCTTATCACTCATGTAGTACGATGTTGACTGTAAAATCAAATGAGCGTCACCATTTAAAATTCATTTGTTTTTATGTGTCACACTATCTCAAAATGACAATTCAACTCTGGAAACATTCAACTGTGAATGTTTATGAAGGACAACATGTTTTAATTTGACTTCTTTTTCAGATACTGTGAAAAGTACGACAAATGTTCAATTTGTGCTTTTCTCGCTCTTGTAGTGTGATTTTAACTGTAAAATCAAATGATCGTCACCATTTAAGATTTATTTGTTTTTATGTGTCACACTGTGTCGGAATGACAATTCCACTTTAGAAACACTCAAATGTGAATATGTATGAAGGACAGCATTATTTCATTTGACTTCTTTTTCAGATACTCTGAGAATTACGACAAGTGTTCAGTTTGTGCGTGTCTCGCTCATGTAGTGTGATTTTGACTGTAAAATCAAATGAGCGTCACCATTTCAGATTCATTTGCTTTTATATGTCACACTGTCAGAATGTCAATTCCACCTGAGAAACACTCAAATGTGAGTGTTTTTAATGGACAAAATCGTTTAATTTGACTTTTTTTCAATTGCTGTTAAAAATACATGTTCATTTTGTTCTCTTGTTGCCCATGTATAATGATGTTGACATTGAAATTAGATGAGCGTTACCATTTGATAGTCATGTGTTTTTTATGCTTCAACGTGTGAATGAGAATTCCACTTGAGAAACAATGTGAATGTTGCAACATTCAGCAACATAATTGTTAAATTTGACTTCATTTAACTTACTGTTGAATTGATGTTGTCTTGACAGGATGAATCTTAAAAAGTAACATTCATATGATTTTCCTGTCGAAATGAGCGAGAAAAGCACAAAATGAACATATGTTGCACTTTTCACAATAACTCAACAGGAATTCAAAATAAACCATGCTGTCCTTCAAAAACATGCAAGAATTGATGTTTCTAAAGTGGAAATGTCATTCTATGACAGTTTGACAAATAAATACAAATGAATCTAAAATACTCATATTCTGTCATTTTCAGGTCGGAATAACGCTATTTGAGCGAGAAAAGCACAAAATGAACATGTACTGCACTTTTCACACTAACTCAACACGAATTCAAAATAAACCATGCTGTCCTTCAAAAACATGCAAGAATTGATGTTTCTAAAGTGGAAATGTCATTCTATGACAGTTTGACAAATAAATACAAATGAATCTAAAATACTCATATTCTGTCATTTTCAGGTCGGAATAACGCTATTTGAGCGAGAAAAGCACAAAATGAACATGTACTGCACTTTTCACACTAACTCAACACGAATTCAAAATAAACCATGCTGTCCTTCAAAAACATGCAAGAATTGATGTTTCTCAAGTGGAAATGTCATTCTATGACAGTTTGACAAATAAATACAAATGAATCTAAAATACTCATATTCTGTCATTTTCAGGTCGGAATAACGCTATTTGAGCGAGAAAAGCACAAAATGAACATGTACTGCACTTTTCACACTAACTCAACACGAATTCAAAATAAACCATGCTGTCCTTCAAAAACATGCAAGAATTGATGTTTCTAAAGTGGAAATGTCATTCTATGACAGTTTGACAAATAAATACAAATGAATCTAAAATACTCATATTCTGTCATTTTCAGGTCGGAATAACGCTATTTGAGCGAGAAAAGCACAAAATGAACATGTACTGCACTTTTCACACTAACTCAACACGAATTCAAAATAAACCATGCTGTCCTTCAAAAACATGCAAGAATTGATGTTTCTAAAGTAGAAATGTCATTCTATGACAGTTTGACAAATAAATACAAATGAATCTAAAATACTCATATTCTGTCATTTTCAGGTCGGAATAACGCTATTTGAGCGAGAAAAGCACAAAATGAACATATACTGCACTTTTCACACTAACTCAACACGAATTCAAAATAAACCATGCTGTCCTTCAAAAACATGCAAGAATTGATGTTTCTCAAGTGGAAATGTCATTCTATGACAGTTTGACAAATAAATACAAATGAATCTAAAATACTCATATTCTGTCATTTTCAGGTCGGAATAACGCTCTTTGAGCGAGAAAAGCACAAAATGAACATGTACTGCACTTTTCACACTAACTCAACACGAATTCAAAATAAACCATGCTGTCCTTCAAAAACATGCAAGAATTGATGTTTCTCAAGTGGAAATGTCATTCTATGACAGTTTGACAAATAAATACAAATGAATCTAAAATACTCATATTCTGTCATTTTCAGGTCGGAATAACGCTATTTGAGCGAGAAAAGCACAAAATGAACATGTACCTCACTTTTCACACTAACTCAACACGAATTCAAAATAAACCATGCTGTCCTTCAAAAACATGCAAGAATTGATGTTTCTAAAGTGGAAATGTCATTCTATGACAGTTTGACAAATAAATACAAATGAATCTAAAATACTCATATTCTGTCATTTTCAGGTCGGAATAACGCTATTTGAGCGAGAAAAGCACAAAATGAACATATACTGCACTTTTCACACTAACTCAACACGAATTCAAAATAAACCATGCTGTCCTTCAAAAACATGCAAGAATTGATGTTTCTAAAGTGGAAATGTCATTCTATGACAGTTTGACAAATAAATACAAATGAATCTAAAATACTCATATTCTGTCATTTTCAGGTCGGAATAACGCTATTTGAGCGAGAAAAGCACAAAATGAACATGTACTGCACTTTTCACACTAACTCAACACGAATTCAAAATAAACCATGCTGTCCTTCAAAAACATGCAAGAATTGATGTTTCTAAAGTGGAAATGTCATTCTATGACAGTTTGACAAATAAATACAAATGAATCTAAAATACTCATATTCTGTCATTTTCAGGTCGGAATAACGCTATTTGAGCGAGAAAAGCACAAAATGAACATATACTGCACTTTTCACACTAACTCAACACGAATTCAAAATAAACCATGCTGTCCTTCAAAAACATGCAAGAATTGATGTTTCTCAAGTGGAAATGTCATTCTATGACAGTTTGACAAATAAATACAAATGAATCTAAAATACTCATATTCTGTCATTTTCAGGTCGGAATAACGCTATTTGAGCGAGAAAAGCACAAAATGAACATGTACTGCACTTTTCACACTAACTCAACACGAATTCAAAATAAACCATGCTGTCCTTCAAAAACATGCAAGAATTGATGTTTCTAAAGTGGAAATGTCATTCTATGACAGTTTGACAAATAAATACAAATGAATCTAAAATACTCATATTCTGTCATTTTCAGGTCGGAATAACGCTATTTGAGCGAGAAAAGCACAAAATGAACATATACTGCACTTTTCACACTAACTCAACACGAATTTAAAATAAACCATGCTGTCCTTCAAAAACATGCAAGAATTGATGTTTCTAAAGTGGAAATGTCATTCTATGACAGTTTGACAAATAAATACAAATGAATCTAAAATACTCATATTCTGTCATTTTCAGGTCGGAATAACGCTATTTGAGCGAGAAAAGCACAAAATGAACATGTACTGCACTTTTCACACTAACTCAACACGAATTCAAAATAAACCATGCTGTCCTTCAAAAACATGCAAGAATTGATGTTTCTCAAGTGGAAATGTCATTCTATGACAGTTTGACAAATAAATACAAATGAATCTAAAATACTCATATTCTGTCATTTTCAGGTCGGAATAACGCTATTTGAGCGAGAAAAGCACAAAATGAACATGTACCTCACTTTTCACACTAACTCAACACGAATTCAAAATAAACCATGCTGTCCTTCAAAAACATGCAAGAATTGATGTTTCTAAAGTGGAAATGTCATTCTATGACAGTTTGACAAATAAATACAAATGAATCTAAAATACTCATATTCTGTCATTTTCAGGTCGGAATAACGCTATTTGAGCGAGAAAAGCACAAAATGAACATGTACTGCACTTTTCACACTAACTCAACACGAATTCAAAATAAACCATGCTGTCCTTCAAAAACATGCAAGAATTGATGTTTCTAAAGTGGAAATGTCATTCTATGACAGTTTGACAAATAAATACAAATGAATCTAAAATACTCATATTCTGTCATTTTCAGGTCGGAATAACGCTATTTGAGCGAGAAAAGCACAAAATGAACATATACTGCACTTTTCACACTAACTCAACACGAATTCAAAATAAACCATGCTGTCCTTCAAAAACATGCAAGAATTGATGTTTCTCAAGTGGAAATGTCATTCTATGACAGTTTGACAAATAAATACAAATGAATCTAAAATACTCATATTCTGTCATTTTCAGGTCGGAATAACGCTATTTGAGCGAGAAAAGCACAAAATGAACATGTACTGCACTTTTCACACTAACTCAACACGAATTCAAAATAAACCATGCTGTCCTTCAAAAACATGCAAGAATTGATGTTTCTCAAGTGGAAATGTCATTCTATGACAGTTTGACAAATAAATACAAATGAATCTAAAATACTCATATTCTGTCATTTTCAGGTCGGAATAACGCTATTTGAGCGAGAAAAGCACAAAATGAACATGTACCTCACTTTTCACACTAACTCAACACGAATTCAAAATAAACCATGCTGTCCTTCAAAAACATGCAAGAATTGATGTTTCTAAAGTGGAAATGTCATTCTATGACAGTTTGACAAATAAATACAAATGAATCTAAAATACTCATATTCTGTCATTTTCAGGTCGGAATAACGCTATTTGAGCGAGAAAAGCACAAAATGAACATGTACTGCACTTTTCACACTAACTCAACACGAATTCAAAATAAACCATGCTGTCCTTCAAAAACATGCAAGAATTGATGTTTCTAAAGTGGAAATGTCATTCTATGACAGTTTGACAAATAAATACAAATGAATCTAAAATACTCATATTCTGTCATTTTCAGGTCGGAATAACGCTATTTGAGCGAGAAAAGCACAAAATGAACATGTACCTCACTTTTCACACTAACTCAACACGAATTCAAAATAAACCATGCTGTCCTTCAAAAACATGCAAGAATTGATGTTTCTAAAGTGGAAATGTCATTCTATGACAGTTTGACAAATAAATACAAATGAATCTAAAATACTCATATTCTGTCATTTTCAGGTCGGAATAACGCTATTTGAGCGAGAAAAGCACAAAATGAACATATACTGCACTTTTCACACTAACTCAACACGAATTCAAAATAAACCATGCTGTCCTTCAAAAACATGCAAGAATTGATGTTTCTCAAGTGGAAATGTCATTCTATGACAGTTTGACAAATAAATACAAATGAATCTAAAATACTCATATTCTGTCATTTTCAGGTCGGAATAACGCTATTTGAGCGAGAAAAGCACAAAATGAACATGTACTGCACTTTTCACACTAACTCAACACGAATTCAAAATAAACCATGCTGTCCTTCAAAAACATGCAAGAATTGATGTTTCTCAAGTGGAAATGTCATTCTATGACAGTTTGACAAATAAATACAAATGAATCTAAAATACTCATATTCTGTCATTTTCAGGTCGGAATAACGCTATTTGAGCGAGAAAAGCACAAAATGAACATGTACCTCACTTTTCACACTAACTCAACACGAATTCAAAATAAACCATGCTGTCCTTCAAAAACATGCAAGAATTGATGTTTCTCAAGTGGAAATGTCATTCTATGACAGTTTGACAAATAAATACAAATGAATCTAAAATACTCATATTCTGTCATTTTCAGGTCGGAATAACGCTATTTGAGCGAGAAAAGCACAAAATGAACATGTACTGCACTTTTCACACTAACTCAACACGAATTCAAAATAAACCATGCTGTCCTTCAAAAACATGCAAGAATTGATGTTTCTCAAGTGGAAATGTCATTCTATGACAGTTTGACAAATAAATACAAATGAATCTAAAATACTCATATTCTGTCATTTTCAGGTCGGAATAACGCTATTTGAGCGAGAAAAGCACAAAATGAACATGTACCTCACTTTTCACACTAACTCAACACGAATTCAAAATAAACCATGCTGTCCTTCAAAAACATGCAAGAATTGATGTTTCTAAAGTGGAAATGTCATTCTATGACAGTTTGACAAATAAATACAAATGAATCTAAAATACTCATATTCTGTCATTTTCAGGTCGGAATAACGCTATTTGAGCGAGAAAAGCACAAAATGAACATGTACTGCACTTTTCACACTAACTCAACACGAATTCAAAATAAACCATGCTGTCCTTCAAAAACATGCAAGAATTGATGTTTCTAAAGTGGAAATGTCATTCTATGACAGTTTGACAAATAAATACAAATGAATCTAAAATACTCATATTCTGTCATTTTCAGGTCGGAATAACGCTATTTGAGCGAGAAAAGCACAAAATGAACATGTACCTCACTTTTCACACTAACTCAACACGAATTCAAAATAAACCATGCTGTCCTTCAAAAACATGCAAGAATTGATGTTTCTAAAGTGGAAATGTCATTCTATGACAGTTTGACAAATAAATACAAATGAATCTAAAATACTCATATTCTGTCATTTTCAGGTCGGAATAACGCTATTTGAGCGAGAAAAGCACAAAATGAACATATACTGCACTTTTCACACTAACTCAACACGAATTCAAAATAAACCATGCTGTCCTTCAAAAACATGCAAGAATTGATGTTTCTAAAGTGGAAATGTCATTCTATGACAGTTTGACAAATAAATACAAATGAATCTAAAATACTCATATTCTGTCATTTTCAGGTCGGAATAACGCTATTTGAGCGAGAAAAGCACAAAATGAACATATACTGCACTTTTCACACTAACTCAACACGAATTCAAAATAAACCATGCTGTCCTTCAAAAACATGCAAGAATTGATGTTTCTCAAGTGGAAATGTCATTCTATGACAGTTTGACAAATAAATACAAATGAATCTAAAATACTCATATTCTGTCATTTTCAGGTCGGAATAACGCTATTTGAGCGAGAAAAGCACAAAATGAACATGTACCTCACTTTTCACACTAACTCAACACGAATTCAAAATAAACCATGCTGTCCTTCAAAAACATGCAAGAATTGATGTTTCTAAAGTGGAAATGTCATTCTATGACAGTTTGACAAATAAATACAAATGAATCTAAAATACTCATATTCTGTCATTTTCAGGTCGGAATAACGCTATTTGAGCGAGAAAAGCACAAAATGAACATGTACTGCACTTTTCACACTAACTCAACACGAATTCAAAATAAACCATGCTGTCCTTCAAAAACATGCAAGAATTGATGTTTCTAAAGTGGAAATGTCATTCTATGACAGTTTGACAAATAAATACAAATGAATCTAAAATACTCATATTCTGTCATTTTCAGGTCGGAATAACGCTATTTGAGCGAGAAAAGCACAAAATGAACATATACTGCACTTTTCACACTAACTCAACACGAATTCAAAATAAACCATGCTGTCCTTCAAAAACATGCAAGAATTGATGTTTCTCAAGTGGAAATGTCATTCTATGACAGTTTGACAAATAAATACAAATGAATCTAAAATACTCATATTCTGTCATTTTCAGGTCGGAATAACGCTATTTGAGCGAGAAAAGCACAAAATGAACATGTACTGCACTTTTCACACTAACTCAACACGAATTCAAAATAAAC
This sequence comes from Chaetodon auriga, assembly GCF_051107435.1. Lineage (NCBI taxonomy): Eukaryota > Metazoa > Chordata > Actinopteri > Chaetodontiformes > Chaetodontidae > Chaetodon > Chaetodon auriga. Next base: position 17,748 of record NC_135090.1, on the reverse strand, counting down.
CATGCTGTCCTTCAAAAACATGCAAGAATTGATGTTTCTCAAGTGGAAATGTCATTCTATGACAGTTTGACAAATAAATACAAATGAATCTAAAATACTCATATTCTGTCATTTTCAGGTCGGAATAACGCTATTTGAGCGAGAAAAGCACAAAATGAACATGTACTGCACTTTTCACACTAACTCAACACGAATTCAAAATAAACCATGCTGTCCTTCAAAAACATGCAAGAATTGATGTTTCTCAAGTGGAAATGTCATTCTATGACAGTTTGACAAATAAATACAAATGAATCTAAAATACTCATATTCTGTCATTTTCAGGTCGGAATAACGCTATTTGAGCGAGAAAAGCACAAAATGAACATATACTGCACTTTTCACACTAACTCAACACGAATTCAAAATAAACCATGCTGTCCTTCAAAAACATGCAAGAATTGATGTTTCTCAAGTGGAAATGTCATTCTATGACAGTTTGACAAATAAATACAAATGAATCTAAAATACTCATATTCTGTCATTTTCAGGTCGGAATAACGCTATTTGAGCGAGAAAAGCACAAAATGAACATGTACCTCACTTTTCACACTAACTCAACACGAATTCAAAATAAACCATGCTGTCCTTCAAAAACATGCAAGAATTGATGTTTCTAAAGTGGAAATGTCATTCTATGACAGTTTGACAAATAAATACAAATGAATCTAAAATACTCATATTCTGTCATTTTCAGGTCGGAATAACGCTATTTGAGCGAGAAAAGCACAAAATGAACATATACTGCACTTTTCACACTAACTCAACACGAATTCAAAATAAACCATGCTGTCCTTCAAAAACATGCAAGAATTGATGTTTCTCAAGTGGAAATGTCATTCTATGACAGTTTGACAAATAAATACAAATGAATCTAAAATACTCATATTCTGTCATTTTCAGGTCGGAATAACGCTATTTGAGCGAGAAAAGCACAAAATGAACATGTACCTCACTTTTCACACTAACTCAACACGAATTCAAAATAAACCATGCTGTCCTTCAAAAACATGCAAGAATTGATGTTTCTAAAGTGGAAATGTCATTCTATGACAGTTTGACAAATAAATACAAATGAATCTAAAATACTCATATTCTGTCATTTTCAGGTCGGAATAACGCTATTTGAGCGAGAAAAGCACAAAATGAACATGTACCTCACTTTTCACACTAACTCAACACGAATTCAAAATAAACCATGCTGTCCTTCAAAAACATGCAAGAATTGATGTTTCTAAAGTGGAAATGTCATTCTATGACAGTTTGACAAATAAATACAAATGAATCTAAAATACTCATATTCTGTCATTTTCAGGTCGGAATAACGCTATTTGAGCGAGAAAAGCACAAAATGAACATGTACTGCACTTTTCACACTAACTCAACACGAATTCAAAATAAACCATGCTGTCCTTCAAAAACATGCAAGAATTGATGTTTCTCAAGTGGAAATGTCATTCTATGACAGTTTGACAAATAAATACAAATGAATCTAAAATACTCATATTCTGTCATTTTCAGGTCGGAATAACGCTATTTGAGCGAGAAAAGCACAAAATGAACATATACTGCACTTTTCACACTAACTCAACACGAATTCAAAATAAACCATGCTGTCCTTCAAAAACATGCAAGAATTGATGTTTCTCAAGTGGAAATGTCATTCTATGACAGTTTGACAAATAAATACAAATGAATCTAAAATACTCATATTCTGTCATTTTCAGGTCGGAATAACGCTATTTGAGCGAGAAAAGCACAAAATGAACATGTACTGCACTTTTCACACTAACTCAACACGAATTCAAAATAAACCATGCTGTCCTTCAAAAACATGCAAGAATTGATGTTTCTCAAGTGGAAATGTCATTCTATGACAGTTTGACAAATAAATACAAATGAATCTAAAATACTCATATTCTGTCATTTTCAGGTCGGAATAACGCTATTTGAGCGAGAAAAGCACAAAATGAACATGTACTGCACTTTTCACACTAACTCAACACGAATTCAAAATAAACCATGCTGTCCTTCAAAAACATGCAAGAATTGATGTTTCTAAAGTGGAAATGTCATTCTATGACAGTTTGACAAATAAATACAAATGAATCTAAAATACTCATATTCTGTCATTTTCAGGTCGGAATAACGCTATTTGAGCGAGAAAAGCACAAAATGAACATGTACCTCACTTTTCACACTAACTCAACACGAATTCAAAATAAACCATGCTGTCCTTCAAAAACATGCAAGAATTGATGTTTCTAAAGTGGAAATGTCATTCTATGACAGTTTGACAAATAAATACAAATGAATCTAAAATACTCATATTCTGTCATTTTCAGGTCGGAATAACGCTATTTGAGCGAGAAAAGCACAAAATGAACATGTACTGCACTTTTCACACTAACTCAACACGAATTCAAAATAAACCATGCTGTCCTTCAAAAACATGCAAGAATTGATGTTTCTCAAGTGGAAATGTCATTCTATGACAGTTTGACAAATAAATACAAATGAATCTAAAATACTCATATTCTGTCATTTTCAGGTCGGAATAACGCTATTTGAGCGAGAAAAGCACAAAATGAACATATACTGCACTTTTCACACTAACTCAACACGAATTCAAAATAAACCATGCTGTCCTTCAAAAACATGCAAGAATTGATGTTTCTCAAGTGGAAATGTCATTCTATGACAGTTTGACAAATAAATACAAATGAATCTAAAATACTCATATTCTGTCATTTTCAGGTCGGAATAACGCTATTTGAGCGAGAAAAGCACAAAATGAACATGTACTGCACTTTTCACACTAACTCAACACGAATTCAAAATAAACCATGCTGTCCTTCAAAAACATGCAAGAATTGATGTTTCTCAAGTGGAAATGTCATTCTATGACAGTTTGACAAATAAATACAAATGAATCTAAAATACTCATATTCTGTCATTTTCAGGTCGGAATAACGCTATTTGAGCGAGAAAAGCACAAAATGAACATGTACTGCACTTTTCACACTAACTCAACACGAATTCAAAATAAACCATGCTGTCCTTCAAAAACATGCAAGAATTGATGTTTCTCAAGTGGAAATGTCATTCTATGACAGTTTGACAAATAAATACAAATGAATCTAAAATACTCATATTCTGTCATTTTCAGGTCGGAATAACGCTATTTGAGCGAGAAAAGCACAAAATGAACATATACTGCACTTTTCACACTAACTCAACACGAATTCAAAATAAACCATGCTGTCCTTCAAAAACATGCAAGAATTGATGTTTCTCAAGTGGAAATGTCATTCTATGACAGTTTGACAAATAAATACAAATGAATCTAAAATACTCATATTCTGTCATTTTCAGGTCGGAATAACGCTATTTGAGCGAGAAAAGCACAAAATGAACATGTACTGCACTTTTCACACTAACTCAACACGAATTCAAAATAAACCATGCTGTCCTTCAAAAACATGCAAGAATTGATGTTTCTCAAGTGGAAATGTCATTCTATGACAGTTTGACAAATAAATACAAATGAATCTAAAATACTCATATTCTGTCATTTTCAGGTCGGAATAACGCTATTTGAGCGAGAAAAGCACAAAATGAACATGTACTGCACTTTTCACACTAACTCAACACGAATTCAAAATAAACCATGCTGTCCTTCAAAAACATGCAAGAATTGATGTTTCTCAAGTGGAAATGTCATTCTATGACAGTTTGACAAATAAATACAAATGAATCTAAAATACTCATATTCTGTCATTTTCAGGTCGGAATAACGCTATTTGAGCGAGAAAAGCACAAAATGAACATGTACTGCACTTTTCACACTAACTCAACACGAATTCAAAATAAACCATGCTGTCCTTCAAAAACATGCAAGAATTGATGTTTCTCAAGTGGAAATGTCATTCTATGACAGTTTGACAAATAAATACAAATGAATCTAAAATACTCATATTCTGTCATTTTCAGGTCGGAATAACGCTATTTGAGCGAGAAAAGCACAAAATGAACATGTACTGCACTTTTCACACTAACTCAACACGAATTCAAAATAAACCATGCTGTCCTTCAAAAACATGCAAGAATTGATGTTTCTCAAGTGGAAATGTCATTCTATGACAGTTTGACAAATAAATACAAATGAATCTAAAATACTCATATTCTGTCATTTTCAGGTCGGAATAACGCTATTTGAGCGAGAAAAGCACAAAATGAACATGTACCTCACTTTTCACACTAACTCAACACGAATTCAAAATAAACCATGCTGTCCTTCAAAAACATGCAAGAATTGATGTTTCTAAAGTGGAAATGTCATTCTATGACAGTTTGACAAATAAATACAAATGAATCTAAAATACTCATATTCTGTCATTTTCAGGTCGGAATAACGCTATTTGAGCGAGAAAAGCACAAAATGAACATGTACCTCACTTTTCACACTAACTCAACACGAATTCAAAATAAACCATGCTGTCCTTCAAAAACATGCAAGAATTGATGTTTCTAAAGTGGAAATGTCATTCTATGACAGTTTGACAAATAAATACAAATGAATCTAAAATACTCATATTCTGTCATTTTCAGGTCGGAATAACGCTATTTGAGCGAGAAAAGCACAAAATGAACATGTACTGCACTTTTCACACTAACTCAACACGAATTCAAAATAAACCATGCTGTCCTTCAAAAACATGCAAGAATTGATGTTTCTAAAGTGGAAATGTCATTCTATGACAGTTTGACAAATAAATACAAATGAATCTAAAATACTCATATTCTGTCATTTTCAGGTCGGAATAACGCTATTTGAGCGAGAAAAGCACAAAATGAACATATACTGCACTTTTCACACTAACTCAACACGAATTCAAAATAAACCATGCTGTCCTTCAAAAACATGCAAGAATTGATGTTTCTCAAGTGGAAATGTCATTCTATGACAGTTTGACAAATAAATACAAATGAATCTAAAATACTCATATTCTGTCATTTTCAGGTCGGAATAACGCTATTTGAGCGAGAAAAGCACAAAATGAACATGTACCTCACTTTTCACACTAACTCAACACGAATTCAAAATAAACCATGCTGTCCTTCAAAAACATGCAAGAATTGATGTTTCTAAAGTGGAAATGTCATTCTATGACAGTTTGACAAATAAATACAAATGAATCTAAAATACTCATATTCTGTCATTTTCAGGTCGGAATAACGCTATTTGAGCGAGAAAAGCACAAAATGAACATATACTGCACTTTTCACACTAACTCAACACGAATTCAAAATAAACCATGCTGTCCTTCAAAAACATGCAAGAATTGATGTTTCTAAAGTGGAAATGTCATTCTATGACAGTTTGACAAATAAATACAAATGAATCTAAAATACTCATATTCTGTCATTTTCAGGTCGGAATAACGCTATTTGAGCGAGAAAAGCACAAAATGAACATATACTGCACTTTTCACACTAACTCAACACGAATTCAAAATAAACCATGCTGTCCTTCAAAAACATGCAAGAATTGATGTTTCTCAAGTGGAAATGTCATTCTATGACAGTTTGACAAATAAATACAAATGAATCTAAAATACTCATATTCTGTCATTTTCAGGTCGGAATAACGCTATTTGAGCGAGAAAAGCACAAAATGAACATATACTGCACTTTTCACACTAACTCAACACGAATTCAAAATAAACCATGCTGTCCTTCAAAAACATGCAAGAATTGATGTTTCTCAAGTGGAAATGTCATTCTATGACAGTTTGACAAATAAATACAAATGAATCTAAAATACTCATATTCTGTCATTTTCAGGTCGGAATAACGCTATTTGAGCGAGAAAAGCACAAAATGAACATGTACTGCACTTTTCACACTAACTCAACACGAATTCAAAATAAACCATGCTGTCCTTCAAAAACATGCAAGAATTGATGTTTCTCAAGTGGAAATGTCATTCTATGACAGTTTGACAAATAAATACAAATGAATCTAAAATACTCATATTCTGTCATTTTCAGGTCGGAATAACGCTATTTGAGCGAGAAAAGCACAAAATGAACATATACTGCACTTTTCACACTAACTCAACACGAATTCAAAATAAACCATGCTGTCCTTCAAAAACATGCAAGAATTGATGTTTCTCAAGTGGAAATGTCATTCTATGACAGTTTGACAAATAAATACAAATGAATCTAAAATACTCATATTCTGTCATTTTCAGGTCGGAATAACTCTATTTGAGCGAGAAAAGCACAAAATGAACATGTACTGCACTTTTCACACTAACTCAACACGAATTCAAAATAAACCATGCTGTCCTTCAAAAACATGCAAGAATTGATGTTTCTCAAGTGGAAATGTCATTCTATGACAGTTTGACAAATAAATACAAATGAATCTAAAATACTCATATTCTGTCATTTTCAGGTCGGAATAACGCTATTTGAGCGAGAAAAGCACAAAATGAACATATACTGCACTTTTCACACTAACTCAACACGAATTCAAAATAAACCATGCTGTCCTTCAAAAACATGCAAGAATTGATGTTTCTCAAGTGGAAATGTCATTCTATGACAGTTTGACAAATAAATACAAATGAATCTAAAATACTCATATTCTGTCATTTTCAGGTCGGAATAACGCTATTTGAGCGAGAAAAGCACAAAATGAACATGTACTGCACTTTTCACACTAACTCAACACGAATTCAAAATAAACCATGCTGTCCTTCAAAAACATGCAAGAATTGATGTTTCTCAAGTGGAAATGTCATTCTATGACAGTTTGACAAATAAATACAAATGAATCTAAAATACTCATATTCTGTCATTTTCAGGTCGGAATAACGCTATTTGAGCGAGAAAAGCACAAAATGAACATATACTGCACTTTTCACACTAACTCAACACGAATTCAAAATAAACCATGCTGTCCTTCAAAAACATGCAAGAATTGATGTTTCTCAAGTGGAAATGTCATTCTATGACAGTTTGACAAATAAATACAAATGAATCTAAAATACTCATATTCTGTCATTTTCAGGTCGGAATAACGCTATTTGAGCGAGAAAAGCACAAAATGAACATGTACTGCACTTTTCACACTAACTCAACACGAATTCAAAATAAACCATGCTGTCCTTCAAAAACATGCAAGAATTGATGTTTCTCAAGTGGAAATGTCATTCTATGACAGTTTGACAAATAAATACAAATGAATCTAAAATACTCATATTCTGTCATTTTCAGGTCGGAATAACGCTATTTGAGCGAGAAAAGCACAAAATGAACATATACTGCACTTTTCACACTAACTCAACACGAATTCAAAATAAACCATGCTGTCCTTCAAAAACATGCAAGAATTGATGTTTCTCAAGTGGAAATGTCATTCTATGACAGTTTGACAAATAAATACAAATGAATCTAAAATACTCATATTCTGTCATTTTCAGGTCGGAATAACGCTATTTGAGCGAGAAAAGCACAAAATGAACATGTACTGCACTTTTCACACTAACTCAACACGAATTCAAAATAAACCATGCTGTCCTTCAAAAACATGCAAGAATTGATGTTTCTCAAGTGGAAATGTCATTCTATGACAGTTTGACAAATAAATACAAATGAATCTAAAATACTCATATTCTGTCATTTTCAGGTCGGAATAACGCTATTTGAGCGAGAAAAGCACAAAATGAACATATACTGCACTTTTCACACTAACTCAACACGAATTCAAAATAAACCATGCTGTCCTTCAAAAACATGCAAGAATTGATGTTTCTCAAGTGGAAATGTCATTCTATGACAGTTTGACAAATAAATACAAATGAATCTAAAATACTCATATTCTGTCATTTTCAGGTCGGAATAACTCTATTTGAGCGAGAAAAGCACAAAATGAACATGTACTGCACTTTTCACACTAACTCAACACGAATTCAAAATAAACCATGCTGTCCTTCAAAAACATGCAAGAATTGATGTTTCTCAAGTGGAAATGTCATTCTATGACAGTTTGACAAATAAATACAAATGAATCTAAAATACTCATATTCTGTCATTTTCAGGTCGGAATAACGCTATTTGAGCGAGAAAAGCACAAAATGAACATATACTGCACTTTTCACACTAACTCAACACGAATTCAAAATAAACCATGCTGTCCTTCAAAAACATGCAAGAATTGATGTTTCTCAAGTGGAAATGTCATTCTATGACAGTTTGACAAATAAATACAAATGAATCTAAAATACTCATATTCTGTCATTTTCAGGTCGGAATAACGCTATTTGAGCGAGAAAAGCACAAAATGAACATGTACTGCACTTTTCACACTAACTCAACACGAATTCAAAATAAACCATGCTGTCCTTCAAAAACATGCAAGAATTGATGTTTCTCAAGTGGAAATGTCATTCTATGACAGTTTGACAAATAAATACAAATGAATCTAAAATACTCATATTCTGTCATTTTCAGGTCGGAATAACGCTATTTGAGCGAGAAAAGCACAAAATGAACATATACTGCACTTTTCACACTAACTCAACACGAATTCAAAATAAACCATGCTGTCCTTCAAAAACATGCAAGAATTGATGTTTCTCAAGTGGAAATGTCATTCTATGACAGTTTGACAAATAAATACAAATGAATCTAAAATACTCATATTCTGTCATTTTCAGGTCGGAATAACGCTATTTGAGCGAGAAAAGCACAAAATGAACATGTACTGCACTTTTCACACTAACTCAACACGAATTCAAAATAAACCATGCTGTCCTTCAAAAACATGCAAGAATTGATGTTTCTCAAGTGGAAATGTCATTCTATGACAGTTTGACAAATAAATACAAATGAATCTAAAATACTCATATTCTGTCATTTTCAGGTCGGAATAACGCTATTTGAGCGAGAAAAGCACAAAATGAACATGTACCTCACTTTTCACACTAACTCAACACGAATTCAAAATAAACCATGCTGTCCTTCAAAAACATGCAAGAATTGATGTTTCTAAAGTGGAAATGTCATTCTATGACAGTTTGACAAATAAATACAAATGAATCTAAAATACTCATATTCTGTCATTTTCAGGTCGGAATAACGCTATTTGAGCGAGAAAAGCACAAAATGAACATATACTGCACTTTTCACACTAACTCAACACGAATTCAAAATAAACCATGCTGTCCTTCAAAAACATGCAAGAATTGATGTTTCTCAAGTGGAAATGTCATTCTATGACAGTTTGACAAATAAATACAAATGAATCTAAAATACTCATATTCTGTCATTTTCAGGTCGGAATAACGCTATTTGAGCGAGAAAAGCACAAAATGAACATGTACTGCACTTTTCACACTAACTCAACACGAATTCAAAATAAACCATGCTGTCCTTCAAAAACATGCAAGAATTGATGTTTCTCAAGTGGAAATGTCATTCTATGACAGTTTGACAAATAAATACAAATGAATCTAAAATACTCATATTCTGTCATTTTCAGGTCGGAATAACGCTATTTGAGCGAGAAAAGCACAAAATGAACATATACTGCACTTTTCACACTAACTCAACACGAATTCAAAATAAACCATGCTGTCCTTCAAAAACATGCAAGAATTGATGTTTCTCAAGTGGAAATGTCATTCTATGACAGTTTGACAAATAAATACAAATGAATCTAAAATACTCATATTCTGTCATTTTCAGGTCGGAATAACTCTATTTGAGCGAGAAAAGCACAAAATGAACATGTACTGCACTTTTCACACTAACTCAACACGAATTCAAAATAAACCATGCTGTCCTTCAAAAACATGCAAGAATTGATGTTTCTCAAGTGGAAATGTCATTCTATGACAGTTTGACAAATAAATACAAATGAATCTAAAATACTCATATTCTGTCATTTTCAGGTCGGAATAACGCTATTTGAGCGAGAAAAGCACAAAATGAACATATACTGCACTTTTCACACTAACTCAACACGAATTCAAAATAAACCATGCTGTCCTTCAAAAACATGCAAGAATTGATGTTTCTCAAGTGGAAATGTCATTCTATGACAGTTTGACAAATAAATACAAATGAATCTAAAATACTCATATTCTGTCATTTTCAGGTCGGAATAACGCTATTTGAGCGAGAAAAGCACAAAATGAACATGTACTGCACTTTTCACACTAACTCAACACGAATTCAAAATAAACCATGCTGTCCTTCAAAAACATGCAAGAATTGATGTTTCTCAAGTGGAAATGTCATTCTATGACAGTTTGACAAATAAATACAAATGAATCTAAAATACTCATATTCTGTCATTTTCAGGTCGGAATAACGCTATTTGAGCGAGAAAAGCACAAAATGAACATATACTGCACTTTTCACACTAACTCAACACGAATTCAAAATAAACCATGCTGTCCTTCAAAAACATGCAAGAATTGATGTTTCTCAAGTGGAAATGTCATTCTATGACAGTTTGACAAATAAATACAAATGAATCTAAAATACTCATATTCTGTCATTTTCAGGTCGGAATAACGCTATTTGAGCGAGAAAAGCACAAAATGAACATGTACTGCACTTTTCACACTAACTCAACACGAATTCAAAATAAACCATGCTGTCCTTCAAAAACATGCAAGAATTGATGTTTCTCAAGTGGAAATGTCATTCTATGACAGTTTGACAAATAAATACAAATGAATCTAAAATACTCATATTCTGTCATTTTCAGGTCGGAATAACGCTATTTGAGCGAGAAAAGCACAAAATGAACATATACTGCACTTTTCACACTAACTCAACACGAATTCAAAATAAACCATGCTGTCCTTCAAAAACATGCAAGAATTGATGTTTCTCAAGTGGAAATGTCATTCTATGACAGTTTGACAAATAAATACAAATGAATCTAAAATACTCATATTCTGTCATTTTCAGGTCGGAATAACGCTATTTGAGCGAGAAAAGCACAAAATGAACATGTACTGCACTTTTCACACTAACTCAACACGAATTCAAAATAAACCATGCTGTCCTTCAAAAACATGCAAGAATTGATGTTTCTCAAGTGGAAATGTCATTCTATGACAGTTTGACAAATAAATACAAATGAATCTAAAATACTCATATTCTGTCATTTTCAGGTCGGAATAACGCTATTTGAGCGAGAAAAGCACAAAATGAACATATACTGCACTTTTCACACTAACTCAACACGAATTCAAAATAAACCATGCTGTCCTTCAAAAACATGCAAGAATTGATGTTTCTCAAGTGGAAATGTCATTCTATGACAGTTTGACAAATAAATACAAATGAATCTAAAATACTCATATTCTGTCATTTTCAGGTCGGAATAACTCTATTTGAGCGAGAAAAGCACAAAATGAACATGTACTGCACTTTTCATACTAACTCAACACGAATTCAAAATAAACCATGCTGTCCTTCAAAAACATGCAAGAATTGATGTTTCTCAAGTGGAAATGTCATTCTATGACAGTTTGACAAATAAATACAAATGAATCTAAAATACTCATATTCTGTCATTTTCAGGTCGGAATAACGCTATTTGAGCGAGAAAAGCACAAAATGAACATATACTGCACTTTTCACACTAACTCAACACGAATTCAAAATAAACCATGCTGTCCTTCAAAAACATGCAAGAATTGATGTTTCTCAAGTGGAAATGTCATTCTATGACAGTTTGACAAATAAATACAAATGAATCTAAAATACTCATATTCTGTCATTTTCAGGTCGGAATAACGCTATTTGAGCGAGAAAAGCACAAAATGAACATGTACTGCACTTTTCACACTAACTCAACACGAATTCAAAATAAACCATGCTGTCCTTCAAAAACATGCAAGAATTGATGTTTCTCAAGTGGAAATGTCATTCTATGACAGTTTGACAAATAAATACAAATGAATCTAAAATACTCATATTCTGTCATTTTCAGGTCGGAATAACGCTATTTGAGCGAGAAAAGCACAAAATGAACATATACTGCACTTTTCACACTAACTCAACACGAATTCAAAATAAACCATGCTGTCCTTCAAAAACATGCAAGAATTGATGTTTCTCAAGTGGAAATGTCATTCTATGACAGTTTGACAAATAAATACAAATGAATCTAAAATACTCATATTCTGTCATTTTCAGGTCGGAATAACGCTATTTGAGCGAGAAAAGCACAAAATGAACATGTACTGCACTTTTCACACTAACTCAACACGAATTCAAAATAAACCATGCTGTCCTTCAAAAACATGCAAGAATTGATGTTTCTCAAGTGGAAATGTCATTCTATGACAGTTTGACAAATAAATACAAATGAATCTAAAATACTCATATTCTGTCATTTTCAGGTCGGAATAACGCTATTTGAGCGAGAAAAGCACAAAATGAACATGTACCTCACTTTTCACACTAACTCAACACGAATTCAAAATAAACCATGCTGTCCTTCAAAAACATGCAAGAATTGATGTTTCTAAAGTGGAAATGTCATTCTATGACAGTTTGACAAATAAATACAAATGAATCTAAAATACTCATATTCTGTCATTTTCAGGTCGGAATAACGCTATTTGAGCGAGAAAAGCACAAAATGAACATATACTGCACTTTTCACACTAACTCAACACGAATTCAAAATAAACCATGCTGTCCTTCAAAAACATGCAAGAATTGATGTTTCTCAAGTGGAAATGTCATTCTATGACAGTTTGACAAATAAATACAAATGAATCTAAAATACTCATATTCTGTCATTTTCAGGTCGGAATAACGCTATTTGAGCGAGAAAAGCACAAAATGAACATGTACTGCACTTTTCACACTAACTCAACACGAATTCAAAATAAACCATGCTGTCCTTCAAAAACATGCAAGAATTGATGTTTCTCAAGTGGAAATGTCATTCTATGACAGTTTGACAAATAAATACAAATGAATCTAAAATACTCATATTCTGTCATTTTCAGGTCGGAATAACGCTATTTGAGCGAGAAAAGCACAAAATGAACATATACTGCACTTTTCACACTAACTCAACACGAATTCAAAATAAACCATGCTGTCCTTCAAAAACATGCAAGAATTGATGTTTCTCAAGTGGAAATGTCATTCTATGACAGTTTGACAAATAAATACAAATGAATCTAAAATACTCATATTCTGTCATTTTCAGGTCGGAATAACTCTATTTGAGCGAGAAAAGCACAAAATGAACATGTACTGCACTTTTCACACTAACTCAACACGAATTCAAAATAAACCATGCTGTCCTTCAAAAACATGCAAGAATTGATGTTTCTCAAGTGGAAATGTGATTCTATGACAGTTTGACAAATAAATACAAATGAATCTAAAATACTCATATTCTGTCATTTTCAGGTCGGAATAACGCTATTTGAGCGAGAAAAGCACAAAATGAACATATACTGCACTTTTCACACTAACTCAACACGAATTCAAAATAAACCATGCTGTCCTTCAAAAACATGCAAGAATTGATGTTTCTCAAGTGGAAATGTCATTCTATGACAGTTTGACAAATAAATACAAATGAATCTAAAATACTCATATTCTGTCATTTTCAGGTCGGAATAACGCTATTTGAGCGAGAAAAGCACAAAATGAACATATACTGCACTTTTCACACTAACTCAACACGAATTCAAAATAAACCATGCTGTCCTTCAAAAACATGCAAGAATTGATGTTTCTCAAGTGGAAATGTCATTCTATGACAGTTTGACAAATAAATACAAATGAATCTAAAATACTCATATTCTGTCATTTTCAGGTCGGAATAACGCTATTTGAGCGAGAAAAGCACAAAATGAACATGTACTGCACTTTTCACACTAACTCAACACGAATTCAAAATAAACCATGCTGTCCTTCAAAAACATGCAAGAATTGATGTTTCTCAAGTGGAAATGTCATTCTATGACAGTTTGACAAATAAATACAAATGAATCTAAAATACTCATATTCTGTCATTTTCAGGTCGGAATAACGCTATTTGAGCGAGAAAAGCACAAAATGAACATATACTGCACTTTTCACACTAACTCAACACGAATTCAAAATAAACCATGCTGTCCTTCAAAAACATGCAAGAATTGATGTTTCTCAAGTGGAAATGTCATTCTATGACAGTTTGACAAATAAATACAAATGAATCTAAAATACTCATATTCTGTCATTTTCAGGTCGGAATAACGCTATTTGAGCGAGAAAAGCACAAAATGAACATGTACTGCACTTTTCACACTAACTCAACACGAATTCAAAATAAACCATGCTGTCCTTCAAAAACATGCAAGAATTGATGTTTCTCAAGTGGAAATGTCATTCTATGACAGTTTGACAAATAAATACAAATGAATCTAAAATACTCATATTCTGTCATTTTCAGGTCGGAATAACGCTATTTGAGCGAGAAAAGCACAAAATGAACATATACTGCACTTTTCACACTAACTCAACACGAATTCAAAATAAACCATGCTGTCCTTCAAAAACATGCAAGAATTGATGTTTCTCAAGTGGAAATGTCATTCTATGACAGTTTGACAAATAAATACAAATGAATCTAAAATACTCATATTCTGTCATTTTCAGGTCGGAATAACTCTATTTGAGCGAGAAAAGCACAAAATGAACATGTACTGCACTTTTCACACTAACTCAACACGAATTCAAAATAAACCATGCTGTCCTTCAAAAACATGCAAGAATTGATGTTTCTCAAGTGGAAATGTCATTCTATGACAGTTTGACAAATAAATACAAATGAATCTAAAATACTCATATTCTGTCATTTTCAGGTCGGAATAACGCTATTTGAGCGAGAAAAGCACAAAATGAACATATACTGCACTTTTCACACTAACTCAACACGAATTCAAAATAAACCATGCTGTCCTTCAAAAACATGCAAGAATTGATGTTTCTCAAGTGGAAATGTCATTCTATGACAGTTTGACAAATAAATACAAATGAATCTAAAATACTCATATTCTGTCATTTTCAGGTCGGAATAACGCTATTTGAGCGAGAAAAGCACAAAATGAACATGTACTGCACTTTTCACACTAACTCAACACGAATTCAAAATAAACCATGCTGTCCTTCAAAAACATGCAAGAATTGATGTTTCTCAAGTGGAAATGTCATTCTATGACAGTTTGACAAATAAATACAAATGAATCTAAAATACTCATATTCTGTCATTTTCAGGTCGGAATAACGCTATTTGAGCGAGAAAAGCACAAAATGAACATATACTGCACTTTTCACACTAACTCAACACGAATTCAAAATAAACCATGCTGTCCTTCAAAAACATGCAAGAATTGATGTTTCTCAAGTGGAAATGTCATTCTATGACAGTTTGACAATAAATACAAATGAATCTAAAATACTCATATTCTGTCATTTTCAGGTCGGAATAACGCTATTTGAGCGAGAAAAGCACAAAATGAACATGTACTGCACTTTTCACACTAACTCAACACGAATTCAAAATAAACCATGCTGTCCTTCAAAAACATGCAAGAATTGATGTTTCTCAAGTGGAAATGTCATTCTATGACAGTTTGACAAATAAATACAAATGAATCTAAAATACTCATATTCTGTCATTTTCAGGTCGGAATAACGCTATTTGAGCGAGAAAAGCACAAAATGAACATGTACCTCACTTTTCACACTAACTCAACACGAATTCAAAATAAACCATGCTGTCCTTCAAAAACATGCAAGAATTGATGTTTCTAAAGTGGAAATGTCATTCTATGACAGTTTGACAAATAAATACAAATGAATCTAAAATACTCATATTCTGTCATTTTCAGGTCGGAATAACGCTATTTGAGCGAGAAAAGCACAAAATGAACATATACTGCACTTTTCACACTAACTCAACACGAATTCAAAATAAACCATGCTGTCCTTCAAAAACATGCAAGAATTGATGTTTCTCAAGTGGAAATGTCATTCTATGACAGTTTGACAAATAAATACAAATGAATCTAAAATACTCATATTCTGTCATTTTCAGGTCGGAATAACGCTATTTGAGCGAGAAAAGCACAAAATGAACATGTACTGCACTTTTCACACTAACTCAACACGAATTCAAAATAAACCATGCTGTCCTTCAAAAACATGCAAGAATTGATGTTTCTCAAGTGGAAATGTCATTCTATGACAGTTTGACAAATAAATACAAATGAATCTAAAATACTCATATTCTGTCATTTTCAGGTCGGAATAACGCTATTTGAGCGAGAAAAGCACAAAATGAACATGTCTGCACTTTTCACACTAACTCAACACGAATTCAAAATAAACCATGCTGTCCTTCAAAAACATGCAAGAATTGATGTTTCTCAAGTGGAAATGTCATTCTATGACAGTTTGACAAATAAATACAAATGAATCTAAAATACTCATATTCTGTCATTTTCAGGTCGGAATAACGCTATTTGAGCGAGAAAAGCACAAAATGAACATATACCTCACTTTTCACACTAACTCAACACGAATTCAAAATAAACCATGCTGTCCTTCAAAAACATGCAAGAATTGATGTTTCTAAAGTGGAAATGTCATTCTATGACAGTTTGACAAATAAATACAAATGAATCTAAAATACTCATATTCTGTCATTTTCAGGTCGGAATAACGCTATTTGAGCGAGAAAAGCACAAAATGAACATGTACTGCACTTTTCACACTAACTCAACACGAATTCAAAATAAACCATGCTGTCCTTCAAAAACATGCAAGAATTGATGTTTCTCAAGTGGAAATGTCATTCTATGACAGTTTGACAAATAAATACAAATGAATCTAAAATACTCATATTCTGTCATTTTCAGGTCGGAATAACGCTATTTGAGCGAGAAAAGCACAAAATGAACATGTACTGCACTTTTCACACTAACTCAACACGAATTCAAAATAAACCATGCTGTCCTTCAAAAACATGCAAAGAATTGATGTTTCTCAAGTGGAAATGTCATTCTATGACAGTTTGACAAATAAATACAAATGAATCTAAATACTCATATTCTGTCATTTTCAGGTCGGAATAACGCTATTTGAGCGAGAAAAGCACAAAATGAACATGTACTGCACTTTTCACACTAACTCAACACGAATTCAAAATAAACCATGCTGTCCTTCAAAAACATGCAAGAATTGATGTTTACTCAAGTGGAAATTAGCGCGTCATTCTATGACAGTTTGACAAATAAAATCTAAAATACTCATATTCTGTCATTTTCAGGTCGGAATAACGCTTTTTGAGCGAGAAAAGCACAAAATGAACATGTACTGCACTTTTCACACTAACTCAACACGAATTCAAAATAAACCATGCTGTCCTTCAAAAACATGCAAGAATTGATGTTTCTAAAGTGGAAATGTCATTCTATGACAGTTTGACAAATAAATACAAATGAATCTAAAATACTCATATTCTGTCATTTTCAGGTCGGAATAACGCTATTTGAGCGAGAAAAGCACAAAATGAACATGTACTGCACTTTTCACACTAACTCAACACGAATTCAAAATAAACCATGCTGTCCTTCAAAAACATGCAAGAATTGATGTT